>NC_135351.1:2880367-3497502 GCF_023851605.1 Tamandua tetradactyla | reverse complement strand
TTATTCTTTCTGTTTGGATGTCTTTTAGTCCCTGGAAACCATAATAAATGATCCTCAACTGCTCTGAAAGACTTACTGCAGTTTCCTAAAATGAGTGGCCTGAGTCCTAGAATAATCTTTTTTCATTACATATCTTTTCTCCTATGCTTTTAGCCACCATGAATTGAAA
The DNA here is from genome assembly GCF_023851605.1 of Tamandua tetradactyla. Lineage (NCBI taxonomy): Eukaryota > Metazoa > Chordata > Mammalia > Pilosa > Myrmecophagidae > Tamandua > Tamandua tetradactyla. The sequence goes on along the minus strand of NC_135351.1, from coordinate 3,497,333 downwards.
AGCTGCCTCCAGACCTAAATGTAGTTTTTATAGCTGGGTATATATGCATTACTACAATTAACACTCCCTGTTTCAGCAAGCACCTCTTACTGCCAAATACTCACACATTGTTAAAATTCAGAAAAGATGGGCTTTGAGAGTGTTCCTATTCAAAGAGAAGAGAGTGCCTTCATGAGCACTGGTTATATCTGTAGCCTGGAACATTGGGCAATGGGTGATGACTCCCAGGTGTGCCTACCTGGGGCTGAATGCGGTGGAGGAGAGGAATTCAGGAGTCTTGCATCACTGAAACCAGCCCCATTCAATGGTTGGCTCTGAGCACCTGGGCTGACTTTGCCGCCAGGGCCTAGCCTTACTACTAATTCTGGTTGGTGCCGAAGATACACATTTCTTGCTAGTTACAGTGTATGGGGAAATGACTAGGAAGGAAAAGAAAGGTTACTCCATCACTTCATTTGCTCCCCAGTATAGTAAGTTAGCATAACATGTTGGCAAAAGTAGAATTATGCAAAACACTCTTCAAGTAATATCATCCAGAAGCATTTTTTTCTTAGGTTAAGGCAGCCTACATATTCAAACTATAACATGTAGAAATTGCCTACTTTCATCAGGTATCGCACTCAAGATCAAAAGAAGTTAAATAATTTAGCCATTGTTATACAACCAGATCTAAAAAAAAAGACACCCTGTCTACTGTTTTGTCTTTCCAGTATTCCAGACTGCTTATTGTCTCACTATTTTAAAAACAAGTAAGAAGTTGGCCATAAAACTTCATAATTGCCTCCTGAAAATATATGGAACTGCATGTTTATGATATGTGTACTTTTTTTTTGTATTCTTTTTATTAATTAAAAAAAGAAAAGAAATTAACACAACATTTAGAAATCATTCTATTCTACATATGCAGTCAGTAATTCTTAGTATCATCACATAGATGCATGATCATCATTTCCTAGTACATTTGCATCGATTTAGGAAAAGAACTAGCAAAACAGCAGAAAAAGCTATAGAATGTCAATATAGAGAAGAAAATTAAAATAATAATAATAATAAAAATATATATATATAAAGGAAAAAGAAAAAAACAAAAACAAAAGAAACAAACAAACAAACAAAAAAACTATAGTTCAGGTGCAGCTTCATTCAGTGTTTTAACATAGTTACATTACAATTAGGTATTATTGTGCTGTCCATTTTTGAGTTTTTGTATCTAGTCCTGTTGCACAGTCTGTATCCCTTCAGCTTCAATTATCCATTATCTTACCCTGTTTCTAACTCTTGCTGGGCTCTGTTACCAATGATATATTCCAAGTGATTCTCAAATGTCGGTTCACATCAGTGGGACCATACAGTATTTGTCCTTTAGTTTTTGGCTAGACTCATTCAGCATAATGTTCTCTAGGTCCATCCATGTTATTACATGCTTCATAAGTTTAGTCTGTCTTAAAGCTGCATAATATTCCATCGTAGGTATACGCCACAGTTCGCTTAGTCACTCGTCCGTCGACGGACACTTTGGCCGTCTCCATCTCTTTGCAACTGTAAACAATGCTGCTATAAACACTGGTGTGCAAATGTCCGTCTGTCTTTGCCCTTAAGTCCTTTGAGTAGATACCTAGCAGTGGTATTGCTGGGTTGTAATCCATTCTGCCAGTCTATGTCTTTTGATTGGGAAATTCAGTCCATTAACTTTTAGTGTTATTACTGTTTGGATAATATTTTCCTCTACCATTTTGGCTTTTGTATTATATATATCATATCTGATTTTCCTTCTTTCTACACTTTACTCCATACCTCTCTCTTCTGTCTTTTCGTATCTGACTCTAGTGCTCCCTTTAGTATTTCTTGCAGAGCTGGTCTCTTGGTCACAAATTCTCTCAGTGACTTTTTGTCTATAAATGTTTTAATTTCTCCTTCATTTTTGAAGGACAATTTTGCTGGATATAGGAGTCTTGGTTGGCAGTTTTTCTCTTTTAGTATTTTAAATATATCATCCCACTGTCTTCTAGCTTCCATGGCTTCTGCTGAGAAATCTACACATAGTCTTATTGGGTTTCCCTTGTATGTGACAGATTGTTTTTCTCTTGCTGCTTTCAAGATCCTCTCTTTCTCTTTGACCTCTGACATTCTAACTAGTAAGTGTCTTGGAGAACGCCTATTTGGGTCTGTTCTCTTTGGGGTGCGCTGCACTTCTTGGATCTGTAATTTTAGGTCTTTCATAAGAGTTGGGAAATTTTCAGTGATAATTTCTTCCATTAGTTTTTCTCCTCCTTTTCCCTTCTCTTCTCCTTCTGGGACACCCACAACACGTATATTTGTGCGCTTCATATTGTCATTCAGTTCCCTGATCCCCTGCTCAAGTTTTTCCATTCTTTTCCCTGTAGTTTCTGTTTCTTTTTGGAATTCAGATGTTCCATCCTCCAGTTCACTAATTTTAGCTTTTGTCTCTTTAGATCTACCATTGTAGGTATCCATTGTTTTTTCCATCTTTTCTACTTTGTCCTTTACTCCCATAAGTTCTGTGATTTGTTTTTTCAGATTTTCTATTTCTTCTTTTTGTTCAGCCCATGTCTTCTTCATGTCCTCCCTCAATTTATTGATTTGGTTTTTGAAGAGGTTTTCCATTTCTGTTCGTATATTCAGCATTAGTTGTCTCAGCTCCTGTATCTCATTTGAACTATTGGTTTGTTCCTTTGACTGGGCCATATCTTCAATTTTCCGAGCGTGATCCATTATTTTCTGCTGGTGTCTGGCCATTTGATCAGATTTCCCTGGGTGTGGGACCCGGCTGGTTGAAAGGTTTTTCTGTGAAATCTCTGGGCTCTGTTTTTCTTTTCCTGCCCAGTAGGTGGCGCTCGTGGCGCTTGTCTGTCTGCGGGTCCCACCAGTAACAGATGCTGTGGCTCCTTTAACTTGCCAATCCGAATCTCGCAGTGGGCCCGGGAAACCGCGCGTGGAGCGGGGGTCGCCGGCCACCGTGGCTTGGGGGTGTACCGGTCCAAATTGCCCAGCTGGCCCGAGACGCCAAGCGTGGCGGGAGGGCCCCGCTATCCAACGTTCCCAGTCGGACCGGGAAGCCACGTGTGTGGAAGGGACCCCGGTCGCCAGCCGCCCCGGCCCGGGAAAGCGCACACCCCTCGGGTATCTCACCGCAGCGGATTCCCCCTGCCCGTTCAGCTGTTCCAGAATGGGGTACGCTGTCTTTTTGGTCTCTGTCGTGGCTCCGGGAGCTGTTTCATATTGTTTCTGTTTCTTTAGTTGCTGTTCTGGAGGAGGAACTAAGACCCGCGCGTTTTGCTAAGCCACCATCTTCTCGATATGTGTACTTTTTTATTTGTATATTATACTTCAGTATAAGTTGTCTTAAAAACATCATGATTTATGAAATTTGATATCTCACTCATCAGTATGGGTTCTTTCTGAACACATTTCAAAAAAATGCTTAGCTCTTAAAGTTGATGAGGTGGTTATAGAAAGATGGATTTGATTGCTATGTGTTAAGTGCTAAAATATCAAACATTCAAAGGTATTTTTTTCTTTCTCCTTTACATTGTTGGCAGTGGTCTTTGTAGGTCTTTTGTATGATGAAAGTATTAGACTGTTAAATGTTAACAGTTAGTTATCTCCTCTGTATGTTCAGGAACCTTATTCCTTGTTAGTTGGGGTTTCTATCCCTTCCACCTGTATGATGATCTGCATCCTTCTTGGAGCCCAGAGGAAATCCCCCCAGAGTTCAGGCTGTCTTGCTTTGATCTGCTGCAGGCCTTGACTCCCAGATGTCCTTCCCTGCCTTGTAGAGGGATTCAGAAGACTCCCTTGGCACAAGGAGTCCCTGTTCTACAGAGTTCCCTTTTCTAGGGAAGAGACAGTTCCTGTTAAAAATAAAGTGATTTCGGGGCAGGCCGCGGTGGCTCAGCGGGCAAAGTGCTTGCCTGCCATGCCGGAGGACCTCGGTTCGATTCCCGGCCCCAGCCCATGTAAAAAACAAACAAACAAACAAAATACAATAAAACAAGAAAATGTTTAAAGATGTTTCCCTTTCTTCCTTCCTTCCTTCCTTCTCTCTGTCTTTCCTTCCCTTCCTCCCTCTTAAAAAAAAAAAAAATAAATAAAGTGATTTCAACCTTAAATGCTAACTGAAAATATGTAGGTGGCTCTGTGGGCTTTTTCAAGGTGACTAATGACAAGGACTCATCATGGATTTCTCTCTGGCTTTGGAGCATTTGCTTGTGCTCCCTCCCCCTTGCTCCATCACTGCCAAATCCTAACTGATGCCACTTTCAGTAATGATTTGGTAATGTTTGCAAAACCATCTGAGCTAAGGTTCTACCAGAGCCTTAAGAGATTGTTCTCTGGCTTTGAAATTTAATTTTTTTATTTTTTATGGTACACTTATTAAAACTACTTTTTTCCCTGGAATGTTCAGAGGGTTCTCGCAGTTCAGCACAGCCTGAGTACTGGACTTTCTTGGTGAAGGTGTTCTCTCTTTAATGGAGGCCACTCTTAAAAATCCTAAAGATAACTTTATCCCCTTTTGCCACATTGAATATTGTAACCACTATTCATTTAACTTCCTGGCAATTGAGTCATCATACATGAGGCCATAGCCTTTAAATTTTTCCCAGTACTAAAATTAAATATCATTCATTATTCCTACTTTATCAGTATACATTAAAGCATTCAAAAGAATTTATTTCTGACAATCTAAGTAGCAATAGAACTTGGATAATAAAAATAACAGCAAAAATGACTATCTTATTGATGCTTACTACATGTGTGGCATGTTCACAGAGGGTATCTTATAGACAGAGGTCAGAGTTCACAATTTCTTGTTTAAAATATTAGGCTGTTTGGTCCCAAATAATAATGCCATTCTTCTACCAACCTTTTAGTACACTTAATAGACAGAAGCATTTATAAAGAATGCAGTAGTTCCATGAAGCACTCTTATGTACATTATCTCTGTTCCTTTCTTTAACGACACGTATCACAGTTGTAATTAATTTATTATTTGTATAATCTGTGATGATCTTTCTCCTCCAGTACATTGGAGCCCCAGTGAGACAGGGGCACATCTCACTTATTCCCTCCTGAATTCCCAGCAACTGACCCACTCCCTGGCCCATAATAAGCTCTTGGAAGTATTTATTAAATGAATGGAAGGTTGAACTGGATTCTCACAACACCATCTGCTTAAGTATTACTCCCTTAGGAAGTAGTTCTGACTAGCTCAGTACCTGTTCACAAGTTCCCTTTGCATCCCGTTCTTTCTTTTGGAACTCACAAAACACTTACACTTAATTGCTCAAAAGCTTTTTTCCATGCCAGACTGTAGGGCTCAGGAGGCTTGAGCTGGGGTGCAACTGTTCGCACTGCTTAGCACATAGTTGATTCTTGGTCAGTGTTTGTCAAATTGAATGAACAAACATCCTTCAGGCAGGGAGGATGGACATTATTATTTTGCTCATGTTATAGAAAAGGAAGTCAGAGCTTAGAGGATTCACTCGTGATCACGTAGTACATGCTGGAACTGTTGCTGAAGCTAGTTTCCTAACTTTGTCTTGGGATTTTCCCCCACATCACACCCTGACTTAGTGAGTGTGAAATCCACCTCATGACTTGTTTTTGAAGACTGTTCTCTGAAGAAGGCAGTTTCCAGATCTGTAGGGACATAGCGTTAGCCTGGAGGAAGGAAACCTGGAAGTCTGGTTTAGCAGTAATGGCCAGTGTCCTACACATGTCCTTCAGGAATCGAAAAGTAAGCACACAGAGAAAATCAGAGTTGCCTGATCAGGCTAACACATTGCTCAGTTCCTCGGAACAAGATTAAGGTGCATCTTAAGTTTTCAGTCGTGTCCTGAGTTCCCTTTAGGAGTTCCCACCTGGAACTCTCCTCGCAGAGATCTCCCTCAGGTGAAGCCAGCAAGTATAGGTGGGCTATTTGGGTTTGTGTCCCACCTAGAATTCCATCCATCTTTAAATGACTTCTTCTCCAGAGTTCCTGAAGGTATCATGCTCCCTTCCTGTGAGAAACTTTCCTTACCAATAAATCCCATCTGTTAAAGACAGACCTGTCACAGGGTATAGTGGTGCCTCCCTGGGGGTAATACCCCATGCTAACCCCAAATCCCGCTGCTATATTGGAGTCTTCAGCCAATAATCATTCATTCGTTCATTCACCAGTCACTGGATATGTACTCCGGAAAAAATTATTCCTACCTCCAGTTGCTTAGCATCTGGGCTTATATCACTTGATGGCATCAATTCAGCATGATATGAGTGGTAAGTAGCGTAGTTCTAGAATATCAAGGATTTGCTCCTGAAGAATGAGGCCTTAGCTAGGAGCTAGAAGATATAGGTTTGATCTTGACTTTGTTTCTGTTAGTGAGGTGAATTTGGGGGTGGACAATACCGTGAGCCTGAATTTCCTCATTTTAAAAAGAGATCGAACTAGGTATCTTACAATTCTAATTTTGAAAAATCCATATAATTTAATTTAGAGGATTTTTACTTTCTTTAGTTAAGTTTTGTTGTGAACAGAAGCCGAGAGTAAAGGCCTTGAGGGTCTGCCTTGTGGGGCAGGGTCTGTTCTCCAGTGTGGTAAGCCTTGAGCCGCAGAGGAGGCGTGGGGGTGGGTTGTGTTGTCCTCTGTAGGAAGGCGGGGGTGCCGTGGTGGGGTGGGGGCTTGGTATGAATCCAGCCCTGTGGAGGCATCAAATATCCTTAGGAAACAGGAGCTGTTTTTGGTGAGAGGCTGTAGGAATCACTCAGCATGACAGGTCAAGAACACCGATCCTATGAGCAGGGAATCAGCACCAAAGTCCCCGTTTACTCTGGTAACTTGTGTCATTTGGCAGGCTGGATGGCCAGTGCTTTTTTATTAAGAAGCTGGGTTGTCACATAACAGCATAGTCTATTTACACGTGAATTAAAACTTCAAGAGAATCTTTCTTGTTAGGATACATGAATTATTTATATTTACTTAGAAATGTGTCCTGGAAAAAAAAAGAAAAATAATACTAATGTGGTTTATAAAAATGAGTACTTCTAAGCTAGATGTCTTAGGAGCAGAAGTTCATTTTACAAGAGGACTCATTACAGGATGCTTTGAAATCGTGAGCTCTCCCAGTGCGGTAAAAATATGGAGCAATGTCATTTTGATTTATACACATTGTGAAAGCACATACCCTTTGCCACTCTTAGGAAGTATCAAGCTTTCATGAAATTTGAAGCATCTCATTTTGATGTAAAAACACCTAGTTGCCTAAGAAAAGAAAGCCTCATGCCATAGCAACTACTTACCAACATGCCTTATAATAAAGTAATTGGCAGAAGGCTTGAACTCTATCCATTAGGTGCTTAATGCTCTGAAAAGACTCCAGGATACCCGTGCTCCAACAGTCTGGGTGCCTGTAACTCATGGCATCTTCACCCTGCTGACACCATGCACATGCCTCCTGTCATCGTGGGCTGATCTGGACCCAGGTTCTGCAGGGAAAAGTCTTTGCACATGTTCCTGGTTTAAAGCTGCAACTGAAAGTCAGCTATCCTCCTGAACCATCGTTTCTCTGAATTGCGCCATCTATTAGCAACCTGTTTATCATTTGATTTTTTTTTAATGCCTTTCATCTTTGTCCTGCAGCAAAAATTCTCACTTTAGAAACAATGAGAATGCTGGGAAGGGAATCTCATTCTGGTAACCTTAAGATACCTCCCATTGAATTTATGAAAATTTATAATCAATTCTCATCAGAAGGTAAGCACTGAAGATGCAAAACTGGCATTACAGAAGTTTTGAATAGCTCTTTATGGTAGGTTTGTATGCACAGATTGTCCCATAATCAGTCTAGGTTTAGGGCATACACTGTTTTGTTTTTTTCTTTTTTTGCACGAGCAGGCACTGAGAATCGAACTCAGGTCTCCCGCGTAGCAGGCAAAAATCCTGCCTGCTGAGCCACCATGGCATGCCCCCGTTATTTTTTAAATAAGTGATTTGGATAAATCACAGTAGTTAAAATTTAGAAGTTCACACATATACACTCACTCCCTTTATAAAAAATAATTTAGTAACACAGATACATGGTACATGACTCAAACAGTTTTCCATTCATGGTTGAGAGGTCAAAAGTTTATTTTTTCTAAGACTCCCATTTTTAGTACTGGTGGTTGTTTTCTTGTTTAACTCCTAAATCAGGTTTTGCGTCAGTGTATTCTAAATACATTACAATTAACTTCGAGTCTGTATATACTAGGTCTTTAGGCAATTCCAGAATTTTACCCATACCTGTAAAATCTGAAATCTAAAACTTTAGGTATGTGTATAATCATACCTGAAGCCAAACACATTGAAATCACACGCAGTTTTGATCAGAATGTAGAATGTGAAATGGATGCAATTTTTCTGTGTGAAAATTCTATACCTCATGGTCAAGTGAAAGAGGAAGGCATTTCTTTACTTAACTACCCTTGTTCTATTCATGTTTTCAAAAATTAATATACACTACATGCCAGGTCTTTGCATAGTTTATGTTAATTCCTTATAATAATTTTTCATTGTGGTAATAGATATGCAACTCAAACTTCCCATTTTAACCACTTTCATATGTATAATTCAGTGACATTAATTGCATTCACAAAGTTGTGCTGTTATCACTAACATTCATTACCAATATTTTTAATCACCCCAACAGAAACTCTACTCCCTTTAAGCAATAGCTCACTATTCTTCTCCGCACCCCAGTCCAATGTTTTTTTGTTTCTTTTCTTTTTGTTTTTTACATGTGCAAGCACTGGGAATCGAACCCAGGGCTCCGGCATGGAGAATTCTGCCACTGAGCCATCATCACACTGCTCACCATGTTTTTAGTATATACTAATAAGAAATAAATATTTTCTTTAATGCCAAAAACAATCTAGCTTAACTTAAAAATTAAAGTAAGAAAACAACTTCTTTTTATAGTTTTTTTTTTTATACTTGAATTTGTCAGAGAAAGTTTTCAAATTTTAAATATTTCCATAGTTCATACCTGGTAGATAAGTTATAAAAGGAGGGGTTGAAAAAAGATGTATTTGCATTTTTTCCTCTCCTGGATTACTTTCATGAATATTTTAAATCCAGTAATATATTTGAAAGAACATTATTGAAATAGGCTTTACTTTTTAAAAATATATAATATTTTTTGTTCTACAGACAAAACTATTTAGTAACTTTGATACGTCATTTTGAATGCATTGTAGTTATAGACCTATGGGTATTTTCAAAAGGTCCTAGTTTACACTGACTAAATAAAAATATTATCTGGAGTTTCTGTAACATTTTACTCTTTCATAGAGGCTCCCGGGATGAGTTTCTTATCCATTATCTGGACTGCTGAAATCCCCATTTTACAAAGCTAGCCAAGCTTTACCAAGCTTACCAAGACTGATAAGCCATAGAGGTCAGAGTTCACAATTTTTTGTTTAAAATCTTAGGCTGTTTGGTCACAAATCATAGCTGTGCCATGGAATCAAGGTCCATTCGAACATACATCACATGAAAGTAGGTGGTTAGTTTTAGAGCCTACTAGTTTCTAGAGGAGGTGTAAGGCAGGCAAGAACCCAGCTGTAGATTATATGAAGAAAAATCCATACTGTACACCTTTTTTGGCTTATCAGAGAATTCAGAAGACAAAAATATCTGGAAATAGCTCTCCCACCTGTCCTTCCAGAGTACATACTGAGCCCTGTGTGTGTGAGGACTATCCTTGGCACTGGGGACACCGTCGCAGAGAAAATGACAAAGTTGTTGCTTCCATGGGCCTGCATTTTAATGAAAGACTCACTGAAACACTAACTTTAGAGCTCATAGGACGCCAGGCACAGTGATGAAAAAGATGGCTGTGATGGGTATCAGGGAGGGCTCCAGGGGTTTCTCTCAGTGATGAGAAGGATCCAACGAAGAGCCAGGGCAAGAGCTTTCCAGAAAGAGAGAGAGAGAGAGCAAGTGCAAAGGCCTGGTAACAGGAATAGGCTTGACATAATTGAGAAACAAAAATAGTTTCTAGGACAAAGTAAATGAGAAGGATAGTGCTATGGGATGAGGTTAGAGAGGTGAGTGGGGTTCAGGCCATGTTGGGCATTTGAATTCTATTCCCCTTACTTCTTTTTTTTTTGGGTGGATGGAGTGGGAATCAGACCTGGGTCTCTTGCTTGGCAGGTGGGCATTCTACCACTGAACCACCTGTGTACCTCCCTTATTTCATAGGGGCAAAATTCCTGAGGTTTAGCCAAGTACCAGGCTGCCCAAAATTAAGACTACGTTTCCCACTTCGCTTGCTCAAAGAGCTGTGACTATGTATTAGCTCTGGCCAATAAGATGTAAGCACAGGGGCTGTGTGGCAGCTTCTTGGAAACCTCTTTAAATGATGTTCATTGCCCTGTCTCCATTTTTGCCTTTTCTTGCTATGGGGAGTGTGGATGTGATGATCAGAACTCAAGCAGCTATGCTGAACATGAGAATAAGAGCCCCACTTGGGATATAGTGGAGCTAGAAGGAATCTGGGCTCCTGACAGTGCCTTGGAAGGGAGCTGCCCAACTAGTTTGCAATGCTCTCTTCTTTAAACCACAGTTGTTTTAGGTCCCCTGCTCTTGCAGCTGACCCCAAATCTAGCAGGCAGACACCATTTGAAGGGTGTTAAATAGCAGTATCATCATTTGATTTTTATTTTGTAAAGATGACTCTTACTTCCATGGGAACTGTGGATTACAGAAGACCCACTGCGGAAAGACGATCAATTAGGAAGCTGTGACAGTGTCAGAACGAGCAGAATAGGATGAGAGCAGGGGAGATGAGGATTTATTTTTAGAAAAACTAGAAGGACTCAGGATGGATTAAATGTGTGGTGAGAAGGAGTGTCTCTCAGGTTAAATGACTGACTAGTTAGATGGTGGGGCCATTTCTGAATTAGGCAAGGTTGAGGCAGACATGGAAGAAAGAGCTCCATGTTCAACATGTAGGTTTGAGATTCCTGAAACCCCTTCTATGGTTCCGTAATGCCAAGGCCTCCCCATTATTCTTATACTTCTTGGCCACTCATTTTAGATTATTACAGTATCCTTTCCTGTCCCTTAAATGTTGACATTTTCCCTTCAGTAAGCTGAGCCTATGGCTTCAGAAGGCTAGAGCTTGTATCTGACTCACTGGTCCATGGCTCAGTCCATGGACTGATACAAGCTCTAGCCTCCTGAAGCCATAGGCTCAGCCCACTCATCATGTTCTTCCTCCTGAACTACTACCTTTGTTAATATGACCACCACATATGCATTATATTTACCAAAACTGTGCAGCGATCCCAGAGAGCCTCCCTCTTCCTCCTTTTTCCTTAGACACAGGAGGTTTCTGAGCCCCATTAGCTCCACTTCCAGATATTATTTGAATCCATGCCTCCCTAATCATCCCCGTGACCACACCTGCAGTGGAAACTACTATCTTATCCTAGAAAATTAGGACTTTGATGGCCGTCATGGTTTAGGTCATTCTGATGGCATGAAATCTATGCCAACATGCAAAATATAGCACTTATCATCTTGTTCCCTTGTTTACATTTCCTCACAATAAAATCTAAGTTGAATACAACTATATACAATGTACAAAAACTCCATGACCTGACCCTGTCTCTCACTGTCTCCTTTTGCGCCCTTCTCTCCTAATAGTACAAACCATTTCTCATCTGTAAGCTACCCATGGTTTATCATCCCTCTATACCTCTGTACATGCCATTTCCTCATTTTGGCATTCCCTCCACCCTCACCTCACCCTGTATATTCTAATTTCTACTGGACTCTAAACCACTTAATGCTGGGATTTTGTCCTTTCATGTTATCATCTTCAGCACTTGGTTTGTAGTAGTGGCCTCAAGAATTTTGTTGAGTGAGTAAACAAACATGTCCCAAGGCCTTAGCTTAGTGGTTCTCAACGAGGAGTGTTTTTTTTTTTTCAACCAGGAGTGATTTTTATCCCCCAGGGAACATTTGGTAATGCCTTCAGACATTTGGTTGTTATACTTAGGGTTGGGAGGTACTACTGGCATTAGTTGAGGCCAGGGATGCTGCTAAATATCCTACAGTGCACAAGACAACAAAGAATTATCCTGTCCAAAATGTCAGTCATGCCAAGTTTGAGAAACTCTGCCTTAGCTTTTCCCCTTAAGGAATCACCCTTTCAAGCCAAGGTACATGCCCCTACAGCTCTGTACGTGCCTTAGTTATGGCACTTAGTTAATTCTTATCTGATTGTTGCTTTACTTTTCCATATCCCTTACCAGCTTGAGCTCCTTGAGGTCAGTAAGCGTGTATTAATCACCTTTGAATATTTGTTGTCTGTGCTGTGACTCAGTAAATAATTCAACTAAATAATAGTTGAATAGAAGAATAGATTAAGAAATAAATGAATGACAGTAGATACAAGTGATGAATTTTGCCGCTCTACATTTTAAACTTTGTCCAGCTCTGTATCTTATAACTAGTGGTTCTGATTGGAAGCATGAACAAGGGCCAGATGGAGAGTTAACTTAGAAGTGTACACAAGAATCCACTGGCCAGAGCACTAGTTTCAAAAAGACTCCAGATAATTGTCACGTAACTTCATTATGTTATTCATTTATATCCTATATTAACCAGAATTTATGTAGAGAAGGAAGGTGAAACGTAATTATTTAAAGCAGTGCCTACCGTAGAAGTTTCTGCAGTGATAGAAATGTTCTCTATCCATGCAGTAGCCACCAGCCACTGTACACACTGAAATGAAATTAGAGGGACAGAGGAATTCAATTTTTAATTTTATTTATTTTAATTATTATAAATTGGAATGGTCAGTGCAGATTGAAAGTTCATTTTTAGGATTACCTACTACTAACACTGATCTTATGTTTTGTTAACTTTATCTTGGCTCATCTTGAACACAGGATAATGATAAGTAACACAACATTTTAAAAAATGAAAAACAATGCAGTAGTAGAAATAGTCCATTTTCCCAGGGACCCTAATATTCTCAATCACACTGTGAGTGTGTGGTGGATGGAAAGCAGGCTTAGCTGGCAGGAGTTGGAAAAGAAGGCCAGCAAAGCAGACAGCCCCCTCCCCAGACCCTCCCCATGGAATACAGTCACTCCAAAGACCAGAGCTGTTGTAACTTTGCTATAATAAATGTATTTTAAGGACTCTGGAACCTTTCTGACCTTTGGACAGATTCAGAGTGTGCCATGTTCACATGGGGATGAATGTAAATTAATTCTAGAAGAGATCAAACTTCATAATAAATTATAGAGCCCAGTAGGGAGAAAAGAATTTCTTTTGTTTGGAATTTACTTTGAAGGAATGTAATTTTAAAAATGTTTTTCAATTGGTAATAAATAAAATCCCATAGACCAACCAGGAAATATCTTCTGAATGCATATTGCTATACCCCCAGTATCATTAGGGCTGGGGCATATGTGAAAGATATATGAGATCTAATCTCCAAACTTCATGGAGCTCGTAGTCTTTTGCATAAAGCATTATTTTTTTAAATATGTTTTTTTTTTCATTCCTATACTATTTCTCTCTAATGATTTTGGCAAAACAACCTGTAGTATTGATAAATGTTTCCTTCCTTAGTGGATATCTGATTGTGGAAATAAAACAGTAGATGTAACATTTTATTTTATCTATAAAAAGAGAAGGAAGATATAGGTGAAATACATGCTTTTACTTTGAAATTGTAAAGAAAGCACTAAGCAGTATTCTTTTTTTTTTGAGCATTTTTTTTTATTATAAACAAAACAAACATACAAACATTCTTGGCATATGGGCTGGTTTAAAAGGATGTATGGACCCTAGAAAAGCTATGTTTTAATCAAAATCCCATTTCATAAAGGCAGAATAATCCCTATTCAATACTGTATGTTTGCAACTGTAATCAGATCATCTCCCTGGAGATATGATTTAATCAAGAGTGGTTGTTAAGTTGGATTAGGTGACGACCCACCATTTGGGTGGGTCTTGATAAGTTTCTGGAGTCCTATAGAAAAGGAAGCATTTTGGAGAATGAAGGAGATTTAGAGAGAGCAGAGAAGAACGACATAGCCACGAAAAGCAGAGAGCCAACAAGCCAGCAACCTTTGGAGATGAAGAGGGAAAACACCTCCTGGGGAGCTTCATGAAACAGTAAGCCAGGAGAGAAGATGCCTTGCTGGCCATGTGCCCTTCCAGCCAAGACAGAAACTATGACCTTGTTTGCCATATGCCTTCTCACTTGAGAGAGAAACCCTGAACTTCATCAACTTCCTTGAACCAAGGTATCTTTCCCTGGATGCCTTAGATTGGACATTTCTATAGACTTGTTTTAATTGGGACATTTTCTGGGCGTTAGAACTGTAAACTAGCAACTTATTAAATTCCTCTTTTAAAAGCCATTCTGTTTCTGGTATATTGAATTCCAGCAGCTGGCAAACTAGAACAATATATTATATAAACATTCCTGACATGGTTATAATCAGTGGTTCACAATATCATCATATAGTTGTGTATTTATCACCATGTTCATTTTTTTGAACATTTGCATCTCTCCAGCAAAAGAAAGAAAAAGAAAAAACTCATACATGCCATACCCCTTACCACTCACTTTCATTGACCACTGGTATTTCAATTTACTCAATTTATTTTAACCTTTTTTCCCTCTATTATTTGTTTATTTCTTATCCATATTTTTTACTCATTAGTCCATATCATAGATAAAAGGAACATTAGACTCACATTCACACAGTCACATTGCAAAAGCTATATCATTATACAATCATCTTTCAAGAAACAAAGCCACTGGAAAACAGCTCTACAAGTTCAGGCACTTCCCTCTAGCTACTCTAACACACCATAAACTAAAAGTGGGATATCTCTATAATACGTAAGAATAACCTTCGGATAAACTCTCGACTCTGTTTGATATCTCTCAGCCACTCACACTTTATTTTGTCTCATTTCTCTCTTCCCCCTTTCAGTCCAGAAGTTTTTCTCCATCCCTTGATGCTGAGTCCCAGCTCATTCTAGGATATCTATCCCACGTTGCCAGGGAGGTTTACACCCGGGGAAGTGATGTCCTATGTAGAGAGGGAGAGGGCAGTGAGTTTGCTTTGCCGTGTTTGCTGAGAGAGAGGCCACATCTGAACAACAAAAGAGGTTCTCTGGGGGTGACTCTTAGGCCTAATTTTAAGTAGGCTTACTCTGTCCTTTGCCAGGGTTAGTTTCTTAGGGACAAACCCCAAGATTGAGGGCTCAGCCTATTGCTTTGATTGTCCCCACTGCTTGTGAGAATGTCAGAAGTTCTCCAAATGGGGAACTTGAATTTTTCCTTCTTTCTCCGCATTCCCCCAAGAGTAGTTTGCAAATACTTCTTTATTCATTGTTCACATCACTCTGAGATTTATCAGGGCGTCACACTAACTTGGCCAGATCTACAAAATCTCATGCCCTATTGAAGTTTCTATGTACTTATGGTGTTCAACTAAACTGTCCATATAAGTTAAATTAGGAAATGCATTAGTTAAAATATAAATTATGTACCAAATAAACGTTTCTTGCTTTAGTCTTACACAGAAGTTGAAGTTTTAAAATATGAATGACCATCTATTTTCAACACCCTGCAATATTGACATTCCATTGTGCTTCCTCATGCAAAAACATTTTTAATTTGTACATTTAGTCACTACTATTGTACACTGTAGGCATTCCTAGATTATACTATCTCAGTCTTTATCATCTATCTTTCCTTCTGATTTCATATGTGCCCCCAGCCCTCCTCCCTCTATCATTCTCACATTAGCTTCATTCAGTGTACTTACATTATTGTGCTACAATCAGGACTATTGTGCTATCCATTTCTGAATTTTTACAATCAGTCCTGTGGCACAGTCTGTATCCTTTCAGCTCCAAATACCCAATCTCTCCTCTATTTCTATCTCCTGATAACTTCTCTTCCTAACTGAAATTATCCAAGTTCATTCATTAATGTTAGTTCATATCAGTGAGACCATACAATATTTGTCCTTTTGTTTCTGGTTAATTTCACTAAGCACAATGTCCTCAAGGTCCATCCATGTTGTTACATGCTTCACGACTTTATTTTGTTGTACAGCTGTGTAATATTCCATTGTATGTATATACCATAGCTTGTTTAGTCACATATCTGTTGATAGACATTTGGGCTGTTTCCATCTCTTGGCAATTGTAAATAATGCTGCAGTAAACATTAGTATGCAAACATCAGTTTGTGTCGTTGCCCTCATGTCCTCTGAATGGATAACTAGCAAAGGTATTACCAGATGTTGTGGCAGTTCTATACTTAGCTTCCTGAGGAACCACCAAACTACCTTTCATAGTAGTAATACCATTTTACATTTCCACCACCAGTGGATAAGTGTGCCTCTTTCTCCACATCCTCTCCAGCACTTGTCAACTAAGCAATATTCTACATGTTTTAATATAGATGGTTACTTCCAAAAGGAAAAATTTTTCACAACCAGATGATTTTTTTTTAATTTTTGGTTTTTTTATATGTATTTTTTATTTAAGAAAACAAACAATGCACTTAGAACCACCAAAAATGGGTATCTTAGCTTAACCATAGGCATATTTAAATAGTATCCATTTAATCATTGTAAAACTTGTGTTTGCACAGTAAATTTTATAAATCAACTTAAAATTAGGGCAACTAGGAAAAAATCTACAAATTCGGATAGCAAAGTTCTTAAATTCTAACTATTAAACACCAACTTTGATACCATTTGATCAGCTGTAAAACTGTGAATGTTCTCAAAATATTCAGTAGAAAGTTCTTACAAATATCTGCATTGCTATATAGTAATGACCTGTGTTACTAAATATATTCCTGATCTTAGGAAAATATGAGGATACAAATATTTTTACAGTTAACATATTTTACAGTTAACCACCTAAAATGGACATCTTAGTTAGCT
Source organism: Tamandua tetradactyla (assembly GCF_023851605.1). Lineage (NCBI taxonomy): Eukaryota > Metazoa > Chordata > Mammalia > Pilosa > Myrmecophagidae > Tamandua > Tamandua tetradactyla. The sequence goes on along the minus strand of NC_135351.1, from coordinate 3,480,347 downwards.
TATACATAAGTGTATTTAAAAAAAAAAACTAAGAAATCACCGTAAAACCTATTTGTACAATGTTTCATAAACCAATTTAAAATCAAAGCAAGGAAGGGAAAAATCTATAGCTACAGGAATCAGAGTTTCTTCAATTTTACATATTAAACACTATTTTAAATATCATTTGGTTAACTATCAAAACTGTGTGTGTTCTCAAAATATCAAGTAAAAAGTTTTTTACAAATATCAGTTTTGCTATAGTAATGAGCTGTGTTACTAAAACACAACCAGGTGATTTTAACAGGACAATATTAATGTGTGCCTGTAAAATCTTTTGCCTGTAACTATACCATCATTCTTCCAGTGAGAATTCCCCATGGCTTTTCTCAGAGTGGCAGTGCGATCAGATTAGAAGTGTGAGTAAAATATTATTGTAATCAATTAAAGCATTAGGCTTATAAATTCATCAATAATTTTTCAAGAACATGATAGGTCATGATTTTTTCATTTCATTGAAGAAAAATGTGATAGCTAAAACGGAAAGACATGTTTATTTTTGTGCCAAGTATTCTGTGATTAGTTAATGAAATATTTTCAGCAGTTAGGGTGACCTCTTGTCTCTCAGCTCCATATTGACTTTCACAACTTACCTCTGTCCATCTGACTTGGCCAAGAGAAGCTGGATTCTCTGCCTCCACCTAAAAAGCTATATCATATCTAACTCTCCAGAGAGCCTTCTTTCCAGAGGAGTATAACTAAGCTTCCTTGGTCCTCACCCAAAGGTTCCAGGTTTGTAAAAAAGTTCATGGCAGGTCAAATATTTTTCAGTATATTTTTTAAAGGCTTGGTTGAGCTAATTTAATTTCTTATGTTCATTAATTCCTCTCCTTCCACCTCCACACTCCCCTCTAAATAAATGTCCCTTCACACGAATCCAATTTAGCTTCAATACACCTTATTCACACTGCCTTTTATTGCAAGCCACACGTCAGCCAGCTGTAAGGTTGCCCAGCTGCCTCAGGTTTCCCAATTTAGCTCTGGAAATGATTTCAGCATGGCAAAAACTTTTCACTGGCCAATTTGGAAAACAGAATTCAATTTGTAAAGAAAGCCCAAAATGGCAACTGAAAATGAGCAAGAGAATGGAGAATGTTGGGACAGGGAAGGCAGTCAGAGAGATGTGAGAAACTTTTGTAATTCTCCTGCTGGGGCTCCTCCCTTTCCCCCCCATCCTACCCCCTTTCTCTTTTCCCTAAATTGAGGATAGGATAGCAGAAGATGGGTAGGTGAGCTGTAGCTGAAAATCAGGTTTTAGCCTTGTACTTTTGTCGCTCTCTGAGGGACTTCTTTGTTGACCCTGGTTTAATTGCAGCCCTGGTATAAACAAGGGGCCAGTGTGGTGCTCTGTGCAGGCAGCTGGAAGTGAATGGACAGCAGCCACAGGGTGAGGTTCAGCACCAAGGCAAACCGGCATGGTTTTACCTAGGACCAGCCCTAGGAAGGGGAAACCGTTTGCAGCTGTGGGTGAGAATGCATGTCTAATCAAAGTAGGCCAAAGCATCAAATGCTCACGTTTACATGGCCAAGGGTACAAAATAGTAACACTTCCTTTTTACAAACACCATTGAACTTGAAGGCACTCTGCTAAGTTTGTGTCTGTCTATTATGTCTGAAAGTTATTTTTAAGTAATTCATATAGGGTGTTGAAAGGTTCATTAAAAGTGAATTTATTGGGCGGGCCACGGTGGCTCAACAGGCAAGAATGCTTGCCTGCCATGCCAGAGGACCCGGGTTCGATTCCCAGTGCCTGCCCATGTTAAAAAAAAAAAAAGTGAATTTATTGTGGATTTTGATAAAAAATACGTTATTGAAATACACGTGGGCAGAGTTCAGATTCCAAAGTCTGATTGCTTTCAAAATGTAGGGAGAACATATTTGTCAGTCAAAATTGTGTTGTGCATCCTTGTTTTTCTCTTCCAATATCCTTCTTTCTATCCAAGAGAAAAGAACAACGTATTTTAATGTAAACAAACTTTTAAAATAGATACTAACTTACATCTCTGTTGTATTGCTTCTGTTATATAGGATCTGTGATAGCAAAACAAATTTATTGTTCATAGTTTTTCCCGCAGAGAACACTAAATTTTGAATAATTCTAAAACCCTAATACCTTTGGAGGTTACCATTGACCATTGCAATTTATATATTTAGCTGTTTATATCTGTTTAGACATGAGTATAAGATATTGATAGTCCACTCAATTTTTAGAGTTCTTTGGTTTCACTGGCCATTTCTGCACCTAGAAAACATAACTGATGGAGTCATATAACTGCAGTCATATAACTGATGTACTTCCTGAGCTTCAGGATCCCCTTCTCTATCATCCTAGTCCAGTGGTTCTCAAACTTTGGGCATGCCTAAGAGTGACCTGGAAGTCTTGTTTAAAAAACATAGATTGCTGGGCCTCACCCCCAGAGTTTCTCATTTAATGTTTGGAGGAAAGATCCAAGAATGCTCTTTTCTAAGAAGCACCCAGGTGATGCTAAGGCTGCTGGTCGCCTACTATTTGAGAAATAATACCCTAACCATTCACCCTCATTCTGACCCAACAATAAGGAAATGTAAACAAAGTTTTAAAAACTAGCCTGGCTGGCTAAATTAGAAGCTCCAATATTTATACTAAGTTGATAATTTCTATAAAATTGGGAATTTACTGATCATCGAAGACTTCCCACAACTTTTTTTTTCCCAATGAGCAGAATCAATTCTAAAAATTCAGGAATTAGACTGAAAATATGAGAGAAGCATGCTGTAATACAGCTATTCATAGCACCAGGTTTTTCCACATCCCAGCATGTTAGATCCCTCTGCCTTGAACATTTTAGGTATGATATCTTGGATTTCGGACAGCTCAGTATGCCAGTTTAGATATGGATTTATTTCTTAACCTTCCTCAAGATGACGCTAGAGAGGAATTGATTTAAGCAATGGCATTGAGAATAGAAAGGAAAAGGTAAATCAAATGATGTGTAGAAGTGAAAACCACATGGCTTGACAAATGCTTCTGAATTAGAAACAAAACAGTCAGCAATGACTCTACATATCAAACCTCTAACTAAATGACTGTGCTGTTTAAAAATAAAAGTCAGGAGTTGTCTTTGGGAAAGAAGGTAGTTTGATTTTAAAATGTTAACCATCCATTTATGGTCAATAGATTTTCAATAAGAGTGATAAGACAAGTCAGTGGATAAAGAACCATAGACCTAAAGATAAGTGCTAAAACTAGCACTCTTAGAAGAAAAGACATGGGAGAAAATTTTCATGACCTTGAGCTAGGCAAAGCTTTTTTAGATGTAATACCTAAAACACTAGCAACAAGTCAAAAAATAGATTAAATGAACTTCATCAAAATTAAAAGTTTTTAAACTTCAAAGGACACCATCAAGAAAGTGAAAAAGCAACCCATAATATGGGAGAAAATATTTGCAAATTAAGTATTTGATAACGAACTTATATCCAGGATATATAAGGACTCTTACAAAACAATAAAAAGATAAATAACCCAATTAAAAGTTGGGAAAGGAATTTTAAAAACTTATGATTGTAATAATGTAAATACAACTCAAAATTTCCCATTTTAACCACTTTCAAATGTACAATTCAGCATATTAATTACATCCACAATTTGTGCTGCCTTCACCAACTTCCATTACACAAACTTTTCATCACCTCAAACTGAACCTCTTTACCCATTAAGCAGTAACTCTTCATTCCCATCATCTCACAGCCCTTGGTAACCTGTAACCTACTTTCTGTATCCATGAAGTTTACTTTTTCTAGGTATTTCGTATAACTGAGATCATATAATATTTGTCTTTTTGTGTCTGGATTATTTGATGTCTTCAAGGTTCATCCATGCTGTAGCATGTATCAGAATTTCATTCCTTTTTACAGTTGAATAGTATTCCATTGTATTCATCTGTTGATAGACACTTGGTTTACTTCCCCTGTTTGGTTTTTGGGAATAATGCTTCTGTGAACATTGGTGTATAAATATCTGTTTGATTCCTGTTTTCTGTTCTTTTCAGTATGTACCAAGAAGTGGAATTGCCAGGTCATATGGTGATTCTATGTTCAACTTTCTGAAAAACTGCCAAACTGATTTCAGCAGTTGCTGTACCAGTGTACAATACCACCAGTAAAGTATAAGAGTTCTAATTTCTCTGCATCTTTGTCAACAATTGTTATTTTCTGTTCTTTTTTTTTCTAATAGCCTCCTAGTGGATACAATGTTGTGAATCATTGTGGTTTTTATTTACATTTCCCTGATGACCAATAATGTTGAATATATTTTCATGTGCTTATGGCCATTTGTATATCTTCTTTGGAGAAATGCCTATTCAAATCCTTTGCCCATTTTTTAAATGGGTTGTTTGTCTTTTTGTCATTGAGTAGTAGCAGTTCTTTATACATTCTAGATATTAAACTCTTATCAGAGATATGATTAGCAATTTTTTCCCATTCTTTAGATTGTCTTTTCATTCTCTCGATAAAGTCCTTTGATGAACAAAAGCTTTTTATCTATTTTTTTCTTTCTTTACTTATACTTTTAGTGTCATGACAAATGCTTCTGAATTGGAGGCAAAGAAAACAGTTGCAATGACTACACATATTGAACCACTGGTTTTTAGTGTCATATCTAAAAAATTCACTGCCACAACCAAGGCTATGAAGGTCCCCCCTCTATTTTCTTCTTAGAGTTTTATGGTTTTATCTCTTATGTTTAGGTCCTTGATCCACTTAGAGTTAATTTTTGTATGTGGTGTGAAGCAGGAGTCCAACTTCATTCTTTTGCCTGTGGATATCCAGTTTTCCCAGTACCATTTGTTGAACAGACCATTCTTTCCTTAGTTAATATACTTGACACCCTTGCTGAAATCAGTTGGCCATAGATGTATCGCTTTATTTCTGAACTCTAAATTCTTTTCCGTTGGTTAACATATCTATCTTTATGTCCATAACACACTCTTTTGATTACTATGACTGCAATAAGTTTTTAAATTGGGAAATGTTAGGTCTCCAAGTTTGTTCTTTTTCAGTATTGATTTGGCTATTGGGGCTTCTTGTGTTTCCATGTGAATTTGAGGGTCAGCTTTTCCATTTCTGCAAAAAATGCTCCTGGGATTTTTATAGGGATTACATTGACTCTATAGCTTTGGATATTATTGACATCTTAACAGTACTAAGTCTTCCTATCCATGAACATAATTTGTCTTGTCATTTCTTCAGCTCTTCTTTGAGTTTTCTCCATAATGTTTGCAATATTCAGTATACAAGTCCTTTTCCTTCTTGGTTAAATTTATTCCTAGATATTTTATTCTTCTAGATGCTATTGTAAATGTAATTTTTTTCCTGATTTCCACTTTGGATTCCCTTCTGGTATATAGAAACATAACAGATTTTTTTTGTGTTAATCTTGTAGCCTGCAACTTTGCTGAATTCGTTTGTTAGCTCTATTAGTTTTCTTATGCATTCTTTGATGGGTAAAGCATTTGAATAGACATTTCTTCTAAGAAAATATTCAAATGGTCAATAATCACAGGAAAAGATTCTCACCATCGCTGGTCATCAGGGAAATGCAAATCAAAACTACAAGATACCACTTCACACACACTAGGATGTCTAAAACCAAAAATTCAGACAATAACAAGTATTGGTAAGAATGTAAACAAAGGAGAACTGTCATTCATTGCTGGTGGGAATGTAAAATAGCTCAGCCATTTTGGAAAAGAGTTTGGCAGTTTTTAAAAATGTTAAATATAGATATATATACCTGAGAAGAAATGAAAACATACTTCCACAAAAATACTTGTGCATGAATGCTTAGAGCAGCATTATTCATAATAGCTGTAATGTGTAAAGAACCCAAACATCTATCAACTAAAGAGTAGATTTTAAAAATATGGCCTATCCATACAATGGAACATTATTCAGCTATGGTACAACATGGATTAACCTTAAAAATGTTGTGCTATGTGAAAGAAGCCAGCCAACAAAAGACCCCACACTTTATTATTTCAATTATATGAAATGCCCAGAATAGGCAAATCCGTAGATAAATGGTTGCCTAGGCTGGGAGTGGAGAATGGCTGTAATGGTTGTGAGGTTTCTTTTTGATGTGAAAATGTTCTAAACTTAGATTGTGGTGATGGTTGTCCAACTCTGAATATGCTAAAATCAATTGAATTATTAATTTTAAATGAGAAAATTTATTGTATGTAGATTATCTCTCAGTAAAGATTTACAAAAAGAAAAAATGTTAATATTAAGAAAGCAAGATGATATGTGAGAGAGAGTTTCAGTGGATGTTTGGAAATATTAATTTGGAACTTTGGAGCTGTCTGTATAGAGGGGATAGAGGAAGCTATGAACGTGAACTAAATATCCCAGGAGAAAGCAGAGGGAGAATAGTGAAGTTGTTTTAGTGCAGAACGTGGGATCATATCTGTTTTTTAAAGAGTCAAGGAAGAAGTCAGGTGAAGAATAGTCTAAAGATAAGAAGGAAACCAAGATGGTGCAAGATAATGTAGGTGTGAAGGACAGAAAGGCAGTTTCACAGAGGCAGTTAATGAAGATAAATGCCATGGAAAGACCAAAACGCACCATTGGTTTTGGTTTTCTGCTAAGGATTATGGAGGTAAAAGCCAGAAACAAAGTTTTAATGAGTGAGTGGAAAATTAATGGAGTTTGAAAGTAGTGCAGATCAGTATTTCAAGGAGTTTAAGTAGAAAAAGAAAGAAGAAATTGCTGAATGTTGAAGGAAGGTTTCATTGTTGATAACGATTGTACCATTATTTAGAAAGGGAAAATCTAAGATTTAAAGTTAGAGGGAAAGGAGCCAGTGAGGAGGCATGGTTGATAATGAAGCAGAGAAAAAGAAAATTCTTAATAAAACTCCAGACCCAGGTATTATAAACACTTAGGACCCTTCTCCCTACCTCCAAAGCCCCTTCTTCCCATTTTGCAGGTAGGCATAAGTTATAGTGGACATTGCTTTGTTTGTTTGTTTTATTTTGTTTTTACTTACTGAAAAATATGCATGCAGATGTTAGTAACTTGTAATTTTGTAAGATGGTTTTAATGTGTATGCCCTTTCTAGACACCTGGGAATCCTCAGGTGAGAGACCCTGCACTGTAATGAAACTGTGGACTTTGACGTCCAGTACTGCCTCTTACAAGTTTTGGTGCTGTTCTATAAACCTCTCTGAATATGTGACCTCTTCTCTAAAATGGCCTAATAATATCTACTTGCAAGGTTGTTGTTTGCATTATGAAAAAGTATTATTAAACAGTGTATCTGCCAAATAATTGGCAAAGAGCAAAGGCTCTAAAATAATATTGTCATGGGTTTTAGGTATATTTACCTCCGACTAGCTCAGTGATCTGGGGTAGGATGCTTAGCTTCCCCAGGCCTCTGTATTCTCATCTGTGAAATGGGTATGATAAAGATACTTATCTCATGTGGCCAGATGATGACTAGAGTGAATGAGTAAAAATACAGAGCCTGATACATCCTAATACTCATTTGTTTAAGGTAATAGCAGGAGCTTCTTCACTTAGAGTGGAAAAATAAAACTAAAAACAAACAGAGAAAAATAAAACAAAAAATGTTTGGCAGTTGTTAATGAGAGCTAACCAAGTAACCACTTAGAATAAACTCTAATGATTTAATCACTTATTCAAACTAGAGCCTGAATCTGCTGTGATGCCCTTTATCCTGCCTATTAAACTAGTCAAATCTAATCACATTACACTACCCAGACAGTATTAACTTTAGTACTGTGTTTTTAGTCATTGTTTTTGATAAATGTAATAAAATATTGTTTTGGTCTTGATTTTTTTAAGTGTAATTAATTAAACTGAAGTTGAAAAAGGAGGATGTGAAATGGTGATTGTTCATTGCAAAACTCTTGGGTCAGAATAAGATGCACTAATAAGTAATCCTAACATTACAGTTTCTTATTTAGGATACTATTAATGAAGTAGCTATCAAATTTATAGGTCATTTGTAAATATGTCTTACTAATATAAAACCTACTTGCTTTCACAGCAGCAGAGTTTCTAAATTATATTTACCTTTCCTTCTCTGATATGTGATGAAGTTATTTGATTTATCGTAGAAAAAAAATCTTTGCCACTTCTGGTCATTATCATTTTTCCATTGATATTTTAGTAAAATTCCAACAGAATTACACAACTGAGAAAGAATGATTTGATAGGTCGGAAAAGTATATACCCTAATGGATTTCTGATGGAGATTGAACTTGATGGCAGTATAAGTTCTTGAAGTTGGAAATTAATGTTATATTTTTAGGGGCCATTCTTGGCATGGCTTTTACCTTTCAGGGGGAGGAGAGGAGGAGGAATGTCATAACTTTTCTTTTTTTCTCAGACAAATGACCAAGTAGGAATTTCTTAATAAATTACAGAAACATTCAGTTTGCATAGCATGCTGTGATTCCCAGTATAGTCACTTGTTTTCACTCTGCCCTTAGTGTTTCTACAGACATCAGGAATAAAAGCAGCATGGGAACCACTCAGTCTCCTGAGTCCGGTTCAGTCCCATGGATTCAGAAGATTCCTTTGTATTGGGACAAGAGGAAAGATTCTTTTGTATTGGCCACTCTGCCTGCTGCTAAACAGCTGTGAGGGCCCCCATGATCACCACTTGATAAAGTAATTTAAACAATGTCTGCAAGTTTTACCCCCCAGAAAAAAGAAGTGTCTCTTAGGGAATCACAGGTGAGGTAAAGGAGGGGGATGGTGAAGAAAATATATAAGGGGAAGCTGGCAGCCCACAGACTGATGAGAGTGGACTTTATTTGCCCTTTGACACCTGGGGATCCTTAGAGGCTGAGGAATAATAATAATATTGCCCAGTCACTTTCCATTGTGATCTTTATGAACTAAAAACACAAGAATGTTTTTAACACTATGAAAACACCATTTTGTCCCTTTGCCTTTGTAGTCTCCAACAGTGTCAGCTTAAATGTTTTCAGCCATTTTTCCTGTTCTTCCTTAGTATGAGAAAATGATACAAAGTTCAGATTAAACATTTCACTTTTAACTTGGATCTGCGGACACATTTATTTGATATATGATGAAGATAAACAAGCAGAACCAAAGAGTGAGTGGGAGAATCTACTTATTCTAAGATAGCTTTACTTTTTCAACTTCAAAATGAGAAATAATTATATTTATCTCTGTAGCATGGAGATAACTATGCTGTAAATTTCCTTGCAAGATATTCTAATAAATTACAGCATTTCCACTCTTTTTCAGAATCAGAAGTCCCATAAGGCATTTCTGGGTCAAGTGCTCTGAACCTTCTGACCCTGTTCCTTTATAACAAGAGCTTTATCACTTTTAATCTTAAATTATTTGAAACATCCTTTTAACTTCTCAGAGGAGAGGTGCCAGATTGCTTCCAATTTGATTTGAATATTTACTGTTTTATCAGAGTTCTACATTCATTTTTCACTCATTTCAACATAGTTTCCTCCTATCATTAAATCAGCGTTTTCAAATTTAATATTGAGTTAGGAAGTTTATAGATAAATGATAGAACTTTGTGGCTTAAATGAATAAATCTTGGGCCACTGCCATAATGTAAATGACTATTTTATTTAGTCAGTTTAGAAGTGGTCAGCTGCAAGGTCAAGCAGCTCAGGGCACTACACTTTAATGTACTTTTTAATGAGTACATCATTGCTACCTTGTGTTCTCATAATTTAACTCTGCTTTTCATAGACTGCCCAGGCGTTATACCCCTAAAAAGCAAAGGAGGAACCCTAGGGCCAGAAGGGAACTGGGAACATTCACAAATGGATGTGACACTATTGTGAACCAATGGATTATTTGCATTCCTGCCTAAGTGATAACTTAATGGCCACAGGCTCCAACTGCAAGCCTGTGGGCTGCTGTTATGTTAGCCTCAAGAATAAAGGCTAATATCTACGATGTTTTCACATTCCCCACCATATTTGGTAAATTGTACTAGTTTAGCCCCTTAAGGGCTGCCAAGAATCTTGTTGGCAAAAATGCCACTTTGGTGAAGACATAACTGACCACCAGACCTATTTGTAGGCTTTCCCTGTTTAAAGCAGCACCATTTCCTCCCACAAGGACTCTGGGATTTTTACTTTTTATTAAATGTGATCATTTGAGTTATATATAAATCGCCCTTCTATAGCATGTTTTTCTTTCCTGGCAGTGCTTTGATTTTTTGGGTATTCCTTCTGAAGGAATTTCTCAACTGTTAAAGAATTTTAATTAATGGTTCTATTGCTCTGTTTTCCACATATATATTTCATTATATGCTTGGGACCAGATGGTGAGAAAAGTTAGATACATGGGGTAGAAGGTAAATAACTGAACAACTTAAGTTCCCATGTGTAGTTTGATCATGCGCCTCCTTAAATTGAGGTTCTTGCTGTAATTATAATTCCATTATTTCAAAATCTTTGCAAGTTGAAAATTATATGCTAAATATTATTCATTGACCATGTTCTACCCATCAGTTTAAATGAACTGTAATTAAGCTAGGTAATACATTTTGCAGTAAAATGAAGAATATTTAGTTTTGATTAAGCAAATAGATGTAATATATTTGACGCTTATAAGTTGTATTTGGTTGTTAAGAAAACAAAACATATGAGGTCACAATTTCTTTTTGGTATAGTTTTATGTTAATATTTTAATGGTGAAATTTTTATCACTTGGCTCAGTATACAAAATAATAGGAAGAAATGTCCCTCTTGGGTACTAGGAGATCTAGCTTCTAGTCTTACAGTACTTCATAATACGTGTACATCCATGTGCACCTTAGTGAATCACCTAATTTTTTCAGTAAGACAGACTCTTAGGATAGATAGACGATATTTCTGAGTACGCTTCTAGCTTTTAAATGTCATGATTTTTGTAATATATATGGAAAGGCCTTTTTGTTATTTAAATTAGTCTTTAAGATATTAAATTTAATTTGATTGTTTACCTTTTTCTTCTTTATTACCAATTTTTAAAGTCAATTGATCAATCTATATAAAAATTAGATCAATGGATATGATTATTTCCATAAAATTATATTTTTAAGAGATAAAGGTCTTATGTATATCCTTTTTTTAATTTTAACAAATTACATATGTGTAAAAGAGTAATCCTTCTTGGTAGCACTGCTGCCAGCATAGCTTCCATTTCATGAGCTCCCACTACTGCCAGGCTAAATTACATGCACAACCACCTGCAAAATCGATAACTACCCAAAGTTCTAAAACTATAAAAAAGGGGGAAATTTTGAAGTGGGAAGCCCATGTTTTCTTCCATTACATCATGTAGAATTTATCCTTATAAATTCATTCTTTTACATCATCAGACAATGACTTCAAGAGAGCATGTCAAAAAAATTAATTTAAAGGTCCTGTCTGGCTGTGTAATCCACAACAAAAATTGTGTTAACATTCTCTTGATCATTGACTCTCTCTGCCATTTTAGGTCACTTGCTGGATATTAGTAATGATTTGAGATTCCTAAAATTGAATTTTAGGTGTATTTTTTTTTAACCCCTCCTAAATCCATGTATGGGGTTCTTCATTTCATTTTCACTCTCTCTTCTTTTTAAGTGTTTGTATGTCATGATCACTCTAATTGCAAAATTTGGAACTTTTTAATTAACTCGCCATCCTATCCTCAGAACACCTCCAATTACACTTTGATTTACTTCATTCCATCCATTTTATTCATGTTGGAGTGTATATTTATGTGCTCATATATGTGCATATATAGACATATATCATCCTCACACATATTAAACTAAACAAGATATGATTTAATTATAACCAATATCTCCATTTAAAAACTCGATTAAATAGGTCTCTGGTCAGCCACACTTGAAAGTACTGTGCATGAGTTTTCTCTGCCTCCAGTTCTGAGGGTCCAAGGGCCATAAGGAATTCTCAGACCCCTGCTGTCTGGTAAATAGTGCTTAATTTAGATGGCATAGGCTCTATGCTCCAGTTTGAAAATGGCATACCATGTCTTTGAGCCAATTCCTTCTTTGGTTAATTTAGAAAAGAAGTTCTAAAAATAAAGTGCTCACCATAAATAAACCTTCTTATGTGTATTCAAGAATAATAATTTTGATTATCTTTTGTGGATGAAGGGTTATTGACTGAGGGCCTTATCTAGGAAAAACTGTATTAACTTTTACTATAGGCTGCATGGCTTTGGATTGCATTGCTGCCTGTGAATCTTGAAGGTTGTCTACCTCCTCCTACTTTTAATTCTTGCCAGGTCTCTCTCTGACTATTGCTTAACATGCCAGATCTTGAGTGATGCCTTTGCTTCGCCCCTGCTGTGTACCTTGTAGGAAAGCAGATGCTCTTCATCATCTAGAGTAATCTGAGTCCTGTTATTTCCAGTATACTCAGTAGGACTTGGAACAGTCCTGCTGAAAATCTGGGATGAGAGATGAGAGTTTTGCTGAAAACAGAACAGGCATTTTTTGGTAGATAAATTTGCCTCATTTCTGTGGTTCTTATTTTACTCACATCTCTGCAGTTTTAGGTAGAACACATTATTTCCTCAGATTCATTTCTTTTGATTAGTTCAATATTTCTCTTCTGTGGCTACATGGCAGAGAAGTATGATGATATACTTTGTACTTAATCAAATAATTTTACCTAGACCTGTATTCATTCAGCCTTCTTTTTGCCTAGAAAATAAGCCAGCTTAATTTCTGATCTCAGATTTTTTAAAACCTTATTAAGGATTTTTTTTTTCTTTGATTTTCAAAATAAGGGCTTAGCCCAAAATATGTTAAAATATAGCATGGAACATTTTATGTCCTCTTCTTTTATCTCCTGATTCATTTCTCCCATGTTCTGGATACATGTCCCAAGTTTATTGTCTGTATCATTGGTTCCATTTCTATAGGAAAAGTCTGCTTTTCCAATTGTGTTTTTTCTGTTTTATTTCTCTATGTCCCCTTTTTCTCCTGCCTATTGTTATTTATCAGTTGGATATCTTCTTTACTGAGAGCAAAAACACATCAACTTTTAAAATTCCCTACTTTTCCGTCTAGGAAATATACTTCAGGAATTATTTTACTTTTGGTGCAGTCTAAATTTTCTAGATAACAGGATGTTCTATTGTTTCCTTGTTTCTTCATCCTTGATTTCTATCTCCATTCCTTGTCAACAATTCATATTCTTCTTTCTAGTTTTATTTTCCCACTAAGTACCTGTCAATATCTAGTAGTGATTAATTAATTAAACTTACTTATTTTAGTGTTCACCTGAATACAGGTACAATCTTTGTCATGAATAGGCAGTGTCAAAGATTCCTACTAAATACAGGATGTTACTTTGGCTGCTGCAAGTTATCTTTGTTTCTGATAGTCTTAGGATGTTAATGACCAGTGGGTAGAATTGGGAAATACCAAGAACAACCATGTTGCCTTCTCCCTTTGCATTGAAGGATACCATATTGAGTGCACACTATCTAGTTACCACAGCAGAAATAACCAGTGTTAGCAGTTGTCTGGATGTTAACCAAAATGCTAGTGTCCAAAGCAGTACATTTGCTACTGACTAAATGTCCTCCTACTTAGTAAAGCAAAGATCCTAAGCCCCCAAACTACATTTGTAAAACCTCCTTATAATGGTAAAATACATTTGCAAATTTCCCTTCCCCCTCCTTTTCATTTTCGTGCTCTGCTTCCCTGCCCCTTTAAAACAAACTCTGGGAATATACACCGTCACTCTTGGTTATTCTGTCTGCCGCTTATCAACTCAAGTATATGTTGAATAATAAAAGCAGCTAATTATCTTTCCTATTATATTTACCAGTTCTCTCCGTATTTCATATGTGGAAATGTAATATGTTCTTGAAGCAAAAAGACTAGTACCTCTCTAGACCCAAGTTCAGTAATGTTGGAATCCAGAAAAGGCTATATCACTGGTGCTTCTTATAACTTTACATATCTCAGAGCACTGTCCTAAGTCTCATACACAATATTTAAACCAGAACTTCCTACACAAAGATGTGTTAGAGATATCTTAGAAATACAACAGATTTCTGAATTGAAGAACTGAAGCCATCTGTTCTGTGGTTAAACTGATGAGAGCTAATTGATCAGTCTGTTAGCATGTTAGCATTACCAGCACTATTTGCTGCTTAAACACAGACAAGTAAAAGTGAGATGAAAAGAATCTTCTCTACATTATCTCAAAAAAAAAAAAAATTGGTGACATGCTGAGAAATAATACATTTTTATCTTCAAGAAATATATAGTTTCTTATTTAACAAGATAATGCCAACATTGGCTCATAATTCTGAAATGTCCTTTGAAGTTTACTTACACAGATAACTTACTTCCTTACAGGTCTATATCCAAACTATCCAAAGCATGCATTTCAAAGATTTTTGAGAATTCCAAGAAATTCTACCATCATTTTTTGTCCCTCTTGTAGTCAAGAAGTCCTTCTCACTTGTATCTAAATATTTTGCTGGATTATGGCCCCAATATCTGTTTAAATAGTAAATAACCGGTAAGTTGTTTCCTTTTCCATGTCCATAACAAAATCCTAAAAACAATCTTGGAGTTATCTTTTTTCTTTTTATATTCATTTATCCTGCAAAAAAATTTTTAATGCCAGGCATTTATTGAGAATTCATTGTTACACAGTGGAGTGATTGCAAGATGAATGAGACACAGGCTCACACCCAAGACCACTTTCTGTGGCTCTGATCGGGAGACTTAAGAGTGGTCGAGAATGCGCTTCTTCCCACCGCAGGGACAGCAGTGTGACTTCTCTGAGGTTAAACTATGTGGAAAGAAAAAGCCCTCAGAAACCAGAGCTTAATGCTACTCTTTCTATTACTCTGAGAAGCACCACAGTTTTGAAACAGTATAGCAATGGAAAGTTGTGTTCCTTTGGCGCTGTAGCTTAACTATAACATTTTTTCTATCCTGATTTACTCACCTTGGGAAGAGGTAAAAGATGATCGGAAAACCTCTTCACATATGAGAAATAATTATTTAGCTTTTAACCATGTATCAGAAAAGAAGGATGAGTTTGATTTCCTGGTACATTCTAAATAGAAGTTTGTTGAATGAACAGACATGTCAGTAATAATCGCTAACATTTGTAATGTGTGTCAGAGTTTCCCAGAAGCTCTCCTGTTAGTAACCTCATTTAATCAATCCTCATAATAGCATTAGCCAGTATTATTATTCCCATTTTAAGATGAGAGAAATAAAGATGATAGAAGTTAAGGAATTTGTCTAAGAGCTAGGCGTGTACCCTCCATTTTCTGCTAACCTACATACCACTGTCTCTCACTAATCAAAGCATAGGTTTATTTCTTTAATAAATTGTCATATTTATTTTCAGAGTCTGATCCTTATATTAAAGAATGTGTAATCAATAATTTGATTGATATTTATTTCACTTCAAAAACCTCTCACTTTTCACCTTCTACTGCTGAGCCTAATAGAAATACAGCTAGGCCATGTCCTTAGCCTTACAAACACAGAATTCTTTTTATCTTTTTAAAATGGAGGTAGAACAGAAAACTGCATAAAGTTATTTTTGCCTACATATTTTAAAACATGGATTAATAATGTGCTATTCTTATCTTGAGCAATTTCTACTTTATTAAGTTTACTTTGGCATTATATTTAGCAAATAGAAAATGTGAAAATATTTGGCAGTACAACAAGAAAAAAATAAAAATCCATTGAAAATATCTTGAGATATAATAATAATATACTAAATAATATAATAATAATAATATACTACTAATAATTAGGATACTATAATCTGACAATATCTTAAATTCTCTAATCTGCCAGTGTAATTCTGAAGTTTAAAGGTTTTGAGATAGTAATAAAGCACCATGGGTTTTGTTGTATATGTGTGCCTGTGTGCATGTGTGTTCACTACATGACTAAAATCTTACTATAGAGTGTTTACCTACATTTATATGCATTTTGTGACTATCTCTGTAAAATATCCTTGAACATTTAATATTTAAAGTAATTTATTCTGATGATGATAATTTAGAAGATATAGAAAATTTAGAAACTACAGAAAATTAAAGGAAATTAAATAAAACTTTTAATCTTAACACTTTGTGTTGGTACATATTCAATCTTTTTTCTATGTGTTTGTCTGTATATATGAATTTGCATATAAATGGAAAAAAAGGCTGGAATATGAAATATAGTCAGTTGAATGTTGTACAAATATTTTCAAAATATTAATGTTTTAAAATTAGAATCATAAGCATGGGAAATAATGTTCTTTTAAATTAGTTCAAATTCATTAATTTGAAAGAGTTTTTTGTGAATAGAACTTTATTGGATATTCTTACACTGATTTTATAGTTTGGTACTGTTTTTATTTTGAATTATATATGCCCAAGAATAGGTAACCTCAAATATGAAGCAGTCCCTGTTTTCAAATGGTGAAGAAACAAACATTCTAAGCCAAATGAATATTTAAACATTTAGGAATGTGGACAAAATGGTCACATGACTATATGTGTTTGATTTATTAAATTAATTACACATGCCTAGTTAAAATAACATTTAACTTTTTAGAAATGTTATGTTTTATTCCTACTCACATTTTTATAAAACATTTTTATTCATTGTCTTCAAAAATATCTTTGACCCACAGTGCCTTTAGTTGAGACAGTTCTTTTGAATAATCTGTTTTCCAGAGCACACCAATTTTATCCAGGGCTTCAGGATCCAGTTCAGCTGCTGCCATGGGAAGGTCTGTCCCAAGCCCCCAGTCTTCTGTGCATCACGTCAGGACATCTGCTGTTTCATTCATCACAGGGATAAATAGTCATGATCCACCTAACCTCCTAATATATTGCTTTTTAAAGTGATTCTAAAGGGTTGTTGACATCAGACTCTCATAATTAGAGATCATACTATCATAATAATTATGGCTAGTTTTTTTCTCATTTTTAATGGATTCTCTCATTTGAGCCCTTTAAGCATAGAAACTAGAATTAATTGATGCTCTTTCAGACTAATCTGTTGCCCCTCTCCCTCTACTCCAAGACAGTATTGTATTGTCCAAAACTATAAATTTATATAAAATATACGCACATGTGTACATGTGTGTATGTCCATGTAAGTGTGTATCTATGTATGTCTGTATGTAAATACATAGCTAGAGATAGATATAGCTCGCCCCATAATAAGTAGGATTTTGTTAGGACATAAATATAAGTTAACCCCCTTTTTGCCAAGGGATATTAGGAGGGGGGATTTGAAAGTTTCATATTATAACTTAAAGGCAATGTCCACCTCTCAACTTTCTTTCAATATCACCTGTTGAATTTCACGTTTCTTCTGTGACGCTTTTCTATATACCCAAAATAACAAACATGAAGTTCCATTAGGCTAATGTGGAAAACTGTCAAGGATGGAGTAACTTGGTGGCCAGGTAGCTGTGGCCCTGATGTGCCACTCCTAGGAGCACACTGAGGTCAGTGCACTGGTGCAGACAGGACTTAACCTCCCCCAAGCAGGTCTGCCCACCTTCTGTAGCTGGGCTGCTACAGATCACTAAAGTACAACCTATTGTTTGTGTTACTAAAGCTGATGTATGGGACAAGAGGATTGGATGAGTTCTGGTGCTTTTGAAGTGACTGACACTTGCCTTTTCTCACTACATCATGGCCCCATCCAAACAAGGGATGGTGGGTTTCATGCTGTTGCCAGCTTCTCCTGTCGATTAAGCTTGATTTCACCAGCTTGACTTATTAAGGTACTTGAAGACACAGATAAAGAGGAAGAACCTTGATCACATAGAAATACACTCATTGCTTTATTTTTTGACTCTCAGCTTTTTAAATAATAAACATCTTCTATCCTCTGTATTTTTTAGTCCTGTTACCATAGTACTAGTTTCTTCAGTGCTACCCAGATACTGTGAACAACAATAAAGTTCTAGGTGATGCCTAGAACTTCATTTCTTAGAATCTAAACTCATGTGCCTTTTTCCAGGAGGAAAGTCACCCTAATATAGACATCCTCTGGGAAGTTCTTGCTCAAAATTCCACTTCTTTATTGAAGAGTTAGTGATGGCATTTGCACATTTCTTCCAAAGATGTGGCAAAATATATGGATCTAGCCTAAGTGAAAATCTTCTTAAGGAAAAGTGGTGGGAGGAGGTTAAAATGCAAAACACCCTCTGACATACACAGTGTTGCAATAAATAATAATAGTCCTTAGAACTTCTACAGATAACCCTTTTCATCTTCAAAGCATCTTACCAACATTTGGTTAATTAATTCTCCCAACGCCCATATGAGGTAGGTTTTATTATCTTCACTTTGCCTATAAAGAAACTGAGACAGAGGTGGGATAAGTGACTTGCCTAAAGCCACTGAGAATGTACTTTACCATCTGGGTGTCTCCCTATCTTTCCTCTCCGTTGAGACAACTCCCCCCTCCCCCCATAAAATGGCGATTTCAGTCATTCCCAGAAACTTGTGTAATACAAGAGCCTAAAGCTGCTTATTGCTTTTGAAAACTCCGTGACTCCTGGTCCTTCAGCGCTTGTGGCTCCTTATATCCAGGCACAGATGAAAACATGTAAACAGCTGTTGGGGGCTGGGGCAGGCAGAGAGGCGGAGTGTAACAGAAGAGGTTGCCAAATTCTTTGCTGCCATATGTACTGTGTAATCCTTGTCATCTCAAGTGAGCCATTAAAAGGTTTCCCTCTAATGGGGCTTTGAAGTGCTGGGACAGCTTGAGCGCATCTATAAATTGCCACAAACAACCCACTGACGGAGTTAGCTAATTGCTTGCTCTTTGACTTATTAGGATCAACTGAGTTAAATAATTTGTCACATGTGTGGCTCATAATAAATAATGTGACCAGGCAGTTTGTGAGCTGTTTCCGTGATATATTGTACCCCTTTTGGATGTTGTCACATGTAGCTAACAAATGTGGGCTCTTTTATCTATAGGATTATCATATCGCTTTAAAAAGAGTAAGCTCTGACAGAGCAATTGGGAAAAAAAATTTTAAAGAAGTCTAATTACAACTAAATGTGTTCATTTCTTCCTCAACTTTTCTGTAAAGTATTAATCATCCTTTTTCTCAGTTATTAGGTACATATATCACATATCATTCAAGTCACAAACTAAAGAATATAATTAATAAGTATTGAGTAATTGTAATGAAAATGGACTGAATTATATGGTTAAAATTTTATCTGTTCTCTTTGTGGAAGATAAGCTCTCACTTCCTGCCAGTCTCATGGCTCTTGCCAGGTCAGTTCAGCATTTCATTCAGCCAGCATTTGTGCTATGTACAAGCATGGGGCTAGACTATGGGCTGTGGCAATGGAATCCTCATCTCATGGGCATCCACAACTCTTATAAGACAGAGGCTGATAAATGTTCTAACAAAGATCCCATCAAATGAGATAGGTATGACCGAAGACAAAGGAGAAATTAATTTGTATGAGGATATCTGGAATTGTCAAATCATGGGGAAGAAAGGATGCTTTTCTAGCTAACAGAAGTAATTCACTTACAATAATCTGGCACCTAAAGGTGTTCATGTCATCACAGAAAGACAATGCTGTCAGCACATCTGGACTGGCTGACCTTGAGTAGTTTGATATCAATATGTCTGTTTCCATTTGGAAAAACAAAGGCTATGTTGGTTCATCTTAGTTTGAATTATGTTCTTGTAGAAAATATTATTATGTGACTCATAAGAAAAGAATTGAGCTACTTGTAACTATTTTTTAAAAGTCCTTATGAGAATACATCATAATTGACCTTCCTTATTATTAACATCAGCAACTTATACCAACAATTTTATTGTATTCAGCATAGAACAAGTATATCTGAACAGAGGGTAGTTATGCTTTTTTATTGTAAAATTGGTAGATTAATTTTTTCCAATTTCATGAAAAAGTAATTTCTATAACAAATAGAAGAGGGAAAATCCAGCTTGCAAAAGGTTTCTTTTCACATTTTATTTCATAGGATGTCATTTATAATTCTTTATATGACTATGTTCTCCAAAGCACTCAGTTGGAATAATAGCTTTGACTAATATTTTTATGGTGATTTTTTAAAAAATGTTTGTTCTAATAACATATATACAACCTAAAATTTCTCCTTTTTTCCACATTCACATATATAATTCAGTGGTATTAATTACATTCACAATGTCGTACTGCCATGAACACCATCCATTACCAAAAATGTTTTAACTCCCAATTCCCTATCCCCACCCCAGCCCCTGCTAACTTGTACTTTATTTTCTGACTCTCTGAATTTGCTTATTCTAATTATTGAATATCAGTGAGATCATTACAATATTTGTCCTTTTGTGTCTGACTCATTTCACTGAACATGAAGTCTTCAAGGTTCATCCATGCTGTCACATGCGTCAGAACTTCACATTTTTCACAGCTGAATAATATTCCATTGTATGTTTATACCACATTTTGTTTAACCATTCATCTGTTGATGGACACTTAGGTTGCTTCTTGACGATGATTTTAAAAATTAAAATATTACATTCTCTGTACATGTCACTTTAAAATTGATGTCCTTCTGCTACTTTCTCTAATGACCTATTCTTTTTGTCTCTTTGAATATATTTACTTAGGGCTTCAATATATCTCTATGTTTGCACATTATCACTTAGACGACAGGCAATAAAAATGCCAGAAAGCCTCAAACAGTGGGGCCCAGAAGTTAGAAACAGCTCCCAGCTGGAGCAGGTGTCCCACCCCCCTCCAGCTTGTTTTCTGCTTTCTGATCCCATGGTACTTGGATGTTCACAGTAATTAGACAGTGGTTTATATATGGGAGAGGGGAAAATGTAGGGATTTGGTTGTGTGTATTCAGTTGTGAGGAGAGATTTTTGCTCTTTTACATTGAAAAGTGGTAAATAACTGCCACAGACCCCAACATTTCTCTAGCATCTGGAAAAGGTGGCATTATTAGTTACTTGTGCCCTGTTCATGTTTATTTTTCCTTACATAGACTAATTAGCAGGTAACAAAATTCATAATTTCTGCCATATATGAGAAATGGTATAAATAAAAATAAAACTACATTCTATTAATGTAGGTTAATTTAATAGTATGTGCTTTTCATTGGTTTTGAATACTATTCCTAAATGTCTTAAACTTGGTGCATATGGGATGTAACAAAAGTAATTATTCTATATTAAAAAGAGGATACGTAAGGAAGAGAATATTTAAAGATATTTATCTCAACGTAACTGGCACTGAACTATATTTCCTTCCCTGAAAGATAAAATGGGCTGAGGTTGCATCACACATAGATCAGTCTCAGGCTTCCTGTATCACAAGCAAACAGCTACAATGACACATTGGCTTGTATTGTTTTACAGATGTGCAATGGGTGCATGTGTAAATGTATTTGCATGTGGGTGTGTATGGAGAGAGATTGGTATTGCAAATGGATTGGTAAAGCATGTATTCTGCTTCTAAGGGTTGAGTGCATAATGGTCACTAAAAGTACAACCTCACTGAAATGCTCTCTTTTTCTTATTCCTTGTCAGTTGGCATTGCCAAATCAAAGACACCTTCACATGGAAATCTGTCATACTCGTCAGGGGATAGCTGTTCAGCAGCAGTGAGGACAAGGGAGAATTGAAAGAAATCAACATTTGCTTAGTAACTTGTTCCTAAAGAAAAATCAGTATAAATTGACTATCAAATTAAAGCAGAGATGAAACTCGAAACTAATATACTGTCTTAATTTCCCTCCTGCTAAAACAGATAACATAGAATAGGTGGGTGTGAACAACAGGAATTTATTGGTTTATAATTTTGAGGTGAGGAGAATTCAAAAATTGAAGTGTCAGTAAGGCAATGCTTATTCTCTAAAGACTGACATTCTAGGGCTGGCTGCCCTTGGTCTTTGGCATTTCCATCACACAGCAATGTGCCTGCCAATGTCTTCTCCTTTGTCCTCCATGTTCCATTGACTTCCAGCTTCTTCCCATGGCTTTCTCTGTGTATGGATTTCATTTTATTTATAACAGACTCCAATAATCCAGATTAAAGCCCAGCCTGATTCATTTGGGGCCATATCGTAACAGAAGTTACATCTTACGGATATCCTATTCCACACTCACTAGAATTCAGACCAAGACCAAGAATATGTCCAAACCGGGGTACACAATTCAGAACCCCTGTGGCTGCTCATCATTGCCTCATTCTACTCTTCTTCTTTCTTTCTGGAGGCAGAAGAAGGCAAGGAAGCATGCCCAGAGACCACCAAACCTGCAGCAGCCATCCATGGACCTCTTCCCCTCTCTGCACAACAAATGTGAAGAGAGTAGCACCTGGGCACACACATCCCAGTGGCTAACCACTCCTATGCCAAGGTTTGAGGGAATGTCCCAAAGAATCTGGCTACCTCTCTTTGGGACAGTAACACATACAGCAGAAATAGCAGAGGAGCAGTTGTGGGGGCAAAGCAGAATACTACTTTCCCTGGCAGATGCCCTCCGGCATATAAGTGGGGAAATTGGCCACTTATTTTTCCAGGGCAAAATTGTCTCTTTCATGTGGTGTGTCCCCAAGCATTGGAGTCTATGCTGATTTCTTCTTTTGCAGATACATATCTGTTTGTTTGTTTTACATTAAAAATTATTTTCTGCCTATACGTATTTCTGCTATCTACTTCCCTCCCCTGCTAGGAGGCAGGGGTAACACCATCCCAGGTTCTTCTGTGTCCGCATCATGGACTTCACTGCCTGAGCATCTAAGAGCCATGGCTATCACGCAGCTTCAGTGATTCAGAACACCTACATTCCAGACATTCACCAGGGAACAGATTCTTGACAGCCCTCCTACTTCTGCCAAAAGCAAGTTTCAAGTCATTGCTGTTAAAACAGTGACACCGTGCCAACCGCTTTTCCTTATAAACCCTATAGCTGCCTCAAATTAGATCACCATAGAGAAGCAGCTCTGAACCACATGCACATTGGCTCTCCCTCAGAATGACCTGTCCTATATTAGGATTTATGCATTTGCCTTTTATTTAGGGATGCTACTTAAAATAAAACATCAAAGGAACATTTTAACATTGACAAGCACACCTCTGAAAACATTCCCAATTGTGTTACTAAGTGTCCATTGTACAAAAAATCAAGCACTTAGTGCCAGAGGAAAACATTCCTGAAGAACCAGTATTTTTCTTTCATTCAGGCAATATGAATAATATAATTCAGTTCTCCCTTTTGCTTCAGTTGCTTTATCTGCTTGGAAACTAAGAGAAGCTTTGTGCTCATATGCTTTGACCATCTTACCTGAAGCCCTGGTACCTTTTCTCCCTTTGACAAAATGGTTTCAATGCCTGTTTTAATCTTTCTTTTTCATGTTGTTTCAGTTGTAATTATTTACTTACATTGTAAGATGTCTTAAATCATTTTTAGAAGGAAAGTGGATATAAATCATGAGTAATTAATTAGAAATGAACATTTTAACTTGAAATATACATAATTATTCATAATTTCAAATAGTGAAAATGCATTGCTTTATAAAATTTAGAATTATAGAACTGCTTTATGACTATTGAGCATGTGAATACACAATCATTCTGCATATTTTAGAGCTGCCAAACATTTATTTGTAACCTTTGCAGCGGAGTGTACTGGGAAGACCCTAAACTTGAATTCAAAGATTTAGGAATAAATCCCAACTGTGTCATTTTTTACCAGTTCTGTTGATTTCTTTGAGACAAATTTATCATCTGTAAAATTCTTAAACTCGGAGAGTCTTAAAACTTCATAAAATGAAATAAGGAATGAAAAAATGCCTACATTTTTTCTGCAAAATAGTGACTCTCAATTTCCTTCCATCTTCCTTTGCTCATGGGCTAGAGGAAATCTGTGAAGAAGTGTATACAGTTTAGGAAACCAAGTGCATGCAGCACAAATCAATGCTATCTTCTGTGGGGTCATCTACAAATTAACTCTATATTCAGCTTATCAATATAGAAAAATTTCCCAGGTTACCTTATTAGCCATTTAGAATAGATTGGTAATCACCTTCGTGGGTGAACACCTACTCATTGCAGAACAGTTGTTGAAAGACAAAGATAAAATGAAAGTCTTTGAATTTATAGACATGAATGTCTCCCTGGGAGAAAATATCTATCCACAGACATTCAGGGATACCTACAAATTACAGGTGATAAAATAGGAAAATATGCCCCTTGCATCTCAAAAACGCTCTGCCTTTTGTTATTTGTATTCCTGAATGTGTTTTCTGTATAAATTCATTTCTCAGCCAATTTTGATTTTCATTCTGATTAATCTCAGATTTTTCTTTTGACTCATTAACTTTTATTAAACATTTTAGTTATGTTTATTAATAATTCAAAATTTCTCAAACAATAGAAGGAAATTTCCTGTTACTCCCTTATTCCCTAACATATGTGCGCACTTGCTCCTAGCAATCTTTGTGGTGAGGATTTTCTCTTGCTCTGCTTAGGAAAGGCTTTCAGGTTACTAATTTTTGGCTGGATGGGTATTATTGGAAGTTGACAGGTATTAGGACATAGTGTTCTGGTAGACTATGTCCTCATGATGAAATCCAAATGAGTACATTCTAGATTTGTCAGAAGTAGTTCTGCCTATATTTGCCCTCAGACTCTTACAATTATTTGTCATGCACAATCTTATTGATACTTTTTTAAAACTCTTGCCTAATTGCTTGTATTAACCTGTAATAATATAACATTTAAGGGGAAAATACCCTTTTTATATAAAACATTTGAAGATGATTTTATGAGACCTTTCAATCCTTATTTGACTCTGTTCATATGCCCCTTAAGAAAATGCAATATGTGAGCATTTTCACTTTAAAAATTGTTACACTTTGCAACTGGTTGGAGTTCAAAATAATTTTCAATTTATTAAAGAATTGACCAGAATTAATACCATCATAAGGGAAAACAAAAGATCTCTGTAGTATTATTGTGAGTTGGAAGATGTATCTGAATATGTCCTTGCAATTCATCAGGAGCATATTTTTTACGTAAACTGAAAGACAGCCCTGATTCTTCGTTAACTTTTTGTTGTTGTTAACTAAAAAGTGAACAAAACTATCGAAATACTATGAAGTAAGGAATATATTTGTGTTGGCATTAAGGAGTGTGAGTTGCTGAATAATTTTCTTTCCTGAAAAGACATTAGCATGCTGTATAGGATGGTCAGAGGGTTGAGGGATATGTGGGGCCCTGTGTGGTAGCACACAGAGCCCAGCAGGAAGGCTCTGTTCACTTTAGGCTCTGTACGTTGTTAGAGGCTCTGTTCACAGGAAGGCTGTGGATGGGGTAGGCTCTGTTCACGTGGTAGGTTTGTTCACATGATACCCTGTACACGTGGTAGGCTGTGTTCACGTTGTCAGCTCTGCACACACATTAGAGTCTGTACACGTTGTAGGCTCCATTCTGGTGGTAAGCTTTCTACAGTTTTCTGAGGACAGGGATGCTGTACTATTATGGCCCAGAGCCTTAACCAAACACTATTCAATGCATTTCCTTTTCAAAAATTAAGAATAAAGCCTATCTATTGTCATCAGTATTTTTTTTAAGCTTTTACATTTTCTTTTTCACAGCCTCAAAAAATTTTAATTGTTGAACTTCAGCAAGCAATTCAGAATGACCCATTAAACTGATTACCCATCAGGAGTAAACTGAGGCCCTTTTATAAGTAGAAAAGCAAGCGATTAGCAGCAGAATTAGCTTGTACTCACTACCTGCTTTTGGTATGGCACTCAGTAGCTCTACCACTTAAAGTTTTAAGCCTTTTTTCCCCTCTGTAACATAAACTTTGTGAAACTCAGGCCTTTCTAAAATGTATATTCACTAAGTAGCTTGATACAATAAAATCTTTGTTCTTAGCAGCATTGCAGACACATATATGTATATACACATGCACTGTCTAATATTTATCTGGTCTGGAATAAGCATTAATCTTTAATTACTGTATAAACATTTTAAACAGGTGTGGAATCACTGCACTCTCAAAGACACAGTGTTTATCCACTCACTGCCTGGTGGCATGGGCTTGCCCGCCAGCTTCACCTGGCTGTGCCCGAGATGGGAACCAAGAGGCCATGAGTACTAGGCAGAAATGCTCAAAATCCCACATGAATCAGAAATTTCCAGTTATAAATTATGCACCACCATAACATCCTTTACCACAGTTTGCAAGCCAGGAATTAAGTTTGGGGTAGTTTATAGCAGAAAAATGTGTTTTTCTGTGTTGCTGGGGGGAGAGTAGGGGCTGCGTGTATATCCATGCATTTTTTTTCTTCCTGTGGATTGTACACTCTCAGCCGCCTTTTCTGGGGGTTGTGTGCTGAGCCTGTGGTGTGAGGAGATATAAAGCAGCATTTTTCTAACTTTGAAAACAATGAGCGCTCTGTTAGCAAGAGCCCAAACCTCTGCAGCCCTGCCTCTCTGAGTTGGAATGGCTGGTGGAACCCAGGTTCAAAGCCATTGGCCTCCAAGTGCTTTAATTCAGCATTATTTTTGCTTCTCTAACCTATTTTTTTTTTTTTTTTTTTTACTTAAACCTTCTGAGGTCTCCTTGTTCGGTAGGGAACTGAGCAGTGAGTTTTTATAATTAGATTAAACTTAATCAAATGAAGACTTGGATATTTTTTAATGACATTTAATCTCTTTTGCCTCCTCTTCCCCAATGGGTTTTATCACCCTAGCTTAGTTTGTTGTAAAAATTTCACCCCATTTTTTCCTAGTTCCTAGTTTTCCACTTTGAAAAAAAATCTAAGGATAATATATATTTTCTTTCAGTCTTTGTTCTTCCTTGAAATAAACACAAACTCAACTGTGCTTGATATATAACAAGTAGCTGTAATCCTCCTGTTACTTTTTCTGCTAAATACAAATCTACTGGTTTGAGGAGTAAAAAAAGGAGATATCATATGAAAGGTTCTGTAATCAAGGATGAAATGAGGGACAAAATGTTCTGAAGAAATCCTTAATTGAGATTTCTTTGTCACAGAAAGCAATTTGCCTGTGGTTGGAACAGACTGATTAAGTTAAGATATTTGGGTTGATTTTAAATGCTTGCTAATGCTATCAAGAGGAAAGTACTAGAGTAGAAGTAGTGAGTAGAGACTATGGAATTTATATGGTCCAGTCATAAAAATTTAAACATTTCCTTGTTCAATCATACTTTATTTCCTTTATATTATATTTTGCATGTGTAGTATGAAAACAAGGAAAAGGCAAAGGAAACAGTGGGTCAAAATATTTTTTACATTAAACATTATTGTGAATTCATATGAAATTTTTCTTTCTTTATAATCCTTCTGTGCTTCTAGTCTTCTGAGAACAGTCAGCAGAGAAAGGCACCAGGACTTGGCTGCCTAGCTTAGCATTTGACAAGCATACTTTTCACTCAGTGAGGCAGAGATCAGGTTTCCAATTTGTTAGGCTAAGGGCAGTGGGATGGTGGGCTGATGGGTCTGGTTCTGATTTTTAAGTGGTGTTAAAGAGGTCAAGGTTCACATTTTTTCCATTTTATCCCGAGTTCATCACCGGCCAGTCTACCTTTGCCACATTTAGTAAACATTACTAAATGAATGAAGACCAGCAATGGGGTCATATATTTGTCTCCATCCCTGAGTATATGAAAGGAAAAAGTCATGTCATTGCAGATTGGCCCATTGCTTCATAGTTTTGACAAATAATTAAAATGTCCATTTAACATTTCTTAGTTATAGTTAAAATAAATAATTTAATATTTCTAATCTTTGAAAATAAGAGTGCCGATGGTATTTTTATTCATTTATCATTTTTCTTTGTCAGGATTTTATAAGTTTACATTCTCTTTTGAAAACACTGTTAGGAGCTACATTATTTTAAAGTTTATGGTTTAGATATTCCCTATCTTTTTCTAATATAGAAGTTAACTATAGCTTTCCAATTCCTATTTTGAGAAGACTAAGTAGTCTTTCCTCTGAAATTATACCAATGAATAATAAGAAAAGTTTGTAGAAATAATTCTTGATATATATATATTTTTTCATGTTGAAATTGTTTTTTGAACTGGTAATAAACTAGAAAGTGGGTTTTCATAAAAAGTGGCTTTAAATTTTTACATACCCTATAGATAATTTAATTTTATTGATTGAAAATGGCCACCTTTTTTCCTGCTAGTTTATTGACTAATGTGTAAGATTGGTTAATGCCTTTTTAAATGCCACACTCCAGAAAACATTTATCACATTTTTTTTTAGTTTATGATGAACACATGGCAACTTTAAAGTTCAAAGATTTGTGATGTTGCTGAAATATACAGATCTCAAGGTGTGTGCATGTTTGTGAGATGTTTGCATTTTATTGGTAAACATATGCTTTGCAATAGTGACAAAAATAAAGTGATTTATAGATTATAAACCTACACTGTTTAGACACATATTGTTAAGCTGTTTCTCTTGTATCATCTGAAGCAAAAAACGTCTAAATCTTTAACTTAAAGGTAAATTTAATTTATAAGTTTTAAAGGAAACTGTTTGGAGGTATCAGAATCTCTGAAATACAAATAATAAAGTAAAACTGCCCATTATCATGAAGTTTAAAAGCAAAAAAAAAAGCTAACAAAGTACTGCATGTAAAGTTAGAAATGTTGAATAAAATTACCAGGAGGCTTTAGTTAACTATTTAGTTATTTAATTAATTTATTTTCCCTTATTGGAACACATACGCACTGTTTTTCTGAGTTTAGAAGCCCTGTATAAGGACGTACTATGAGGACACATCACACAGCCAGGAATGTGGCCCTGTTTCCAGTCCCCCTTGCCGTACACATAAACGTTTACTTAAAAATATAGGACAAATATGCCTTCTAAAGCAAAATCCTAAAACTTCTTTTTTATTTGCTGAATTTTTTCCTATGGTGAGTTTTCCTCAATATGTTAAAAGAAACTAATGCTGTGTATAATTTTAACTGTCATAAGAACAAATTGATGTGTTCAATTCATTCTTAAAATCACCCATAACTCCTTTATTACTCACATGAGTAATAAAAGACATAGAAGTAGCAGAAAATAGGTAGAAGCTTTTAAATTTGATGTCTAAAATGAGATTTCCTAAAAGAATTTTTCTTCCTGTTCTGCAGAGTAAAAATGCAAACATCATTTCTTACATATGAAGAAATACAATAATGTAGTTAGTTTGGTTTCTAAACAGTTGTGAGTTACCTAGACTTTCAACATTTAACTTCTCTAATTGTAGGAATGTCTTCCTTTCTCAGTGTTTTGTGTAAATCATTATATTTATGCAGATTTTATATTTGGAAGAGATAATGCTACTTGGCATGATTTGTTTTTGTTTTTGTTTTTATCTTTTTGTGTGCTGTGCAGTGGGGGTCACATTTCATTCTTTACCATGTGACTGTCCCATTACTGCAGCGCCATTTGTTCAAATATTTTTTGTTTTGGGGTGCATGGGCCAGGAATCAAACCTGGGTCTCCCGCATGGCAGGCGAGAATTCTACCACTGAACTGCCCATGCACCCCTAAGCTTTGTTTTTAACAATGTTATAAATGTGATATACATTAAATTATAGTTCATCTAAATAGATTTTATATCATGCCCATTATTTATACAAATAAATAATGATCACTGATACAAAATAATAAATCCACAATATTTTACCTAGGAAAATATTATTTGAATAAACTCCTAGATGTACAATATTTTACCTAGGAAAATATTATTTGAATAAACTAGATGTTTTGTACTTCAATTGGAAGTGTCTTTCATCCAGGATATTGTTGATAGCATCTGTGTTAGAATATTTGACTGATCCCCATCAGTACAAGCTACAGCAAGTTGAAGAAATATATAAATCATAGAATCCTTTTTTTCTTTTTGGCATGTGCAGGCTCTGGGAATCGAACCTGGGTCTCCCACATCGCAGGGCAAGAATTTTACCACTGAGCTACCCTTGCACCGCCCCTTTTTATGAAAGTTTTTAATGTTTGTTAACCTTATTCTAGTTAATATGAGGAATGTTTATGAAATACACATTTGGTATCTTTTGTTTTTGTAATTAGTGAAGTTCTGAGTTTAAAGAAAAATCATGCAGAAAATACATAGTTTTCAATATACCACCCTCTGTCAGATTTCCCTGTTATTAACACTTTGCATTAGTGTGGCCCTTTGTTACAATTGATGAGACAGTATTATTATAATTGTACTATTAATTGCGGTCCATAGTTTATATCACTGTTCTGTGTCTTGTACAATCCTATGGGTTTTTTTAAATTTTATTATAGTAACATATATATATAATCAAAATTTCACCTTTTAACCATATTCAAATATAGAATTCAGAGGTGTTAATTACATTCACAGTGTTTTGCTACCATCACCACCATCCATTCCTTAAACATTTTCTTCATTCTGAACAGAAACTCTACCAATTAAGCATTAATTTCCCATTCCCTACCTCTACCCTGGCTCTTAGAAACCCGTATTCTAGTTTTTTAGTATTAATTTGCTTATATTAATTTCATATCAATGACACCATACAGTATTTGTCTTTTTGTTTCTACCTTATTTCACTGAACATGATGTCTTCAAGGTTCATCCATGTTGTCCACATGTATCAGAACTTCATTTCTTTATATGGATGAATAGAACTCCATTGTATGGCTATACTTCAACTTTTGTTTCCATTCCTCTGTTGACAGATACTTCCATTGCTATCAATTTTTATTCATTTTTTGTGAATAATGCTGCTACGAACATTGGTGTTCAAATATCTGTCAAGTCCCTGCATTCCAGTTGTTTGCCGTCTGATACTTGCTGCCACTCTAGCATGCTTGTAGAGATTCCTCTGCTTCCTCCAGAGCAGGGCCAGGCAGCCACAGTGGAAATGCAGACTGGCTCCACACCATGCAGTAGAGGTAGTAGGGGAGGGGCCAGCAAGGTGGTTTCTCCTATTGCTTTTAAATCTACTTTTTCTTCATTCAGCACTTTCCTAGTTACTTCAACCCTTTAACTATTTTCCGGTGTTCTGAGGAAGATGATTCTGTCAGTTTGTGCTTATTGTTTGAAGATTCTGTCAGGGAATGGCACCCTATAACAACCTACACTGCTATCTTAGTCAATCAGAAGCTCCTGCGAAGTCTTTTTAATAGATTGGCGAGCTATCTATTCAGTACTAGTACTGCATACAGAGATGCTTTGGTTATGTTGTCCTACTGGGAGCCTGAAGTTGTGCCAGAAGGATGCTTTTTCTTTTCCTTTTGACTCTTCTTCAAGGTGTGTTTATATAGAGGGAGAGCCATTATTTTGATTTTAAATATTAAACAAAATAATTTGTATTTCTATTTCAATACTGATGGATCACCCACAGCTTCTAAAATAAATAAATGTGCTTAGTTCATCAAACAAAACATTATTTTTATTGGTCTAGATTATGAACAATGAGAAGTCCTAGTGTAGAAATATCTGTTCTTTCATCATCATCTCCCTTCATGTTTGAGTTATTTTCTGTAAATCCCAGTTAAATGCTCAAAGATTTAAAGTATAACTGAAGCTCGGGTTGTTGGGAAATTGATTGAAGCAAATGTTTTCTCTGAGGCTCTTTTATCATTTCAAGGTTTGTTTAATTTCCTCTTCTCTTTCCATAAATTTAGACAATAATATCTGCTTTTAGATTTGAATTAAAGCAAAAATAATTTTCAGTATAATCTATAAGATTTACTTTGTCTTTATAATCTAGACTTTTAGAGAAGTAAAGGCAAAAATGACAAAACCTGTTTATAAGTACTTCACTTTACCCATGACTGGCGATTGCAAGTCATTGTGCAAATCACTTCATGAGGGTCTTCCCAGTGAAAAAGGCATTGATAGAAGTTATGAGGCTAAGGTAGGGCTGGGCCACTCTTAAACCAATTAATCTATTTCCCTGTGACCTGTGGGATACCTCTGGGTTTTTTACTTTTGAGGGGAGAAAGATCAATAATGACCTTTACCACTGACATTTCTGCTTCGTGCTCTGAAATTAGAGGAATTTGGTCAGCCGATTTCTTGCTAATAATCCAGCCCTGCAGGCTGGTATTCCCACAGCAGCCAGGCTCTCTTCATTTCCCCCTGAAATGTTTAACCCTGTTAGCTATATGGAAAGGTTAAACCTCACACTGTGCCTAGTACACTGAGTGGGAGTAGCGCTTCTTGATCAGCACCCCTGGTGGAGGAGGAGGTGCGCCTCTCTGAGACTGGGAGGGTACGGTCCCTGGGATAACAATCCAAGTGGTCTTGGCATCCATCTCATAGGCATGTTCAACTGCCAGCAGTTAGGGTTTCTGACTAGGTGATTTGCTGTCTATCAGAGAGAGGCAGATGCAGGATGACACTTGTGGTGACTGAGGTCAAGGAGTCAACATTATTTACTTGGTAATTTTAAATATCATGTCAGTACATGCTTTGACCTAAAGTAGAAATGTGAAATGTACTTTTTCACATTTGAAAGATTTTCATCTAACAGAGAAAATAGGAATTATCTCTGGTGTAACAGAAGTCAAAATAATAATTTATAAGAATAATTGTACTCTGTATAAGAAAACTTTTAACAGGGTTATTAATAATGGTGTGGCATAGCTCAGGGGCAAGGAAATCAGTAATCTTGCATTTATCTTCTAATTGTAGAACCTTTGGATACTCAGTCCTGTTTGTGCATAAGCAGATTTCTTTTGTTTTGTTTAAATATGCTTTCTCATCTGTTTTCATTTTTTATATATTTATCCTCCTCAAAGTAACATTAACTTGTCAATGTGTATGCAAGACTTTTCTCCAATTATGTGCCTCAAAAGTGGACATCTTATTTATTTCAGCAGTACACTAATTGGAAGGCAAAGAAAAGGCAGATATTGCTTCTGTCAATTATGTTCTTGAATTGAGAGGTATGATAGTTCATTGCCCTAGTGGTGGGCTCTGTGTAATGAGAGTATGCCACTAATTGACTACTCTCTCTCCAAGCCACCTCTGCAGGTGAACCCACTGTCCTCTTCCCTAAGTGGGACATGACTCCCAGGAATGGGCCTGGCCCTGGCAGTGTGGGAGTAAGAAACCCTTCATGACCAAAAGGGGGAAGAGAAATGAAAGAAAGTTTCAGTGGCTAGGAGAGCTCAAATAGAGTCAAGAGGTCATTCTGCAGGTTATTCTTATCCAATGTATAGATATCCCTTTTCAGTTTTTGGTTAATCTAGAGAAGATAACTGAAGATGTTGAACTGTAATCCAATAGCCTTGATTCTTGAAGATGATTGAATAACTATAGAGCTTTAAAGGTCTGTCTGTGTCACTATGAAAACCTTGTAACTGACACTCCCTTTATCTGGTGGATGGACGGATGAGTAAGAAAAAAAAAGACAAAAAATAAATAAATGATAGGAGAATATGGAGGGTGTGGGATGTTTTGAGTGTTCTCTTTTACTTTTATCTTTATTCTTTAATTTTTCAAAAATTTTTTTGAGTAATGAAAATGTTAAAAAATAGATCGTGATCATCAGTGCACAACTATGTGATGATACTGTGTACACTTTGGATGATTATATGGTACATGAATATATATCTCAATAAAAAGAAAAATTTCAGCTTTTTAAAGTCAAGTTTATTTAAGGGTAATTCATATACATTTCAATCACCTTTTTAGTGTGTATGTCTATGAATTTTGAAACTACATATAGTTGTGTAACCACCACCACAATCAAGATATGAAACACTTTCGTCTGGCCCCAAAATTCCCCTTGCCCTTTGTAGTCAACCCCCACCCCCATCCCTAGCCTCTGGCAACATTGGTCTGTTTTCTGCCCCTATAGTCTCTCCTTTTAGAGATTGTTATATAGATGGAACTATTTTAGTAAGTAGCCTTTTGAGTCTGGTTTCCTTCACTTGATATATGCATTCAGAACTGTCCATGTTGTTGCGTTTACCAGTGGTTCATTCTTATTTATTGCTGAGTAGTAGTCTTTTGTGTGCATCAAGTCTATTAACTGAAAAAACAAAACTATAGAGCTTCATTATAACAATTTTATTATAAATTGATTTTATATTGTATGTATCCTGGACATTTGTAATTACATATAATTAGAGTTGGAGAAACTGTATTTCGTTTTGAATTTGTGTGTTCATTTTTTCAACACCATTACTATGTAGAGTTTTATTTTATTGTTATTTTCATAATCTTCTCTCTTCCTCCCTAGACTATGAGGTCTATAAGGACAGTCTTCAGGTTAATATAATATGTTACCTGTGTTATAGACTTCTAGTCTAATCATATTACAAGATTTTCTGATCTCTACCTCTGTATGTAAGTACTGTCTTTTAAAATAAGGGCTGAATGTATTTGAAGGCATTTAATAAGTAAATTAAAATGTTTATTCTTTGAATTCAGTCCAGTGTTACGATTCACAATTCAAAGTCATAGAAATCATCTGGCCGCTCTCTGGGTTCCATGGCCCTCAACCTGCAGTGCCGAGGTTCTGACTGTGACTCCCAAGGCAGGCAGTTGTGCTCCCCTGCTTCCACGCCCTCTGTCCAGTGCCAGTGCTCGCTCCTCTCACCATGGAGCGCTTCCTCTGGGGCCTTGTGGTCTTTCTACAGACCTTTCTAAAGCAACAGCTTTGGATCCTTCTTGCCTTGACTTTAAAAATCAGAAATGAAAAAGGCAAAGGTTTAAAGTTCTCTATTATTATGAGAAATAAACTTGTTCAGTTAATTAGTTAGACTCATTTCATTGACTTTTGGTGATCATTACAGCTAAAATTTGGAAATTTTAAATGAAATTGAATTAATTTATGGTATTAATTTACTCTATTTTTTCCATTAGACATACTACAGCCTAGCATAATCTGACCTTCTACCTCCACTTAAGAAAGTTTTTTTAATTTATTTGTTCTATCATTAAAGACATCTTAGTAAATATTTGTAGATGGCTTTCTCCAAGTAGAGGGTGTTAGAAGAAAGCATTTCCATCAGCAGTGCTAACAGCGTAAGGCTTCTTAGTTGAAATTCTGTTTCCTGGTGAGGTATCAATATCTACTGGTGATCTCCTAGGAAAGTGCTGCGTCTGGATGCCAAAAAGAATCATGTGACAGTATGCTCACCCATTAATCACTGTCAGTGAGCCAGGGCCTTGATGGAAGCACCATTTTTGTGCAGGTCTGAGTGCGAAGTTCATAAAATAGAGTAGACTGCATCTCCTTTGAAAATCTTACCACGGTGTTTCTGATTCAGTTTTAGTCCTGTGCAAAAAATGCACTAAAATGTGGCTAAATGTACCCTTTTAATGTAGGCATCCAATACTTATAAATGATCTAAAACCATTAAAACTTCTTTTAAAAAGTTAAATAGATTTTAACCTCCCTTGTAGACACTAAGAAAAAAAGAACAAAAACATCGTCTTTGCTGAACTCTCATAAATATCAACTGGTGGTACTCAATATTAATGATGTCAGAAAGGTCCACAGAAATGTTAAAATATCTCTTTCTTTCAACTGGCCAGTGAGAATGATTGTGAGAGTTAAGAAAGCATTGACTCTGGTTGTCAGAAGTAAGCGTGTAAATTTACTAGTCTCTCTCGCCATGACATTCCTTGTCTGTTTTTATCTCAATCTATAGTGTTCTCCTCAGCAAAAATGACAACCAAAGAAAGTAATTGGAAATAAGTAAAATCGAAACCAAATACCAGTGTGAAGTAGTAGAAGAAATGAAATGGAAATCTAGTGACAAGTGAAGCATTGTTATTGAAAGGTTTTGGAAAAAAGCCTCTTTCACTTTGCTGGCCCAGTTAGGAAGTTTGGTCACTGGTACAAAGCCATACAGCTGCACACAATATAAAATAAGGTTAACAGCATATTTGGTGAGTTTATAACTTCCCCAGGGCATGTTAACATTAAAAATAGTGATTGTTAACCCAGTCCATCTGAACTTAAATATAAGCTTACTTTGCAAGAAATGAGGGGTAACGTCTAAGCACTTTTCTCTAGATTTTATTATTGTTTTAAGATTTTACATTTTGGCTCCTTTTTTGTCTGTTTTTCTATGTTTTACTCGATATGCTGAAATATTTGGGATCATAGGCTAATTGGATATAAGTCTCCCGATTCTCAGCTCTAGGACTTTACTTTTATGTAATGTGATATAGATCTTCATAAATATAATGTGCCCTTTACACCTATATAATGTGACCTGTGTTCATAAATATAGCACAAGTTTATGGTGGTTGTGGCAATACTTTATCTTAGACAAATCCATTGAGCTTTCCAAGATGATTATCAAAGATGATACTTGTGGTGATGATAATGTGTAGCTTTGATTATAAGCTACAAAATAGCTTGTAATTAAAGTGCAATTCTAAACTTTCAAAAATTGTTGGGAGTTATATTTATAACTTTTATTAGTAAACAAAACCAAATAGTTTGCACACAGACCAAGGCTCAAATCTGCTATAAAATATGACTATCATGAATACATTTTATTATATCATTGCTAATGCAAAAAAGGTAGAGATGCCCATTTCTCAAGGCCTAGAGATATTTGCATTCTTCTTAGTAGTTCTTAGACTCACAAAAGACAAGCAAACAGATTGAACCTCAAGAGGAAGAGGCATCTTGATGGAAGGAGTTTTGTAGCACTTTCCAAATTAGCCATTGCTGTGACCCTCAAGCCAACCATGTACATTAGCCAGGACTAATCTGCAGTTGCCAGAGTGTAAAGAGCTGACAATACTGGAACAGACAACAAACCTAACCCCAGATCCAGCATAAGCACCCCACTGTGCTCTGTCTCTGAATGTTCCCAGGCCCTACTCATTGCTCATAGGAATTAGAAGCTGTTGCCCAAGTCATCTTGTACTCCCTATTATGATGTGTATAGGATGATCAAGTGATTTTTTTGAAATGTGAAAACAGCAAGATGCAATTATATTTATCATAATGAATGTCATACATCTGTTTTTCTCCGTTGTCAATACCAGTCATTAAAACTGTGCATCTGGTCCCTTTCATACCGCATAACTTTTGGTAATAAAGTCAATATTTTTTAACGTGGAAGCCTCGGGATCATCTGAAGAGGACAGATTAAAATGGCAAGCATTAGTGGTGCCTTGTACATACATGATGTGCTCTCCTGTCTGAGAAGCATGGGTAACATTTCAGATAGAAATTCATTAGCATGGAGTGTATATTCATTCTGACATTGATTTGTTTCCTAGACTTTGAGTGTGATTAAGAATTCGTGAACTAGCAAGGAGTTTTCCAGGAATGATTTTAAATATTTTGTCGTATTTCCCCATCACATCTAAGAATTAATGTTCCCAGCTTCCAAGGCATTCCAAGTGAGCTGTCCATTTCTCCTGTGTTTTGTGGAGAGTGGGGTGATAGGTCACAATGGCCATATCTCTAGAAAGGAATATCAAAATGACTCAACCTGAAGAGGAGCTCTTCTAAGCTAAGGTCTTCTACACTGTTGTTAGAAGCAGGAGCAGGACTGGCTGTTGTGTCCAGGGTGGAGTCCCCTATATGTTGAACTCTGTCTAAAATAAGAGGCTGTTTTCTGTTGCATTTTATCCAAATGAGCTCCAGCCGTCCTGCTCCAGGCAGTGTGCCAGGATAGTCTGTCTTGAGCAAAGTTGGGGCATCCCCGTCATAAAGTGAACCAGCTGCAGCTGCAGACTATTAAAATGCAAATTGGGCAAATAGGTTCGCTCTTAGCCATTTGAAGAGCTAATGTCTACATCAGTGGCAAAGTTTGGCACTGCATAATGGTAGCTAATAATGTTTTCAGGCCAGTAGGAGTTTTCTGACTTATGGAAGTAAAGGGAGAGAGTGTAGGTGCTGAGTGTAAGTAGGAATAGGTAGAGGCAACCTCTAGCAGGTAGGTGAGTGACATGGCGGCAGGCCCAGCTGAATTATAAAGAGGCAGGAGATGAAAACTATTCAGGTATTCTAAACAGAGGTATACCACCATTATCACCATCACCACCAAAAGCTAAAATGTTTGATCCTCACTAGCCATACTCTGAAATATAAAACTTAGCCCTTCAGGCAGTCTGCTGTTCCAGGGAGGTTTAGATTTCCCAGAATGTTCAAGTGTTCATTGTTCAGCCATTCGTAATTTTGCAGGATGTTGAAGCTATTGTGGGAAGATTTTGGACTTGAGAGATTGGATTTACACAAAGTATGATAAAAAAGCAAATATTCATTATAATTAATCTGAAATTTTGGAGATCTCCTCTCCTGTAAACTTAAAAGAAAAGAGAAAAATAACATTTCAGAATATGCAGGATGAGGTGAATGGCTTGTATTCCCCAACCCCTACTAGATTGCGAGTTTCCCAGGAGGAGGGAAACCACACTGTGGACATCTTTATGTCCCTCACAGAGTCCAGCCTCATTCTCTATACCTGATGTGTTCACGTACCAACTGAAATGGCTCTGCGATGGGGCTTTCAGCAATGGTTTCTCAACCTGGCACTACTGACATTTTGGGTCAGATAATTCAAGCTGTTCTGTGCATTGTAGGTAGGATGTTTGGCTGTATCCTTGGCCCCTACCTCTGAGATGCTTATAGCTCACACATCTCCAGTTGTGACCCAAATGTCACTTTTGGAGACAAAGCCATCCCTGATTGAGAACAGCTATTCTAGAGGGATGAATGGAGGACTGGATAGTGTTTGATGGTATCAGCAGAAGATATTGGAGGTTTGTCTTTAGACTGTTTTTGTTTGTTTGTTTTTACAACAACAGCAATCCAAGTTTTTAAGTCTCAATTCCCAGTTTCATACATGATAGTTTTGCCTTTGGTATCAGTAAAGTAATGCTATCAAACTATGCCTCCCACCAAAGACCTTATCACAGACACAGATTCATCTTACCCTGACCTGTCTTATATACATACCAGTATATGGGAAATCAGTATACATAAAAAAAATATGACTTTCAGAAGTGGTACATTTCCAGTCTTACAGAATGAAATTGTTTCTAAGTACCACATTTTATCTGGGTATGAATTTTTGCAACTGAGGTATTAATCCTTGAAAAGAGATTTTTATGATGGAAATGCCGACACAACCATAGCTGCCCTTCTTCAAATGGCATTATGTATTATTCCGCTCTTGACTGTGTCCTTGCTCTGAAAACAGTGGTGGCATTGTCTGCCTCTGAATAATGCTAAGGACTGAGAAGGTGAAGGATTTGGCACTGATATTAGAGTAGGGGAAATAATTTAAATACACAATAATTAAATAAATACTAAATACATGGTTATTGAATAAATAATTTAAATTAAAAATACTTCTTACATGCATGGCAATTCATTCAACTCCAGGAATTTTTTTAGGTGAATAAGTAGGGTTGAGCCACATAGAATTTGTGTGTTTCAACACTGGTGAGTAAAGCAAATTGATTTTGATGGTTTTTGGCTACATCTTCCAGACTATCTTAACTGAGTCTTGAACTCCTAAAATGACTGCCCAATTACAAGTGTTCGCTTTCATGGACTAATCCACTGTAAGGTAGTCTAGCTTCATACTCAGTTTTTTTGGTATTGTCCATACCTCTAAACACAAAAGATATGGGTAACTTGAAATAATGTGTTTTGCATTGCCTCAAAATCTCTCTGCCTTCCAAGAACACATGTTCATGCTTGTGTGCAGATACACTATCTCCTCATATAACCTTGAGACAGCCTTTTACAAAAAGACATGGTGCTTTGTGCTTGGTGTTGGCAATATTGCATGGTTTAGATACTTTTAAGAAGATTCCATGTGCTTTTGTGGAGGAGAAAAGAAAAGAAATTGAAGGCATTCTTCTAATGAGGTTCACCTGCATTACCCCTTCCTCTTAATAAGGGTAATGATGAGAAAGTTCTTTAAGCAATAAATTAATTTCAGGGCTAATGCCCACTTTTCATCACCCTTTCACCTTTTCCAGAGACAGGAAAACAAAATTGTTCAGTAGTAATGAGTTAAGAGAAAAAAAGAAATGAGAATAAGAAAATTGGAATGGTAAATTATGAAAGCCTTAATTATAGGGTAACCTTTTTAATGAAGGGGAAAGCTTGAGGAAAATTAAAGAAAAAGGAAACATTCCTTTAAAACTGGTGTGCTGTAAGGGATGGGACAGAAAATGTATCACTATGCCTAAAATGGAAAGGATACTCAAGTTTTTTCATATGCATCTTGACTTCCATTTTTCAGTTTAGTTATTGTACAAAAACTTTTTGTTTTTATAGGAAGTTAACTTGAAGGATTTTGACCAAAAGAAGCATTAGTAAATTTATTATTTGATTTTCAAGTTGCTGGCAAACATACAACACGTTTGTGTCCATGCTTCCATTCAGAGGGCATTGTTGTGAATGTTGAGGTCTGTGCTTTTAACTGGCATGGAGAATGCCCTACTCATAGGCAACTGCGTCAACACATGACTTTGAATTCAAAACTGGTGGTTGGAGTGACCATCGTGGAAGAGACATGTCACGAAATACACCTGCTAGCCCAGCAATATGAGTTTCATGTCTCCTTGTATCCCTCTCAGAGTCTCTGTGACCAAGCGTTCATGAAGCATCACTTCCTCTTTGTCATCTGCTGCCATGAGGTTCGGAGACCTCTGTGACAGGGGCAGCCCAAGTGTATGTTCCAGCCTCTGTGACATGGGCAGCCCAAGTGTATGTTCCAGCCTCTCATCTTTTTCTTTATTGGACGTGTTAATTTCCACAGATAAAAGGGGCTTGTTCTGAATGAGAACCAGAAGGGGCACTTGGGGGAAGGCGAGCCACGCAGTACTACAAACGACAGAATTTGTAACATCAGATTCTCACCAAAAATCTTTAATGTTCTATGCATAGCTCTCAGTGCTGGCTTTTCTTTTTTCTTTTTCTTTTTTTTTTTTAACTATTACTTTCTTAAAAATCCGGCGTTTAGTGGTAAGAACCAGGGCAAGGGAAAGCTCCCTAGCACCTCGGGGCGGGTGATGACTTTGTTAGTTGGCCCACATTTATAGCCCTACAGCGTGTTCCCTTCTTAAATACCATGTGCTGCCCGGCAATAGGAGGTCTGCTGTACAGTGTGTGTGTTTTTCTAACAGTTCGATAGCCCGTCCCAGAAGCTAATTCCTGCCCTGAAGGTTCTAACTTTAATAAAGTATGTCATTTCCAGTAAAAGCCTTTAATGTGAATATTAATATGATATCATATATCATATTACTGATTGCCAAATGTGTCTAAATATGTAAATGTTTAAATGACATCAGCAAACACTTAAAACTTATTTCCCAATGCATTAAAATATATTTGTTCTCTATATACAACTGGCCACATTAATAATAATTAAAAGGTTAGAAGACAGCCTTGATTACAGCTAATCATTTGGCCTTTCCCCTCATTGTTTGGAACAAACACACAAGTTTTCTAAATGTCTTGCCTAGGCTGTTTTATGTTCCATTATTCTTTTTTCCAGCTTATCTAATTTGTAAGAGAGAGTGTTTGATTGATGGAACATCCCCTTCCACACCCCTCCAGTAAATCTCTCCAAGTCCTTAACCTTGTGCAGCCTGCTTGATAAAGCCTTTGCTGTTGTTTATAGTCTGTTATCCATGGGACTGGCTTTCTGAGTAATAAAGCACCAAAAATCTCATGGAGTAGGATCAACTTGGGTGTTCTGCGGTTTGCATGGTGGTTGTTATGCCTAATTCCCACAGCAGAGAGAGGGAATTAGAGGGGGCATCATAAAGAACAAAAGTTAGTGGGTTGCCAGCTGAGTGAAGCCCTCCCTGCGAACAGGTTTATTTCTAAGGGAAAGGTAATGACACTTGAGTGAGGTTGGTCTTGGTGAGCAGTTGCAGGTCTGGATCCAATAATGTATCATTTACTGCGTCTGGAATAGATTGCTCAGATAAATTAAGTGAACTCTTACCCTGCTGCGAGCCTTTCTGCTGTGTGCTCTGAGCTTATTAGCCTCCTAGCCCCTAGTTTGACCCTGTTCCCTTTTTAAATTAATGCATCTCCAATTCCCTAATCTAGACATTTTTTTTAATCTCATGTTTCTTTGTTTCCACCCAATTTGAGGAAATAGCTGAGGAGTTTTCAACTGTTTACCCAGAGGCAAAATTAACAGGTGCATTCAGGGTTATTGTAAGGCTCATCAAATACTCTCGGGGGCCTGGCCTACGTCCAGCCCTGATAAACAAGCCTGTGTTGTAAATTAATTGAAAACTGACAGAGATAGAAGTGTTATTTAGAGGCCTAGATAAAAGTTTCACTGTGTGCATGCAGAAACACCCTATTACAACAAGTAGTTTGACACCTCTGTCTAGAGTAATGAGTTCTAATGAACAGATTTTGGGTAATAGGAACTGAAGCTGAATTAGAAAGGACCCAGCTTTGAACCCAGTCTGGGAATGTATTTATATCTGGTAGCAGCTTGGCACAAGGAAGAAATTATTCATGAATTTGGCCATCCATTTGCTGCCAGTTTATGTGTTTATTTGTAGATATTTAGCAGAAAACGTGAGAACCTATATGTGTGTAAATGAGGAGGATTGGGAAGAAAAGGCACCATGAGAAATAAGATGTCTCTGCTGGTATACATGGGCACATATAAGAGTCATTCATTTGGAAACAAATGATATCATACATGCAGTGAGTGTCTGCAGGTACAAAAGCTCTTTAAGACCTGACTTCCTGGTTGTGAAAAATGAACTTTGTATTTTGTAAAGAACACCTACTTTTTCTGAGCAATTCTAGCTCCGCGAAAAGGGTTTTGAAAAGTTCTTTGTTAGATGGAGAAGGGATTGCAAAACTGTGTCATAATAATACCGACGGTGTTGCTGTTTTATATAACATGGCAAAGAGCTTCGATCTGAGTTGTTGATTCTTTGGACATAATGAGTCAATTCTTATGGTATTCTCTTTTTTTTTTTCATGAGGAGGTTATAATAAAGATTTAGGAAAGTCAAATTCAGGGAAAAGCAACAGCAACAGTAGTTCTAGGGATTTGTTTTCGCAATGACAAAATTATTTTATTCCCCATAACCTGACAACATTTACTGAGTATTCACAAATTTTTCACAAGTAGGAAGAGCTCCATGTTCTTGTGCTTAATAAGTCAGCAAACTTTTCTGGGGCTGGAAAGTAAAAAAGCAACAACATTTGCTTCTTCTCCCTATCCATCAAGTCATTAGTATTTCTACTCTTTTGTTTTTCATTACTGTTTATATACTGTTTATTCATTAACACATGGCCTGAACAAACTTAAAGGTGAGATACTTTTTTTTTTTTTTTTAAAGTGAGCGAGTTTATTTCTGCACTCCCGGGTAGAGTTCACCGCATCCAAGATGGGGTGAGATACTTTGATCTACCTGCTTCAGGTAGTCATATTCCTTCATGAAGCCATATCATCAGTGTTTTTTCCTTGCAATGTCGCATATTTTTTATTCATTTACTAGACATTTATTAAGCATCTAGCATAGGCCTCCAGTACTAACTTGAGTGCTTTATACATATAAGAAACATAGTAAATATCTGTTTGACAATTAATTTCATGAATGAGTAAATAATTCTTAGGAAGGAAGAAACATACTTAGATTTTGACTTTAAGGTCTAGGCTAATGGTTCTCACTTCTGCTATTTTGGTTTTCTGAGCATTGCCAAGAATGGGAATTTCATCTTGACCCTATCATCTTTCTTATCATTTTCTAGATCTCTCCAAGCACATTTACCTTTTCATCAATAAAAGGTATATAATAATGCTCATTAAATATATCCGAGGTGTCAGGAATGATTTTGTATGCTTTCTATCCTCTCTTGGCTCTTAAGTAAGAGTCTTTTCCACTTTATACTTATATTCATTTGTTGCCTTCTTAGAGTAGTAGAATCCCATCTGATAAATTTGTTACATTGTAAAAGATACAGGAAGCAAGTGTTCTAAAATCTCAAAAATATCTGTTAAATTGCTCTCCTATGGCTTTGTTGTATGGCAAATGTGTTCTTGCTTTTGGCCCCAGCTCTAACTTTCACTTATTCTCTTGACCTGGGAGTATCCGCCCCTAATTTCTGTCCTGCCTAGCCCTAGTTTTCCAGACTATCTGTTGCAATTTTAACTATTCAGTGGAGGAGGCTGAGACTTACAGTACAGGAGATCAAAGAATATAGAGGATATCTTCACTTTCAGCATTCCCATCCTTTCCAAACTCTGATTCCCCATCCCTATCTCTTCTAGCCTCAAGGAGTTTTCCCATCTTTCCTACTCTCTATGGAGAGAAACTTATTCATATCTTTTTATAAACTATGGTTCACTTTAACCCAGTGTTGTAGTAATTTTGTTTATTTTTATTGGTTTTGAGAGCTTTAGAGATAAAAGGGACATTGCAAGTCATGGTTTTCCAGCTCCCTACCCCAACCCCCACCTCATGGTATGAAAGAGACAAGATAAGTGACTTTCCCAGGGATTCACGTACTGCACACCTGGGTTTCAGACTCACTCCATGGTGTTATCTTGCATGAATATTGCTGTG
Organism: Tamandua tetradactyla; assembly: GCF_023851605.1. Lineage (NCBI taxonomy): Eukaryota > Metazoa > Chordata > Mammalia > Pilosa > Myrmecophagidae > Tamandua > Tamandua tetradactyla. The sequence goes on along the minus strand of NC_135351.1, from coordinate 3,435,712 downwards.
AGGGTGCCCTGTGAACAGATTAAAATAATAAAGGACCATAAAGGTCTCAGGTTAGACATCTGTTTAATGTTTATAAGCATGAAGTGGTTGGCTAATAAACAAAATGATGGGCCAGCCTATTAAACTACTGTAATCTTCTATAGGCATTTTCTGTGAGGGCTCTGTTCATGTGTATATCTGTATATGTGAGTGACTTTGTGTATAGCTATGTTCATCGTTGATAAACATTGCAAAGAGAGTCTGGATATACTTTTCTTTCCCTCATAGCATAAGTATATTCTTGAGTATGGGATAGTAAGCTATAAATATGAAATTCATAATGCTTCTGCTATTAACTTAGTCTACGGCCTTATATGTCATTTATTTTACTTTTAATGTATAGTATAGAAATCATTACAGAGTCAGAGATGACATTGACAGATTGCCTCAATTTAGATATAAAATGCTCTGTGATGTGAATACAATTTGTCTTGCCATTATTTCAGACGTTTCTACTTTTCCTTTGTAACCAGAGTCACATTTCATAATCATTTTGAACATGAGTAAAATATTAAGAATACATAATTTAAATGCATTGAACTTTAGCCACATTTCCTCAGTGGTAAGTTAAAATCAAAAGATTTGCTCTGAGGCCCAATTTCCATGTTGCTTAAAGACCACTTAATTTATTCATTATCCATTCACATTGACATGTTACCTTAAGATTATAAAATACAATTCTTGGTTGTTAATTTCTTCTACTTAAACAAAGTTGTCTGAGAGAATAGCTAACTTAATAACAAAGAGTATGCATTTAATGACTTGGGCCAAAAGTTATTTTGAAATGTTACTGTCATTTATTCTTGCCACTAAAAGTTGCTAGAAATAGTACAGGCAATTTATATATTCCTTATATTTAACATAATTGTAGACCACAATATTTCAATGTTCAAAATAAACAAACAAAAAAAGGACACTGTTAAAATCCACATTTTTTTAGGCTCTCTGCAAGAAAAAAGTGTAGGTTGCCTATTTCTTGGTACAAAGTTTTGAAATATTTTCTCTGATAATGAAGGCTATTTATCACTGATTTTAAGAAAATTCAAGCAAACTGTAAAAAATGTGCCAAGCATTTTAAGTTCAAAAATTCAAGTGAATTGCAAAGAACATCCTATACCAAGAATTTTAAGTTTAATCTTGAAATAAATAAAACTGAGCAAAGTTTGCTATACTTTTTAAGGACCAAATTAGAACATTAAACATATGTCTCAAATACGTATAATCCATTGAGCATTCAGCAAGTGTTCACCCTAGTGCTTTGATTTGAGAAAAATTTATTCTTAGTTATTTTTTTAACTCTTTTTATTTCAATAATATATCACACTAGGAAAAAGATACAGTTTAGTGACAAACTTGCCTCCAAACTCCACTTCTGCCACTTAGCACTTCTGGACTTGGGGAGTAATTAGCCATAGCGAGTGGGATTATTGTAAGAATAAGTCTGGTGGTATATTTAAGGCTTCTAATACAAGACTTGGCATAAGGTAGATCGTCAGTCAATAATAGTTGCTATTATCACTAACCGTATACTCATATTGGAAATAAAACCTATGAACAAAGTGAGGAAAAAGGTGGGAAGGTGAGTTAAAGTCTAGGTGGATGCCAGCCTTCAACAGCTCCCCAAATGCTTCACCCCAGCGGGGCAGACCCGATGGCCAGATGTCAGAGGGCCTTGGAGGAGGCGTGGTTGTGTCTGTCCCTGCCTTGGGCTCCCCCTGGGAAATGTGCACATTGGAAAGAATCGTTGTAGGACCTTGATCCTTGGAGTCCTGAGACCAAGAGGGTCTCAACAGATGATCTGCTTTTAATCCACAGGGGAGTGGCTTGCTTTGTATGTGAGTCAGCCTGCCTGCTCTAAACTGACATCCTTCCTCTCTGAGGGCATGGGTGTGGCAGCAGCCCTGGGGGACATTGGTGTGGGGCTTAGAACCTGTGTGGTCAGTAATCTACGCACCAGGCAGAACCCAAATTTACAGATATTTTCTTATTAGAAATATACATCAAGAGCCTCTCTCATTGCAACCTTTTAAAGCAAGGAATATTAGGCAGTTTAACACTGGCACACCCCCAAAAAATAAAAATAAAAAACTAGGACACTTTTAGCTTCAAGTAACAGAAAATTCTAGTCAAATTGGCTTTCACTTTAGGAACTGTATCGGCTAGTCTGTCCTAGTGTCTGGAGGCAAACTGCTCTCACCGTTGGCTGATCCCGAGTCTCAGGATCAGGCCGTCCCTTCTCTCTGCTACCCACAGCGCTGATCTCAGGCTGGCCCCCTGTCAAGCTGGACTAGCTGCCAAGAGCAGTTGGGGCCTCATTCTTCTCCATCTGGAGAAACAGAAGTGACCTCTGTAAGCCTTCCCAGAAGTCCCCAGCCAACCACCTCTCACATCTCCCTGGCTACAGTTGTGTCCTGTACCCAGTCCTGAGCCATTGGCACATCAGATGAATGAGATTTCTCAGATGGTGTAAGACTAGAGCTGTGACCTGCCTCCCTGGGGCATGGAGGGAAGGAAGAACAGCAAAACCCCTGCAGAAGACTTCTTGGTGGAGAGGATTTTTGAAAAATAAGTACAGTTAGGAGGAAAGGTTGAGGAAAAGATTTTAACTAGATGGAACAGTATGCATAAAAAGTGTAGAGGTGTGAAGCCACCCTTTTGAGGGAACCATAAGTAAATGACTGTGGAGAATGGGAGTGATGAGAGGAGACTGAGCAGGAGGTTTTGTTATGTTCTGCCCAATCTTCAAGGCCATTGCAAATTACAGGAATACCCAGACCAGATATAGGAAGGTCTGAGTTAAGACTTCTCTAAACAGTACTTCAGAAGAGAAGTACTTCAGAAACAGGGCTGCAAGATGTCAAAGTCAGTAGAATGTGAGGACATGGGGAGAAGACATGAGATCATGATTCTGAGCTAGGCCAGGGCCCTCAACCACCTGTGTTAGTGTCATTTTTCATCTCCTCCTTCCTCCTTCCTCCTTCTCTCTCTCTCACACACACACACCTACATATATACCTGTATACATATAGGGTCAGAGAGAGAGAATTTCTATGCAATGACATTGTAGAAAATGGGGACCTGTATTACAAAATATTGTTAGTTTGCTCTCCTCCCCGTTCTAACATTAATAGGGACCGCTTTGCAATTTTCGGAAGCATTTTAAGTGAACCATTTCAATTGTTAGAGGATACAAAAAAATGGTTGTTAAAAAAAAAAAGATTTGTTGATTTTTTATTAGCTATGACAATCATTTCAAAACCTCAGCTTTTGATTATCAACTACTTGAGAATTTGTTGGGTCCCACACAAGTTTTGTTTCACAGCTAGAGTTTGGGAGGAAACATACTGTTTTCCAATATCAAGTTTCTTAAAAATGACTGAAATATACTTAGTCAGCCTCCTCCCTGCATAAAGTTCACCTTTGAACTAAGACCAAACTGAAAACAAGGAACGCCTTGAAATATTTCAGGATGTTCTAATGCCTGAAAGCAAGGGATTATGTGAAAGGGAGTCCATTTTATTTTTAGCACTTCCATTTCTTTAGTACTCCTTAAAGATAAATGCCCATGACTTATCAGCCTCATTTTTTTTTACTACTTAGAACCTTTCTACATCACAAAAACAGTTAACAAATCCTGAAAAAAAATCCCAGAGAATTTAAAATGTACAGTTTGTTCAATCACTGATCCCTAAATATACTTATATTCTTATAATATACTTATTTAGGGATACTTACTGTTTGCCCAGTGTGTCAACCCCAGGGAAGCACAAGAGAAATTTGACTCATGAGTTTGTTTGCATTATTTGCTTTTAACTTTTATTATGCGTAGAGGGTAGCTTAATTATACAATCATCTACCCTTGCATTGTATAAAGTAATAAGTGGCTGCCAGGTTGCATAAGTGCCAGCATAACACCAAGGCATCTGCCCAACCTGAAAGCCATTTATTGAGATTACTCTTAAGACCACACATTACTGATGTTCTACAGATCTTTCTTTTTTAAGTCCAGCTGATTCACATGCCGGTTTTGGCTCCTTTCAGAAGACAGGCTTCTGGATCAGCTGGGCATCAAAGCTCAGAGTCTCTAGTCAGTGTTCTACTTGGAAGTGCAGCTGACCCAGACTTTGGTTTCTTTAAGTAGCCAAAAACTAGCATCTGGCCCTAATTTAGACTCAGCGTATGGGCTCTCCACCAGCAGAAAATCCTCTTGCTCCCTGTCTTCTCTCCCCTCTGTGGGGGAAAGCAGTGGGTATCAGTGATTCTAGCTGGCTCTAACTCTATCGCCTCTAGTAACATTCTTTTTTCTATTTGTACAAACCTAGTTCACATTTCTGGTTGGCTTGTTTACTTTTGTGAAGCTGTTATGACTGTCATCCTTAAAACCCGTTCAAAATCAGTTACCAAACGAACGTACTATGTGCCTGGTACATTGCAAGTGTGCTGGAAGAACAGCTAGGGTAGGTAGAACATTTTGGCCAGTGTTCTCCTTCCTAAAGTGACCACCCAAGGGCATCTTCCAGGTGCAAGGTTTTGCGAAAGTGTTAATAGAATAACATTAGTTTTATCTTTTAAAATTGGTATCCCCTAGTAAGGGCCTTTTCTTCTGGATTTAGGTTAAAATTCATTTCTAAAGTTAACATTAATAATACTTCCCTCTTATATTGAAGTGCACTTGTTTTGTATATTAGATGCAGTGGAGTTTTAAAAGTGTGGTTAGAGAAAAATTCAGTCCCTGCCCTCACGGTGCTTACATCTAAGCTGTTTCCTAGGAAACTTGGGAGAGTTTGGGAAAAAAATAAATAACATAAAACACTTCCCTTTCAGGCAACAAACAAAAACAGTTTCTGAATGTTCCATTCATCATTGTGTTACCATATAGTAATTAGTAGTAAAGATTGCATTGGTACTAAATACATCCCACAAAGGCTTGTCAGAGCCAAAAGAGCAATCATTTTCACTGGGACCCACACCTACGCCCACACTTATATTGTCTCACTCATCAGTGTGACTTTGGAACACAGAGCCCACCCTGCTCCTTTGAAGGTAGCTTCTAGTAACAAGTGCTTTCCGCTTTGCCTGACGTATCTGACTATGGAACAACATGACTTTATTTGCAGTTTCAAAGTGAAAATTATATCAGTTGGAAAAGTACATCTGACTTGAAAATTGACTGGAGTAGTCGAAATGATAGATCTGAGATATACTTGAAGGGATAATTGTACACAACCAGTTTAAAAGCTGGTAAATATTTAAGGGTCAGAGGTTAAATGTCAAAGCCACAGCACATGGGCCCAGCTCCATAAAGTATCAAGAATGACTGCTAATTAAATCCAGGGTATATTTCACCAAAGGGAAATAAATTTGACAGCTAACAACCAATACTGGATTACCACCTTATAGAGGTTAGGGATCATGCTAGTAATTGTAGATGGTTTACAGTTTTCAACCCAGTAGTATTAGGGAAGATGATTACTTACAGTTACAGATTACCATGCTAAACAAAGTTAAATCTTGTGAGCAAAAAATAAGTATTACAAAAGCTATATATATTTAGGTCAACTGGCTCACTTTTCATTTAAAAATAAATGCCCTGTGGCTGTTGCAGAGCAAAGCCCTGAAATAAATGTAGCCAAAAAAAAATGCTTGCTTTTTTCTCCTAAGCTGAAAATTGTCTCTGTGATTAATACTTACCAACCAGTGTTACGGCCAGCTATGAAATTACATTAATTAGATTTCCAAACCAGTATAGCAAATTGAATGTAGAAAATTTTCAACTAAAGGTAAAATAGTACCTTTCCTAGTCAAGCATTTGTTATATTTAGGTAATACATTTTGCTTAAGTTCAGCATTCTTAGATATATATGTAATTTACAACGCTACTTTAGGTGCCCCACCTCAGGTAAAAGCTGTTTACCTTGAGATGAGATAAATCTTGTGAGCACTAAGCAAACAGAGTAATTGTAATATTTTAATAGGTATGTTTACATGCAGATCTTGAGATTATTTCTACATTAGGTGATTTATAGGGCTATATTAAGTAAATCACACTTGGAATGCTGCTCCAGAGGATGAGTCACAAAATACTGCCATTTCCGCTGTGGAAGACAGTTTGGCGGTTCCTCAGAAAGCTAAGTATAGAACTGCCATATGACTTGGCAATCCCACTACAAGGTATATGCCCAAACGAATTGAAAGTAGGTACAAAGCAGATATTTGCACACCAATGTTCATAGCTGCATTATTCACAATTGCCAAATGATGGAAGCCGCCCAAGTGTCCAGGAACCCATAAATGGATAACTAAAATGTGGTATATACACCTAATGGAATATTATTCAGCCATAAAAAGGAATGAAGTACTGATACATGCAACAACGTGGATGAACCTTAAAGACATCATGTTGCATGAAATGAGCCAGACAGGAAAGGACAAATATTGTATCATCCCACTGATTTGAAGCAATTAGAGTAAGCAAACGTATCTAATAATGGGAAGTTAAGGGTTCCTATTTGGAATGGTGAAAATGCTATGGTGATGGGTGGTGGTGATGGTAGCACAACATTGTGAATGCAGTTAACACACTGAGATATATGTATCTGAATATGATTAAAAGGGGAAATGTTAGTTTGTATATATGGTAACAGAGTGAAACTTAAAAAAAAATCCATGGTACTGCATTACACAGTGAGCCCTAAATTAAACCATGAATTATAAGTAGTAGTACAATTATAAATATATGCTGTGATCAATTGTATCAGATGTTTCACAGCAATATAAGTTGTTGGTGGGATGGTATATGGGAATCCAATATTTTATGCATGATTGTACTGTAAGCCCACAATTTCCCTAATAAAGCAAAAAATACTGCTGTTTCCCCCTTTTCCTTTCAAAAGACAGCTTGCCTGGGGAAAGAGACAGAAAAGGAATTTCTTCATTCCTTATATTAATCTTAATGCCAATCAAAAAAATCATCATATTTAAATTGCTATATCGGCTCTTTTTGATATCTGATTTTCATTGCTATATCTGTTTAAAGTAAAATTGTCTAACCCGAAATTTCAGAGATAAATTTATGTAGTAAAAAGAAAATTGCTAAAGCCATTCTAGAAAACCCTGTCCATCCTAATAGGTCAGTTTCTGCAGGCTGAACTAATTACTGCATAATCTTTACTTGAGGTATTGGCTAAATCAATTAAGTCGTTAGGAGTAATTTCAATAATGCTAGTGTTTGAGCGAACTACATGGCAAACATCATTCGTTTTAATTAGACTTTTAAATTCAGAGCTATATCTAATTCTGGAGCCAAGTACTTTATTTTGAATCTCTCTGTATTCACTTCGTTGTAGTAGGAAATTTTTTAATATGTCTGGCTCTAAGTAATTAGTTTGCAAATTTGTAATGTGAGATGTCGTAGGAGCTGAGCTTGGGAAGGAGAGCAAATGCCTCCTCCCTTTTAATTTTATTAGCTTTTCCTGTATCTGGAGACTTCCTGCAAAGATGGAACATTCCTTTAAGTTAAACTTGTGGGAGGTTTGCACCAATAGCATAAAATGCCTCCAGACAGGTACCTGCCAGTGACCTTCGTGCACCTTTTGCCCTTTGAAAAAAAAAAGAAATGCTTTTCTTTGTCAAGACTTTGGAGCTTACTGTGGGCAGTTGATCTATACGGGACCGCCCAGGTTTTGTCTCCCAGTCCTCCTGTTTCCTCCCTCCCTGGGCGGCCGGAGCCCCCAGTGGCCGCTCCCTGTGCAGGTCTTCCTTTCTGAGCGGCAGATGCTGATCTGGAGATCCTGTCCAGACCTGTGGGAAAGTGCAGCAAAGCATCAGCTATTAATACCGCTCTGTTCCCACTCACTGTGAAAGGAACTCCCAACAGGAAGGTTTCATTAGCCTGAAAGAATATAGCGCCTTCGTTTTAACTCTTTGACTCCTATGGCATTAAATCTATGGAGCAGAGTATTCATGTTTCAGATACTAAGGTTCTTAAGAGAGTCCTGATTGCTTTTCTCCTACGGAGAATTTTCCTAGTGACTTCCTTTATAAGACAGGGAAATGTTAATCATACTGCGCTCCCACTCCTAGAAGATTCAGGCTTCAGTATTGGGTCTCCTCCAGGCTAATCAGCACTTTGAGGCTTTTTTTTTTTAAACACTTTAAGTTTTTTTTTTTTTTTTTTTTTAAGCCTTTAAGCATCCTGTAAGCAAATAACAGATTAGGCAGCTAAAAGATCACATTGTATTGGAATTTGAATCCTGAACAACATGTAATTTCTTTAGGGTTTTCCATTTTAGGAGACTTCATTTGTCTAATTTTATGGTAACTTAGCGCATGTTATGAAGAAATTACTTCACCCCTTGTGCACAGCCCGGCACTTTTGTGAGTGCAGAAGAAGCACCATAATAATGACACATGATTATAATAAACATTTAACAATCTTCTTTTTTCCCAGGTTTATATTATCATCTAAACATATGGTGACCCCAAATAGGTTGTCTTCTCCCTAAGGTGCAATATTTCTAAACTTTTGGATGCAATTTAAATTTTATTTTGTAAGTATTAACAGTGACACATTTGAACACTCTGAAAATTAAACCTTGTATGAACATATTTGCAAGAGTTAGCGGAAATTGAACAAATGAAATATAAAGACTTCCACTTCCTGTATATGAATTTTTAGCCTTTTCCCAAACTTTCTCTATTGTAAACTTAAAACAAAGTCTTATCAGCAAGTAACATAGAGTAGCAGCTGGATATCATTAAATCCCTCTGTCTAAGCTATTCTTCTTCATTACCTTTTTCCTGACAGCTCTTGCTTTGCACAGAAAATGTAACTTTGTGATAGAGATTTATGTAATTCAGGTGTCTGCTATTTTGAATGAAAGCTTGGCTGCAGAAGAATGAGAAGTTCACAAGTAAGCCATAGAATTTTATAAGAACAAAAGGGAGAAAACAGCAAAATCCAATTAAAAAAACATACATTAATACAAACAGTTTATCTACCACTTTTACCCAATCTCACTTTTTTAGGCTTCTTTCAGAGTAAGTGTATTTTTCTGCAAACTGAAATCACTAATATACTTCTTTCTTCTCAGGAAAGGGTATTAGCTATTTTATCACAAAATACAAAGCACTCTCCAAAGACTTTGCAGATTAAGTGAAATTAGAGTGTTTTTTTCTAAGCAACGTAATAGAAAATGTTTGGCAGATAGATACCCAACCATAAACACAAATTAGGACAAACAACGAAGATAGCTTTCTCAGTTGAGTGAAAGAGGGTAACAGTTACTAAGTTTGTGATTCCACAGTCTATGAGCATTTAATTTGCCCTCTACTGATTTTCATGTCAAGATCTGAGTATAGATTTAGGCATTTTTCTTTCAATGATACAACAGAACCACTGGAAAAAGACTTGCTGATAGACATGTTAGAATACTAAGGAATCAAAGAATATATCAGAAAAATAAACCAAATAATCTCTACTGACCCACTTGAACATTAAATTTATACCTTCTTTCCTTGATAAAAGTTTTACCATATTATCAAATTGATATTTTGTAATCATAAAGTACCATTACAAGTCATTTAATTTGTAGTTCCTCACAATCAACTATCTAATTGTTATTTATGCCCACCTGCCTGCACTCACTAATTTTATTAGAAAATTTTTTAATCTAATTTATAAAATAGCTGGGTTATCAAACAACAAAAGTTGTAAGTCTAATCTAGTGATTTAAATATGAAGATTACTATGATAATATTATTTCATAGTGACATATCTTTTATTTCACCTTCATTTCACATCATTTTCTGTAAGAACAGAATAAAACTCCCCAAACTGTGACATAACAACTCTCCCCAAAGAATGGAGCTGTGCTCGCAGTAAGAAATTGTCCTTTCATAGCTCTAAGACCTGGCTTCGGTGTAAAGCCACCCCCACCCTACTGCGCCTATCTCTCTGCACTTGTGTGTTCCTCACCTGGCTGATACCTCCTAATTTTCAGGTGGTTTAGGCACAGTGTCCTCAAGGAAACTCTGCAGACAATCTATCACCCCTTCCCAAGACTGGGTTCTGGGCCCTCCTGAATAGTCCCCCCATGTTAGTATTTATCATACACTTGTCAGTTTTTTTCCATTTTTCTCTCTCCTCCCCTTTCTCTTTCTCCTGTCCCTCTCCCCTTTCTCCCTTCCTCCTACCCCCTGACCTCCATTTATGACTCTCTGTATCTTAATCAGTAAAAATATCTGCCAACAGGGCATTCATCCCTGATATGTAAGAGGCATCCACCAGCCAGAGAACAGGAAGTGGCCTCTCATTGTCATGTATTACGGCCCTACTCTCTGGGGAAGTTTACTTATGTCATCTCATTTACTCCTCTTAGCAAAATCCTGTAGGTAGGAGGATGATCCCCTTTAGATATATGAGGAAACTGAGGTTGAGAGAAGCTGAAATGAATTTGCCCAAGTTCACACATATAGTAAAAGGCAGTCTATATTTGGATTCAGATATTTCTGACTAAAACACATACTACCCTAAACAATTAAAAATAAAAAATTTTATTGGCTCACTGGGAAACATCTAAGCTCACACACTGCTTTGGACCCTTTTGAGCTTGGGTGTGGTCTGTCTCCCTAATGACATTATTGTAAGCCCCTAGTAGACATTTGCCATTTTTTTAATCTTTCCCCACAGGTACACACACACACATACACACACACACATGCACACACACACACACAGAGGTTTCCTAGGGTACCAGGACCTAGGCACATAATAGTAGATGCTCAATAAAAACTTTTTGAAAATATAAAATGATGAACAGTATACAGTATTGTTTTTACAATAGGTAGGTGACAGGCTTTGTTTTCATATCAAACTCAAGGACCAAAATCACCAAATCTAAGAGATCAGGTATACTTAGAGCCGTGGAACAGATCCAAGGCAATTAATTACGAGTCTAAAAACATTTCTTCAAATTTTTATTTTACCAGGGAGGAGGGGGAAGGGAAGCGTATATCTATCAGTAGAGAACTAATTCATGTCTACATAAAAAATAGTTACATAAATTATGACCAGTCTATGATATAGTTTGCCTGCAGCTGTAGAAAAGTACACAAACATTCTCCATGTACTGAAATAAAAACACCTGTGAGATAGGTTAACTTGAAAAAGCCAGATCAGAATAGTGTACATAGTGTACAATTAAAAAGATGGGTGGGCAGCTGTGGGGGGTATATAACTGTGGTTGCCTGGTTGGGAGAAGCAGATGGGGGAGGGGGAGCAGGGACTAGATAGAGACAATTCAATAAATGCCTTGCTAGTTTTTGAAATTTTAACCATATGAATAGTTTAACAAAAATAGATAACGTTTAAGAAAATATTAAGAAATGTTAACCATGATAGCTAATCGAAAATGAGTTATTCTGTAATTATTGCATATCTTCTGTTTAATAAGAAACTATTCTCCGATCGTTTTTTTAAAGCAGCGTAACCTTGTATTTAAATTAGAAAAATTTTAAAACCTAATGCTGGTGCTTAAGTCAAACCTCACCGAAGCACTATAAATAAAGGGTCTTGTTGTGTTTTGTTATTTAATGGAAGAGGGAGTTGATGACTCTCCGCATAGATGTCATGCACTAAAAAAAGATGGATCCCAACTGGAGCCAACTGACAGAAGATGTATCATGGTGCCTCTGACACTAGGTGACCCCCTGGAGCCTCGGGGACCTCAGAGCAATCGCTCAGGGAAATACAACATTGTAGGTCTGGCTTAGTTCAGCCAGATGGAAATTAGCCTCTTAAAATAGCCCAACTATTTTTTTCCCTCACTGAGAAATTTCCAATGGAATGGGTTTTAGATTTAAATGTTTTAATTTTCAGTGGTCTCTTATAGAAACCTGGTAGAATATCTTTCATTTCTTTACTAATTGATAGAGTCCGATTTTAACTGATTTAATTACAAAACAGGCAAATATATTAACCTTCAAATCTGCAATGCTTCCCTGTTTCAATTTTAAGGTCTATATTTTAAAATATTTACCCTAAATAATTTTTATTTAAATGTTGTATACATTTTAGACAAAAACCTAAGCCCTGCCGTGATGATTCAGTTATGTTTGTGTACACGTCTTCATTTTTGAATGAGTAAGAACACTGGACTTCTAAGGATTTCATGGAATGTGAGCATTATGAGTTTTAAGAACAGTGTATTCCCATGTAGATGCTAACTAGAAATCTAGAAAGGCTGCCCAGTAGCCTCTCAATTTACTTTGCTTATTTCGTGTTAATTTCTGCCACCATAAATTACCTAACTCTTGTATATGAAGATTTTCAACCCACTGTCCATCCCTCTGAAAATTGTTTTTAAAAAAACATTGGTTCAAGTTTGAAACTGCTGGGAGAAATGTCATCCAAAATAGGCGTGGGGTGTGAAGTTTTGTTTTCTGCACAAAGATTTGTAATGAGTCTAAACAGTTCCCTCTAAAGTAATTTAGCGTTTAATTACATTGTGTTATGTTCCCTCAGGAAGGGGAGGAGAAGAGAAAGGAAGAAACGGCAACAACAACAAAAAAGGGTTTTTTAATGTATGCTGTGTTCAGGATTTAGATTTCACCTTATAAAGATTTTATTGCAGCGTCCTCCTCCCCACCTTGTGCCATGAAATAGTGAATCACTCCCTTCGTCTCTGAGGACAGAAGCTGTTCTCCTCTGTTCTGACGCTTCCTAGATGAGCTTTCCATGTGTAGGAAGGGTGGACATTCGATGCGACCAGTGTTATTCTGCCCACACCCCCTTTCCTGGGAGTCACAGACACATGTAGTTTCGGCAGCAAGGCTCAGCGGGAGGGGACATTGGCCAATTCCCTGCTGATTAATGGGCCCAAGGGTTCATACCACCTTTTGCCGCTCGTCGTGTGTTCAATCCAAAGAAGCTGCCTTTCATACGCCCAGCTGCCGGTTGAGCTGGGCAGAGGTCCAGTGGCGCCAACAATTTTCCGTCCTTTGTGTGAGTGATCAGAGGCCAACCCCAAGAAGCTGACAGTGGTTTCACTCAGGGCACTAATGATCTTCAGTAGCTGGAGACTTCCTTCCTCGTGTGGCCTGGACATTTTGCTGCGTAAATGTGTGATTTGGAAAGTAGCCACAGAGACAAAGCCCGGTGAAGCTCATCCAATGTGTCGCACTTCCACCGCATACATCTTCTCTCAAGTTCCTCAGAAGTGTAGCAGACGAAGTTCAGCTTAAAACAATAATGATAATCGTACCATTATAAAAATGGTTTTTGTCATTTGTAAAAATATACCACACTAATGCAAGGTGTTAACCGTAGAGTGGTATATGGTATAGAATGGTATATGTATTTTCTACAAGACTTTTCTGTAAATCCATAACTTCTCTAATAAAGAAAAAAAAAGGAATTTCAAGTTTTCATTGGCTTTATAGGCTTTCTGCAAAGGTGCTTTCTAAAAGCACCTCACTTTCTTAGTTCTCTTTTTTATTGAATACTCACAGTGAAGCTCACAATTTATGTGCAGACTATTTTGAAGATCCAAGAGTCTTTGGCTCTCTTACTTAGACTTCCTTTTCCCACTTTATCATCCTGCCCAGTGGGTCCTGAACAGCCAATTCTCTGCTTATAATCTTCATAAAATGCAGTAGGTGGCCATTTTGTGACGGTCAGTGGAGTCATGTAACCTTCAAACAAAAAATGTCATCACTTCAAACCTAGGATCAAAATGCTAAAAATAAAAGTTAACCCCTAAGGAGTTTTTGTATTCACTCAAGCCTACCCTTAGTACTAGCTATACCACATACACTGGTAGATTTCATATATATATTTTTTTAATTTCTAAAGATAATCTTCAAGACCACCTTCTGGTTATTTATTCTATGGCAGATCAGCTGTGACCATAAACACGCTCTTCCTTAAAATTATTTATTTATAAAAGCTTCACACATAGAGATAGAAACTGTGAAGGTAAAAATTGCCAAAACAACATGTGTTTCTCACATTCTGCCTACTTGCAGATCCTGTAACAAATGGTTAATATGGGTTTTACCTAGACATTTACAGATGATAAATCTGATTTTTCAGTATTCTAGCTTGCCCTGGCAAATACCTCTCGAAGCAAGCTTCAACTCCTCAAATACATAATCCCTACAGTTGCTTCAGTAGCTTTCAAGATTTCATCAAAAACCTAAAAAGGATAGGAAAGTCTTTGTTCAGATGAATCCTGAGAAGGCTAGAATAAAAGACTTTCTTCTGTCTTCTGAGTGACATGGCCTTCTAAAGTATTTGTTTTTATTGTATTAAATCACATGTCCCTAAAAGCAGCCCCTGGGATTCGTGATTCTCATAGATCATGCTATTCCCTAGTCCTTTGCTGAAAACTTTATCATACCTAAAACACTTAATAAAATTAAAATTAGCATCTGCTTAGTGTTTTTCAGTTTACAGAGACCTTACTTTGACTCTTTATCTCAACCTTTTAAAACAGGAATTATCATCATGATTCATCTTTGACTAAAGAAACTGAAAAATGGCACAGTTGGTTAAGCAACAGAGCCAGAATTCAAGGCCTGCTTCATTGTATAGCCCATCACACCTCGCAAAAGTTACGCAGTCACTGAATTCTCCTTTGATTTCAGAAGAGGCGGTTCTTTAACCTAATGTCACGTAGGCCGTGTGGTCAGTAGAGTGATTTAAAGGGAAGAAAGCCAATGTACTTCCTCTCACCCTGCGGTGGTATCGTTTCCAGACCTCAGAAACAATTTCCAAATGACCTTAACAGAATATCTCTGCTGGCTGGATCTGATTTGGAAATGTTAAAATTGCATCTGAATTAGCAAAATAAAGCCAGCCAAATCATCACAGAATTTGTCTTCTTTTCATTTATGTTTATGAAATGGCTTTTGAAGAACAATAAAAATGTTATAATGCTTTTGGTAAATAATTTTCTAGATATGGGTGAAAGGGGCTGCATTTTCTGAAGTGTTTGGATAAATTTTCACATACCAGTATAAAAGAAGTGGCACGTTCTCAAAGAGCAATCTAATAGTTATCTCCATTCCTTATCTCTGAGAGGCCTTGATAAAGTGCAGGGGATTCAATTTTCCATCAATATCAGACAATTTAATATTTATTGATAATAATTATGAAGTATAGATTTGTGAACAAATGTCAGTTATAGTTTGTCGTTCACTTATTTTCTTAAGACAATAGTAACTTTAACAAAATTGTATATATTTTTGGCCTTTTCTTTTTTTTTTACAAGCGTAGAGTTGCACCTTTGTTAGAGTGGGAAAACAGTCATTTATTAGGTGTTTCATCTGTCTTCCCTTCTTTCTTTGTTCCTAAACATACAATGACCCTTGTCAAGATGTTTAAAGCCATGGTTCCCAACCCGAATTAATTTTGCCTCCCAAGGGAAATTTGGCAATGTCTACAGACAGTTTTGGTTGTTACAACTGGGGTAGGTTTGTGCTTTTGACATCTATCGGTAGAGGCTTCTAAACATCCTGCAGTGCACAGTATTGTACAGGACAGACTGCCACAACAGAGAGTTATCTGGCACAAATGTTAGTAGTTCTGAGGTCTAGAAACCATGACTTAGAATGTCTCTGTCCAAGATAACTTTCTGGAAAATGGAAATATTTCCTTTCTGCCCTGGGGCCACTAGCCAATGTGGATATTGAGCACATGAAATATGACTAGTTTGACTGAGGAAGTGAATTATTTAGTTTATTTTATTTTGATTAGTTTAAATTTAAATTAAAAAAGCCACTTGTGGCTAGTGGCTACCATATTGAACCATGCAAGCCTAAAAACAGAGACGTGAGTTAACCTGTGATTACAGGTTAACTGTAATTATAGGATTCTAAGAGAATCCTTAAAACAGAAGTCCTTGAGATGTGTTCTAGGGACACAAAAGTGAGAAATCCAAATTAGACTAAAGCAAGAGGTGGCTTTTTAGGAACACAGCACATGGAAGGTGGTTCTTGAGCTGAGTGTCAGTTGTGTAAAAAGCACCGTACGTGTCTATGTATAAGGTGACTTGGAATATGAGTTGATTCTACTGTCTACCCCAGGAGAAAATTTACTGAAAGAAATCGAGAATTAGGGAAAACACAAATAAATAGTCTATTAGATAAATCTTAAGATTTAATTTTTTTTCGTCTTAATATTACAAACCCTTGAAAGCCTATACACACACATATATACATAAATACATACACATATATTCATTTAGGTATACTGTTTCTCTCAATCTCACATTTTCTGAAACAATTTTTCCAGCTTTTCTGTTCCACTTTTCATGTAGCTGCTTGTCATCATTACAGCCACTGAATACTCTAAAAACTTTCCCAGAGCACATTGTCTCACTTCCATTCCAGCTGTTTGAGGTTCAGCACTTTTTAAATCTGTATATGATGCTGTCCTTGGAACATTTATCCCATATTACTTTTACCCACTTGCATAATATTGGGTTAGTTTTTTTTTCTTTTATCCTTCATATATTCTGAAATCCTCAAGATAACTTCCTTCTGTATTGCTTTTTAAGCTGATTTTAAAAGACTTGTTTTCACCATCTAACATTTACAATTACAAGACCATATCTTCAGGAATACCGACTACATCTTCATTAAATTTTGTTGCCTCTTTTGTTACTAGTTGTATCAGTTGGCCTCCATGATGGCATTCAGAACTAACATTGAACGGAGTCTTTTTAGGCTATTCTCTCTTCTTAAAAGAATGCTTTGTTGTTCCAAATAGGAAGATTGAGAAAAGGCCCCATAATGTAAGTTTTTTTTTCTCAAATGTTGGAGGATGAGGCTTCTTTCTCTCTTCTGTAGGATGCCAGTTCAAGAAAGCCTTGTCAACACATACATTTGTTTCTACTACTTCATTAGGCTGCATTAAAAACATAGTAAGAGAATAAAAGATTTGTATACCCATAACATGAAATAGAGCGACAAGGGACTTCAGCTAATTTCTGGAAGACAGAGCAGATCAGAGAATGTTAATGCACTAAGCAGAATAGAAGTAAACTGTGGCTTAAAATTGAGATTCTCAAACTTTAACATGGATACAGATCACTGGGATGTCTAGTTCTCTGGGTCTCAGGTGGGCCTGAGATTCTGCTTGTGTGACAAAGTTCCCGGATGATCCTAATACTGTTGACCCAAGAACCATATATTGAGGGTCAAGGCACTAGCAGACATGGGGTAAGAGCCTCTCCACCCAGAGAACCCAGAAAAAAAAATGTATGGTAGGGGTATGACAAATACCACAGAGGCAAATATCACTTGCAGAACTGAAATCAGAGGGATTAATTAAAGGTCTGTTGTGTGAAGGGCCAGAACAGGCCTCTTTTTTTTTTTTTACCTTGTAAAATCAGAAGCCTTTTCTATTGTGAACAAGTGCTCTGTATAGAACCAGCACAGCTGAGGTGTTTGGATTCTTTCATCTTTCTGACCTTTAGAGGATCATCGGTGTAATAGTCAACTACACATTCACCCTGAAACAAAGTCCACCAATCTTTCAGCCCAGCTTCACTTACATACGTCCAATTGGGCTTCCCGTTCTTTCCTTTCTAGTTGGTATCCACAGAGAGATTCCAGAATATACTGCCTCCATAAAATAAGAACTAAATGCTATAAAAAAAAAAATCAGTAATCAGGGCATGGGAGAGCCCTTAAATATTAAAAATACAATTGCTAAAATAAATGTTTTAATAGAAAGGTGGGTATATAAAACTAAAACTATGGAAGCATAGAAATAAACCCTGGGAGGCCCAATTTCTGACTGAAGTTATAAGAAAAATTCCCAGAACTTTAGCGGAGATGTGCGCCTTCAGCTTGTGAGTGCTTACAAAAGTCTGATCAAGAGGAATGAAAAAAGATCCTCCCACAGGAGCACTCGTCATTGTGAAGTTTCAGAAGACCAGGAATAAAGGGAAGCTCCAAAAAGCTTCCAGGAAAATAAAAACCGGTCACCTGCCACCATACAAGAATGAAACTTCCTGTCAGCAACAAAGGATACTAAAAATGAGTGGAGCAAGATGTTCAAAATTCTGAGGGGAAAGTTATTTTTAATAGCTTCATCATCAAGCCATACTATCAACTCAGAGGGAAGGTAGAATAAAGTCAATTTTGTGACGTACCTCACTTGTACTCATATACTCTAGCAAAACAGAGAAGAGAGTTCCAAAAGAGAAAAGTATGATACAAAAATCAATGGGACAATGTGATGAAAAAATATACGTATTTATTCCTTCTAGCCTCCTATATTCTGGAGTAGCTAGAAGGAAAAATCTGAGAGGATTGTAAGGTAATCAATGACAAACTCTGGGATCCTATAACTACTTGTTGAAGAGTGCTTTGAAAACTATTGCTTTTTTTTTTCTTTGCCTTGTATGTATGTTATGTTACACAATTAAAAAAAGTTAAAAAAAATATATTGTCAGGCCCATTCAGAAGTATTGTTCATCTAGGTACTTGTTTATAGGAAAAAATTTTTGGATGATGAGTGAATTGCTTTATTTTTCTACTTAAAAAAAGGCTGGGTCAGTGGAAGAATGGTCACCTTCCATGCAGGAGACCCAGGTTCAACTACCGGATCATGCCCCAGCAAAAAAAAAGAGGCTGGGGATAGTAAGAAAATGCTAAAGAGAATCTCATGAACTGTTTTCCTCCTAGGTATTTTATTTTTTATTTTGAAAATTTTAAACCAACAGAAGGATTGAAAGACTATATAATAAAAACAGATCTCAAAAAAAAAAAAAAAAATCAATAGAACTAACAAAAGCATCCAATGAAAAGAAACCCTGGTCTGGTAGCGGTGACTCAAGCCTGCAAAGTGATCAGATTGGAAAGGGTCAGTGAGTTCCAAGAAGAAAGTCTTTAAAAAGAATGACATGAACTCCAAATGATAGATAAATGAATAAGATAATGAAAGTCATAAGAGATGCAGTGCAGTTTCTATACTTTCTATATTTTTATTCTTTCTATACAAAATAATTCCCATAGAAACAGACTCCGGGATAGTCTTGGTCCAAGTATGTAGCAAACTAAAGGAAAATTCACTTTTTTAAACTTCTTATTTTAGGAAATTTCACATAAGCAAAATTAGACAGAATAATATAATGAACAGATATCTAAGGTTCAACAACTTATCAACTTATGGCCATTCTTTTTCATCTGTACCTTTACCTTGTTTATCTAACTGTATTATCTTGAAGCAAACCCCATGCATAATATTCCTCTTGACTTTAATGCCAGCAGTACTCTCCTCTTGAGAAGTACAAGGATCATGTGTCACCCTGGGATCTTAGGGAAGAAAATGTTATGGGAGCACACTAGTTGGCTCTGCAGAGAGCATTACTTACATGGCTATTATAATATGAAAATTGGTTTTGGTTTCCAGTGTTCAGACTCAACCTCTGGCAAAGTATGGAGTGCCCAATCATGAGTATGGAACAGAATGTAAATGGTTCCAGCTTGACAATGAGAAATTGGATGGTGAAAGTAGACCTAATGATTAAATGATGTCCTTTGTTGTATCTATCTCTCCTACCAAGAAACTTGGTGTTTGGTAATCCCCTAGTGTGGGGAGGGAGTGGGGTAAAACTCTCCTATTTGTACCGTTAAATTGGCTTCCTTAAAATGTTTAATTTTACTACAAATCCTTGAGTCCTTTATGCCTATTCTAATTCTATTTTTTAGGCTTTGTCAATCATGCGAACCCTTTTATTCCTTTGAGTGCTTTGAATAGGTAAGTCCTGGAGGGAATTCCCAGTGCACCTTCATGAGGAGCTGGTCCCCTGGAGGCACACCAAGCATAGGGTCATAACCTGCCTCCCACACTTCAGGAAGCATATTCACGTGTGGGCACCATCGTGAATATGCTCTTCCTTTTTGCATTTTTTAATCATTTGCAAAGTACTTACTGTGCTTTCTCGTGACTCATCTGAGAACAAATTGCGGCGCACATTATAAAACCGCTATAGTACCATGACTCTTGAGGTGACTACATTATCGTAGTTGTGCCTTCCCTCAAGGGCTGAAATTAGGAGAGAGGAAAGTTAATACAATACTTTATCTTCTTTTAAGCAATATGTTCAAAGTTTTTTTAATACCAATACTACTCTTGAGATCCACATAATTTTAAAAAATGAATGTACACTAGACTACTTTCTATTCATGAAATGTTATTTGTAGCATTGGGCAGCAAATGTCAGGATTATATGTTGTCCCCTCTTTATATATAAAGTTAATGAGGCGAGTGAGCACAAATGTACACCTCAGAAGAGCAGGCTCAAGTAGAACAATGTCAGTTCAAATAAGGCGTATTTTCTCAAGCACCTAAATCCCTTATAGAAAGCTACAATTAATAGAACATTTTGCTCTTTAATTCTGTGAGGTAGGCAGAATGCATGGCATTCCCCCCATTTTATAAATAAGGAAACTGAGATTCTAAAAGGTTAAGTGGCCAACCTAAGGCTACATGACTAGTCAGTGGCAGAGCTGATACCAAATCATTGTCTTTTAATAAAACTAATTTATAGGATTGTTAGTCAGGGATTCTGCCTTTTGACTTTCCAAAACATAATATGGTGTCTTGAAGGTGGGAGGTATTCAGTTGATATTTGTTAAATTATAATCTAATATAGCTTTATTAATTCTTCATTTTGTACATACTAGGTTTCTAATGTGAAATGATTTTCCATGTCAGACAGTAATTCAAAGCTGATTCAGGACTGTAGATCATTCTTGATAAGATCTCAGAATTGGAAAAGTAATCAGGAATTATGTATAATCAAAACAACATGCTGTATTAACTTGCTTCATAACTACACCTTTACAGTATCTGAGGAAAGGATGTACTTAGCATATTAACAGTTTAAACAAGGTACAAATGCTGTCTACCTACAACAGACTTTTAAGCATTTAAAATAATTTTAGGAGCTTCTATTTGCATGAAAACAATTTCAAATATAAGTGTAGACCTCATGGGCTCTTAGAAACATTCATGATCCTGTCACTTTAGTTCTTCAAATTAGATTGGCTTCATTTATTGAACAGAGTTTAAATCAATTTTTATTCATTTATTAGTTTGCAAATGTGAAGTATTATAATGTATTTGATATACTTTTAAAAGTGTTAAGAAACCATATCTCTTGTGAGGTTTTTAGTTTTTCTGTATCTCTTATGAACCTGTTCTGACAGGAGTCAGGACATTTTGAAGGACATTATATAACCTAGACTTTAGGGGAATATTTATTCTCAGCTAAGAGCTTTGCTTTCATTATGCATGAAAACCCCAGGCATTGTTTCCCTTGTGTGAATCTGAAATGATGGCTAATTCTCACAAAGGGATTTATTTATTTGCAAGTAAGGGATTTAGATGTTTAAAAAAAGTTTAAAAATGTCACATACACACACTAAAAAAGTTTATATATATATCTGTGTGATTCTTCCCTTGTAGTTTCTGGTCCAAGAAAAAGTGACTTATGAGCAATCGTGTCTTTGAATAAGCACCTACTGTGTCTATGCTAGGCCCTCCAGGTCATTTAAATATAATAATATATGGCCCACATATCTAAGATCACATTTAGGAGATGAGAGAACAAGAAATGTACAGTAATAAAATACAAGGCAGAAGTAGAAGGGAGCAAAATCATTCCTGGGAGACAGGATGTGAAAGTAATAGCTAAAATATATTGAGCATTTAAAATGTACCCACACTTAACATGTATTATTTTATGTAATCCTCACATCCTGGCTGTTAAATACCATCCTCATTTTAAAATGAGGGCGTGTGTCTGCAGTGTTTGAGTAATTTACAGAAGGCTGCATGGGTGGCACGTGGTGGAGCTGGGACCTGACCCTGATCTGATGCCCCCACCCCTACTGCAAGGATAGGCCTTGGGCACAGCGAGAGATGGAGATTTGGTGGCATTTTTCCAGGGCAGAAGGATCAGGAGTAGTGGCACAAAGACTCACACACACAGAAAGAAAACTGGTGTGCCTGGACATTCTCAGGGAATGTGAATAGTTAGCTTTGGTTGGAGCAGAGGGACTAGTAAAAAACAAGTCTGCAGAGGGAAGCAAAAGCTGTGTTGTGGAGGCACTAGCATGTACCTGAATTCATTTGGCTGTGAGATCACCGGAGCTGTCTGAACAGCCAGTGGGCCTCATGAGCAGTGCTTGGAGATTCATTGCATTTACATGGTATGTGGTGTGAATTGCAGACCTTTGAGCGGAGCCCCAGTGGCCTGCCTAGAAGATGGGAGACCGTTAGGAGGCAGTGAGAATAACGTAGTTCAGAGGTCACAGACCGAAGGGGTGGCCGCAGAACTGGACAAAAGCCTTGTAGACTGAGAAGCCACCAAGCTTCCAACTAATTGTTATAGTCATGTGAAGAAGAAGAGGAGTAAAGTCTAGGAGACTGATAGAACGGTGATACCGGAATCAGAATAGGGAAGACGAGAGAGGTACTTTCTCAGGAGTAGTAGGTAATAAAATGGGCCTGAGGCTTGGTGATGGTGGGAACATGCAATAGTTCAGCGGGCTATTAGAAAATGGCCATTCTGGTTTGAGAAGAGCGGTCTAGTAGTTTTGTTTTTTGCTGGGGCTTTTTGGTTTGTTTTAGTCATAGACAATTTTCAGTGAGAATTATGGATTCTCAATAAAAATGCACATATTTACTCGTACATTTTAATATAATCAGGGGCCTCATGGACTCCCTGAAGTCCACCCATGGACCTTCTGTACCTAAAACGGAATGAAGATCCTTAGGCTAGAATATGGATGTTTAAAGCCATATTAGTAGATGAATTTGCTGAAAAACAATATGTAAAACGAAAAGGAAGGAAGATAAGGTTAACACTTCAGGAAATGCCTAAATTCAGGTGCCAGGAAGAGGAGAGGGGAGAGAGAATAATGTGGGGGCATGTTAGGAGACGGAGGAGAAGTCCTAGATTAATAAAGCGCTGAGAAGCCCCAGGGGATCTCTTCAGGAGAAGGTGGTGGTCTGCTGAGTTCAATGCGATATAATCAGGAAGATGGTGTCTGAAAAGGGTAGATGGCTGTTGCTGTTTAATATTGTTATTCCTGTTTTTACAAAAGACTATCTGAGAAGAAGCCATATGTCAAAGTAAGAAGCGAGCTGGTGTTGAGAAATTAGGTATAATGTAGAATTTTATTAATTTGATGTAAAAAACATAGTGGGTATTTTTTCAATTAATTTCTGATTTGAGAAATACAATCAAACATTTAATAGTTACCTATTAAATGCTATTACATTCTAGAGATCATTTAGTATAAAAATTAAGCATATTTTACAATTAAGTAAATTTTATTTATAAATGATTTTTTCATATAGTTTTTACACTTCTAGTATTCATACCAAATCTTTTAATGAACTCTAAGTTTAAAAAGTACCAAAAGTCACTGAAGTTGAGAGGATGTTTAGAAAGAAGGAAATCCTGCTGTAGAAATTACCCAAATACACAATACATTCATGTTGTTTTAACTGGGCTGAAATATTTTTCTATCATATTTTTTATTTGGGGAAACCTTTTTTATTTCTCTCTCATACCATTCTTTATCAGGGAGATAATTTAACTATAGTATAAAACAAAAATTGAAAGTAATTTTTTGTACGTAGATTATAGAACATTTAAAAATTAATAATATTTAAGTGCTTAAAATATAAAGAAACATTTTACTGAAGTAAAAATAGAGAATTGTAACCTGACTTTGCATCTAAGAACAAGCAAATCTCTGAGAATGAAAAGAAATCTAAAGCTGCTTCTGTTTTGGCCATATTTTTGCAATATCTATAAAAGCTAATCATAACAGATCATTCTGTTTCTCCTTTTTATCCTCTTCCATCCATCTTAACATTAACTATATTTATTCTAAGTAATTTTGCTTATCTAAAAAATCTATATTTTTCTTGAACTATCTTATTACCGTGTTTTTTTTTCCCTCTGTGATTCCTTTCTGCTCTTTGAATTTGCTGAATTATTATAGGTTTGGAGGCTTTATATGTCTTTTTTTTCTCTCTTTAGTCTTAAGGAACTCACTTCCTGTGAAAATAATCAGAGCACTGTCAAGACTACCAGGAATATGTGACCTAAAAATTACCCCAATACTTCTCAGAATGATGAGTTTCTTAATGTGTTTGGGCTTTGCCAAACCATCACATACTTTAAAATATAGCTATAGTTTTACATTTCCAAATACATTCACTTTAAATAATTGTATAATGTTGATATTTTTTTAAATGTGAAAAAGTGACTTGGGTCAGAATGTTTGCTTTTTCCGTAAGTCCTCCAGACGAGTTAACTTGCACCACTGCATTATGAAGAACTCAATGAACAAGAAGTCAGTTGTCATAGCTGTCTGTTTCCTGGTAGTTTACACACCAGAAACCGAAATCTGAGAACGGCACTTGAAGGAAAACAAAGAGCTTTACAGTATTTTTTTTTCTTTTCAGGAAAACACACAGAAGCTAATTTTAGCTTCTTGATCAAATTGACCCAGCCTTTAACCCTGGCAAACGTTACCACAACACACTTCCAATAGACAATAGTTTGCATACCAACATCACACTGGAAACAGATGTGCCTGCAGAATTGGCCTTTTCTTCCCCTCCAAAGACTGAGCATGCCAGTGTAGTGAAAGCTGAAATGTGGTGCCTTCCTAATTGGGGTAAAAATTGAGTCTTCTTTCAGATTTCAGACTACAAGCTTTTCTGACTTCTTAAAAAATTTATCATCTCATGGCTATGTTTTGACCAGGGTTTCAAAATATCATCACTAGAGAAACATCACTTGGCTTGCAGCATGATTTTATCCTGGGGAAGGAAAAAAAAAAAAGAAAGAAAAGAAATTGTTAGCAGCTGCGCTATTCATGAGTGATGGTTACACAGTTTATATATTAAAACATTCGGAATGTGAACAATTACCTCTTTTACTTTCTCACCAAGTCTCCTATAGTTTATATAAACTGCATTTTTTATTACCAAAGAAATGTCTGCCCCCTTTTCCCTAGTTTTCCCCATGCTTGCCCTTGATGCCACTCTCCCACTGAGGTGCCGTGGACTGGCCTGAGCCCTCTGGCCCTCCATAAGCAGGGTGGGCTCTTGGCAGTAGACATGGCGGGACCGTATGCAGAGCCTCCCATGCAGAAAGGAATGAGGAGGATTTCCTCAGCTTGCGATCATTTAACTTAGGTTCTTCTCTGAATCTCTGGGAAGACTTACTAGTTTCTGAAATGCTTGAGATTTTCCCCATTTTTGCTAGGATACAAGAAGTAAATGTCTGTGTCCCTTGAGCAATGAAAAATAGTATCTTCTGTCGTATTTGCTATAATCATTCCTTCTTTCAAGAAAATCTTTCACTTTGAGATAGCTATGATTGAATGTAATATGAGTGTCCATAAACAGAGTACGTGTGTATAAGGCACAACAAGGTAGCCCTTCTAAATACTTTCCATAACTGCTTTTGAAATTCCTGGTTGGAACATGTTGGCTCTGCAACTTCCCTGCAGCAGCCCAGTGAGTAAGCGAGTGTAGGTTTAGACCTGGCCTCCAGGTTCCCAGATGCAGGCTCCTGCCCCCGCGTGTAGGACCATTTAGCAAACAGTCACAGAGGTCTCCATGTTCACGCACTTTATGTTCACATAGACCTTTGTTGACAATTTGTGTTCTGCTTAATATCAATTTAGGGGAATTCATGATTTTAAAAAAGGCAATAACAAACTGGTCTATTACAGAGCATTCTAAAATTATAGAACCTTATCAGAATTTTAGAAGTGAAATGAACTTACTCTTTGGTGCGTGAGTTGTTTCCCTCTTTACATTCTTCTCTTTTTTAAAAAAATGTCATGAATACTGTTTATGCCTCTAGGCAAATTGTATACACTAAAATTTAAATAAAATTCTAGGAAATTATGATGCATCTACAGAATTCTATTAGGGAAATCGATCTTGGACTGGTGTAATAATAAATTGCATGTTAAATGTATTGAATGCAAAAATATTCTAAATTTTATAGGGTACCTAATCAGTCATTAGTCAAATATCTGCACCCAAATATTACTTCTCATATTAAAAGCTAATAACTAGTAGTTCTATTTGAGCTTTGTGAAGGGAATTTGAACTCTTTTCCTGGAATTTTTGTTTGACTGCCAAAGCGAGAAAACTCTCATTGGATTTTGATTGTGAAACCCAATATTTTGTGTATGTACTTTTATTTCCAAAGGATTCTTTATCCACATTTTATTTTTCATAATAAAGTTCATTTTTTCAATAACATACAAATAGCAGACTACCCTAAGTATTTTTCCCATATATAATTTATACTTAATATGCTTTCAAGATTTTAAATTTCATTGCATCTAAACTGAGTCAAAAATACATTTTTTATGGACTATGACAACAGATTAGTAAATTTGCAGTTTCAGAAAACACCAGTTATATTTTCAGAGGGTTTATATTATTAGTACCAGACAGAAACTTTTGCATGATATCTGTACAGTTTGCCAAAATAAACCCTCAGAATTATAGCAGTGCTTTCCTCTTAGCATGAAGATTCCAAATTTATTCCACATCATTTTATTTTCTGTAATATTTTTTTATCACAAGGGAACGATGAGATTAATATTATCCCCAAAGCTTCTAAATGTCATATTCAGCCTATGTATAGATTTTTAAATGGGTATAAGGAACTATCTCTCAAGGCATAAACTACTCCCATGATATGTCCGTGAATTGAAAGTTACAACGTGATACTTTTTTCATGAAATAATTAAATCCCCGGAATAGATCCATCTTGAGTTTATTAAAATAAGCACCTTTTAAATGCAAGTTATGACACTAGGGTCTTAAGTGTATTAACTTTTAAATCTCTCAGTAGCCCTGTAACAGGAGTGGTATTATCCCTAGTTTGAAGCAAAAAGAGCAAAGTGACTTGTTCAAGGCCACATATCTAGTAAAATAATGGATCTGGCTTTTAAACCCAGGCTGCCTACCTAATTCCAAAATTTACTACTTATTTTGATGATCTAGCATAGTGTGTACAGAGGTGTGTGTATTATTTACATGATATTTGTTCATGAGTATTACATGCATATTGTATGTGTAATGTATGTTTACATGTTTTTACATACACAGATAGATGGATAGACAGATACTTCTACTAGTTGTTCCCCCCTATGATCATAATCAGTCAGCATTTGTTCTTCTACTTGCTCGAGGGAGAAAAAAATAGAGAAATGTAATTTTTAATCATTACAACAACAGTCTATCCTTGATATTCTAACTTTTTTTGATCCTTTAGCTATACCTTCTCTTGGCTAACACATTTTAATTTACCTAGGCTCCCAGAATTGTAACAGTCCCAGGAGATGTATTCATTTTTGATAATATTTATACCCACTGACATATTTATACCATAAATATGCATTAATGTATTAATGTGCATTCAGTTGTATTTACATTCAAATTACATTCTTTGTAATTTCTATAGTTTTCTTTTGGGTTAGTAACTATGAGGTATACTTTTTGGACCAACTCTGTATTCCAGAAAACTAAATAGTGGACTCATTTATCCCCCTTTGCTTAGCTTCTTACAACATTATATTTTCCATTCTTTTGTAGCTCTCCTTAAAGAAAAGAAAAAGAAAAATAGTACTTCATCATATTATCATCTCCTTTGAGACATACTGGGAATGGGTTGCTTTTTCTCTTATTAACCAGGCTTTTACCTCATTCCCGAGTTGCAGCTCCTTTGATGTCTTGAGAATGGAAGGATGAATGGCATGCAGGTTGTAGGCTCCCCCACAAAGTCAAGGGGTACTCCTGACCCAACTTCATCAGGAACCATTTGCCCTCACAAGGACAGAAGCAATTAAATTGTTTGTTCTGCTACAAAGTAAATGGCCTACTGAGAACTTGTTTGTACTTTTTATGTGTTTTTATGGTTAATGTTTTCAGTGACCCATGTTATAAAGTAAACCATAACTACTTCTGTAAGCATATTACAGTAGTAAAACAAAACTGTATATTCCTAGATATTTATATCACTTCACTCAAAGCCTCGGAGTGAAACTTAAAAAAAAAATCTTCCCAAACATTTCAGTTAGAAACTCAATTTCAGATCCTTGGCAGTCTTATGTATGGACTTTCTTACATGATTGTTGAATAACATGTTATTATACATGGGGGAAGAATAGTTCTTTTGTCGGCTGCATTACATTTTGTGGTGAAATTGGAGAAAACAAATCATTAAGGAAGTCTATTTTGGTTCAAGACATTACACACTTATGACGAGTCTGTTATTTAACCTTGCCAAGTTAAAAGAAAATGCAGACCCATTAGTATTGGAACAGGAAGGCATGTTCAAGATTACAATCTATCAGTAACATCTTGTGCATCTGTATATGAAGGAGAGCAATGTATTAAATATATGCTTGTAGATACCAGCTTACATAAAGTGATGCTATTTTTCCTGTATATGGCCACAGCTAATTTACTAAGACTAATTTTGTAGACACTGCTTTAGAAGAAAGACAAAATATGTTTTTTTCTTGATGAAAATGTTTAACACTGATAACCCCATCCAGAGGTGCTTTTGTCTGGAATTCCCCTCTCTTCAAAACTTTCTTCCACTGAAACTCCCTTTTAAGCAGTGTCCTGTAGTCATCAGACAAAAATAAAATGTCCAAAATGGCAGCCTGACCTATTACCTCTCTTGATAGCATCTGTATTTTAGAAGAGAACACTCTGATTGGACATGAATAAATCTCTAATGGTCATATTTTATGAAGTCTCCATGAAATAGTAGAGAGGGCCTAACTTTTGGAATGAGACAAAATTGGAATTCAGGCATAGTTCAATCCTTACTTATATGAAATATAAGATTGTTAAATAATTTCTCTGGATCTCAGTTTCCCCATCTATAAGTCATAAAAATGCCATTCCATAATGTGGTACCAAGACCCCTAGCTCCTAGCAGTAACAGTAAGCTAATAGTAAGCTATGTGTCGAAGTCGTCTTGGTCCTTTTGCTGCTCGTGTTCTTTTTCGTAAAAGAGAAAGAAAGGAATTGGAAGGCTCATTTCTAGCTTTGGTGTACATGGAAAAGGGTTTATTTTGAAATCTCTCTTGAATAACCTTTTTTATTCTTTTGAATAAAAGATGCTTGAAAGCATTTGGGCCATCACAAATGAGAAAAACAAACAAAAATTCAGACTTTTTAGTTTGTTTTTCCAAGAAATTGATTATCTCATGACCTTGTTCACCAAATGCGTTGCCTTTCATGTGCATACAGGCCCGTTGTTCTTATCCAGGTACCTGTTCATACATGAGTAATAAAATCAGGACCACAGAGCAGCCTTCATTTAGAATTTAATAGTAAAAATAAAGACACTGAAATTTTCTACCATAACTGTTTTTCTCCAAAAGTGAAGTTATTTTATATGCTTGCTTTGTGAAAATATCACTTATTCTTTACATGTTTACATATGTTAACTAGTTTTCATATAATAACTCTAAGCTTGCCTCAAACCTAAGGTGAATTACTGAATTTTTCAATTAAGTGAATTGCTTTTTATTGCAGGCAGTACATGTATTGGAAAAAATATATATGTCTTAAATGATCTAAAATATTTCAAAATCCAGCAAAGCACCAGCTTTCTATGTGAGAGATATTATGTGTATGGGGGATTTAACCCACAGTAGACTTTATTCCATCTTAAAAAAGGGGTATTTTACAATATGATCATGCATTTTTTTTCTTAGAATTGATGGTTTTTTATTGTATGCCTATTATTATCCCCAAATGTGACCTCTTATTTCATATTTGATAAAATAATTACCTTTTTCTTTTTCTTAGTGTAAGGCAAATAAATGCAGAATTGTTCATCCTACAATTTTTTTAATTGGGGGAACTGAAATAGAAAATTTTGCAAAATCACAAAATACCTTGTATTACTTAACATAAACAATAATCATTGGCTTTGTATAAAGAAGTTTATATTATCTATATTGTCATATAGAACTGTTTCATATAAGTACATTTTGAAAATATCTATTTGCCATCTAAAGACAGTATAATTAAATGATGTGATATTTAGTTGTAAGTTATCATTAATCCAATGTGCACATCACACTTATGTGCTATATCTTTATTAAAACATGAAATGGCTTCAAATTAAATGCAGCTTAGCTCACTTGCTCTTTTATACTATTGTCTTACATTACTTAAGTCTTCATAATATCCCACACATGTTAAATTGCTCTTTCACCTTGTATGGCACATCCACAAACTTAGAAAATACAGCTTGGGTGGTCCCCACATGCTCTCAAAGCAGCTGTGCTATTTTTCCTCTAGGTACCCTTATCTTTGGGTATTAATGTTGAAACATTGTAAGACTTTTCAAGCTTTCATTCTCATAATATTCTCATAGTCTTTCTGGTCCCAAAATGTGTACTTACTTTAGGGAGGAATCAAGTCTTTCTAACCATGGTCCTTTGAATGGGGGATGCTTTTTCCTGTTGTGAAAAAAGTTCCTGTATCTGCTACAGGCAGAACCACTTATCAAGGAGAATGAAAACCTCCCCCAGTCCGGGTGCTAGCTAAAAACCTTCCTAGCAGCCAAGGTGGATTTAATCAGACTCTTATGCGAGAAATGACATTCTGATTTGGTTTAAAATTATGTAGTTAACCTTATTTTTTCTTATCAGCATGTCAGAATCTGCTGAAATGAAAATGGAAACAAAAAAGGACAAATAAGCTTCAGGTTGCCTTAGCACACCAAGGTTCATTTTGAAGTACAGCACAGCTTCTGTAATACCAGATTTTCAAAATTTCTTACATGAAACTATTATGTTTTATAATTCAGTCTCTAAATTTCTTTAAATGAAACCAAATATTACTGTTTATGTTAAGCAGTGCATGGAATGTAGACTGACTTTTTAAATATTTCCATTTCCAATTATAAAAACAACAGGATGAACAGTTCTGTATTTAGTTGACTTGGGCTAAGAAAAATTTAGAAATTTTTGTTTTAAATCACACATGAAGAGAATAAGTTAGGAGAGACTTCATTTCTAAAGGAAAAATCAGTGAATTGCTTCTTCCTTCTTGAAGATCCCAAGTGTCTCATGGGGTTTTCTGTAATCCTTGGAAAGATGCTCTTATTAAAACCTCTGGGGCTCTTTCTGCTTTCTCAGCCATACATTATTAGCTATCCAGAACTAATCACTCCCAAGGCACTACTTCAGTGTTTTTATGTTTCTCTCTGTCTCCTGGGAAACCATATAAAGTTTTCAAATGATAAAGAAGCCCAAAAGATTTCTTTTTTTTCAAGTCAAATGTACATAGGAATGGCTTAGGAATTGTAGTTCCTAAAATAAGGTCAGTTTTTCTATGAAGGTCTGGGTTTCCTCGCTGAGCTTTCATGTAAAGAATTCTTAAAAATAATTAGCTCAGAAGGAAATAGCTTTTATTCTTTCCTAAGATTCATAAAAATATATTGATTTCTAATAACTTCTTTTAGAAGCACGTAGTTATAGAAAATTATCAAAGAGATAAAGCAAGGAAAGCGCTAGCAAAAAGAAGTTCTATTCCCAGTTCTTTTCATTCTAGAATCTAAAAAATTTATATCAATCTGGGACATTTTCTTTTCAAAAATTGATTTTACAAACAAGGGTATCTTCCTCCCAGGACATCTGAGAACTTACCCCTGTAGATCCCAAACCTGGCTGCTTATCCATGTTAGAATTGCAATATTCTATATTCTGATTGTCAATCTTGGTTTGGGGTCTAGAGATCTATTCAGACATCCCCCTATGTTACTACCGCCATCCTGCCTTCCTGCCATCCCTTCTTTATTTACTCTCCTTCCTCCCCTCCTCTTCCTCTCACTCCAGGTCCCCTCCCTTTCCCCCTTTCCCTCCCTTTCCTCTGCCTTTTCTTATTTTTCTCTCTCACACCCTTTCTCTGAATTCCCTAGAAGATTCTAAAGCTTCCAACTTAGTTTTCGCTGCTTTTCGTACTGCACCATTAGCTACAGAAAGTCTGGTGTCCTCAGTGGGTGATCATCTGGTCCCAGTTTATGGACTGGGCTCTCCTTCTGACCATGCACTCTTCATGTGTAGCACTAAGAGGCTGGGCATCCCTTTACCTTCTATGCACCTTCATTTCTCTGTACCTTTACTGTTCCTGTTTTCTATGCCCTGACTGCCAACCTCTGACTGACTCTGAACTCCTCTTATTTCTGCACAAATTGTATGCAAAATTCTACTTCTGTGAGCTTTGCCAATGAATTCCTCCATTATACTTTCATAGCAGTGTGTACAGTTCTGTGCTTTAGCATTTAGCATATCTTAATTATAATTTTCTGTCCCTATTGATTATGATTTCCATGAGAGTTGGAAGATATGATTATTTTCACATATCCAGGACTGTACCTAGAATATAGCAGGTGCTCAGTAAACTGTTCCTAGACTAGCTATAATGACAAAGATGAATAGATAGCAGAGCTCCCATTTCCAAAATGAAGCACTTAATTTCAAGTGGGCTTGTGTTAGAGAATACTATGGACATAATCCCTACTTCAGTGGGCTATTGAAATTTATTCAGAAGATGGCATATAGTCGGAATAGGAATAATAAATCAGTCAACATACACTGTCCTCAAACACTGAGTGCCTACTGTGTACAAGGAGAGGAGAGTATTAGCATATTTGCATCTACCAGTGAGTCACAAAGAATGTGGTTGTGGATCTTCCACATACATGCTTGTGATAACAGTGGAGGCAAGACACCTCTCTCAGGTAAGCCCTCAAAAGCATTATAAAGGACTTCAATTAAAAAAACAAAGTGAATAGTCAAAATATTTGTGGTTATTGTATATATAAAAATGCCATAACTAAAATGCAAGAATCTACAATAACTAAAAGCAATACTCATGTTTTTCATTTATTGAAGGTGTTTTTAATTATCTGCTATGTGCAAAGAAAACACAATTGAGAGTTGTGAGATACACAAAACATGAATACAGCTTAGCTGATGATACATGATTTGTTCATCAGAAATGTCTATTCAGAGCAGTTCTAACTGCATAGCATTATATAGAGTATTAGAAAAGACCTCAAGGTATGTTCTGGGATAGTTTCTATGAAATAGAATATATTTCTCTTTGACAAAAGTGAGAGATTTTAAATAATCATTTCGTCATTTCCCCCCTCAGGGAACATTTACAAAGTTTAAGTGTCGTTACAGTCAGTCTAAGCCAGAGAACGAAAGATGATTTTGAAGTCTCTCAACATAGCTCAAACTATTCAACAAGAGTCTATATCATGTCATTAGAATCTTCCTAATAGCACTGCCAGTCATTCTACAGAACACTGGGAATGGAGGGATGTGATTATATAAAAAGGAGGGAGGCAATCAATACACGTACAAAGCAACCCACATCTGCCTGTCCCTGAGCCATCCCTGTGAGACAGAGCCTTTCGTGGCCTCAGAAAATTATTTGATTCTTAAAAGTTCAGCACACATGGCTGAAGAACATAAACACATTTGTTCTGTTCTTGGTTTCATTATTAGTTGCCACAAAGATAAGTTTTTGTTTTCTATGGTTGTTCTGTTTGAAAGTGAAAAACGCTCAACTTTGATCATTAAATGGTGTCAAAATGAATTCAGGCATGGTGCTGGAAGAATAATCTTCTTAAAATGCCAATCTGATCTTCTCATTCCTCTCCTTGCCTTCAAGTTACCATTTACCTTTCCTTCTTTGTCTAAGGAAATCCCTCGTGATTGCCATGACTACCATCATCCCACTTTCCCAGCTTTACCTTCTGTCGTTTCTGTTCCTGAAACATCCACCCCCTGAACAAATCAGCTTCTCTTTTTCAGCCTCCCTACCTCCAGCTGAGTTATACTGGATGCTTACGTGGTTACAGTACAGGCTACCTGAAGCTGACAGTGATTTTCCCTGGGCAGCCAGTGAGCTCCTCTAGGAAGGGCAAGACTGGGACTTAACACATTTCCTAATGGCCCAAAGGCAAGATCCAATTGCTCAGTATGTTTTAGGTGCATGAATGAAAAAATTATTGACCATATTTAAAAATTAATGTTATATTTAGGTTTTGACCCATTTTTGTTGATTTTATATAAGGTGCGAGGTAAGGGACATCCTTTGTTTTTCGATTGAAATCCAGTTCTCCCAACACCATGCATTCAAGAGATTGTTCTTTCCCAATTCAGGGATTGGTTGGCCATAAATGTGAGAATTGATTTCTGAGCTCTCAATTTGATCCCATTGGTCTCCACCTCTGTCCTTGTGCCAGTACCATGCTGTTTTGATTACTCTTTCTTTATAGTAAGTTTTAAGATCGGGAAGTGTGAATCCTCCAAATTCATTCATCCTTTTCAAGATGACTTGGATATTCAGGGTCCCTTATGTTTCTATATAAATATGATGATTGGATTCTCCATTTCTCCAAAGAAGGTTGTTGGAATTTTTATTGGGATTGTGTTGAATCTAAATTGCTTTGGGTAGGATTGATATCTTGACAATGTTTAGTCTTCAAATCCATGAACATGGAATATCCTTCCCTTTATTTAGGTCTTCTTTGGTTTCTTTTAGCAATGTTTCATAATTTTCTGTATATAGTTGTTTACATCCTTGGTTAGATTTATTCCTAGATATTCATTCTTTTAGTTGCTATTGTAAATAGATTTTTTTCTTGATTTCTTCTTCCAATTGTTCATTGCTTGTGTGTAGAAATTTTACTGTTTAGTGGCTATTGATTTTGCACCCTGCCATTTTGCTGAATTGCTTTATTAGCTTTGTTTAGGAGCTTTGTTGCAGATTTTTCAGGATTTTCGGTATATAAGATCATGTCATCTGCAATTAGGGAAAATTTTTCTTCTTCCTTGCCAGTTTGGATGCTTTTATTTCTTTTTCTTGCCTAAATGCTCTGGCAAGAATTTCTAGTACAATGTTGAATAAGTGGTGATAGCAGACATCCTTATCTTGTTTCTGATCTTAGAAGGAAAGCATTGCCTTTCACCATGTTAGCTATGGGTTTTTCATATATCCCCTTTAACATGTTGAAGAAGTTTCCCTCTATTTCTAGGGTCCCAAGTATTTTTATCAAGAAGGGGTGTTGAATCTTATCTAATGCCTTCTCCTTGTCAATTGAGAGATTCATGTATTTTTTTCTTTCATTCTTTTAATGTGGTATATTACGTTAACTGACCAAACCACCCTTGCATTCCAGGGATAAATCCCACTTGATCATGGTGTGTAATCCTTTTGATATTCTTTTGGATTTGTTTTGCTGGTATTTTGTTAAGGATGTCTCCACCTCTATTCAAAAGATATATTGGTCTGTAATTCTCTCTTTTTTAGGTATCTTTATCTGTTCTTTATCTTTTATCTCTTAAGTCAGAACTATTAAACTCCTGGAAGAAAATGTAGGACGCATATTTAGGACCTTGTGTTAGGTAATTGTTTCTTAGACTTTACACCCAAAGCATAAGCAACTAAAAAAAAAATGGATAAATGGGACCTCATCAAAATTTAAAACTTTTGCACCTCAAAGGACTTTATCATGAAAGTAAAATGGCAGTTTATACAATGGGAGAAAATATTTGGAAACCACATATCAGGACAAGGTTTTATATCCAGGACATTTAAAGCAATCCTTCTTTTTAACAATGACAAACAACCCATTGAAAAATTGGACAAAAGACTTGACTAGTGTTTCAGCCCAGCACAATCCCAAGACCAAAGAACATGCTGGTCAGAAAATTAGCCATGAGTTTTAATTACGTTCTTATGAATAGAAGAAAATTTTACCCAATGGCAGCCAGTTGGGAAATCAAAGTCAACACTCTGCCTAAACACAAGAAAGAGAGAGAGAAATGCCAAGAGGGCAGCTTATAAAATTTAACACAGTCTCATGAGATTTGGTTACAAGTGGGTTTCAGCAGACTCTTGTGAGAGTTGGTTACCAACAGTAATTAGGGAAGGGGAGTTTTCACACAAGCTGCTGTGTGCTTCCCTAAAAGAGGGGGTCCCAAATCCTGGGTTGCCACACATAGACATCTCTCAAAAGAAGATATACTAATGGCCAGAAAACACACAGAAAGATGTTCAAGATCATTAGCCATTAGGGAATTGCAAATCAAAACCATGATGAGATGCCATTTCATATCTATTAGATGACTACTATTTTAAAAATTTAAAAATTACAAGTGTTAAAGAGGATGTGGAGAAATAGGACAAGACTACTCATTCAATTTTGGTGGCAGACACTGTGGAGGACTGTTTGGCCATTCCTCAGAAAGCTAACTGTAGAATTACCATATGACCCAGCAATCGTACTACTAGGTATATACCCAAAAGAATTGAAAGCAGGGATTGGAACAGATATTTGCATACCAATATTCATAGCAACATTATTCACAATTGCCAAAGGGTGGAGGCAATCCAAGTGTCCATCAGCTGATGAATGGATAAACAACATGTGGTATAAACCTATAACGGAATATTATTCAGCCATAAAAAGGAATGTAGTCCTATACATGTAACAGACAACATGGATGAACCTTGAAGACATTATGTTGAGTGAAATAAGCCAGGCACAAAAAGACAAATATTGTAAGATCTCACTGATATACAGCAATTAGAAGCACTCTCAGAATCTAGAATATCGGTTACCAGGGGCAGGGGTGATGTTAGGGAATGGGAAGTTAAGGCTTAAAATGTACAGGGTTCCTATTTGTTACAATGGAAATGTTTGGGGAATGGGTGGTGGTAATGGTAGCACAACATTGTGAATGTAGTTAACAGTATATATATATAGTTGAGTGAAAATATATATGGTGGTTAAAAGAAGTATTAGCATATATAAATAATAGCAGAATTAAAAATTTGAAAAGAAATCCATGGAATGACACTACACAAACAGTGAACCCTAAGTTAAACCATGGACTGTAGTTAATAATAAAATTATTAAAATGTGCTTTCATCAATTGTCACAAATGTTCCACACCAAGGCAAGTGTTAATAATAGGTTGGTATGTGGCAATCCTGTATTTTATGCATGATCATTCTACAAACCCACAGCTCCTCTAATGAAGAAACGTTAATATTCATTATTAAAAATAACCTACCAAAATTTATCTCTTTGGTACCTCTTAGATATCTTGTCTACTCTTTGATTTTTTTCAAAGACTGAGAATGGAAAATGCATTTAAAATTTAACTTGAGTGTGGGTCATGGTGGCTCAGCAGGTAGAGTTCTTGCCTGCCATGCCGAAGACCCAGGTTTGATTCCTAGTGCCTGCCCATGCAAAAAATAAAGAATAATAAAAAAAAAAAATTAACCTGAACCTTCCTGTTTGAAGTCACCAGGTGATAGTTCAATTACTCAAATATATTGCCAACATTTAGCAAAAATGTTCCATTAATGGTTTTGCATATGTTTCCTTCCATTCCCCTCTTCTTTTTTGTGCTTAATCCTGCTCTATTCTTAGGATTTCAAAATTCTTTTACTAGCCCTCCTCTTTGTCACTAGTTCTTTAATTTACACATTTGGTTGGCTGGGTCC
This sequence comes from Tamandua tetradactyla, assembly GCF_023851605.1. Taxonomy (NCBI): domain Eukaryota; kingdom Metazoa; phylum Chordata; class Mammalia; order Pilosa; family Myrmecophagidae; genus Tamandua; species Tamandua tetradactyla. The sequence goes on along the minus strand of NC_135351.1, from coordinate 3,398,037 downwards.
TATTACTCAGCCTACAAATCTGTCCTATGTCATCTCCTTTGAGTAATTTATAACCTCCATAAAATGCCATGTAAAGGTACTTTTTTACATTTTTGAGTAATGGTGAGAAAGAATTGCCCTGGGAATCAAAAATCCAATGAGTCATAGATTACTTTGTTATTTATGACCAGAGAGTGGTCATTGACAATATTTGGTAATTTTACAGCTATGAACCTAGGCTATTGTGCTTTAGAATGTAATTTATTAAGCAAATAAAACTCTTATTGGTAATGGGTCCTGTTAAATATGAGGAGCCTCACGAGTTCCTGGCTGGTACAGCTGTGGAAGTTTCATAGTAGCCACATACATCTCAGATGTCTGGACACTGATATTTTACACTTACTTCATGGTTTTATTTATTCAGTTGCCTTTATAGTCTTTTTTTTTTTTTTTTAACAATTTCAAGAAAGTTGGATAGAGGATGGGGGGCCACAGAATAAAAATAGATTTACTACCCGTTTTTTCTCTTTAAGATAATTAGTGGATTTAGAATCCTTAACTAACTTAAAGTTCACTTGTGAATTAAGGATATGGACCTGAATATAGTAACCCTTTGGACACTTTGTAAAAATATTTTCATACATATAGCCAAAATAGAATATAGTTCTGCATACATTTATATTCTTAATTGGATTCTAAACCGTCATTTTTGCTTGAGAAGTTATCTTTGAGTAGTGAGGCACGAGCCAAGAAAGTAAAATGAATTTATGTTGAAACAATATAAATTCCTTTTATTAGACATGACATTTAGTAAATTCCTGCTATAAAGAAGCACCAGATGTGTTCATGAAAAATGTTAATGTAAAATCATCTTTAAAAATAATAATAATAACCTAAAACTTAACTATCTAATAGATATATAGGTAAATGTGCATGTGGATATGTATATGTATATATGCACACCTGTATTCTAACAGAGAGGATACACAAGAGCAAACCCGTATGAGTGAGAAAGCTTAGGATTTATTTTTTGAAATTGCCCTTCATTTGGATCAGTAGAATTTTATAATGTTGACTTCAGTTTAATAATTGATGGAATTCTAGTCACCCTTACCTTATAATACCTTTGGAGAAAAGAAAAAATCTTGAAATTCTCAACAAAGTAAGTTGATCTTTCTCGAAATAGTAACGTTAGGCAGCACTTTTATTTTCTGGTAACTTTTAAACTGGAAATATACCTATTTTTAATATATTTATAATACATGCATAATGTATTTATTATACATGTATATCTGACAATAACTAGGATTAGAGAAATTCAGTTTTATATTTAACAGTTATGAAAACATTCTCAAGAAATTAGGTCTAAAGCCAAGTTCCAAATACTGATCAACAAGAAAATTCTGAGAATATCCTTTCAATTCAAAAGTAAGATCTGGTTCTTAAACATAACTAATCATTCCACACAATCAGTGCCTCATAATATCTCTGTGTAGAACAGATGTGGGCAAGTAAGGCTCCAGTATGTGTGGTAGATGTGGCACTATTAAAAATAAGATTAGAAGGAAATCAAACCACTTAAGTGACCTTGAGTTTAATCAAGCACCTCCAGGCACTCACTGCTATTTCGTACTGTTGTGATTTCCCATTTACTCTTCTGCCCCCTGATTTAGCTGAAAGTTCTTTGCCTTGTTTTGATCAACTGCATGTGCTGTTCCTAATGCATTGTAAGTAGAAAGAACATGTTTGAATGAATGGACAAGTTGCTGCTGGCTGTTTTGATCCAACCTCTCAGAACAAATGATGGTAATCAGCCAGAAAAGTATTGGGCTCTTTGGCTTTTTCTTATTAATTTATAGGAGATCTTTTCATAGTATAGAAATGAATTCTTCTGACAGTTATGGGTAATGTGAACATTTTCTCCCAGTCTGTGGCTTGATTTTGCACTTTCATAATTTTTGATGAACAGCTTTTAATTGTCATGAGTCCAGTTTATCATATTTTTCTTTTATGGTTATGTCCTCTGTAAGAAATCTTTGCCTACCTATAGGGTCGTGATGATATTCTATGTTTCTTCAAGAAGATTTTTAGTTTTAGCATTCACATTTAGATCTGTGATGTGCCTCAAATTAATTTTGTATATGGTGTGAGGTAGGTGTAAAAGTTATTTTCCTATATGGACATCCAGTTGCTCTAGAATTTTATTGAAAAGACCTTCCTTTACCCCCATTGAGTTGCTTTGTTACCATTGCTAAATTAAGAAGTCAGAACAAAAGGTGATTTTTAAAATTCATTCTTACATCCATAAATTATTCTAGTGACCATTAATTGAGTTCATGTTATGGGCCAGCTAATCATTGTCAATATAGGACTAAAAGGCAGATATAATTCCTGCTCCCATGGGGTTTGCAGTCTGTGTATCCACCCTATGATTGAGATGGAGAGGGAAATGGAACTGTATAGGTAGTTAAAAATTGGACATTGATTTTCAACTTTAGTAAGCCCAAGAACCCTGCTGATAGATCTCACTTCCTATAATCTATTCTTGGATATATAAATAGATATTGTGACTGAAACAAAACAATTATAATATTGAAAATGCTTTTCCGAAAGCACACAAACCACCCTGCTCCACTTCTCCCTCCACCCCAATATTGAGGTTCTCTAGTCTAAATGAAAACAAAACATGCAGTTCTATCTACATTAGCATGAGTGAATGTATCAGTAATTAACACTTTAAGGGCTTAACAGTGAGATTTCTTGTGTTCTGAGCTTGGCACAGAGACTGAGTTGATAGTGGCTATCAACTCTGAGGGACATAATTAGCTCATTCATGAATTTGAGTGGTTCTATTTTTGAAATACAGTCCTTGCATAAATAAAACCCTATGCTTCAATTATAGGTATCGGTGTGTGAAAATATCAAAAGAGCCCCTTTCCCGTTTTGAATTGTAAAAATCCTAAATTCTAACTCTGGCAAATTCAAATCTATTATAAATCACTGATAAATACTAGTGGTTGTAATGACAAAAGATTTTAACACCAAAATAATAATAATAATAATAAAATGAACAGAGTTGGAAGTATTGTTTCCCTAAATGGAGAATTTACAAATGGACTTACCTGGCTCAGGCCTGAATTAATATCTTGTGTGTGAATGTGTATCAGTGGATGGAGCTCCCCGTTCCAGATACAGAAAAGTATCTGATCTGAATTACATTGACAACATGTACGCTCATCCAAGGGAATCTGCCTCTTGAATCCAAAACAAAGTTCTCAATCTATACGAACTTTTAGTGGTATTTGATATTTTAAGTAGCCTTGATTAGTAAATACCAGGACCTGTTTTTTTAAGTGGGAATACCCCTCTTCCAAACACCTTCATTTGACTTCTGAATGGCTAAATATTTCTTCAAATATATGAAGGACTAATCTGGACTGGGAACAAATTGGTTATCCAGATACATTCTTATATTTAGAACCTTTTCATATAAAGTGAAGAAACATATTAGAGTAACCCCAACTGGAAGCCATCGAAATGCCCTATACCAGTTCTCTATTTTTGTCTTAGAACCCCTTTCTACCCTTAAAAATTATTGAGAATCCCTAAATGTTTTTTTAATATGGGTTATATCTATCAATACTTATAATATAGAAATTAAAATGGAAACCTTTTTCAAGTATTTACTTATTCACCTAAAAATAACATTAACATAATAGCATTTTTATAAAAAACAACTGTTTTCCAAAAAAAAAGGATTAGTGAGAAGAGTAGTATTATTTTCCACTTTTGCAAATCCCATTAATGTCTGATTTAATAGAAGACACCTAAATTCTCATATCTGTGTCAATGTTCCATTTCTTGCATTATCACAAGTCAGGTTGTCTCTAGAGAACTCTGTTGTATCCTCATGAGAAAAAAGAGAATGAAAGAAGGCATGATGCCCTCTAATTATTATAAAAGCAGCTTGATGACAGGGTTTCGGGGATCTCCAGGTATCTCCAGGCCATATTTTGAGAACTACTGCCCTATACTCTTGGAATTATTAAGGAAACTATAGTGGATCAACATAGCAGAATACCATATAGTCTTTCAAAATCATGTATGTGTGAATCTTGTCAATACATGGAAATATATTTTAATACTACACGTTCTATGTATATCTTATAATATTTAATGCATATAGAACATAAGAGGAAAAGTAAAGATAAATATTAATTTCAGACCACTTCAACAGCTTAGCTTTGAACCATTTCAAAGGACTAAGTTAATAAGTTACTTTATGGAAATTTAAGGATACAAAGATAGAACTATAAGTTCTATGTGACTGAAGAAAGACCAAACATCTCCAAAAATGAGATGAAGAAGGGAGCAAAATTGACACTCTGTTATATATACCTTGAGACACTTGTCTTAATTTCTTTTTGAAACAGAAAGCTACTCAACTGCTTTAGAAGGTTGGCTGCAGGATACCTAGAGACCAATATTTTTTCCTCAAGCAAAAGCTGTAAATCTGTTGAAGCACTTGGAAAAATATTCCATTGAGGTCCCAGAATTCTGTGCCATAGAGTTTGGCAGAGATGACTTTGGTCTAGAAAAGAGTATTTTTCAACTGCCAATGAAAATGAGCATATGATGTTAAAGATTAGAAAGAAAGAATATAACACAAAACAGGGTAAACAAACACATTTTGGCCATGTAAAAATGTGTGTCTATCAATAAGGATTAGAAATGAATTTTTAGTAAGTCTGCAAGATTTTCTATTTATTGGCTTCTTTCTTTCTGTAAAGTTTAATATATAATGATGGTCTGTAATTTGAAATGAAAGAGGATACAACCCATGATAAATAAGAAATACATGTCTCTCTGGCAGTGGGGAACTTGTCAGTGTGGTGTAATCAGCAGAGAGGCCCAGCAGGCACTGAGTTTCTGACTCTCTGGCAAGGTTAGCATAAAGCCAGAATTTCTTACACAAAATCCAAGAAGTAACAGAAACAAAAGTAGAGAGTGTCAGCAGAAATGGAATGGGCAGAGACCATAATTGTAGTGGGCAGGGAGGGAGAGGGGCCAGCCTCAGAGATGGCAGAGAGGTCCTGGTGCAGGGGACCAATCCGTCCTGCTGGCCGGCAAGCCATTGCCCTGCAAGGTGGTTTTAAGACTGTGAGGGAGTATGTGGGGTTAGAAGGACTTCTGCTAGACACTTAAAGAACCAAGTAAAAGGTTAAACCTTTGAGTAGCAAGTGAGTAGTGGTGAGCTGAATAAAAGGTTTTTATGGTTCCATTTCTTTAGGGAAACTGAATTTGTCAAAATGACCATAACACATTTAAAGACTCAAGACAATAAAGGAAACTACTGACAAAATAATGGATAAAATCGCATCTCAAACTTGCGTAGTCAACCTTATTCCTGTGATCTGTTTTGTTTTCCTAGTAAAAGGTCAAGTAATACCTTTCCTTTTATTGAAATCCCTAGGAATTTGGCAACTCTTTCGAAATATGTACTAAAAATCAGAAACACGAAATTACACCTGTGAGCTTAAAGCAGCAAAAATAATTTACTGAACTTATTCACCCCTTAAATTGCAACAAACTCTTTACTGTATACTTCCTGTACATCAAGTGTTGAGTTGGTTTTTACTTCTAAACCTTCGCTCCACTTTCTCCCACCTCATTTCCCCTCAGTGTAACTGAATACTTTCAGCAACTGGAGGCCCAAACAATCTTGTTAACTTAAAAGTTCTCCTTCAGATTTATTGACCAGCAGGCTTACACAGAGTAAGTGTTGATCAACACCTCACGGGTATTTCTTTAATTATTGGGCCGGCCTCTCTAGGGCCTAATAAAAATTTGCAACTGAGTTAGTAATAAAGTAACTATTATTTTTATTTATTTCTTTTTTGGGGAGGGGGGCATTTTGGTTTTTCTAAGGGGAGCCCCTACCTTTTGCCATAAATTGTAGCTGTAGCTTTGATAATACTGTGGTTGAACAATAAGGTCTCTAGGGCTGCTCACTGAAAGAGATTAGACTGTAATTAAACTTCACTATGAGTAAGGAGGGATGGAAAAAAGAAAAAAAAATTGTGGTTTTCATAAAGCAGAAAAGGAATACATTGACTGGTGTTTACAGCCCAGAGACGGTTTTTGCTTTCTCAACTACAAAACAGTCTTATTTTTAGCAAGCCAAGGTTTTGCAAGAATGCTGTATCAATCCCACAGTTCTGTTCTTTGAAATAATTGCACCAAGCTGGTCCCAAATCAGCAGTAACTAACTGAAAAACAGGAGGGAAACATTTCTCAAATGTACACTGCCGATGAAATTTGCCATAACACTATGAATTATGTAGGCTGCCTGCATGAAGTTCCACATAATGGGAAAAAAGAATTTAACTAGATCTTAATTGAACATACAGCTACATAATATCCTTTTGTTTAGGCTCAAAAATGGATTTTTTTAAACCTCCTTATCAGTGCAGCTATTAAATATTGTGGCTCTCCAGCTATCAGTCTCCGATCAGCACAGTTAGTGCATTTTACCTTCCAAGGAAGTGCACTTTGAGCCAGCTGGAGCACGAAAAATGTAGGAGCTGGAGAAAGTCATAATTGAAACAGGCGACTGCTTCAGTACAGACAGGAAATAAAAGGAAGGCTGGGCCCTTCGATGGATTAAATTAGATGTTTCAAATTCAGACAGTATCAGGAAAAAGAAGACTTATGTTAGAGGGGGGGAAAAGGTAACAGTAAGTTCATTCAGCTGAAGACCTCCTCCTCTCCTCATAACACATGTTTTTGCTGGAATCTCACTGGGCTGCACTGTGGGGTAGAAGTCGCCCAGGCCACTCTCCCTGCCAAACAACAGAGTAGCAGGTTCCTGTGTTAATGTTACACTATCCTCTCCCTCCTGCCTGCCCTCTCTCTTTCAGAGTCCTTTGGTATTCTGTTTCCATAAATTAGGCGTGAAATTATGTTGGGCTGAGGATACATGATTTCAGCTGTTTTATAGTTGGAAAGGAAAATCTTTTAGACCTAAAGCAAAAACATTTTTTTAAATATACTTCCTGCCTATTAGTTTGAGATATGCTTATTATAGAAAACGCTTGCTTTGTAGAAGCTTTATTTTTTCTTTTTGATCTCACAGAATTCTGTCTTGTCCTCCAGTTCAATTCAAGTAATGTTTATTGAGTACCTGCAATACACAAGGCTCTGGGCAAACCAATATATTTGTATTTTCATTAAAACAATATTAATGTTTGTGTGCTTCATATTCTCAAATGAAGACTTGCATCTTTGTTAAAAAATGTTTTAGGAAGCAACCCAATTAACCTCCTGAAAGTTTTTCAGCATTTTTAAAAAACTTGTATGGTACTGTAGGTGGCATCTCAATTTTTCTATTTAAGCAAGTATGAACTTTGTTTACCACAATATGCTTTAAAAATCCAACTCCAAAGTTTATCATTGCCAGTGTCTATGGCATCATTACTTTATAAGGCCAGTGCCTATTTCTGCATTTTTGTGTCTGATGTCATTTATATTTGGGGGGTGTGTGTGTGTGTGTGTGTGTGTAAGTTTTCAACGTGGTGTTTTCTGAAATATATATTAGTACATTGGGAAATTCAGCCAACCTAAACTACTGTAGCCCTCCATTGTCCCCTTATGAAACCTGATAAAGTTAAACATTACTATAGTAAGTAGTTATAACTCCAGCTTTAAAGGTTAAAAGTGCCTGTGTTTTCTACCGCCTGGGCTCTATGTTAGTAAACTGTAGTTAGTTGGGAGGGAGCTTGAGGCTTAGGACCAGGAAGCTGACCTCTCTGCCCAAGTGTGCTCACTATTTTAGCTCCTCCAGTTAAGTCCTGAGAACACTGCTGCAATTGCCTTGCTTCTCAGACAGGAGATAAGGCTGGAGTGAATGTAACCTGGGTGGGGTATCTGCATGGAAAACGTGGATTGCTTCCACTCCAGCTGGACAGCTTTATACAGCTATAAACCTTACTGCTATATTCAAGTTCCATTGGAAACAAATATGTTATATTCATGGCCCACCAAACTTTTACTAATTGCTTATCTACTGAACAGTTACCAGGATTGGTGATTTGAACAACAGCAACAAATATCTCTGTACGTAGTATCCACCAACGAGGAAACATTCTGTTCATATAAAAGTATAGCTTGCATTTTTTTGAAAACTCAAAGAGACAAACTGGAAATGTATACTTGTATCCCCCCAAAAGACCACCTTGCATAAACTTCTTCATAGAAACCGTATTTCTCCTCTCCTGAGGTAAAATTTCAGTGTGAATCTCAAAGAATGAGAACGTCGACAGAGAACTCTGGTTTCTAAGCTCAGGGCAGCTGTTCTGACCTCTGGTTTCATATTCAGGGTTGAACTGTCCCAGGAAGCAAGCAGTGTCCTGGAAGGGTCACTTCTCAATTGCAGGGATGAATGGGGCTTGCCTGCTACTGAGACCCATCACCTCTACAGCCCTAAACCAGGATGTATCATTTTAGAAATTAACCATCTCCAGAGCCCCTCTTTTAGGAGTCCTTCCCAGAGGTTTTCTCTAGTATATTGACATCTGTTGGCTTGCAGTGTTCTTGGAGCCCACACCCATGTCCTTTCTATTCAGATGTACACCCACATCCCTTTATATTAGCACTGTTTGACATGGCCATGCCTATCTTACCCAAGTCCAGAGGAGTTGGTGGTTATGGTGCAGTACTCTAAAGAAACGGGCATTATTGGGAAAAATACGAGCACTCTGCTACCCCTTTATAGCTGTCATCTCATTTTGCCCTCCCAATAGCCTCCCTAAGAAAAGTTGGTATTATTTGCTTTATACCAGTGAGTAAACTGAATTTAAGGAATTTATCCAATATCAATGCAATTGGTACGTCGAGTTGCCAGGATTCACACTTAGAATTCTCAACATCTAAAACCTCTTCTGTTTCCACTATATCATATTACTTAAGCTAGACCTTATTTACTCTGAAAACCTAGTTTTTGTTCCTCCTGTTGTTCAGGAGGAATAGCTGCCAGGGACCATCACCACATGGACATCATCAAGTCGCCATAATCAACATGTAAAGGAAGGAGTGGCAGGCAGCCAGGGTCTGCTCTGCGAAGAGGAATATGTTATCATTCCTCAGCAGTCCTCTGGCTCCTGCTTTCTTCTCTCACAGCAAAACTCTGAATCACCTAGACCATCTCAGCTAGACTTTTATTAAAATAATTGACACCAAACTGTAAATGACCTTTGAGGAGCTTAACCCTTGATGAGTCTGTTAATCCAGTAAGTCTCCAGTGGATTGTATGAGGGGGGTATTTGAAGTAGTGGATGGGTTTTCTTGTCTGTTCAAAGCGGGAGTCCTCAAATTTAGTGTACCTAGTAATAAAGTACATGCAGTCATTTAGTAGGATTTGACTATGGAGTTAATTGAATGTTAATAGTAGTATATAATGTTAACAGAAAAGCATACCAATTGTTCACAAGTTATGTCTCCGTAGTCTCTTCCCAATTTTAATTCTCCCTCTTCCCCTACCCACAAATCCCTAGACAGTTTCTCCTGACTGTCCTTTGCCTTCCCTCTTTTTTCCATTGTGGAGTCCTATAACATCTGTTATCCCAGAATGTGACAAAGGAAGGAAGGAGAACCAGAGTTCTGTTTTCTTGGCTTCCTTAGCACCCTTCAGATTTAAATTGAAAGTATATCTTGATTATACTTTTCCTATTAAAAAAATAGAGCCATCAAAGGTGGCTTTGAAAATGAATATGAAAGTGAAAACTAAACCAAAAGAAAAGTAGTCTAAGTGCATTGGGCTGGGGGTCGAGCATAACACTCCCACCCTTCTTAAAATTACATTGCTAAAGCTCAGAATTTTTAAATACATGCAGTCTTATTGGGGATTAAATCCATGATAGATCTGAAATTCTGAAGAGAAGCCATGTTTTAATATATGAAATTGAGTGGAAGAAGAAGGAAATGGCAAACCAGTCTACCAGTGAAAAGGGCTGGGCATAGCCAGCTCCTGAGCAGCCAGTGGGACCAGTACAGCTCATAGCCTGGCACCCCATTCTCACATACACGCCCATCTTCCTGTCCCTCCTCCACCAGTTCCATCCCCCGGCCTCAACTGTCCTTCCCTCTCTCATCTTTGAGCTAAAGATATCCTGGAAATTTTTTTTTTTTCCTGCAAGAACTTATTCTGGGATAATGTCATTTTCTTGTTGTTGTTGTTGTTTTTTAATTCTTTTATTATTTTTTTTATCATCACAATCGACTTTTTTTTTTCTTTTTTGTGGAAAATAACGTATACAAAAAAGCAATAAATTTCAAAGCACATCACAACAATTAGTTGTAGAACAGATTTCAGAGTTTGGTATGAATTATAATTCCACATTTTTACATTCTTACTACTAGCTGCTCCCAGTTACTGGGTATTAAAAGAAATATCAGTATAATGATCCAGCAATCATACTCATTTGTTAAACCCTACCATCTCTGCATATCTCTACCATCACCATCTTTCTCCCACTCCTTAGGGGTATTTGGGCCACGCCCATTCTAACTTTTCATGGTGATAATGTGGGATAGGGGGATGGAACTAGGTGATGCTCTGAAGAGGCTGGCCTATCCTGGGGCTTTTTAGCAATAAATATTTAGAAAGTTACTACTTGATAATAAAGACTGGTGATAAAAATTACTCTTTGTTAGTTCTTGAAGTATCAACCAGGCCCCAGAACAACATATATCAGAAGTAAGTTTGGGGGTTAGTGAATGTTTGTATCCAGCTTCTTGTCTTACTAAATTAATGTGGCTACTTCCCATAAGTAAGAAGCATATTTTGAAGGGAACAAAATGCATGGTTTGGTTACCACTGATGTGTCATAGCCTGCAGTTCTCACCCCCGTGTAGGTGTCAACAGAACCGTCTCTGACTTTCCAACTATGGCATATAGTGCTCATACCAGAAAATGTGATCTGATTGCAAAGAAGGCACTGGCAAAACAGAACTTAACAGTGTTGGGTTCTGTTTGACATTTCGGGAACGTTCACTTGGAGAATTTCCAAAGTTATAATCCGTCAACTAGAGGAAGGATGATTTCTCCTGGTGCTGGCTGCAGGAGAATTATAAAGCTCTGCTCCCTCAACATGCTCCTCAGTTACATTCCAGCACAAGAAACACTGGATGCTATTCCAGAGCCACCCACACAAAGGCTTTGCACAAGTCTCGGTGGTTCTACAGGTTCTGCTCTTACCAGAGAAGAAATAAGTGTGGGGAGATTTTCTTATTACATCCTTAAAACTCCGGTTTCTTTTGAAATTACATATCATAATAACTTATCTGAAAATCATAAGAATGTTGGAATTGCATTTAGCAGATAGCCTTCAAATCCTTAAAATTATTCCTCTGAGATGAGAGAGAGAGTGTGTGTGTTTTTATTGCTTTGTAATTTAGAAACCTAAATATCAAAATTTAGGAAAGACTTAACTCCTTTTGTATGTAGTTCTTAGCTAATGAAATTTCTGGAGCTGTAAAATTTATGTACATCAGAAGCTGATACAAATTGAGATTGAAACCAAAACTGAAAAAATATGAAAACTTCGTGTCTTTTGACTACTTCATAAAAGAATTGCAGGGAGAGTGTTTTCCGGTAATACTTCTGAGAATCTATAAAGCCAGGAAGTAACTATGTGACATTCCTATCATTAGTATAAAGATAAATAAATAAGACAAAGTTAAAACAAAGTTAGAGTGCCCTTCCTACATCAAAGCACGAGTCTCTGACATGTTAGCCAACTCATTGCTGTAGATACAGAGACTTGAGGCTGATGACACAGAAGGCGCTGGAGATAGTGCAAATGTACAACATTCAGGGCATCATCCATTGTGCTCTGTGTGGACGTGCCCCTTGGACTCTGGAGCACACCACTTGTGTTCAGGTGCTGGCTCTACTACCTTCAGGCTGTGAAATTCTGCACATGTCTCTTAAGTTCTTTGTGTCTCCATTTGAAAATGAAGTTAATAATAATACTTACCTGATAGGACCCCAGTGGGGATTAAACTCATTAATGTATATAAAACACTTGGAAAAATACCTGGCATTGCTCTTTTTTTTTTTTACATTAATAACTGTGATGACAACAATATTGGCATACATCTTGCCACAGTGTTTTGAATCATACAAATCAAAAGATCACAAACTACTTCCTTAGGAGGAGCTCTCAACCTCACAGGAAGTCAGCATAGATGAAGACAAATGTATAATATATTTGCAGTATAATATTCTGCCCCTAAACTGAAGAGAGAAGTAAGAGAATTCTTTTTACCTTTTATTACAAATGGAAGGTACCAGATATCCCTGTGCTTTTAGCATGCTCGCTGTAAATCCTTAAGGATAGCAAAATTACACTCTAGTGGTCATAGAGTGTGGGTAATAGTATCATCCTTTGTCTAACTTTCTTGAGCCATTTGAATAAGCATTTCACATCAGAAGCAAAATACCTTTCTCTACCTTATTAAATCTCTTTAATCTATCTATTGATCAATCGACAATATGTAATATGTATGTATGGTATGATGTGGTGTGTGTGTTATGTGTATGTCCTATTGGTTCTTTTTCTCTGGAAAACCCTGCCTAGGTAGCTTTCTAAAGTTGCAGGTAGCTAGGCTCCTCTCCAGTTTACCTAATTGCAATCTACAGGAGTGAGGACTGAGAATTTGTATTTTTTAAAGCATCCCAAGTGATTCAAAACACCCATGGTAATGAATACAATTTCTAACTTGGATCAGCTTCACTCTTCATTCCATTTTACAAAAAAATAAATTTCATATATTTTTTGAACATGCATTTCTCTTACATGTCTTCCTATAAGATAAATGACCAGGGACCCCAGCTCTCTGTAAGCCCACTAGAAGAAAATCGGGGATGAAGTAAACTTCCTGAGCCAGCGTTCCAGTGTCCCTTCTCCCCAGAGTCCTGGCCTGGTTCACATCTGCCAAGCCACCTGTGGGACCTGCAATCATTATTTTACAGAGAAGCAGACACACACCCCTATGCTTATACTTAGAAACAAGTTCTGATGGAAGCCATAGCTCTGGTTACCACTTTTTATTTGGCTACAGAATCCTGCTAATTTGGCAGAGTATGTAGAAAAAAAAGGGAAACTGCCAGACCCAGCCTTCATCCCACCCCAGGCCCCACTAGCTTCTGAAAATGGGCACATTAAATGCAAGTTATGTACTTATGATAAATTATTAATGTTCATTTAAGTGCTTCTTTAGGGTCATGTTGCAGTGTTTCTTCTTTAAATCGAAATTTGAGTGTAATAAAAAGTCAATGACTCTTAATGTGAATGAACTGCTTTCAGAATAAGAACATCTATTTACATGTTCTTTAAACTGCAAAGCTCATTACACCATTGAAGTATTTCATGTGGATTTCATGTTTTGATGTAATTAGTCTTCAAATCTTATTGAATTCAAGGCATAGTTCATACTGATTTGGCATTTATCACTCATGATTATTATTTTTAAATCTGAAAGTTTTCTTTCAGCTTTTAATTGTTCTCCAATGAGGAATTATAATTAATGAGATGTGTGTGGCTCCTCTTTCTAATAGCTGGTTTTAAAAAAGGGATTGGAATTTTCAGAAGTAAGTTACACAGACTCCACACAGTTTTCAAGTGTGTGAGTTTCATTTCAGTTGTAAGACTGACATGATTTGCATTTGCATAATTCTTATGCCCCATAGGAGAAAGTTCCTTTAAAAACAAAAAGGAATCTACCTTAGAGTGTTTGGTGGCATGTAGAAATCTATATGAAAATACATTCATTTTACTATTTAGGATATTACTAGCATCTAAATACATTATGTCTAGAATCAGAGATTCCCTTCTCCTTTTCAAAAGTTCCAAATTAATTTTACTTCTTTGGAATAAAAGTGCCAAATATGCCCTTTATAGTACATGTATGCAGATCCTTCCACTATACATAGAACTTTTAATCAATCTATAAAATGTTTGATGATATTGTTAATACTCACACTTGATAGGTATGTTTGAAAATTGTATTTACTCACTCCTTCCAACAAGACAATAGTATTATCCTTACTCTTTTATGTGATCAAACTGATGCCAAACTCTCCCAAGGCAAGTGCATTTCTGGTAACTTCCTGGTAGCAGATCTGACCTTGGAATCTGACCTTAAACATAGAACCATAATAGTTGGCCATGCCATGGTTTCAGCTACCAAACACCCAGCTATCTGCAAAATGCCACCATTTCCTTTCCCTGTGATTTTTGCTGATACCACATGTGTCTGTGTTTATCCAAATGTTTAAACTGCCTCAGCAGTTTATGTGTTGTTGCAGTTTTCCAGGTTTTTTTCAGCAAACTCGTTTTAGGGATTATTTTAGATTGAGAAATCCTTAGACTAGAGTAAATATAAATATAAATATAGAGTATTTGGAATGAAATTATTTATTTTTGGAAGTCTCCAATCATTTATCATAAAAAAAGAACCTACTAGAGTGTTGGTCTTGGAAAAGTGGCTCATAAACCAGTTCAAAAAGTTAAGATAAACTCCTCATATATATCTAAACATTGGATTTTTTGTTCTTAATGTTTTTGTTTTGTTTCGTTTTCCCTCTCATTAAAACATGCCCTGATAATACTGTGTCAAACATTAGGGACACCCAAATCAATAGACCAAGCCCTTGATCTTGAGGCTTGCTCTTGTGAAGCTTATGCTTGTAGCAGAGAAGCTTAGCCTACCTATAGGTATGCCTAAGAATTACTACTAGAGGACCTTTTTTGTTTTTCAGATGTGGCCTCGCTTTCTCTAAGCCAACTCTGTAAGTGAAATCATTGTCCTTCCCCCTACATGGGACATGACATCCAGGGGTGAAAGTCTTCTTGGTGGTGTGGGAGATGACTCCCAGGGATGAATCTGCCCCTGGAACCATGGGATCAACAATTCCAGCCTGACCAAATGGGGAAGAAGAAGTGTAACTAATAAAGTATCAATGGCTGAGAGAGTTTAAATAGAGTCGAGAGGCTACTCTGGAGTTCACTCAACACAAGCTTCAGGTTGACATTGCCACCTATCATAACTTGCCAAACCTCAACCAAACCCATTCCAGCCAATCCTAAAGAACACCTATGGCAATATACAAGAATCTACAAAGGTTCCATGCACTAGGGTAACTTTCCAGAAACCTCAACCTCTAGATAGGTCCCTGGACCAGATAAGTCCTGAAACTTAGAGGGCCCAGCCTCTCTAGAACATCAGCTAGTTCCATCTCCCTACCCCATATTATTGATAACCCTTCCAACATGAAAAAGTTATAATGGGCTTTACCCAAATACCCCTAAAGAATGGGACAGAAAGAACAAAGGTGATGGTGTAGTTCTACAGAGAAGGTAGTTTAACAAACAAATATGATTGCTGAATCATCATATTGATATTTCTTTTAGTCTCCAGTATCTTAGAGCAGCTAGAAGTAAAAACCTAAAATTGTGGAATTGTAACTCATACCAACTCTGAAATCTGTTCTACAACTATCTGTTGTGCTGTGTGTTGATACTTATTGCTTTTTTTGTGTGTATGTGTTATTTTTCACTAAAAAAAGAGCACAAAGTAGATTGTGATGATAGCAAAATATTTATTCCTTTTAGCCTCCTAGAAGCTCTGGAGCAGCTAGAAGGAAAAATCTGAGATGATGGTATGGTAGCCCATGACATACTCTGGGATCTGTGCTGTAACTGCTTGTTGAAGAGTGCTTTGAAAGCAGTTTCTTTTTTTCTTCCTTTGCTTTGTATATATGTTATATTATACAATAAAAAAAAAGTTTTAAAAAATGCCCTGATGAGATAATTGTTCATAACCCCATCCCTTGTTAGTATCTTTCTCCATCTCCTGTCCACTTAAGCCAGCCCACATAAGCATGTAAAGCTTTTGCCACCATTTCACTTTCTGCCATCATTAGGAATTCCTTGTCTTACTAGACCAGGACACATTAACTTTAAGCTGAATACTGAAATCTCTTATGTTTTTGGCAAAGAACAGTCACACTTTCTGTTCTTTTAAGTCTCAGGCATTTGGGAGAAGCTCTGAGACTGAGAATTCTGTGGAGAATTTGTGTATACTCAGGAATACTAAACAAAATGAGAGATCCAGACTTCCAGGTGACCATAAAATTGCAAAGCTAGAAGGGAAAAGATAGTAATTACTCCCTAGGGGTTTTTTAACCTTTGATATTTTAAAGTAGGAAGATTCACAATATACCATAGCCATCATGTTTACCTGTGAGGTATTCCAGTCTTCACCCGAAATGATTGAGAAGCATCCAGGATTCCTGGAGCACTCTCCATTCACTTGACACAAGGGCAGACTCATCAAGTCCCTGAACAACTTTAAGGCATAAGTCAATTTTTTATTTCATGAACTTTTAAAAAGAGGTCATTTATAGTCCTACCCTGGTTCGGACCGACTTAGAGGAATATGGGAATTCATCAGTTTATCTGAATTTCGTATAACTGTACTGAAGGCAGCTGGAACCATTAGGCTCACTTTAACCCATATCTGTATCCCTACAATAGTCCCATGAGTTCCTAAAACCATCCTAAGAATAGAATAGTATATCACAAATACATGGTCATTGTGTCATGAAGTAAATCCTGGAGGATTCCTAAGATTAGGGATTCGAGAACTAGAGGATAAATTGAAAAGTGACAGCATTTAATGGAATTTTATAATAAGAGAAGAGGGAAAAGAGAAGCCCTGTAAAGTAGACAATTTAATAAGCAAATTTTTTATCAAGTTTTCAAATTTTCCAAATTATCAACATTTTCAATAGTTGCAATTAGGGACTTTGTAAGTATCTGTAAATTAAGGATTTTGAGAGGGGGATATTATCCTAAGTGATCCAGATGGGCTTGATATAATCACAAGAGACCTTATAAGTTAATGCCAGTAAAACAAAGAAAATTATAGCATCTATCCCATTGGGTTTTTATAAGACAGTGCTTAGCACATGGGAGGCATTCAGTAAATGTGAGCTCTTGTCTTTTCATTAGTAGTATTATTGGCTCTTCTTGACAAGAGTAGCTTGTCTCATAACCCCTAGAGACCCTGCAAGCTTCTTCCTGAGCTATCAACTAGAGTGATGCTGTTTAATGTTTGATCTGTCACCAAGTGAGTATGATTGATAAAATTGACAGAAAGAGTGAGGTTTTTAGGTTGACTTTGAAAATGAAAGAAGCATTTCATAAAAAAATAGTAAGAACTTCAATAAAGGCAAATGTGTATTTAAGAACAGAAAAAATGTATTTTCATGGATACAAGATGAAGAAAGAATTATAAAATATGTCAGAATGGACCACAGATAAATAATTTTAATTATAGAAGTTAATAATGTAAATATGATATTTAAACAGACCTGGGATTATATGCCACTCTTTTAAATGCTAGCATAATTTTTAGCTCTGTTAGCACCAGTAAGATGCAGTGAAAAAATAATTTTTTATAAAGGTCCATCTACCACACTGAAGGAGATTAAAGAAAATCCAGATATCTAAGACAATTAATTAAAATCAGACATATAATTTTGAAAGAGTTAAAGTTATTTTGACCTAAAATATAGCGTTCTAAGGTTGCATCAACAGCATTTGATCCAAATGGAGTTTTAATACTTCTTGACCAGCTAGATTGAGGGTTGGCCCTAAATTAGAGGTTTGGGGAAGAGGAGAATTCTGAGCTCTTATGTCATCACCTGCAGCCCTTTATTGTCCTCCCTTCATTGCTGGTTAAGTCTCCAAAACCACATCTTTCTTTTCTCTGCCATTTCCATCAGATCCCCTCAGGCATTTATGCCTGGGAACCCCAGGATAGTTACATCATGCTTGTGAATTAACCCACCCATGCCTCTGAGGAACTAACAAAATAGCCCCCAAAATGAGGCCTTTCTTGTGCTACTGCCCCACTCCCCTCTTGTATTTTAATTTTGAAGATACTGAAGAATCCAATAAAATACAAATTGCAAATGAGGCTGAGGTGTTCTTCATCTGTGTGATTTCTCTATGAATTCTTTACATCTGTTCCCCGTAACTTCCCCTCCCTGCCTCTGAACCTTGGATCACCCTGCCTTTCTGTGTCCTTGGTCGTCTCCTGGTCCTTGCCTCTGTCTCCCTTACTTCTGACTCATGGTTTCCTCTCTGTGCCTAGTTCTGGCATGTTTGCTAAGCCTTTACTCATTGCCTGTTCTAACCTCTGGTTATTAATATTCCAATTTGGAATCTGGATAACTGAGACTTAAAGATTGCATAGATTTGCGAGTTGCAGGCAGAGCTGTGATTCAAGTTGGTTGACATCAAGAGTCTTATCACTCAGCCATGCTACCTTCCCAATGAACTGGTCTTCTTTTACCAGGTGGAAGTCTACATTCAATTTCATATACATTCCACTTTTTAAAATGACGTATCAGCCACTGAAACCTTAGGGTTAAGAAGTTTACAAAGGTGTGTGTGTCTCACAAAAATATTTCAAACAAAATTTTACTTTTTTTCTATCCACTCATTTCAAGCAGCTTACGAAATTTTCTTTGGCTTTGTTTCACTTCAGGTTCTAAATTCTATCTTTAGTATCCAAAAAAGTCTTTATACCTTCTCCACATTAAAAATATTTCAGGCGGGCCACCGTGGATCTGCAGGCAGAGTTCTCACATGACCCGGGTTAGATTCCCAGTGCCTGCCCATGCAAAATATATATATATATATATATTTTTTTTTTTTTTCAATTACCCAAGGCTTGCTCTCCTTAGTCATACATTTGGGTCTAGAGATTTTACGTATTTAGTTTTGTTGAAAATAAAAGTCAAGGTTTAAATGTTCAAAAATTTTTTTTTAAAACCTCAAATCCAAAAAGCATCTCAAAATCTGTTTTCCCTTTAATGTAAGTGAAATTCCCATTAATGGCAGTCAGTACTGAGCGTTGACAGAGACTGGAGTCTCTTATTTTCAGAGATGGGCTTATCACATGGTTAACAGCTGGGATTAATGTGGAGACTCATTAAATAAAACAGCAGTTGTAGTCCCCTCCTGCTGTAATACACTTGGAGGTATAATACCTGAACCTATTCAATCCTGACTTGTCTTTATACTTTGTTCTCTGTCTTTCTCATTTTTCTGACTTGTTCTCGACACTCCTAACCTCACAGTACTTTTATTATTATTTTTATTGCTACTATAACAATGATAACTTAAGGGCATGATTTATATAATGGCAACTTCACCAAGGGAGAGATTAAGACCCAAAAAACATGCAGTAAATGTTCAAGTCTATTAGCCTTTCATTTTTATTAAGTGGGAAACTTTAGTTTTGTTTTGGCACAACTGAGTTTGGAGAGTCATAAATAACTGCAGGATTATATTTGCTGATAGGCATTTGCTGCACGTACATAAGCAAATGAAATCATGAAAGAGCTCTCAGTGTATCTATAGCTGATACATCATAGCAGGACCATCAACTTACACAATTTTATTTTATTGAGTAATCAGTAGGCCTTCTTCCAAAAATAACTGTAATTTTCAGAATGGCAAAAATGCCACTAATTTCCTTAATTTTAATAATTTCAGTATGTAATTTTCTCATTTGGGAGATACCAGCGATTTTGCTCTCACAAGACAAAAAACAGTCTTCTGTGAAGTGGGTAGCATTGCATGAAGCATCATAGTCCAAAGGCCATGAGGGGCTCAGTCCCAACACCAGCAGCTTCTGAGCAGCCTCACGTCTGGCCAGACGAAATGAGCATATGTACCATGAGCCTAGATCAACTAAGGCCACCTCATGCTGATGAAGCCACACCTTCCTCAAGACCTCCATTTACCCTGGTGGATGACAGGAGCCTCTGTCTTGAGCTTTTGTTTGACATTCCACCTCCCAGTGCCTAGAGGCCTGCTCTTTACCTTACCTGCTAGCCTTGGGTTCCTGCTCGGGCCCTGCCCACAGCAAACTACTTCCCATACTTCTTACCATTAGTTTAGGTTCTGTACCAACTGGACACTATTCATCAAGGCATTGCCATTTCTATCTTCCTGAATCATATTTATCAACCTCATTGTTTTCTGTGACTTATTGTTTATAATGATTTTTGGTAACTGTGTGCTATCGCTTCATTGTTTTACTAATTCTGTGGGATTATTAAAATAACATCATTCTGGGGAATAGATAGTATGACCTTGAGCATCACTAGACAGACTTTTCAAGATCTTCACAGGCTGGTGTGACAGTACTATAAGTACTATAACTGTGATGTTATAGTTATAACTGTAACTATGCCAACAATGGTTAATGCTTCCAGTTTCTTCTCATTATCATCAACCCATGTTATTTTCTGTTTGTTTATTTGCTTTTTTATAACTGCCATACTAGTGGGTATGAGTGATATCTCATTGTGGTTTTGATTTGCATTTCCCTGATGGCCAGTAGTTTTGAATACTTTTTCATATGCTTATTGTATATCTTCTTTGGAGAAATGTCTGTTCAAGTGTATTTCTTTTTAATTTTTTAAAGTGGCTATTATAAAATTTGAAATTACATATGTAGTTGACATTTTATTTCCAATGGACAGTACTATGTTAAGACACTGAGATTTCAGGGCCTATCAGTTATAGCAGCAATCATTACCTGAACTGATATAAACATATTTTTCAAAAGTGCATTGGTGTGTGGACTTGCAAACCAATCGGAGGTCCCTTCCCCTAAGATAATACTGCATTGTTTTCTTAGAAATTGTTCTCTAGAATGAGATGCTATCCGTGTGTTTAAAACTAAATAAACATTTTTAGTATAGTTTTTCTGTGCTGCCCTGCCATTTAGGAATGAGAAATTTCTATAAGTATTTATGAATTGTATTCATGTCATGGTTAAATGAGACTTAGTAATACAACCTAGTCCAACTGTATATAATATTATGACTTACATTAGATAAAATTATTTTTGTAGCTACTTGTTAGAATTTCTCTTGGCCTGCCATCTATTGCCCTATTTGTTTTGTTTTGTTATAGTACAAGCTTAAGATTTATTGAGAGTATAAAGAAAAACATGTTCTTAATATTGTTTTTCAATTATAAACCATTTGGATTTGTTATGGCCAAACTAAACGCTTTATGAATTATACACCTACCTTGTTTTGCTAATACAACTCTTTACTAGAAAATAATGGGTCACTATCTTAGGACTTCAGTGTATTATTGCAGCTTTAACCAGCATATTTTTATTTTGATTCTTGCCTAATTAGGCTAAAAAGCCACCCTTTGTGATTTCTTAAAGATAAATTTATAACATAGATTGTTCCTATATAAAAACTACTCAGGAAATTTCTCTAAGTAGCTTCTTTTCTTCTGAAAGCTTTCTGAATAGTAGTGTTTAGAATAGGTTTGCACATTTTAAATTTATGTTGGTATATGCAGTGATTCATTATTCAGATCTTCAGAGGCATATCTGTAATAGACTGAAGAATGAAATCAGTCAGCTTTCACTGGAATGCCAATAAAACTAGGCAGCCTGTGGTCAGTCTTAGTTGGGTACCACATCCAAAAGAAACAAAATCCAACACCATAAAAGCATTTAAAATTGGTCTTATTCTTCACTACAGACTCTAAAGAAGGGGGCAGAGGGGTGTCAAAGCAGTGAGTCCTAAATTTCCTTTTCACCCATCCATCTCCCCAAAATGTCTTTGGAAGTTTTTTTTTCCTCTCTCTCCTCCAAACTCTCTGCTGTAAAATTCCACCCAGATTTAGCTCTCTCACCCTTGCATCTCTGGCCTCTTTGTTCCCCTCTTCCAACGTTATCCTATTCAGCACAATATTATCCTAGGATCAGGAAAACAGTGCAGCATCTTAGGTGAGGAAGGAGAGAGAAGTTTGTGGATACATACAAATGAAATTTTTCTGATCTGTCACATACTATCATGCTTAGAAATAATAAAAAAAATTGACAGTCTTGAATAGCGCACCTGTAACACACAAAATGTAATTTTAATTATAGCAGATTTAACTTCCTAATTCTAATTTGCTTCTATTAGGGCCCTAACTAAAGGGAGAAGTTTTTATGTTTTTGTTTTTTAAGACTAACCACCTACTCGATGATCTCAATCCCAAAGCTGGACATAGAAAGTTCTTTCTGGAGCCAGAAAGGACTTTACAGTTCGCCCATACTAGCCTTAACATCATTGCTGTCACTAAATACCAAAGAGTCTTTTGTACTTTTTATGTGTATTTGAAGCTCACTAATATGAATGAGTAGGCTGCATTGTCAGATAATTTCACCTAATGTTTTCAGATTTCTTTCTATTTCTGTATTTTCAGTCAAATTAAAATTACCATCTCTCAAAATGGCAAAGTTTTAATTCTTCCAGCAACATTATTATGACTGTGTTAAGCACCATGGGCTGATCTTAAAGAACAACGAAAAGCATTTTATTTTAATTCACAAATTGCATTCAGATTTTATATTTCAAGCAGTAAGAAATATACCCCTACATTTGGATTCTTTTGGATGTGTGGGTCCTGATTTCTGTATTTAGCATTTATCTAATTTTTATTGAGTGCCCATATGCGTCAGGCGCCAGGGCACAATGATGAGCAAGGCACCCTGCAGACCCTCTAGGATATCTTGTTTTCTGGGGATTGCAAGTAAACAGACGATTAAAATATCACAGTTACAGTAAGAGTTACTACATCACCTCATACAACCTTAGGGGCAAGACTTCCCAAAAGGTGGGATATAGAGTTGTTTAAGTAAATGTGCCTATACTGAGTAATTGAGTTCTGTAAAGTCTGGAATCCCGAAGAATCCTGATGAAATGATTCTGGGAATCCTGTGGAAGAGTTTGATAACAACTTGTGGTGGGCCTTAGAGAGGCCTTCTTTCATCTCTTGACTGACTCTTAAAGTCACAGTCATCTCCTGAAAGAATAGCTCTTTTAGAATTTAAATGTGTGCCAGTCAGTGTTTTCTGAGTGAGAATTTTATTATTGAATGTGAAATTTCTTTTAGCAAGTCAGGGAGAAAAAAGAGGCAAAACTGAAATGTGTTTTTAGCTCATTGCATCTTTTCTTAAAGTTTCATTTTGTTTAATCATCTAGAGCCTGGTGTTGACTTTTCCAGTCCTAGGTAGAGTAGCAAAATTTGCATTGTGACTGAGCATAGTTTTGTAAATTCTGGAGAACTATATGTTGTAAAATATTCAGGTTACTGGTAAGCCTTCTGCTGATCACATGTACCATTCCTAATTTTCTGTATCTCCACATCCTCAGCCCTAAGTTTTCTTTTCCAACTACTGAAATCTATCACAGGTTTTCAGGTTGGGATCAAAGGGCCATTTTCTGCCTGACACTTTCTTATCCCCTCACACCCATCCCTAGCCAGAATCCATCAGTCCTTTGTCTGAATATAATAAATATTTATTAATTTTCTAAATGAAAACTTTTTTAGTTTACAGAAGTGAAAATACCAAGTGCTTGATGTTAGATAATTTGTTCAGAATCCAGCTTCCCAGTTACTCCCCAAATTAAGCCAGTTTCTTAACCTCTCTCATTCTCAGTTTTTTTGGCAGGGAAGTAAAAATACCTCATTTATGGTGCTGTTCTAAGAATTAGACATGTTAACAGGTTAACAGATATACCATACCAGGCACACTGTAGACATCTAGTAAAATTATTCCATAAATATTTTATTTCGTTTTGATCTCTGTTGCTATTTCATGGTTATTCATTCCTTCCTAATGCCCCTAATGTTTGCCTTTGCCTAGACTGAGTTAAAATCAGTGAGCTTTAAGAGTCAGACGTTTAGCCATGAGGCATTTCTATCCAAGGCGTCCTGATAAATGCGTTTGTCCTTGTGGGCGATACAAAATTTGTGTTTGGTGATGGTTCCATTTACTCAAAATTCAGGATTTTTGTTTTGTTTTGTTTTTTATCCCAACACCTGTTCTTAAGGTTTGGGTGTTCATCATGATTTAAAACCAAAGTAAAAACAGTATTATTAGGAGATGAAGATTTGGGGGCTTTTTTTCCCCACTGGTGAAATGGTTAAAATATATATGTTGATTTGTCCTTACTCAAGATAAATAAGAAAATGAACGTTAACAAAGCTTGAATTAAAGATTAGTATGTTTGGTTATATGAATCAAGAAATAGTGACTTGTAAATATACCTAGGTTGAGGTTTATTGGTTTGGGGGTTTTGTTTTTCATTCCCATTCTGACCACCTGCTCTTCACCTCATTGTGAAGAGGAGTTCTTGTCCTTGAGTTTTGGGTATAGCCAAACGTATGATACTTGGCCCTGGACAGACAGGGTAGACAGCAGTTTATTAACCAGATGGACTCACAGCCTAGGGGAAATACCACCCACCATACAGGCCATATGGGGTCACACTTAGAAGCAGAGTCAACTACGAAGGGCTGTGGGCAGCAGGCCTGGTAGTGACAAGAGAGTAAGGTACCTCCTGGTCCCACAGGAGGATGAAATGGGCTTGTTTGAATGATTCCACGGGCTGGCAGAGAACTGAACCCATTACTTGCAGATAAGTAGGTCCTGTGCCTGGTCCCGGAATCAGGAGGGCCGTGTGGCCAGGGAACCCTACCCACGGGAGCAGAGTGGGGCAGAGAATTTGTGGTTAAGCCATTCGAGTTTTACCAGATGTCAGCCTTAATTTTAGGCCTCACACCACACTTCTTGCTTTTTAAATACATGTAACGGGGTATCTTGCTAGAAATTTATTTTGGGCTTAGTTAGAGCAAGGAAGTAAATGAAAGATTTGGACCAAATTCTCTGAGTCTGGGCTAAACTGGGCCAAGTTCTCTTTCCCCCCATGCAGTTTCAATAGAATTCCATTGAATTAATTTTACTCATAATAAAATCAGTTGTATTTCAAGCCTGCCTCAAGATTCTCAGATACTTCTGATCCAAGCACAACAGGCTGTTGCTATGAAGTCTGTTGAACTTGGCAGTGAGGGTACAGCGACAGGGAATGTGTGTTTGAAGTTAGCCCATTCCACTGCCCGCTCATCAATATTTCGGTTCAGTTGAAAATCAACTTTTGCAAACAAACAAGCAAAAATGTTGGTTTGAAAGGATTGTATCACCCCTAACTTATTTTTCCAATAATCCTATAAAATTGTAAAAAGTCTCCACTACTGTCATTAAGAATGTTGGAATCTGGTGATTCATCTTGCCGCACTAGGTTGAAAGGAAAGGAAGTTATGACCAGCAGGGTTCATTCCAAAGGATATTCACAGCAGGACATTATTCTCCAAACTATTCAGTAGGGCTTAGTCCACATGGATGAGCTCTGGCATTATTTCTCATGTGTGCCTTGGAGTCAGGATAGCAATGGAAGAGTAGAGGGAAGTAGGCCTCAGGGGTTGGCTTCCACAGACAGGAACTCAAACCTACCTGAGGTCCAGGCAAGAGCAGCAACAAGAAGACAAAGGCAGGGCATTCAGGAGAATCAGCTTGATGAGCACAGGGTTAGAGATCCAACCAGGCTCTGCATGACACAATATCAGAAACCCAGGCCCAAAAGAAGAGCAAAAGGATGACAGAAACTGGGCAGGGGTCCAAATACCAGACAGGGGTGGCCAGTCAGCACCAGGAGGGTAGCTGGTTCTGAGCTTCTGTCCTCCAGGAGGGTCCTGAGTCAGCACAAGTGATGCCTTGAGGCAGGACCAGAAAGGCGGGGAGAGGGCAGTGCGTGAGGATCTTGTGGAGGAGATCCTGCTTGAATCCCCTTGGACCTGGAATGGTTTTCTTACTGTGATTAGAAAGAAGCAATTTCCACCGAGTGCTGCTCTGTGCATCTACTGATTCCTGCAATTTCACAGGTCCTGTGGCCTCCCACTCCCCACTCCCACTGAAGGCTGTGCTTAAGAATTTTCATAATCTTACAGCACACATCAGTTTTTGTCCAATTGCAATAGTAGCAGAGGAAAGCTCAGTTACCATGAATAATGATTTGACCTCAAAATGTGAAGTGAGATATGAAATAAAAAGAAAAATATGTCTCTAGTTTTTTTTTAATTTAAATTTCAATTCCTTGATATGTCCGTTTTAAATGTATAAATGAAAAAAGATGGAGAAATTAATTCTGTTTTGTAATGTCAAATCTCTGGATGGACTTTATACTTGTAAATCTCTGGTTTCAATTCAGTCTCTTTGATTTAAAAAAAAAATCACTTGGACATAATAAAAACACAAAATGAGACGGAAGGTCTTCTAAGTCGGACACCTTGCTGGGCATGTTACTGTGTGGCGACATGAAGGGGATATGCAGCTTGGTGACGTGACAGCAACACTTGGTGATGCGACAGAGGCCACTGGCTCTCTGGGTCTAGTGACCAGAACCAACCCCCCCCCCCCATACTTCCCAGTGGTCGCAGCTCCTGCAGGCTTGGGACAGGAGGGAAGCAGAATGGCTCCACGCCCTTCTAACGGCGAGAGGCTCCTTGCACCATGGAAGGCTCAGTGCTTGATGCAGCGCTGAGGCTGCCAGTGGAGCCCTCTGTACTGTTCTCTTTCACAGCCGCATGGGTGTCATTCTCAGGATGCCTCATCCTTTGCCACCGGATAAGTTGTTCGTTATAACAGCGATTGTTGCCATTTACTTAGTGCATTTTATATGCCACACCTCATTCTTAGTAATAAGATTTCAGCCTTACAAGAATCCTTTGTGGTACTATACACTACTATCCCCATTCACAATTGAGGAAACTAGGACCCAGAGAAGTTAGGTGGTTTGCCCAAGCACACACATTTCCAAAGGATTAGAAATAATTATATAGAAAACAAAACTTTTACTCATATGTATCAAGCGCAGTCATCAAAATGTATCTTTTCATATGGGCCAACCATAGCCTGGAAATGGAAGGACTGTATACACTTTACTTCTCTCTTTCGGTGTTTGAAATGCATCTCCTACTCTTCTGGGGGTGTGTTTAGCTGTAATTCCTGACCTGAGGGGGCTCTTTGGTAGGATATGTCTTCAAAGGACTAAACTCAAAATTAGGCCTGTAATGGCCGTGAACCAACAGAAGCAGAACTCTTTGGGGAACTAGGATTCTGTCCAGTTGGCCTGGTAACAGCCTGGTTGTGTCTTGTTCACTTAAATATACCAGAGAGCATGGTTGTCTAGCTTGCTACTCCTCAAAATTTTTAGCAGTTAAAAAACAGACACTTAGTTTAATTCACGTGTGGCCTTCAGTAAATTAAAGAAGTTGAATTTTCCCATGGTATTTTTATTTTATCTCAAAAGAGGAACAGGTTAGCACACACTTTGGGGTGGGGGTAGGGGGCAACAAAAGAACAGTTTGAGGACATTTCCTGTCAGAGGACATTCCTATTTACACAGACACATACTCTCAAGAAGACAACAAAATGTTTCTGCAAGGGTCAGACGCATGGGCCCTCAACGGAAAACTGTGGACTCAGTCAAAACTTTCCTTCCATAGTTGTAATCGCTTGAAGCTTCTCAAGTCACTCGTGGTTCTGCTCAACAGTAAAAGTCACTTTTATTTTTTTGGTTGCTTTTGGTGTGGTGAGAGAGGAGAAGTTTTGGAGGAAGAGGGGCTGGGGATAGTCCAGGCTGCTTGCTTGATGCATGAGCTTGGGCCTCAGTAAATTGCTGGAAAACAAAGGGCACTCAGACCCGGGGCTTTTCCAGCCCCCAAAACGCTATAAATATACCTGGTCAGGAGAAGGTGTCATTGGAGTTGTGTGAGAAGGGATAGCTGGGGGTCCCCGGGGAGGCAAGCACTGAGGCAATGAGTGACTCAGAATTGAAGGGTTTCCTAAAATGGCATTTAGGTCTTAGATGGTCCCCTGTTCGTGCTATGAGAGAGGCCCTCTGGAGAAGGGCCGTCCCCACACAGATCGTGGGCTGTGGTGACCCACCTCTGCCAAAGCTTCTTTTCCTGGAGAGCCCTGTGACCTGTTCCCCTCCCACCTGCCGACCAGTGCTTCTCCCTGGGGGGCCGAGCCCCTCAAGGTGACAGGACATAGCGGAAAGAAACCTGAGCCAGGAGGGCTGTGGGCGTTGGGGTTGGAAAAACATTTTCAGGCATTTTTTTCTGCCTTAAAAGAAAAAGAAAATCCAAGAGGCCAAGTTCTGATTGTGGCCCTGGCACGGCCTGGCCCACACTGGTCACGCCGAGGCTGTCGACGTGTTTTTGAGGTCTGGGCTGCAAACGTCAGCAGGCTTTTTCCTGGCTGGCAGGAAGGGAAAGTTCCCTCCAGTGACAGACAAAAATAATGGATCTGGGGCAAGTCTAGGCATTCAAAGGTTATAGTGAAAATTAATGGAGGGCCACATTAACTAATGTTACTTTAATCCTGCAGTTTGGGGCATTGAGCTAAATTTCTGTTTTATGGCATGTTTTACAAACTAACATATTTTAGATCTTGGAACACACTAGGCTAGAGTAAGTTACAGGTCAGGAAACGTGCCCCTCCGTGCTGGCATTCCACAGCTCCTCAGTCTGACTCACTGCTCCCCAGCGCCTGCTGTTTCACTTGTTTGCTATCTCTACTGAACCTTTAACATCGGCTCATTTATCTTTCAGGTGTTATAATAATTGACTTCAATCAGTATTCCATTATCCTAAACAGGCAATTATCCACATTGTCACTTTTGCATTTGCTCTTTTGACCCAGGGGTCACAGAGGCCCTAGTGTAACTGAATCCAGCAAAATTATTCCCTTACCTGTCATATAAATAGTCATCCCAGCAAAATGAGACCCAAGGGGGCTTTTCGTGAGGTGTTGAGAAGGCCAGTCTAACTCGATCCTTTATTCAGCTCTTTAAGGAATGCAGTACTGTTTTGGCACTCTATCAAAATAAAACAAAGTTCCATTTTTCAGCTCTTTTTTTTTTTTTAAAGCGTGCACCCCTGAGCTTACAAATGCTTCTTTGTGGCCTTCTTTATTGAAATTTCCATTCAGCTCTTCCATCTGTTAGCTGTGTTTACCACTATTTCTAGGGAAAGAATTCAGCATTTTACCTTTATTTGGGGTGTTAGGTCATAAAACTGTCTGGATTATTTCAGCTATATTTATACCAAAGTTAATATTGCTTCTTTAACAGGTTTAAAGCTTTTAATTCCCTAGTTCATTATTCATGGTGAGCAGTCTGAAGAGAACAGTTTGTATTTTATGATGATGAAGGCATTTTATGCCCTCTTGCTATCCTTCTTCCACCCTCCAAAAGAAGAAGGGGTTCTACAAATGTGAATTGCATCCAAAGATCATCAAATTGAACTGCCATTCCATTCCCTACACATAGCTGCTGAATATACATTATTGCCTCTCAGGAGCAGAGGTTTGTTCAACATTCCCCTTTTTCCTAGAGGCCATTATGTCATTAAGATCTTGGAAAACTCCTATAAGACTGATGGCATAATATCTACTGTTGAAGTGGTGTCTCCCAGGTGGAGACATCTTTTAAAAATCTCTTAAATTTTTTAAAGCAAGATGAATTCAGACTTCAGCAATAAATCTGCAACCAAATCAAGAAGAAATATAGAAATAATATAAAATTAAAATGCAAACAGAATAATTTTCTTTCTGGAGTTTTCACATTGATTTTTTTTTTTTTTTTTTTTAATTTACACCTACCCCATAACAGCCTGAACTTTAAGGAAGCATAGTAGAGTAGTGGAAAAGACAAAGCCTTTGAAGTCGGCAGATAGTCAGATCCCAAGCCGATTAGGAATTATGTGATGTTAGCCTGTTAATGCATCCAGCCTCTACTCTGGCCACTGCCAAATAGGAGCAAAGGATCCTGTTTAAGAGGGGGTTGTAAAAATTTGGGGCATATGTAAAGGACCAGTATGCTGCCTGATTATGGTGGGTGTTCATCAGCAATAGTCTTTATTATCATTATGCCAAATTTTCCATGGTAAATTGTGGCTTGAATGAGTGCCTAAAATCTTTGTTTTCACACTAGTTGACCGCCTGACCCTCTGCCAACTGATTACCTACAAATGTTCCATGTTGTTGCTTCCTCAGCTGATGAGATTCAGGCCATGTCCTCACAGGACTTTGCTGCATTTGTTTGCTCTTCTACCTTGGCATATGTTGATGGAGAAGAGTGTCAGTATTCACCCTTCTATTTGAGTATTTCCTGTGTCAACAGTCATTCAGGGGAGGCAAGTTGCCTGCCCAGATAGAAAGGAGCTAAGCAGTGTTTCGGAGATGGGGAAGAGTGTCAGTGTTCACCTTTCTATTTAAGTATTTCCTGTGTCAACAGTCACTCACTGTAGGCAAGATTGCCCAAAAAGGAAAGGGTTAAAGCATGCTTTGGGGGGATTTGGTTACATGCAGATTTTGATTCAGTGAGTCTGAAGTAGAGCCTGGGACTCTGCATCTCTAACTCTAAGGCAATGTCAGTTCTCCTGGTCCTGGAACCATTCTTGGAGGAGCAAGGATCGGAGAGTCCACAAATGCTGTGTAGGATTTAAGACTTTTTTGCAACAGGTATACCATAGATTTAAGTGTAAATTCTGTACATTTCAACATAGTTTATTTAAGGAAAAGCAATAGTTTCCTAGAACTTACAATGAAAAAAATAGAGAAATGTTATTTATTCACTGCCTTCCCAAGAACGGAGGGACAAACAGTTATCTCCTTGATCATTACGTACACTCAATGCCAGATTATGCATGGTTTTCAGTGTACAGATTAGTAGATGCACTGAATTTCTAAGTCCTGACCAGTTAATTTAGTTTCCTGGCTGCCAATGTTATTCCAAGATGGCAGCAGTACAAAGGCCAGTACAGACCTAGCAAGTTTGTGACAAAACGTGCATGATGTTGCTCAGTAGAACACTTGCCACAAAACCTCATGTGTCTCTCAACTCCCTTTGTTTTGCTTCTCAAAAATAAACTTTTCACTTTCACTATAAAAACAGAAAAGAATAAACACTCATTTTAGAAAATTTAGAGAAATTAAAGAAAGCATCCATCCACATAGAGTCTATTATCTTTCACTCATATTTTTGAAAGTTGTGGGCTAATTTCTCTGTATTCTGGAGAACACTTTAAAATGTAAGCCACACAACTTTCTAGAGGAAAAAAAAAGTGGGTCTCTCACTTTTGTCTCTTCTCATGGAATTAGGGAGAACATATGGTCTCTGGAGCAGTAAATCAAACCAGTAACTGAATAGTTCTAAAAGCAGGCCTCAAAGAAGTGATGTTTTTTTGACCCTTGATAAACATAAGGTAAAGGAAGCTTCAAAATATTGGGGTTCATGAATGTTGTGTCCAGTGTGGGCACCATCGTTATAGGCATCCTGGATTTATATACTTGTTTTGATCACTTTCTAACAGGTAGTGATAATGTCTTAATGTAACAATATATTAATACAGTTTTTCCAACAGAATAAAGGAATAGGCACCTTTTTCTAAGTAGCACAAGAATTGGTCTAACAGCCAACCTATATAAGTGGTGGTGGCTGTGCAATGGCTTTCTTAGTTAACATTTATATACACATTTGGCCCTTCACATTTCTCCAAAGATTATTCTGATAAATATGAGGATGTTGTGCAACTAAGGAGGATGGGGATACCAAAAATGAGTCATGGGGTCTTACTGTGGTCGCTCATAAAATTCTTCACCTTCAATTGGGGCATATACTTGCTAACTTAATCCTCCAGCTCTTCTTTTGAGGACTTGGTATTTCTAAAAAACTTACTCCTGAGTCCCTGAGTTGTTTTATTTATTTTTTTAATGTTCGTATTAGTTGTGACGGATTTCAATTTAGTAGTTGCAACAACCTTGTCTTTTGGAAGAAACCAAAGACAAGACTCTGTTAAGTAGCCTCAATGTGAAAATCCCCAGTATGCTCCTCCCCCACCTCACAAAATGGTCGATCATTTGCTCAGTCCCCAGGAAATTCCTCGTTAGTAGTCCTGGCTTTTCCTCTAACTAGCTGCTCTACCTTCAACCCTCTGAAACTCAGCTCCCTTTCCTCAATCTGTGATCATCTAAGGTCTTCTCATCCTCTAAAAACATATACATCTATGATTTAATTAGAGTGGCTGATAAAGTAAAGTTAATTGCAGTAATTAAATATGAAATTTTGCTTCTTTATAAGCACAAAAGAAAACTTTGGAAGCTGTTCATTTTTCAGTTCAGGTCAAGTCATTTCCACGCTGACATTCAGTACCAGGCGTTTCTGAACTGCAAGTTGCAGCACATATGTTTTTAATGTGAGCCATAGCCTGAGAACATCTTCCCCAGATATCTGGTGAGACAGAAGGACAGAGACTCTGTGTGTGTTTATGCGTGTGTTGTCTATGTCTGCACATTTATACACAGTCATCATTTGGGGGTGCTGATGTGCCCTAAAACACTCTAATATGCTAGTGATAGACTGCATAATGTTTTGCTTTAGAAAATATGAAAACTAAATGCAGCTGTGAAGGAATAACCCTCATAATTCACCTGAGAGCCTGCCTGTCTAACTTAGGGGATATCCTTCATATCTCATATCAACTCATTACTCTGTCTTCTATGTATGCAGAAAGCTCTTGTGATAAATGCTGTAAAACAAGGATGTGATTTCCACAAGAGGGGGAGGTCAAACCCTGTGACATTTGAGTGATGAGGCACAAGTGAGTTAAGAAGACAGTTTATCTCTCCACACCAGATAATATACTATGCTTTATTCTGCAACTATATTTATATTAATACTGCTAACAGAAGAGATGAAGGAGGTAGAAGTCTTATGCTTTTGATTGATTTATCTATAAGGCCCTTCCTCTTATACATTCGAGTCTCTTTGGGAATTTTGCAAGTAGTAGCAATAGCCATAGCTGCATCTTTCAAGATTTCCTTTAATTAATTGGTTTTTATATACCAGTCTAATGTTGATTTTGAATAGTTTTAGTTATTTCTGTGCTTTAAATTGAAGCTACATTCAAAAATTCAGTTTAGTTCCTATTTTTCAAAAGTAAATAAATATAATGATTTGGAATTTTGGCCCAATAATAAATACTTGAACTTTAAGAAAGTTATAAACTATTAATGGATTTGATATTTAAAAAAAAAAAAATCTATAACCTTCCATGTTAAAATCCCCTATATACTTTCCAAGGAGGCTTAATCTTGATTAATGCATTCATTCTTGAAATAAGATGTAACTACCAAATGTAACTACCTCCGTGGTAGTTTCTTACCCACATCCTCTCAAGAAGGAATGGCCAAAATTCATTTGTCAGATATTGCTCATTGACAACTGGACCAGCTTATAAATGGCAAATCTAAAGCATTCAACACAAGTTCTCCGTTCATGACTGGCCTGTTCCATTGTGAATGCTCACACTGGGAAGTTTAACACACATACATTTAGATTTCCCCCTGATGTCATGACATCTGTCCAAGTGACAGAACTCTTTATTCATTAATTCAACTCTGCTTATTGTGGTTCTGAGGTCCCCAGAACCCTGTTGTGATACTGGTCAGTACAAACATGTATTTCACAATCAACAGTTTGACATGATTGAGTACTAAACAAATTCTGAGGAATGGACAGGGCTTTAATTAATAATCCTGTTAAAAGAATAAAAGAATTTTATTTGAGGAATTATTACTTCAGTAGATTCTAATACTTCGCAAGGAATATCGTAACTGTTGAGAAAGACCTTAGTTAATCCACATAATTTTGATATTTCTCTCAGATAATATGCTTATCTTGAGTTTGATAGACAGCAACCACTTTGAGTTTTCTAAGTGCCCTGAATCCTGAATGCATGTAAAGTATAAAATCTCATGCTTTATTTACTCCTTTAATGTCCCTTGCATTTTTTCATCATTCATTGAGATAGCCTAAATCTTCCTTGCCTAGAGCCTCATTTGTCCTTGCCATTTGCTTTAACTCTGCAATTTGAGCCTAATGTTTGCAGTTAGGTGTTGGCAGGCTCTGCCATTCACAAAGAAAGAAGAATGAGGTTTTTCAATATTAGACCCAGCTACTGAAGATCAAAGTTTTCCTGTGTGATCTTTTTACCTAACATTTTGCACTGAAACCTACATCCCCAGCTTTCACAAGAGGAATATCAAGCAGTAAAATAGAGGTAGTGTTTCCAATAAAGCCCTTTCTCCAGAAACTGCTTGTTTCTGACAAGCTGCCACCTGCAGAGAAGTTGACAGGAAATAAAAAATATTATACTACAAAGTGTAATAGACCCCCTATCAATTGTTCCCCTATCGGTCTTTTTCCCACAGTCACCAGTCTGTTTTCCAAAGATCTTATAAACTAGTCCACAGTGATTTATCCACTATATGTGTATAATAGACAATCCAATATATGATAGTGGATGATGCTGTACCTCAAACTGCTTTCTCTTTCCTTTGAGTCTCTGTTCAAACTGTTTCCATTTTAATTTAAGAGCCAAATATAATTTAAAAACTTGTAACTGTCTCTAGGGATGGAATCCAGATATTCATGTACTATAATTCTTTGAAAGACCCTTCTATATGTGAAATTTGCTTTTTCTTATTTATGCAAATATTCATATGTAATGTTTTTCACTAGAAATGGATAGGAAGGACTCACAGGGAAATTATATACATCAAAATCTTTCCACATTTACTGCAAGTGTTTCCCAACTATAATAAACATATATTTTCTCTTTCTTTTGTATATTCCTTACTTGTCCCTCATTCCCCCTTCTTCACAGGAGAAAATGAGCATTGAGTTTTGTTTGTAGTCTGCATTTGTCTCCTTCTACATTATTTTACTTTTAGCAATAACCAAAAATAGCATGAGATTCTAGAGATTTCAAAAGGGCAGTGTGTATTTCAACACATTATTATATTGTTTTCATAAATACCATTCTTCCAATCAGTGTAAACCCAACTCTCCAAAAGGTTTCAGTTTTCTGTTCTTTCTGCTGCTCCTAGAAATCAACAAATGCTTCTTTGCCTACTATCCCTTTTCTTTCCTAGCTCTTAGAATTTTACCTAATAGTCTATTATATATTTACATTTCCCAGATATCATTTCTTTTTCCTTATCTCAAATATTTACAAATATCATACTTTCTATCAATAGATGCTGGTCACATATACTGTTATCCTGTCTGGATATAGCAGATGTTATAAAAATCTTCTTGGGTGGGCCATGGTGGCTCAGCAGGCAGAGTTCTTGCCTGCCATACCAGAGACCTGGGTTCGATTCCTGGTGCCTGCCCATGCAAAAACAAAACAGTCTTCTTTGTATCACTGTGTGACTTGAGCAAATCAGTTAACATCTCTCATCCATTGTTTTCTCATGGGCAAAAGAGAAATGATAGGTCCTGCTTATTTAATTCAAAGTTTTATTGTGAGGATCAGATGGCCTGTTGTGAGGGTATTTTGCAAAACATACAGTGCCATCTTCTGTAGAATATTTGCATCTAATTTACTTGAGTTTTATGGCATCACTGGCACAAATTATGCTAGGTGCTATTTTATTGATCCACTACTATGTGCCAGCTACTGTTTAGGCACTTTACACACAATTTCTCATTAAAATGTAAAAAAAAAAATTTAAACCCTGCAAAAGAGGCATTGCACCCTTGTTTTACAAGTAAAGTAACTTGCCTGGCATCACACAGTCGATAAACAGCAGGTCTATCTGATAGCCAGGCTTTTCCCACTCTTTTCAAAGAGCCCTAAGTTAGCAGGAAGAGAAAACAAAAGAAGCCCCCAGCAAGCCACCCTTAGTGGGATACAATTGGAATTGAATATGGTTTGTTTTACTGTCTAGCATAATATATTTTCCCTCCAAAAGAATACAATCTTTGGGTTTCAAGGACAGATGTTTTAGCACATAAGGTGTAAAAAACAAGTAACTTTCAAAATGACCATGTCTAACTGGTCATTTACTTCATTTAAGTGCATCATATGAACCAAATAAAGGTTACATTAACTCATCATTTTGCATTGATCAATATGATGAGTTTGATTGTCTGAAATGGAAAAAAAAAACCACTTTGCATAAAATCCTAACTACTTAGAGATACAACAAATGCGTTGTGCTTATCAGTATTTACAGGAACAATCAGAATTTGAAAGAAATGCTTATTTTTCTCTAGAATGCACAATAAATTTTTTTTATTAATTAAAAAAATTAACAAAACATTTAGAAATCATTCCATTCTACATATACAATCAGTAATTCTTAATATCATCACATAGTTGCATATTCATCATTTCTTAGTACGTTTGCATCAATTTAGAAAAAGAAACAAAAAGACAACAGAAAAAGAAATAAAACGAAAATAGAGAGAAAAAAAAAAACTTTATGTACCATACCCCTTACCCCTCGCCTTCACCTACCACTATTTCAAACTGAATTTAACATCTGTTCCCCCTGTTATTTATTTTTATTCCATATGTTCTACTCTTCTGTTGATATAGTAGCTAAAAGGAGCATCAGACATAAGGTTTTCACATTCACAGAGTCTCATTGTGAAAGCTATATCATTGTTCAATCATCATCAGGAAACATGGCTACTGGAACACAGCACTACATTTTCAGGCAATTCCCTCCAGCCTCTCCACTACATCTTGAACAACAAGGTGATATCTACTTAATGCGTAAGAATAACCTCCAGGATAACCTCTCGACTCTGTTTGGAATCTCTCAGCCATTGACACTTTGCCTCATTTCACTCTTCCCCCTTTGGTCGAGAAGGTTCTCTCAGTCTCTTGATGTTAATTCTCAGCTCATTCTAGGGTTTTTCTCCGTTCTTTGATGCTGAGTCTCAGCTCATTCCAGGATCTTTGTCCCATGTTGCCAGGAAGGTCCACACCCCTGGGAGTCATGTCCCACGCAGAGAGGGGGAGGGTAGTGAGAATGCTCATCATATTGGCTGGAGAGAGAGGCCACATCTGAGCAACAAAGGAGGCTCTCTTGGGGGTGACTCTTAGGCCTAAATTTTAAGTAGACTTGACCTATCTTTTCTGGGTTTAAGTTTCATGTGAACAAACCCCAAGACTGGGGGCTCAGCCTATAGCTTTGGTTGTCCACACTGCTTGTGAGAATATCAAGAATTCAGCTTGGGGAGGTTGAATTTCTCCCCACTCTCACCATTCCCCAAAGGGGGCTTGCAAATACTTTCCCAGTCACTGATCAAATCATTCTGGAATTTATCGGGGGATCACTCTGGACAAACCAACAAAAACTCATGTGCTACCTGAGATTCCAAGTCCTTATGACATTCAATCAAACTATCTACATTAGTTATATTAGGAAATGCTCTAGTCAAAATCTAAATTTTGTAACAAACATTTTTTGCTTTAGTCTCACACATAATGTGACATTTTAAAGTAATAGATATCATCTATTTTCAGCACCCTGCAATAATGACAATCCTTTGTTCTTCCTCATGCAAAAACATTTTTAAAATTTTGCACAATAAAATTTTTGAAGTTTCTTTATTTTCTCTGATATCCTTTATGAGCTACAGAGAGGGTATGGTGAAATCATTCTCAGGATTTGTTCAGCCACAGTTTGAATGAAGAGATCTTACTTAGCATCTTCTAGTCCTTGCTGTGCCTCTCCTCTATAGTTTTTCCTTTCAGCCTGTCCACTTGTCTCCATTCATATCACTGCCATCAGAGATACGCCATCTAAGGCTGCCCTGCTACCATAACCATTTAAAGCTCAACCAGTCACACACAGTCCCCATGCTACAGTCTAGCAAATGCTCTTCAGTTCCTACCTTGGCAGTTTATTTTTTAGTGGACCATCATTTTAAACAATCTTTTTAGGACAGTTGATTGTATGCTTTTGGTATTTAGGCTCCTGGTTAA
Organism: Tamandua tetradactyla; assembly: GCF_023851605.1. NCBI lineage: Eukaryota > Metazoa > Chordata > Mammalia > Pilosa > Myrmecophagidae > Tamandua > Tamandua tetradactyla. Next base: position 3,360,205 of record NC_135351.1, on the reverse strand, counting down.
ATGGATTCTTCTGATTGTCTGCCATCTCCCTTTTGCTTTCCTGGTATATATTTTTGCTTTACTGCTCAATGGTTGGCACCCAAAACAGGAAGGCAAGTTTGACTTCATAAAACCAACAGCTAACATTGGCACAGTGGCTTAACCATTTACAAAGACAGCACTGTTCATGTGCATTGTGTCACTTACAGGGCATATGCACAGTTCTACTGTGGCGTCAGAGCCCAGGATTCCAGATGATATGAGGAAATCACCTCTGCCCTTCACAGTCCTCCTTATTGGTGCTCTTTGTTGCAGTTGAAGAGCAATTTCTGTGCTTTTCATCTTCTGTCTACTCCATGGTCAGTTGTCAGTTGCAAGAACTCTATCATGTATTTCTTTGTATACCACACAGCTTTTAGCACAGTGCTTTAAACTTGGCCTTCAATAAATGTGGACTAAATCAAAACATGAGTAAGTGAAAGATCAGTGGAAACTTTGGCCTTATCTCTTTCAATCAAAATTGTTGAACCTGGGGACCAAACATAGGCTTTAGGGAGGGTCCATGAATCAACTGAAATCTTAGGCAAAAATATGCCTGTAGACAGGCTCATGCGTGTATGTATTTTTCAGAGAAGAGGGTATCCTTTTTAGTCTTCATTAGATTCTCAAAGAGGTCCTGAGCCAAATGAAGGTAATAGTCACTGCTTTCAAAAATTAAGTAGATAGCTACAAAATGTTTTAAGATTTATTTAGCATTTATATAAACAGACAGAATTTCTCTGAAAGTTTAAAACTAACCTAAAAAAATGCCAACATTTAATGTGTCTAAGAAAATTTACTTGGTTTATTAGAGCTTAAAACTAATAAGGTTGAAGCTTGGGGCTTAGTCTCCGTATTTGCTAATTAACTTAGTGTAGTTCTACTGCCAATGATTTCACTTGAGTCCAGCCAGCCATCTTGAAAATGCCTATGATTGGTTAAATAATGAGAAATCAAGGTATTATAGCATGTCAACCATTGTATGTATCCCCATGTTTCCCATTTGTTTGTGTATGCATAGCTTCAATATGAATATAGCTTGTATTTTAGCTAAGTAGTTTACCACAGGATAAAATATAATTTTCCTTTTTCCCCCAGCTTTGGGAGAGTTTCATAACCCGACAGTTGACAATAGGAATTTTACTTACTCATGAATTAGATCACATACCTACTGCTTAGCTGGGGGCTATTCAAGAGAAGTGTCCATTTCCTCTTCATCTCTGTAAACCCAATGGTGGGTATATAGTACATGTACAGTTAAGGTCAGTCACTGTCATGGGCTTCTAGTGAAATAGTTGAGGGCATATTACACAGAATCACCAGGTTAAAATAGAGGACTTTTCTGGGAATGAATTACACTAGTAGTTAACCTAATTTAAAATATAATACAAACAAATAATTATCACTGAGTACCTTGCTGTCTATAGTGGAATGTAGTATAATCAGACATGTAAGCCGTTATCCCTTATTCTGAGCATTTTTCCCCATATCTTAAAATAGTCCAGGTATATTAAAAAATACAAAATGAAAACTTTATAAAAATGTACAAATGAAAGATACAATCATATCTCTTTAATTCTGTAAAATTTTAATGGGTGAATAATAGTTACTATAATTATAGTTAACTATTTCACAAATTATGAATATTTAAGAGAAATAAAATGTTTTAAATCAAAGCGAAATGTAATATACATTATGAGAATGGTAGTCAGCAAGTAATATTTATTTATTAAAGAATTAATAAACAAAATACTTCCTTGATTGAAACAGACATGCTCCAAGATAGGGGCCAAGTTTGAGTCTTCAGTATTTTATTGGTCATATTTTGTAGGCAGCAGACAATACTGATACCGTTTCTTGAGTTAACCTTCCAATTAAAACTTTTAGAAGCAAATGATGAAATCATGATCCTTATATATTTTTTAACATATCTCATTAATTATACTATCATTCTAAATATTTATAGTATATTCTTTCAAATATTTGTAGATATAATAGAAAGCATGTCTCCACGACATTATATGCCCTACTAAATAGACATTAGATATTCCCATGTTTACACACATACATATGGTTAATGACTCATGTTACCTATTAAAGTTTCCTGTTTCCTGATTCAAAAGGTATTTAAAGGCTGAAGTACCGAAATGTTTATTTTTGACCCCTGGATCTTACTGCTTCATATAGTAACACATATACAGGCTAACTACTTATTTTAACACCAGCAAACCCACTTTACCTTTATTGTGAAATTAAGGTTGGTCAGCTGAGGTCAAGTTGTACACTTAACACAGCTTCCATTATAGTCAGTGAACTCTGTAACAGAGAGTAGAGTCAAAATATAAACACTGAACATTTCTACAACAGCTTAGAGCTGGGATTAACTTGGATCACCTAGTCTTCTGCTTTTAATGAAATTCTCTCCCGCGTATTTTCATGTTTAGAAGACAGTCCAAAGTTATCTCATGCTAATTTAGTTAGGCAGTGCCCTCCGGGGATGTCACAGGCTTCCCTGACCTCTTCAGGAGAGAGACTTAGTGGAGGGGTGAGGAGAATTAAACATTCCTGAGAAATTGGAAGGCAGCAACCCCCAGAGAATTTGCAGAGAAACTCACTCCAGACTATGCTGCCAGAACCCAAGTCACCTTTTCAGCACTTCCTTGACGTCTCTCTACTAGTCCCATCTGGCTTGACTCAGAGGTCAATCTGGGGACGGGGGGGAGAGGTGCAGCTCAAAGAAAATTCAAGGGAGGTCCAGCAATAGCATTTTCTGTCTTTGTTGTTTTTGTTGTTGATTTGAAGTACATTAAAAAAGATGGACAGAGCATATGGTTGAAGTCATCATTTTTCTCAGCTGCCTTTTCTTTTCTCTAACCCAGAAATTTCTTTAAATGAGCTTGTATTTTTATTTCCCAAATAATGATTTGGGAAAATCCCTGATTTTTTTTTGGTGACTGAAATTTAAGGTTTGTTGTATTTGTGACAAATTATATTGTAATTATATTAGCTACTTTACAAAGGGTATTTATCTTGTGTGAATTTAAAGAAATTTGAGAGTTGGAAAAAGTTTCTGTTTTTAGTTTCTAGTGAACTGAATTCATAAGGTTCAATGCACTTTGTAGTGATGGTATAAAAAAGTTCTGGGAATCTTTGCTGGACTTTATATTACATCAAATTTGTCAAGCAAAAATAAATCAACTTATTGGGGTATACCTTTAGACCAGATTCCTGAACTGGCAAACTTTGCCATACTGGATCTGGCCCATTGGTATGCTTTGCTTAGGTCAGTCAGTATTTAAAATTTTCTTTCACCAGCAATTAAAATTGGATAGTTTTTAAAACGTAATTCTCAGTTTTTAACATTTCCCACTGTATGATTTCCCTTACGTAACCAGATCTGGCAAGACTGGTTCCACATTCCCTATGGGAACAGTCTGCTGGAGTGGATCTTCCTGACCCCTTGTAGAAGGATCTTCCTGACCCCTTGTACCTCCAAAGGGCACAAGAGGTGATCCCAGCCTGCCTCCCAGTGCCCTTGACGTACTGAGTTGTAAGCCCTGTCTCAAACCCTTTTCCTGATGCCATATTAAAAAGTGAAACAGCTTTTCAAGGTAAAGGACTTTGTTCACCAGAAAGTTATGCTGTATTATAGTCTAAAAGCAGATATAAAAATAAACTTGTTTCTTTATTGGTTTACATTATGATTCTCAAGATTCTTGTATTTTCAATGAGGCAATATATAAAAATGATTGGCCTGGAAGACAAATGTTATGGGTCCCCGTGCTGGGCCTGTCTCTTGTCATATGAGATATCTCTTTGGACCCGTTTCCTAATCTCTAAAAACCAAATGAACCTAGCAGCCCTCAGAAATTCTGTGATCTTTGCTCCTTTTCAATTTCTAGTGATTCAATATACGTGAGCTTAAGTTTCCTAAATTTCCTTAATTTCCTTGCTTCTCGGTCAAAAAATAATAATAATCATAGAATCACAGATTTTGATGCACTAAAGATAAAAATCATTCCATCCATTTCACAAATAATAGTTTTTGTAAAGTTCAGCTAGTCTGTATGGCCAGTCTGACAGCAGTTATAGAGGACATTTGCAGTTGATGGTGGAAGTAGGGTTGTTAAGAAAGGGATCCAGGGCTGTTTTAAAGGACCCAGGTAAAAGGCTTCAGAATCCTAAGCCCTTGGAATTAGTGCTGGAAAATGGGAAAGGGAGGAAGGTCCTGTGGTCCTGTATCAGTCTTAGAAATGCATGCCCAAGGCCTCATTTAATAGCTACTTGCCTAACTCATTCCCTTGTGTACTGAAAGAGTTAAAGGGTTCCAATCCTTCACCCACCACCGGGGAGTGCCTTGGGCACTGGAGAAAATCTGGCACAGGATGTGTTTTCATGGAGCTGCTTATCAAAACTCAGCTTCTGCCATTTCATTTAGACAGGGTAGATTGGGTGGAAAACTGGCACAGGAATCAGGAAATCTGGCTTCTGTCCCTCGTTCTGCCGCTGTGTGACCCTTTTGCAGGTCAACCCCCTAGATTGTCTCAGTTTCTCCATCTGTAAAATAAGACGATGAAATTAATGTTATCTATAAGAGAAGTTGGGGAAATCCTTCTGACTATTTTCACTGAAAGTACGGCAACTATTTTCAAGGGGCTCTGCCTCAGTTGGTTCTTTGGTTTGCTCTTGTCTTGTACCTTCTTATCTCTTCAGAGGAGTTTTCCAGACCACAACTTCTTGCTGCCTGTTAATGGGTTGTGTTCCCACCTATCCTTCTTTTTAACACCATCCCCCGTTCTGTGAAGAGAGAAGCTCTTTATGCCAAAATAAACAATAAAGTTTGGAGACACTTAGACCAAGATAATTAGGAAAATGATGTTGAATAAAGAATGGCATTAGAATTATTATTATGCTTTCAGGTTAAGTTAGGATCTGGTTTCAAAAAGCACAGTCTCCAGTGAACTAATCTGCTTTAAAAGTTTTTGTTGTTTGTTTGATTGGGTTGTTTTAGAATCCATTTGTTTAAATCTTCTGACCACTCCTCAGTTCAGATTCTACTTATGGGTTTTTCCTCCCTTTTTTGCCCCCTTCATTGAGAAGTTATGTTGAGGAAAAAACTTTTGTTAACACTGTTTACTATTTGGAGCAATTGAACAAAGGAGCACTATTTAACAATCATTAAAGAAGTTAACTATTCAGAAAAAAATTTCCTAAACTCTTCTGAAATATCTAAAATTAAAACAAGTTTATTTTCTTAGAATGGCAAAATCTCACATATTAAGCAAAGATTTTTATGCTCTTTCAGGACTTGAATATAACTGACCTATTTTGGGCAGGGAATCAGAAATTCTTAAGAATGGAAATGTTGAAACCTCAGATTCCATTCTTAAACATAATTCTTTTTAAATTAATGCTCTGAAAAATGCTGCATTTTTCTGGGTACTACGATAGCTGTTCATAAAATAATAGCATTATATTTCAATATTATTTAATATCAAATTTAATATTTGCAATATTATGATCACTTATAATAACAATGACATTTTATTGATGTTCTAAATCACAAAGTACTTTTGATGGATTATCCGATGGGATGCCTGAAACTTAGTAAGCTGCATAAGGAAGTCAAGGCTCAAATAAGTTAGCTGTTTTGTCCTAAGTGGCATGGCTATTTGGAGACAGAGCCCGCAGTGGTAGGATTTCAGTCAAAACTCTTTCCACTAAATAACATTGAGACTATCCTTTAGCACTGCCTGCTTTTCTGTGAAAATACTTCATTTGGAAACACGAATAAACCTAGAAGGACTCCATCCCTTGCATCTGTTATTCTCTGAGCTTTCACATCCTGCATTTGGTTTATTTTTTTGTTTTGAGTGCATGTTTCCATATTCTGTCTCACACCCACATTTCCCCAGCTCCCTTTTTGTATAAAAGTACACATGTGACCACAGAAAGTGTTCCTAAGCGACCAGTATTGTTTTTACTGCTGTGAGCAAGATCTTTAAAAAAATTTTTTTTTCCTTCGTTCTCACTCAAGTTGCAGCAGTGCTCCCAGAAGTTGAATAGGACCAACTCAGGCCATTGTGTACCACCCTGCACTTTCTCCTGCAGACCCTGCAAACCAGGTGGGGCAGTGCTGGGGTAGGGAAGAGAAGTGGACATCTCATCTGAAGGGTATTGGAAGTTCAGCAGGTGGCATTCTTTTCTCCATGTGAACAGGACATCTGTGCCCCCAAGCTAAGGAGCACTGTTACCTCCTAGGAGCAAATATGCAATACTGCTCGTTTTTCTCACCAGGTCCTGAGTCGGAGGCAAATTAATTGTGTAAACTGAGAAACTGATTCTCATTGCTTCCTAGATCATCATGTCACCATGATGACTGAAAAGTCTTATTGCTCCTCAGGAGTAAAACTCACAGTCTAACAGTCTAATTTACTGTTAGAAATAACATAGTTGAATTTTTCTCCTCCCCTATTTTGTTTTTTGAAGTCAGTCACACATAAACAAGATGTGTGAAAGGAAAATACTAGGAAGGAACGATCATATAACTGTCATCACAGCGAAGCTTGTTCACTCTCGTGTTTGTCTGTGCTCTACAATGTCTTTGTGCACATCGAACCTACAGTCCTGTTCAGATGTAAGTGTGATATGCTGGGTGCAGTGTACTCATCCCTTGGCACAGTGGGAGACGCTAGAGTTTTATTTCTGTATCTCTTAAAGATGTGCTTCTTAGCTCACTTGCATAGTCCTCTTACTGGACCTGAATTGTTTTGTTTTATTATTTTCATTTTTGTTTAAGAGAATACATCTAGAAGATGCCTTAGAATATGGAACTAGCCTAATGCTAAGTAAATCCTTAGCATATTTTCACATTTCTGGGAAATGTGGCTCCCAATGATAGCATCTTAGAATATGTCCTGAAGCACTGACTGTACAAGTCACCTTCTCTTCAATTTTAGAAAGAATTTAGTAGAAACAGAAACTGAAGATTGACATAGATTGAACAGAAGTGTGATCATCACATGTATTTACTGGTTCATATTCAGGAGCATTAAAAGTGTACTAAATATCTTGGCTGCAAAAAATTACCAATTTTTTAATCATTTTCAAGATTAATTTATGATTATGAGAGTGAATATCCAGTAAATATCCTTTAAAATAAATAACACTGACTTTAAAATAAAATCACAACATTAACTAGTATCTCAAAACAAATAAAAAAAATTAGGGGAACACATTTACAGTTCAGTTTTGAAATTTTATCAGTTCAATATTCTGATATCCAAATACTTTTTTACTCTTAATAAATGCAATGAGACAAAAACATTATTATGTTCTTTGAAAAATGAACAGATATGTGAATATGATGGGTTTAGCATACTTCATTTTGAAGACCCAGCACAGTTCCCATCTGCCTTTTAGTAAACACTACTCTCAGAGCCCTTCCTTTCTCTCTTTCAGTTAGAGGCTGAAAGAATGAAGCACAAATCCTCTCCAAGCCAAAAATTGCATCATAAATACTGTGTGATCAATAAGTACATTGTGATGGTTATTTCATAGCTGATTAACTTATATGTCTACAAGCCAACACTTGACTTGAAAGTCTGGTCTGGTTCCTTGTGGTGAGAACGTGGCCTTTGCTAGCCTTCCCTGGCACAGAGCTCTGGGAATGCTCTCTCCTGACCACAACCTGGGTACAACCCTTTAGTTTCGTAGTGACTAATCTATCAGCTGAGGCCTGCCACTGCTGTGAAAGGGCATCTTGTCTTTTCGGGCAGAATCAAAAAAGCAAGATACTCAGTTTTAAGGAGGTAAAAGAATCGAAAGTTGTGTTAGATACCTGGTTGTGTGTCTGAAACTGTGTCAACTATGAGATGACAGAAAATTTGGTGGCGTTATTTTTCCTAATGATTGGGATAAACGCAAACAACTCTAAGCAGTCAAGCATTTAATGATGAGTTAATGCAGAAAGACATAGCTTAACAAAAGTTGTCCATATGTTTTGCAGTTCATTGTTGAAACGCACTGCTTTTCAGTGCGTTCCTTGGCTTTTCTGTAATTGGGTTATATCCTACTGTATTTTCATTCATGTCAGGACCTTAAAACTTCCTCTTATAGTTTTTGTATTCCTCATCGCACACTGTCTGCTTCATTTTTAGGGAAATGGAATCCTTTGTGTCTTAAGTATAGTTTTATTGTTTCAGATATTGATTTTAATATCACCAATTGCAAGGTAAATAAACCATTGTGCTCTTGAAAAAAAAATTGGCAGAAAAGCAGAATGTGTTAAAGACTCTTGCTTTTCATTGCTGGTGAGATTTCCCAACTGGAGCTTCTCTGTTTTATTTTGCCTCTGGCTAACATCTAAAGATCAGTAATAAAGCTCTATGCAAATACTTTCATGTATTAAAACAACAATATTTTGACACTCATTGACACAAGCAAAAAAATACAACACTAAATTAGTGTTCAGGAAAACAATGAAGACCTTGTTCATTCACATGAAATGAATGTGAAAAATGTTGTGTTGTGTTAACAGAAAAGGTTGTTCCTTAGAACTCGACCTTCAGTGTTTGCCCAGATGGCAGGACTTGGGGTATTCTGTAGATATAGCCTTTTTTTATTTTAATAATGGATCTTGAGCAGTCATTTATGCTTGTCAGACTACTGAAAATTTTACTCACCAAAAAAAATATATATATGTGTGTGTGTGTGTATATATATATATATATATTCATTCTTCAGAGACTAGTAATTTGAGTTAAATTTCTGTAAAAAAATTTTTTTAAATATTTTTCTGGCTATTTTAGAATTTTAAAATACTTGATAAGTTAAATATTTTGGAAGTATTAATTTATCAGAGACTAGTTTTTCTATTTATAAAGTCCTATGGGATTTATCACAGACTTTATAAAAAAAATCTCCCTTACTTATCTATGTGTTTTTAAAATGATTGAACTTGTAGTACTCTCGTGATCCTTTTGTTAATCTGGGGGAATATAAAGGAACTTTTTTTTTTCCAATAGTGTGGAGAGGCTGTTAATGGGGGGGGGGGAATTTTTCTGTAAATTATCATTTTTTATATATTGCAGAATTTATTTCCTCCTGTATCACTAGGCATAAATATTACTGTTACAGTAAATGTTTTCTTATGTATAACTGGCTTCCCCTTTCTATCTATTTCAATCAAAGAACATTACAAAGGCAGCATCTAGGAAATAATTATGATAGCAGAAACATTACATTTATGGGTAATAATCAAGTTAATAAGAGCAATTTTACCTCTGAGAAGAACAAAGTTTGTATACTATTTATGTTGGGATATTTTTATGTTTAGCAACATAAAAAGTTAAAGGGAAAAATGATTACATCCTAATTTTGTTCAAGTATATCTTTAAGTGTACTGCATAGGAGAGTGACCTTTAACTTGCAATCCTAATTTTTGTGAATCAGGACCCTGTAGGGAAAAAACTTTAAATGAAGGCATCAGAAGGGACTCTGAACTCCTAGCTACAGCGTTCGCAACATTGTGGACACAATTAACGCGCCCGAATTATATATTTGTTAAATTATATATATATTGTATATAGTTAAAAAGATAAGTTGAATATGTTATAGAATAAAAATTTTTCGAAAACTATAGGACTGTATGTACAACACAGTGAACCCTAATGTAAACTATGCACTATAGTTAATAATTATAGTAAAATTATAATTAATAGTATAATTATAATATTATTGTTTCATCAGTTGTAACAAAGATACCACGCTAATGCAAAGTTTAATAATAGGGAAAAATGTAGTGGGAGGCACGGAAGGTTCTTTGAAAACTCTATTTTCTACATGATATTTCTATAAACCTACCACTTCTAATAAAAATTAAATTTAAAAAATTAAGAAAAAACAAAAAACGGAGATGGCATATGTGAACTGCCCTGCCATCTTCAGAGGTGCCAAAGGGCAGTCACCATTGCAATGGAGCCACAGTAGTCACTGAAATTAAAAACAGACTAATGAGAATTTTCGGATACTCCCCTTCTCCTCTGATCTGAATCTTTCATGATAAAGATACACACTGTAGCTGTGTGCTACCATACCTCTTGTCATGCGAGCATTTACCCCAGCAGCCTCGTATCATCTTGGGTTGCAGATTGGCTACAGAGCCATCTTTCCCACTAGATTCTAAGTCACAGGTGATGCCATATAACCTCTTGGCATTGCCTTCTCCACACTGTGTACAGAGCCTGATACATATTGGTCTTACATGCTTATAGACTGAACAAAGGTCGGTAGGTCTTGTTTAGTCTCTAGTTGTCTTCATCTGAGCTTGTTGACACAAGGTGCAGAAGCTAACTCGAAATTCAAGCAAGACAGGCTTTATCATAAGGAGCATCAGGATCCTTCACAGGAGCTAGAAAGTCAAATCTGCTTTTCTCTGAGTCCCTGACTCAGGGGCCACGGGGATAGGATAGGTGTAAGTAAAGTCATCTTGATTCATTCCTGCAGCAAGAGCAGTGGGTAGAGATAATTTTGTTTGGGAGGAAAGTTTGTGAGCCTTAGCTGACATCTCCTGGATACTATCTAGAGCTTGCAATTCAGGAGTTCTTTATTAAATCGGATAGTAGCTTCTTAGGACACTTTCTCCTCTATCAGTGTTGAAACTCTATGAGCCAGGTCCGGTGTTTACCTTGTTTATCCCTACCTGGTTTATGCCCAGACTCTAGCATAGTGCCTGCCACGTCTCAGGCACTCAACAAATTATTGACTGATTGATCCCCAGTTCAGCCCACAGAAGTCCTTGTGGCTCCCCTTAACTACCATTTGTAACAGAGTTTCTACAGTAAAATACATGTTAGTGTAGTGCATTCAAAAGAATTCTAGAAAAGAACCCAAGGGCCAGTCCCAGCTCTGCACTAACTAGGTGTATGACTTTAAGCAAATCACATGATCACTCCAATTTCAGCTAGTTCATCTTTGAAATAAATTGGATTGAACTAGATCATCTCTGAAGCCCCTTCCAATATAAAATGCTACGGCTGAAACTAACAGAGTCAGGATTAAATTCACCCCACCCCTATCAGTCTTCTCTCCCCATGCTATATATGGTATAAATGTTTGTCCGTAGAGATGAATAGATTCCCCAGTGCCGAATAATTTTCATAAGATACTAATGGTCATTGTTATCACCATCATGATAATAAATAATAGTTCTCAAGCACTTACAATCTTCCAGTTGCTGTTCTAGGCACTTTTCATCTATTGACTAATTTAATCCTTACAAAACCCTATGAGGTAGGCCCTACTACTATCCTCATTTTGCTGTTAAAGATATTGAAACCCTGGAAGATCAAGTTACACAGTAGTACTGGTTCCAAGCTTGAGTTCCAAACCACTACCACAGTGGCTCTCAATGTGGGGTCCCACAGCATCAGCATCACCCTGGAATTTGTTAGAAATGACAGTTTTGGAGCCCTACCCCAGGCTTATTGAATTGGAAACTCCAGGACTAGAGGGGCTAGCAGTTTGTGTTTTAACCTTCCAGATGCACCCTAAAATTTGAGGACCCCCTACTTCCTTTCACCACCACTACATTTCAACAAACCAGTAAGTGCTTCTATAGGGATTTACGTCACAGGTATTCCGGTTGGGGAAGTGGGGTGTGGCATTCCTGCCCATCTGTGTGTGATTGAGGCAGTGTCAAATGATCATAAATTAGGAGTCAGTAGTATTGCTTTTCAATCTCTCTTTCTCCTCATTGTCATCACTGATGAAATCACTCCAGAGAAAAAGTCAGGAATGAAGACCATTACAAAGAAAGGAGGAGAGGGGGATTATTCCTCATGTATGCTTTAGAGAGGATAAGTCCTCCTCCTGGAAGCCTGGGCAAGTCTCCTGACAGAGTGAGCAAAAAGGATTCACGTAGTGCATCATCTGGAAGATAGACATGCCTTCCTTAGCCCAAGGCAGCCCCTTTAGCCCTGAGTTGTCCCACCTGGCCACCATCACGTGTGTGGGTAAGCACTTGAAATGTGACTAGACTGAATTGAGACATGCTGTCTGGAAAATGCACAGATTTCAAAGACTGCGTATGTTAAAAAGAACGTTAAAATATCTATCGTTTATAATATTTTGTATTGATTATATGTTGAAATGATACTATATTGGATACTTTGGGGTTAAATAAAATATATGAAAATTAGCTTCACCTATTTCTTTCTGCTTTTTTTTTTTATATGGCTATTAGAAAATTTAAAATGACCTGTGTAGCTTATATTTCTTAAGGATAGCACTGTTTTAGACTAATCTTGAAAAGTCCTCTCTGCATCTACCTTAATGCATGTAACATGTTGTACATATAGTTCCTGTTTTCTGGGAACAGGGCTTATCAATACTGAAACAGAGAGATGTGTGGAAAGGCTAGGACATGCTATTCAAAGGAGCCACCACCAGCCAAGAAGTTGGATTCCAGAGGTAGGAATCAGACTAAGAGGTAGGATCAGGCGATCAGGATGGGCTTGAAGGATAAGGTCAGTAGAAAGGTCAAAGCTGGCTTCCCAAGAACAGGTTTAGGGCACCAGGGCCAGGAACCCCAAGCAGGGAGACTGGCGACCAGGTGGTCATGAATGTAAAGAAACTTCCTGCTGCGTGCCCAGGGCTTTTATATTGTTACTGCTGGCCCAGAAACTAATTCTAGAATGACTTACCTGGGTACGTGAGTGGGAGCAGGTAATTGGAAACACCTGGCTGAAGTAGGTGGCTGGGTGCGCTCCAGGAAACAACCACTTCTGGTAAGTATGTTCTGACAGTAATGATGATAGGGCCAAGTTAGAGCATTTATTAAAGTAGAGTGACCTGAACCCTAGTTTCCATATTCAGGGTGCTACTCTGTGACTTATGTTGGTCCTAACTTTTTATATCACTGCACAACGTTAAAGATAGAGCGTTACATTAAAACTACAAGCTAAGGCAATAATGCTTATTCTAAAGAAAAATATAGTAATTTAATTGCTATCTTGAAAAATCGGTTTCTCATATTATAGTCATCATGAGAAAGCCCTTTGAGATAGATTGTTTCTAGAGATGGTTACAATAGTCCCTCCCATCCTGTATGTGCTTTTGCCATGTGACTTTGCCACCCCTCACATAAAGGGTAAAGAGACTGTTTCCCTTTAATTTGGATTTGGGCTGACCCTGAAACCAATAACATGTGGAGGAAATGACCCTGTTTTTGCCCTCTTGGAAGTAGCTACTACATACAGAAGTGTGGGCTAGACTAATAAGTGATGAGAGCATGGGGAGAGAGAATGGCCACATTAGAGAACTGCAGTGCATTGGCATCAAGGACCCAGAACTGTGAGTGAGGCCATTTCAGATCCTACAACTCTGGTCAAATCACCTTGGCCATCTGTCACAGGAATCAAAGCTAAGCCATCACCATGGAGCCCTGCCTGCCCTGACTCACAGAATCAGTCCTGAGAAATTAAAAGGTTTAAACTGTTAAGTTTGGGGATGGTTTATTAAGCAGTAATAGATAAGTGAAGCATCCTTTATAATTTGTATGTGTATTTCTCTTTAAGGTTCTTTCATACATTGTTCGCATAGTTATATAACTTCAGGGATATATGTAGTTGCTTAAAATATTTACGCACTCACTCAGAATACATTATGTCAACACTACATCCAGCAAGTTGTACAAACTTAATCCTTATCTTTTGAGATGTCTTCTTTAAAAATGAATATATAGAGAACATCCATTTTCAAATGACAACGAAAGCATTTTCATGCAATACTCCTATCTTAAAACCTCTGAAATAAAGGAAGATAAAATATTGAGAAAACTTCAACTTCATGGTTGCAATAAAATGGTCGCTATCTAAATTACACAGTATTAAGAATTTGAGACAAATTTATGAGATTTGGACAAAAATAAGAGAATATGCCCGGCCAGCCTGGCTTCCTTCCCTGGCCCTGATGGACTTGGGGCTGCCCTGACAGGCAGGCAGGGCAGGGCTGGGCCGGCCACACGGGCTACAATGCCAAAGTCCGACTTGGCCTTCTTTGGGTTCCTGTGTGCCCAGTCAGATGCCAGAAGTGGGCAGAGAATTGTAGGAGAGCAGCCTTGGAAGATAAAACACATGATCAGCTAAATAAACATTATCAGGTACGTGCCGAACACTTGAAGATCTCTGTGATCTGTAGAACTAGTCCTTATAGGACAGCTCTTCGAGATAGGGCTGTACCAACAGCATTTGATCTTACCAGTCATTTGAACAAGCTACATCCTAGACACAAAATGAATAAAAGAATTGAGTGAACATGAAATCAGGAAAAAAATTGATGAAACTTCTGTAAAGGAACAAAAACATAAAGAAAGAAACAACAACAATGCTCAGAACCCAAATGCAGAAGAGGGGGTGAAGAACAGGTTAAAGGTATTTTACCTTAAACCCATGAAGAGAAGGAAAACAAAGAGTACCTAAAATAGTTATTTGAAATTTTGATTCTTACAGGAACACAAAACATGGATGGACATGAGGCTGTGTATTAGTAAGAGTTCTCTAAAGAAACAGAACCAACAGGAGATGTCTGTAAAAAGAAATTTATAAAGGTGTCTCACACAACCATGGGAATGCAAGAGTCCAAAATCTGTAGGGCAGGCTGTGAAGCTGGCAACACCCATGAGGGGTCTCGATGAACTCCACAGGAGAGGCTCACTGGCTGAAGAAGCAGTGAAAAATTCTCTTCCTTAAAAGTCTTCAACTGATTGGATCAAATCCAATTGATTGTATTATCTCGTTTGTGGGAGAAATAAATGCTAGAGATATGCAAGAGTTGCATTTGGGAAGAAACTCTCTGGGAAATGAGAGACACGCGCTTCTTTTCCATTGTCACTGGCGATGTGGTGGACATAGCAGGGAAAAACACCTGCCTGTGTTGGTGAGGTTTGTGAATGAATCTCATAAACTGAGAGGAATGTGTGGGCTTTCTGCCTTATGAAGCTGATGTAGAAATTTTGACTGTGAAATTCCATACTACAAAAACTGTGAAGTGAGGACTAAATATGGAGTTCTGTTGCAGATAGGCTTGCATTGTGTCTAGTGGATTTTCTTCCAAAATGAAAGTTGTTGCTTCTCGACGTCTAGAGAAATGTCTCCAAGCTATCTACACACTCTCCTCTTCCTTGTGCCTTTAATATGTGGTTAGCAAAATCAGTACCTGTTATGAAAGTATCTGTTGCATTGGGAGCAGTTGAGGAAGTTTCTTCTTTTTTCCATCAATCACCACAACTACTTTTAGAACTCGACCATGTAATTTCAGTCTTTTTGAGAGCAATGGACTGTGGGGTAATGAACTGAAGCAAATTTGCCATTCTCAATGAACAGGCAGGCACAATGCTTTTAAAACTCTTAAAATTTTAGTGGAACTCCTGCAAGCACTTGTTTTACATTTAGGTGATATAAATAATGACACAAATGTTAGATGGAATATCTGTATAGCTGGCAGAGCATTTGTACCCTGTAGTACATTAACAGATTTTTATTTCATTGTTACCATTTTTGTTCCTAAGAATGTTCTTTTATAAGGGCCTTTGGGAAAAATTTCCAGGGGCAAACATCTGTTGTCTTGTTTGCAGCCAGCAGCTTGACTGTAGTGCTGTATTCACTAAATGAAGTGATGGAAAGTATTGTTTATCATGAATTTGGGTTTGAGGAAGCCACAAATTTGGCATCCAAACTTGATATTCACAAGAAACTCCTTGGCAAATTCTGCAGAGCTCAGCAAGGTAACCTGGAATCTCAATTATATACATATATAATTATCTTTATAGAGTTACTGTAATGAAAACCTAAGTGTTCCAACAGTGGAGCACATTCGGGAACTTAAAGATATATTCTCGGAAATGCACCTCACAGGTCTTACATGCTTATCTCTGGAATCCTGTGTCATGGGGCAGCTCAAATTCAGTACCTTGGAGGAACACCATGCTGATATATACAGAAGTGACTCACCCAGTTCTGACACACTCTCAGCCGAGCTTCATTGTTGGAGAAGCAAGTGGAAACACAGAGGGAAAGCTACAGAGCTTCCGTCCATCATTTATGAAGCCCTCTACCTGCCTGACATCAAGTTTTTTCCTAATGTTTCTGCTTTGTTGGACATCTTATGTATTCTTGTGGTTATGGAGATTGAGAGTGAACGCTATGAAATGGACAAAAGCATCTCAAAGTATACCTGAGGAATGCTTTGACAGGTCAAAGGTCAAGTAACTTGGCTTTGCTTAACATAAATTTTGATATAAAACATGATCTAGATTTAATGGTGGATACATATGTCAAACTCTATATGACTAAGTCAGAGCTTCCTATAGGTAATTCAGAAACCATTTAAAATACTTAAGAAACTTTTTAAAATATGTTTTCCCCTTACATTTGGAGGGGAAGCTGCTTAATCACTGACTATCTTTACCTATAGGTCTCCTATTAAATACATTAGTCATTAATAATCTACATATTTAAAGGGCCCCTGTTTGAATTTTCATGCTTTGAAGGCCTATCTATTCTTCAACAAGATAGCATTGAAAGCGGCACATTTCATTTCTGCGTGATCTTTGTTAGTGACACTCTGGGATTACTTTAAGTCATTTTAGACATAATATTAAACATCACTGTGGATCCAATTGTTAGGTTATCTGTCCTTTGGCAAAACAAATTTTGAGGAGGAAGGAAGAAATGCATTTTGTAAAATGTTAAAGGTCACGACTGACCTTTAACTAGTAAGATTTTTGAGTATGTTGTTAAAAATTTGTATTGGACAGTTAGAGGAATTACCAGAGCATGAGAAAAACTGAGCTTGCCAAGCAAGGATTTCAGTGTAGATTTTGTCCTTATGAAATTAACATAAAGAAACACATTACAGTAAAAGTTCAAATCCCTTTTTCCACACCTGGTTGTTGCTGTTTACATTCCTTTGTTGAGCCTTTATCTTCAGAACCTTTTTAGCAGATATATATTGAACACTTCTGTTTCATAGTCAAGACAGAATCAGAGGCCATGGCTACTGACAACTGGCTTGTCAGTTTTGTTCTATTTCCATGACTATATCTACTGTCTCACCTTGATTTATAAGCAAAACCTGAAAAGCCTACAAAATAACTGTTTTGTGATTTATTTAGGAATAATGCAGAAAATATTGTTATTCTTTTGGTGAATAAAAATTTTGTGCAGTTTATTTCAATCTAAATAAAATATGCATTATGTAAAAAAAAAAAATGAGAGGATGCTAGAAGCTTTACATATAGGCAGTGGATTTGGCTCAAATTATCAGTCCTGAAAGGCCCACATGATAATGTTACGTCGAGAGAAATCAAGAATATCCTTATAGATATTCTCATAGATACAAAAGAATATCTATAATTGTATCCTTATAGATACACTATATAGATAGAGATACACTATATAGATATATAGATACACTTATAGTGTATCTATGTAGATATAGTATCTATATAGTATATCCTTATAGATACACTTCAAAATGGGAGAGAAGCTAATGCTGAAAGAGAAACCAATTTTATTGTCCTAGCTAAGGGACACTGTAAATTGTGATCTGAGATGAGGGCAGAGAGAAATTAATTCCCAAATAGCACCATGGCAACCCCATAACTTGTCAGCTATTCTGTGAGCTACACTAGCCAACTGTTTTGGTTTGCTAAAGCTGCTGGAATACAGTATACCAGAAATGGATTGGCTTTTACAAAGGGGATTTATTAAATTACAAGTTACAATCCTAAGGCCATGAAGATGTCCAAATTAAGACACCAACAAGAGGATACCTTCTTGGAGGAAAGGCAGCTGGCATCCAGGCGTCACATTGGAAGACACATGACTCCATCTGCTATCTTTCTCACCTGGTTTCTGGTTTCAAACAGCTCTCTCAGCTCCTGTGGTTCCTTCTTGCTTCTCCCCAGAGTGTTTTTTTTCCTAGCATCTCTAAACTCTCTCAGCTCTCCTGAAGGACTCCAGCAAGCAGATTAAGACCCATTTTGTATGGGCAGGGTCACATCTTGGTGGAAAGAACTTAATCAAAAGGTCGTATATCCAACAATAGGTCTGCCCCCACAAGATTGCAGTTATAGAGCATAGGCTTTTCTGGGGTGCACAGCAGATTGAAACCAGCACACTTGGCCCTCTGGACCCTCAAATGACATGTTCTTTCCATATATGGAATACATTCATTCCATCCCAGCATCACAAAAGCCTTAAATCATTTCAAAACGTTATTAGGTACAAAGTTTTATCAAAATCATTTACAGGGCCATACGACCCAGCAATACCATTGCTAGGTATCTACTCAAAGGACTTAAGGGCAAAGACACAAACGGACATTTGCACACCAGTGTTTATAGCAGCGTTATTTACAATTGCAAAGAGATGGAAACAGCCAAAATGTCCATCAACAGACGAGTGGCTAAACAAACTGTGGTATATACATACGATGGAATATTATGCAGCTTTAAGACAAGATAAACTTATGAAGCATGTAATAACATGGATGGACCTAGAGAACATTATGCTGAGCGAGTCTAGCCAAAAACTAAAGGACAAATACTGTATGGTCCCACTGATGTGAACGGACATTCGAGAATAAACTTGAAATATGTCATTAGTAACAGAGTTCAGCAGGAGTTAGAAACAGGGTAAGACAATGGGTAACTGAAGCTGAAGGGATACAGACTGTGCAACAGGACTAGATACAAAAACTCAAAAATGGACAGCACAATAATACCTAAGTGTAAAGTAATCATGTTAAAACACTGAATGAAGCTGCATCTGAGCTATAGGGTTTTTTTGTTGTTGTTTTTTACTATCATTACTACTTCTATTTCTTTTCTCTATATTAACATTTTATATCTTTTTCTGTTGTGTTGCTAGTTCCTCTAAACCGATGCAAATGTACTAAGAAACGATGATCATGCATCTATGTGATGATATTAAGAATTACTGAGTGCATATGTAGAAAGGTATGATTTCTAAATGTTGTGTTAATTTCTTTTTTTTATTTTTATTTTTTTTTCTTTTTTCTTTCTTTCTGTTAGTAAAAAAATAATAATAAAAAAATTAAAAAAAAAACATAAGTAAAAAAAAAAAAAAATCATTTACAGGCATGGTTTGTCCTAAGGCAAAATTCTCCTCTGGCTGTGGACCTGTGAAATTTAGAACAAGTTGTCTGCTTCTAATATATAAAGAAGGGATAGTCATAGGATAAATGTTCTCATTGCCATAGGGAGAAATTGGAAGGAAAACAGATGTCAGAGGCCCCAAACAGTTCTGAAAACCTCCAGGGCTAGCTCCATCAGATTTCAAAGTCTAAAATTCATATACAGAATGACGTTTTATCCCTGGGGCTTGAGAGAGCAGCAGTCCCACCCTTTTTTTTTTTATTATTAATTAAAAAAAAAAAAAGAAATTAGCACAGCATTTAGAAATTATTCCATTCTACATATGCAATCAGTAATTCTTATCATCACATAGATGCATGATCATCATTTCTTAATACATTTGCATCGATTTAGGAAAAGAACTAGCAAAACAACAGAAAAAGATATAGAATGTTAATATAGAGAAAAAAAGAAAAATAATAATAGTAAAAAAAAAGACACAAACAAACACACAAACAAAAAAAAACCTATAGCTCAGATGCAGCTTCATTCAGTGTTTTAACATGATTACTTTACAATTAGGTATTATTGTGCTGTCCATTTTTGAGTTTTTGTATCTAGTCCTGTTACACAGTCTGTATCCCTTCAGCTCCAATTACCCATTATCTTACCGTGTTTCTAACTCCTGCTGGTCTCTGTTACCAATGACATATTCCAAGTTTATTCTCGAAGTCCCACCCTTTTCAAAGGCTTATAGAGTGGCCCTGCTCTCTCCAAGTAGAGGGGTGAGAGTTTTAACATCGAGAAGTATTGAGGAGACCAGCTTGTACTCAGCCCCACCCTCTTCAAGCATCTGGATGGCATGTAGACTTTCTACCATCTTTAGGGCACATGCTCAATCCCTTCAGAACAGTGGGGGTGCTGGCCAAGCTCTCCCTAATCACCAGGAATGTGCCCCACCCTCTCTGAGGCCTGGGCCACCAAAACTTCCTGAACATTGAGGAAGAAGGCCTGCCCTTTTTGTCTGTGGCAAGCTCACCCTTTCAACGTGCATGAATGGGTCTGCTCTCCTGGCCCGAGATTTCTTGGCTCCAGATCTTAGTTTCCATGGTTCTGCCTTTGAAGTAATTGTTCCTTCAATTTATTCCTTTTCTGTCCCTTTTAGTCCAGACTGACAGTAGTTACATTCGTAGAGATCTTGTTAAAAAATTGTTGGCTTGAAATGCAGCATATAAGGGTCACAACTATCAGACATTAGGACTTTCCAAAAATCCTTTCTGGATAATTACCATTTCCAAACCTGGTTTGTGCTGAAATGGCTGACTTGTTCCATGTCTTGTTAAATCCTCATGTGGGGCACTGTTCTCTGGGGACTCATTTTCTGAAAGCTCAGAATTTTCCAAACCATCAATTTCTGGTTTCTTTGTACCCAAGAGTTCAGTTATCAGTTTATCCCTTTCTTCTCCCATTTTACTATAAGCTACAAAGAGAAGCCAGGCTGCATTTTCCACATTTAGTTTGAAAATTTATTCAGCTAAGTATCCTAGTCCATCACTTTCAAATTCTGTCTTCCACCCAGCAGCAGTGTTCAATTTTGCCAAATTCCCTACCACTTTAACACAAGAATTGCCTTTCTTCCAGTTAGCAATGGCACAGTCATCATTTCTCAGGTCCTATAAGTCCTTCTTTCAGTTCCTGTAGTTCCTTCTTGCTTCATTCTCGGGCATTATCTTTCTTAGCATATCTAAACTCTCAGCTCTCTTGAAGGACTCCAGCAAGCAGAGTAAGACCCACCTTTTAATGGGCGGAGTCATGTCTCCATGGAAACAATTTAATCTAAAGGTCCCACCCAAAAATAGGTCTGTCCCCATAAGATTGGATTACAAAGAACCAGCACACCAACCAACTGCAGAAAACTAAGGACAGCCATGTCCTGGAGCAGAGAACATAAGTGATTTGGTAAAAGGGCTTTGAAAGAAGTCTGAAGCTTCAAGCTGCCCTCAGTGCACTTTCCTGCTGTTCCTCATATGATTCTTCAGCCAATAGCCAGCCTTGTTCAAATCTTAATACTAAATGAAAAGACATGATCCTGAGATCTACACCTAGGGCCGCAAGTGAGGAGAGGGCTGCATGGAGAAGAAAAGAAACATTAACAAAACAGATGAAGAGCATGTATAATAAGGAGTGTTATCCAAAGAAAAGTCAAATGATACAGAAAACAACATAAAAATGATTGGAAAGAAGATGATAGATATCAAAGATAAACAAGATACAGTATATGCATACTTGGTGGACTAAATAGATGAATTAAAACTATGTTCAAAGATAACTAGAAAAACTAAAGACTTAAGTGAATGTGCATGTTGAAAGTGCAGATGGTAGCCCAGAAAAGTTGATTCAGAATTATTAACACAAAATTAAGAGACTTTAGGTTTTATATTGTTTCCAGTGAAGAGAACGAAGTCTCAACCTCAAGTCCTGACCCAAATTGTAAATGTCAGCCTGTCATCATGAAAACAGCTACCAAGCAAAATTAAAAAATAAAATGTATGTAAGTGGATCCACACTGGACATCCCTTATTTAGAATTTGAGTTTCCATTTGTTCACGTTCTTATGATTTTTCATAGAATTGTTTCTTAGGTGTTTATGACACATACATAGTCCTGTTTTAAGATTATTTCTGTGACAGAAGCACGTAAAGCACAGAAACTCATGGCTTAAAAGGTAGCAGTCGAGTAAACATAGTTAAACATAACCTTGATTAACAAATCTTGTTATTCATGGATGACAGCTCAGTTAATAAGTGTTTGTAGCTTGGATACTGAACTGGAGGTTAATGGCGAAGTGGAAGCAATTGTAGAATCCAGATTTTTAAGACAAACACACATCACACCCCAAAAGGCATGCATGGAATCAGGTGTAGTTAGTCACCTGTGATGTACTTTGGGTGTTCTCCTTCACTGGTCCAGCTGTGAATAGCCACCAGAGTCAAGAACTTACCAAGGAAAGAGGAATGGTCCTTCACTGCTAGACTTCCTGCTCCACTTCTGCTTTCATAATGTGAATGGATAAATAGTCATTGTGGGAAAGGGGTATTTTTACTTGAAATTTTTTTTATTTAACGTTTTATTTTGACTTCTCCAAATTAGGTTTGTAGAACATATAGGTTAATTATATAGTTACAAGGGAGTACATATGCAAATTTAGATTTGTTAAATCTAACTTTTAAATTATTTTAAAAGATTTAACTTTTAAATGTAAATGGTGTGGAGTCAGATTTCCCTTTATTTCATGTGTGTCAAAAGCAAAATGAATGTGAGATATGGTTTGAAAGCTGCACTGTTGATTTCCCATGAAGTAACGGTTTTATGTTGAAGAATCTGAAGCCTTGGTTCTTTCCTTAACTGACTTTCTTTTCTCCCCGTGGAGAAAAAGCAAGATTTTTTTTTTCATTTGCACTTGGTGAGCAGGTCAGGATTGAAAGTAAATACATATCTGAAGCAATGTGCAACTCAGTCATATCTTTAAAGTGTACTAAAAGAATGTGGGAAGACTACCTTTTGCCTCTCATTTCTTGAGACACAGAGAAAGGACTGAGTCTAAATCATGTAACTTCAAAATTGTTTCTGTCATCAAAAGCCGAGGTTGGGTGGTGATTTTATCACACATCGCAGCCTGGCTGTGTCATGGGTCATGTGGTTCAGCATGTGAACAGGAAGGTGAAAACTGGTGAACTTTTGCCTCAGTTGTGTCATCCATCAGGGAATAAATGGACCAAATCAACTTGTGCAGCTGTATGAGGAGGTGAATGGCTGAGTCCTTCTCACACAGGGACCTTTGTGTACAGGACATGACCTAGCATTACGATGGGATGCACTGTGGCAGACTACTAACCCATTATCACACCAGAACACACCATCATTTATCTTCTAATTCAGAGTGTCACCTGTTCTTCATTGACCAGTCAATAACCATTAATTATACTCAGTGGAAATTTAAACAAAGCCCTTTCCCTCCGTTAAAACCAGTAAACTATTCAGCAATAACAAATAAATCTGGAGTTGTATATCCTTTCCTTTCCCATTCCCAGACTGGAGTCTGCTACAATATGAGCTTTAGAGGAAATGCCTAGAAATTGGTAGGTCAAAGGCCACAGATAGTCTGATGGAAAAGAAAAGAACAGATTCTTGGCACTCACTGTAGTGAAAGTGAGAGGCTCCCACTGACCCCCAGATTCCTGTTGGTAACAAAACAAGCCCTGGGGAGCTGGTGCCCAGTGTCTAATGTGATCCACCATTAACCAGTAATCATAAGTTCTCTTTTTATTTTTAGCAAGGCCTTGCTTTCTTTCACATGACTAATAATCTGAATTTTAGACCATTTTGGCACAATAAAGTGTTTTAAGAGAAATAAAATAAGCCTAAAGGCCCTGAAAGACCTACTGGAAATGTTATTTTTAGAATGGAAATTTGAGTAAAACACATTTAAATGTATTTACTCTGCATTTACATCCACTCCTTCAGAAAAGAATGCTCAAATAGAAATTCTAGGCAGAGCTTACATTTTTCCTAAAATCTATGAAAGTATTTTGATGAAGGCTAAAACAACTTAGTTGCTTGCATGTGTATTGCATACGTGTGTGGGGGTGTGCAGATGTGTGTTGGGGGTGTGTTCACATGATGAGACAAGAAGGTCGGCCACTTAGGGAAGGGTAGAGAGCAATGTGGTCAAAGGGCTGGTTCAGACTCAGTGAAGGGCAGCCACGCTGTGGCACCGTTGGTCACGAGTGGAGAGATAACAGGACTCGTTCCATTTACAAGACCCGAGGCCCCTTGTCCGAATCAGAAGGCTAGGTCAGTGGAGGAGGCAGACAAGGGGTAGAGCACATGGGCGGAGGGAACCATGGGACATCTGCCCGGAGGGAGCCAACGTGCTCCTTATAAAGGGTGCATCTTCGCTCAATTCCACCCAGTCCTGGGCTCCAGGCCCTGCCGTCCTGGTCCTAAGTATTGATTCTCAGGGAGCTACAGAGCTACTGCATACCTGTGCTGCGTGTAGCTCTCCCAAAAGAGGATGTCTTGAAATCCATGTCTTTTCTTTTTCTTTTTGCATGGGCAGGCATCGGGAATCGAACTCGGGTCTCTGGCATGGCAGGTGAGAACTCTGCCTGCTGAGCCACCGTGGCCTGCCCTCCATGTCTTTTTAAATCTGATCATGCTTTATTGTTAATATCAACATAATTAGTATAAAATTTACACAATTCTGTGACTACATTCATCAACCATGTTCTCCTAATATGAAATGAAACTGCAGATATTTCATTGATGTGAACCAAATGCAGATGAACTGTCTCCCAGGTAAAACTATTTCCTCAGTCAATTCCTGAACAGTTTATCATTGACCTGAAACTACTGCCACGGACCCACCCAGCATGCCACTTCCAAGACATGTAGGATTACCCAAGGTCTTATCTGCCATAGATCACAAACCCTACTTTAAATAATCTTGCAATAGACAAAAATACAAAACTATTTTTGTCCCAATAAATCATTAAAAATAAATGATATATATATATATTATTTTATTTTAACTGTTTAGAAGCTGTCACAAATGCAAATGAATGGGGAGAATTTCAGCTTTTTCAGTGGAATTTTCTGATAGAAAATAGGCAGTCCCAGTGATTTCAGCATGCTGTTTTTCAGCTGATCTAACAGCAGCTAGGGTGATCCCAATCCAAATAGTTTTCTTTAACTTATAGCAAGACTGCAATGCCCTATATTGGGGATTATGTTAGAATGAAATACCAATGAGTTTTACCATATCTCCTATCTGTGTAAAAATTATGTTTATAATTGATGTGCAATTCCAAGCAGGCTTATATGCTATTGAAAAAAGTCTTCTGAGTTAGACCTGACTATGATGTTTGCTGCCAGATTGTGTATTTGAATATACAGTTGCATTTTTGCCCACTGAGATTCTTCATTTCTATTAAGAGAGTGCACTTGTACATTGCATCTATTTTGATCAGGGTGTGGATATATCTGAGGACCTGACCTTGAAATGCTGCCTTATGAAATGCTTAACTCTGCTGTAAGCATTTTCATTGCCTCTCAGACAACTTTTTGAAAGTATTAGTCCTATTCATTATATGATTGAGGGTTTTTTTTTCCCCATTAATGATTCTTCTTTGTTTGCTTTTTATGTCACTAGACTAGAAAATTTTCAACTTTATTTTTAAGAAATTAGGTTCTACTTTTGCAGACAAAAGGAAAGTTGTTCAAGTTACTTTTCTTTTCCATCTATTTATGATATAAAGGAAAATTAGGCAATGCTTTCTTCTTTTCTTAAATATAGTATAAAAATTACCCTCCACAGGTACTCTACAGTATAATTTTCCTCTAAATTGTGGTCCAAGCACCTCCTGCATGAGAATTGCATGCTATGTTAAAAGTAAAATTCCTAGGAGATGTTCTCCAGGTCTGCTGAATCAGAACTCCTGTGGCTGCAGCCCAATAATTTAAAAAACTCCTTCCATGATTTTGATTCAACACTAAAGTTTAAGAACCACTGCAACAGTAGAGTATTGTATTAAAATCGTGCTCATTTTTTAGCTGTATATGTTCATATCCAGTTATGTGCATTTGATAATATTATATTTCTAGAGGAGCCTCTTAGCGGAACTTTAACCTGAATTTTTCTCTCCCTCCCTCCTTATCTCCTTCTTTCCCTCCTTCCCACCCTCTCCTCCTTCTCCTTCTCCCCCTCCTCCCCCCTCGTCCTCCCTCCTCCTCCTCCTCCTCCTCCTCCTCCCCCCCTCCTTCTTCTTCTTCTCTCTCTCTCTCTCTCTCCCCACCCACCCTCTCCAGGCGATGTGGCTGATGTTGCAGAATGATGAGCCAGAAGACTTTGTCATAGCAACTGGGGAAGTTCATAGTGTCCGGGAATTTGTAGAGAAATCATTCTTGCACATTGGAAAAACCATTGTGTAAGTATAAATGAGCATGATTTATGATCATTCATCACCCATGTGCTGAAAGTTTTGCTCATGTGCTTACTATTCAGCCTTGGTTTTCTTTTTCTTTTTCCCTTTTCACTCTTCTACAAAGCAATACAGGAGCTTCAGTATGGAACAGGGACTTTGTTCTTCCCTACCACCCACCCCAGTTATTTTATGTGTCAAGTGCTTGGCACCATCTAAACCCAGTTTTTTTACTGTGATTTTACTATGGCTAATTTTATTCTTACCTATGAACTTTTGAGATCAATGCAATAATATTTCACAGTCTTTTTTATACTTTCACTTTATATTTAAAATTTTTAAGCCACCAAAAACTTCTAGAAAAATTTTTTGAATACTTTACAATGAACTTTCTTCTTCCTGAACCACTGAGAATAAATTGCCACCCTGATGCACCATCTTCCTAAATATTTTTGTATATTTCCTAGAAACAATGATACCCTTATACATCACCATAATATAACCATGAAAACCAGAGAAATTCACACTGACACATTATGACCATCTGATCCTTAGATCCCATTTGAGTTTTGCCAGTTGAACCTGGACTGTACTTTATATCAACATGATCCAGGTTATGATTAACTACTATGTACAGTTGTTGCATTACATAAATTTTGAGGTCAGATTTTTTTTGTAATATATAAGATTTGTGGGAAATCCTTCATTACAAATTGAAGTTTCATTTTTAAATATAAGAAAGGACTTCCACATCTAGCCACGATGGAATCGCAGTAACCACATTTAAACTTCTACTTAAACAACTAGGCAAAATATATGAAACAAGTATTTTAGACACTGGACATTGCAAGACTGTGATCCCTTATAGAAAGGAAACAGATGAGGGAAGACCTACAGTCAACCTGAATTTCTAACTGGTGGCACATTCTGGATTGTGTGGCATGAAAGGGGGAACAAAAGGAGGCAGAGTGCAGAGTTCAGAGAATCTGAGGTACCTGGACTTTGTAGGGCAAATTCTGGAAATGTGGGATCTATGAAGAAAAAGAACTTCAGAAATCTACACAACAGTTCCCCTAAGTATTGGGGCAAAGGACTACTTGCATTAAGTCACTGAAATGAGCATCCAGTTCTAAAGGGAGTAGAGAGAACATTCAATGAAATTCCCGTGGAATATAAATGGGGAATTTCTGGGGTCCCTACTGACAATAGGTCCAAAAGAAGAAGCAGGCTCCCTGCGCTTCCCATTTGCTTTGGGTTTATCTGCTTCATAGGAGGGCTAAGTTCTGAAGGAGACCACCAGCCAAAACAGAACCAATTGGCAAAGAGAGTGAAAGATGCTTTTTGCCTTGGTTTCTTTGTCTTGATTAGCTGGCATTTATGAAAATCTCTGCCATATCACTAGCTGGATACAAACTTAAGGGGTAGCCCTGGGACTAAATCCCAGAGTTAACACTTTAAAATATTAAATGTAAAGTGTATAACAAAAGATTGCAAGACAAAGAAAGAAAGAGGAAATCATGGCCAATCAAAAGAAATAAGATAAAAATTCAGAATCTATCAAGAAAGAGGACCAGACTTTGGACTTACCAGATAGAGACTTTAAAATATGGTCTTCAAGACAGGCCACGGTGGCTCAGCAGGTAGAGTTCTCCCCTGCCATGCCGGAGACCCAGATTTGATTCCCAGCGCCTACCCATGCGAAAAAAAAGGAAAAGAGAAAAAAATATGATCTTCAGTATGCTCAAGGAGATAAAGGAAAACACAGGGAAAGGCCTAAAAGATATGAGGAAAATAATTAACAAACAATATGGTAATCTCTCCAGAGAAATTCTCTCCAGAGAAGATTACAGTAACTGAAATGAAAAATTCCCTAGACAATTTCAACAGAGGAATACAGGTGACAGAAGAATCAGTGAACTCAGAAAAGACAACTGGACTGATACCAGCTGAGGAGGAGAAAGAGAAAAGAATAAAAAAGAATGAACAGAACCTAACTAACCTATGGGACACCATCGAGTGTGGCAAGGTGGAGTGTGGGAGTTGAAGAAAGAGAGAAAGGGGTAGGAGATATATTCAAAGGAAAATTTGGGCAAGAAACTTCCCAAATTTAATGAAAGACATGAATATGCACATTCAAGAAGCCCAACAAACCATAAACAGGATAAAATCAAAGAAAATCATACCCAGATACACAGTAGACAAATTGTCCAATGCCAAGAAGGAGAGAGTTCTGAAAGCTGCAAGAGAAAAGCAATGGCTTCTGTATGAGTGATTCCCAATAAGAAAAGTGCTGATTTCTCATCAGAAGCCCTAGAGGCAAGAAGGCAGTGGCATGAAATGTTTAAAGTGCTGAAAGGAAACAATGATCAACAAGGAATCTTATATCTGGCAGAACTTTCTTTTAAAAATGAGGGAGAGATTAAGACATTCCCAGATGAACAAAAGCTGATGAATTTGTCAGTACTAGATCTGCCCCCCAAGCAATACTAAAGTAAGTTCTTCAGGCTGAAAAGAAAAGACACTAAACAGCGCATCAAAGAAGCATAAAACAATAAAGACTGCTGGTAAAGGTGACCATATGGATAATTTTAAATGCCAGTAATGTTGTTTTGTACTCTATGTTATGTAACTCCACTTCTTGCTTCACACAAGCTAAATTGCAAATGCATAAAAAAGTATGATAAATTGATGGTTTTGGTCAGACAAGTACAACAAAGGGGCAGGTAAAGGGGTCTAGGAACAGTATATGTGTACGTTATTGAAGATAAGTTGGTATCAAAGCAAATATGATCATTATATATTTAGGATGTTAAATTTTAACCTCATGGTAACCACAAAGAAATATGTGAAAAATACATTTAGAAAAAAATAAGAAAGATCTCAAAATGGTACAATAAAAAAAATAAACATGAAAGTAGTCATTAATGGAAGAATTGAGGGTCAGCAAAGGTATAAAAATTACCAGCACAAAATTGCAAGATGGCAAAAGTCCTTCATTTTCAGTAGTTATTTTAAATGTAAATGAATCAAACTCCCCAATCAAAAGACAGAGATTGGAAAAATGGATTAAATAGCTATAACCCAACTATTTACAAGAGAATCACATTAAATTCAAAGATATAAGTAGGTTGAAATGGAAAAAATATATACCATGTAAGTAATAATCAGAAGAGGGCTGAGGTAGCTATACTAATACCATAAGTCAATTCAATAAGAAGACCAAACAGGTATAAAAATAAGTATACCTAATGGCAGAGTACCAAAATATGTGAAGCAAATATCGACAGATTTGAAGGGAGAAATAGATAGTTCTACAATAAAAGTAGGAGATAACACAACTCTAGACTAAATGTGATTGCTGTATGAGCTTACAATCTATATCCAATTTTAACTATCTTCCAAAAGCGACCATACAATATTTGTTCTTTTGTCTCTGGCTTATTTTGCAAAACATAATGTCCCCAGAGTTCATTCACTTCATTGCATGCCTCATGACTCCATTCCTTTCTGTAGTCACACAACAGAATGGCTCACATTTAAAAGGGTGACAATGTCAAGTTCTGATGTGGATGTGTAGCAAGTGGATCTTTTATACATGACTGATGGAAGTTATAAAATGATATACCCACTTTGGAAAACAGATTGACTTTCTTACAAAATCAAATCTACACTTACCATTTGACCAGCGATTCTACTCCTAAATATTTACCAAATAAAAACAAAATATATGTCCATCGAAAGACTTGTACATGAATATGCATAGCAACTTTATTCCTAAGAAAGCATTACCTCTCCCAATGCCCAGTCAACCAGTATATGGAAAGACAAATGTAATACAGACATACAGAGGAATGCTACTCAGTAATAAAATGTAATCATTACTGATACATACAACATGGATGTATCTTAAAATCATTATGCTTAGCAAAAGAAGTCAGATACTGAAGAGTACACACTGTATGATTCCATATATATGATATTCTAAGAAAGACTAATCTGTAGTGATAGAAAGCAGATTAGTGATTGCCTGAGATTGCAGATGAGAGTAGGGTGAGTGGGAGTGACACAGGGGAACCTTTTGGGGTGGTAAGATGTGTTTTATATGTTAATTGTGGTTGTGATCACATAAGTGCATGCAGTTTTCAAAACTCATCAAACTGTGCACTTTGGCGTGCATTTTACTGTTTATAAATTATCCCTCAATAAAGCTGATTTTTCAAAAAGGAAGAATGGAAAACAAGGAATTTAAGTGGCCGGCATCAAGGAAATGCTTAAGTAAATTTGATGGGCCATTATACACTGATTAAAAATAATGCTTTTTATCTGGAAGGGCAGGGTGCCCCGAATTGCTAAAAACATCTTGAGGAAAAAAAACGAAGCTGGAGGTCTCGCACTGCCTGACTTTAAGGCATATTATGAAGCCACAGTGGTCAAAACAGCATGGTATTGGCATAAAGATAGATATATCGACCAATGGAATCGAATAGAGTGCTCAGATATAGACCCTCTCATCTATGGACATTTGATCTTTGATAAGGCAGTCAAGCCAACTCACCTGGGACAGAGCAGTCTCTTCAATAAATGGTGCCTAGAGAACTGGATATCCATATGCAAAAGAATGAAAGAAGACCCATCTCTCACACCCTATACAAAAGTTAACTCAAAATGGATCAAAGATCTAAACATTAGGTCTAAGACCATAAAACAGTTAGAGGAAAATGTTGGGAGATATCTTATGGATCTTACAACTGGAGGCAGTTTTATGGACCTTAAACCTAAAGCAAGAGCACTGAAGAAGGAAATAAATAAATGGGAACTCCTCAAAATTAAACACTTTTGTGCATCAAAGAACTTCATCAAGAAAGTAGAAAGACAGCCTTCACAATGGGAGACAATATTTGGAAATGATATACCAGATAAAGGTCTAGTATCCAGAATTTATAAAGAGATTGTTCATCTCAACAACAAAAAGACAGCCAACCCAATTACAAAATGGGAAAAAGACTTGAACAGACACCTCTCAGAAGAGGAAATACGGATGGCCAAGAGGCACATGAAGAGATGCTCAATGTCCCTGGCCATTAGAGAAATGCAAATCAAAACCACAATGAGATATCATCTCACACCCACCAGAATGGCCATTATCAACAAAACAGAAAATGACAAGTGCTGGAGAGGATGCGGAGAAAGAGGCACACTTATCCACTGTTGGTGGGAATGTCAAAGGGTGCAACCACTGTGGAAGGCAGTTTGGCGGTTCCTCAAAAAGCTGAATATAGAATTGCCATACGACCCAGCAATACCATTGCTAGGTATCTACTCAAAGGACTTAAGGGCAAAGACACAAACGGACATTTGCACACCAATGTTTATAGCAGCATTATTTACAATTGCAAAGAGATGGAAACAGCCAAAATCTCCATCAACAGAAGAGTGGCTAAACAAACTGTGGTATATACATACGATGGAATATTATGCAGCTTTAAGACAAGATAAACTTATGAACCATGTAATAACATGGATGGACCTAGAGAATATTATGCTGAGTGAATCCAGCCAAAAACTAAAGGACAAATACTGTATGGTCCCACTGATGTGAACGGACATTCGAGAATAAACTTGAAATATGTCATTGGTAACAGAGTTCAGCAGGAGTTAGAAACAGGGTAAGACAATGAGTAATTGAAGCTGAAGGGATACAGACTGTGCAACAGGACTAGATACAAAAACTCAAAAATGGACAGCACAATAATACCTAATTGTAAAGTAATCATGTTAAAACACTGAATGAAGCTGCATCTGAGCTATAGGTTTTTGTTTTGTTTTGTTTTGTTTTGTTTTGATTTTACTATTATTACTTTTATTTTTTTCTCTATATTAACATTCTATATCTTTTTCGGTTATGTTGCTAGTTCTTCTAAACCAATGCAAATGTACTAAGAAATGATGATCATGCATCTATGTGATGATGTTAAGAATTAATGATTGCATGTGTAGAATGGTATGATCTCTAAATGTTGGGTTAATTTCTTTTTTTCCGTTAATTAAAAAAAAAAAAAAAGAGAAGGGATAATTGGAGATGAAGGGATACAGACTGTACAACGGGTCTGGATATAAAAACTCAGAAATGGACAGCACAATACTACCCAATTGTAATGCAATTATGTTAAAACACTGAATGAAGCTGCATGTGAGGTATAGGTTTTTTGTTTTTGTTTTTTTTGTTTTTTTTTCTTTCTATTATTGTTTTAATTCTTATTCTGTTGTCTTTTTATTTCTTTTTCTAAATCGATGCAAATGTACTAAGAAATGATGAATATGCAACTATGTGATGTTATTAAGAATTACTGATTGTACATGTAGATTGGAATGATTTCTAATTGTTTTGTTAATTCTTTTTTTAATTAATAAAAAAAAATAATAATAATGCTTATAAGGAATTTAAATAACATGAAATATGATTATGACAATGTTAATTGATTCAAGGTTAGATGCAAGAATACACGCTTAGATCTTTTCATGGTCTAAGCACCATGAAAGTGTACCCCGAAAAGATTAGAAGGAAACACACCAATAATTTAATGATGGCAGTTTCTACATGATGGAATTATGAATGACTTGTAGTTTCTACTTTCAACTTTTCTCTATTTTCCAAATTTCCTATAATGAATTTGTATACTTTTGTAGTAAGAAATCACCTAAAGCACAAGTTTTAAAATATTAGGAGCAGTCTTACAAGTGAATCCCAAATTAGCCTGTCCTTTGAAAAGTGTCTGAAACCTGGCCATTCTTCCATCTTGGAGAGAGTACCCTGTTTTCAGTCACCAAGTTGTCCTGCTGTCCTGTAGTCCCATGGACTAAATGCTTATTTTTGATCAAGCACAGTCTTTCCCAAACTGGGATGCTATTCTAGGAGCCATCTAAAAAGCATTCCATGTCAAGTTCAGATAGAAAACACTGCATGTTATGACCCCCTCTTGGAGAGTCAACACTGCATGTTATGACCCCCTCTTGGAGAGTCACCAAGTACCATGGCATGTTGAAGACTATACAGTGAAGAAATGGTTTAACTTGTTTAAGCTAGCATTTTCCAAATTTTTAAAAAATTTACATTAAAATTATACGTGAGCAGCAGCAGTCTCTGGATTACCAGCTAGGAAATGTTCTTCTGCCCTTCAGAACTGAGTAACTGGTCCCTAAGTATATCTTACCACTTTCCTGTCTTCCTCAGGTAGGGCTTGTCCTTGGTTCCTTCTCCTTGTCCGTGGTGAAAGCCCAGGGAAGCCAGTCCAGTCAATTTCACTATAATCTATTTAAAATTTCAGTCAGTAACCTCTTTTGAAAGTTTTTATCAGATCCATTTTGTTTCAAATGACAGACTAAACCACAAATTAAACTTTTAGTGGTATATTTAAAAGTTCCTTTTAGTGTATATAAAATCTTGGTGAAATCAGAACATTCTTTCAAGTTCTTCTAGAAAAGAGAGGAGGCTGTGAGGTGCTGATCATTCCAGCCTAGCTAAAGACCTCTCTTTGCTCCATTAATCAGAGTCCTCTGGTGTGGTAGCCTGCCATGCTGTGGCCGCTGCCACCTGGCCTGCATAGCTGCATCATCCTGCATGCTCTGCATTTGTCTTAGGTCTCTCTGAGTCCTGTCAGTTGAGTTGAGGATACAGAGCATCTATAATGCGCATTCTTCCTGATGTGACCAAAAATATAAAATTCCTTCTCAAGGCCAGATAATAAAACCATGATGGCTTTATGAATGCTTTCTGTAATTTATGTTTTATTGTTTGTTTGTTTTTTTTTCAATTTCCTTCCTCTGGATCTTTGTGGGCCCCATGCATCAGCATACCAATCTCAGCTGGAAGAAGAGTCAGAGAGCCACAGGCAGTTCCATTCGCTAGGGCCAAGGCAGTTCCCCGGGCTCAGAGTCACCCCTGCAGCTGGTGAACTTTTGACAGGGCCAGCCAGCCTTTCTTGGGAACAGTGTCTTCACAGTGTCAGTCAGCAGGCAGAATGAACAAAGAAAACACACTATGCACTGAACAGATCTTAGGAAGCTATGGATAGTGTTATACTTCAGTAACTCTTAGTTATATTACAATTTGGGGAAACATGTTTTTAGAGAACTTCAGGATTGTGTTCCTCTTTCTCCCAAGGATGCTATCCTGTGTTTTTGTTTCGTGACTTGTTCAATGCCATTCCTAAGCCACGTGTCCTGTACACACTATGTTTAACAGCAGGGGTTCCAGTGCCACACTCTCTGAGTTTGAATCCCAGCTCTGCACCCCCCAAGATAAGTTTTCAACCTCTCTTTGTCTCCATTTCCCAACCTTTAAAGTGGAGATAATAAGAGAACTTACCACACAGAGAAGGTGTGAGAGTTAAGTGAGTTTAACTAAATGAGTAATTAATCTATGTAAGTATTTGCTATTAATGAAGTGGGTAATTGGTTGAGAATGACATTTGTCAACAATGAATAGAAAGGGTAATTAAAAGGTGGAAACAATAAGATTGGGCAACTGGGTTGGGGACAAGAAACAGGAAAGAAAATCACACTAACGTTTCATGCCAGGAGAAGCTTAATAGACACACCTAACAGAAACAGGGAATTGCAGGAGGAACAAGTTTGTTTAGTTGTAGTTATGTAGAGGTTGTGGCTTCAGTGAGGCCTCCATCCTCTCCAACGCCTGAACCCTTCTAAGATATAATTGCCCATTTATCAGTGTTAGAAAAGCAATGGTGAATCACATGGGGACCTTCTGAATCAGTACGCCTAGGGTGGGGCCTGAGAATGTGCATTCCTCACAAGCTCTGGGTGATGCTGCTGATCTTTAGACCACATTTGGAGTAGCAAAGCCTTGAGAGAAGTCTAGACCCTGAAGTTTGAAATTTACCTTGAAAATCACCAAGTTTAGTCCCTTGTCACTTTCCCTTACCTTCCCAGGTAAGTTAGATAGTAGGGTTTTTAAGGTCAGGGTCTACTCTCTCTTCCTTTCTATTCTTTCGTTGTACCTAGCACATTGTCAGACACAGAGTAAATAATTAGACATTTTAATGATAACAGAAATATGATTTTTAGAAGCTAGGATATTTGATTTTAGGTGTGGGAGGAGGCAGTTTTTGCTTAAAGATTTAAAGAATTAAAAATTCAAGGACTCACTGAGAGAATAAGCCAGGGAATACTTGTGACTGGTATAGCTCCTTTTCTTCATCACATTTCTACTCATCACATTTCCAATATATATAAGATTATTAAATAATGATTGGATTGAAATACACTTGAATTTTGTCATCTGATAAACTGATAAAAAACATAATCGGGACTTTCTCTTTCTTCCATTAATAAGTTGACAAATGCTCTTAGATGAAATTAAAAGACCTAGAAAACAAGAGCCATGCTTTTATTCTCCCTTTCACATGGTTTGAAAGAGATAGGCAAAAAGGTGAACGTGTATAAAGCATAAAGCCAAAGTTTCTGGAAAATGATTCTGAGCATACCATGACAAAACTGCTCTCTAATGTGAAATGAGATACTGTGTTTAATAACACAAGTCACCTAAAAAACCATGTGGCTTACCCAGTAATAATTAAATATCCAATCCCACCAGTTCTTGATGCGTTCTTTCATATGAGCTATTAATTTAATTTGTGAAGTATATAATATACTTGTATTATATATATATATATACATACAATATATTATGCAAATATACTATATATTTATATATGTATAATATATACAGTATACTATTATAATAGCATATATAGTATAATATATAAGTAGTTTGCTTATACACTGCTTTATGAATTAACTATAGTTAATAGTACAATTATTATATTGCTTTATCAATTGTAACAAAATTACCTCACTAATGCAAAATCTTAATCGTAATGAAAACTGTTTGCGAGAGGGGTATAAATGCTACCTCTGTAGTTTATGCATTTTTCTGTAAACGTGTAACTTCTTTAATAAAAAGAGAGAAAAATATGGTAGTACCTGCAATGAAACATAAGCCTTCAAAAGGAATGAAGTCCTCATGCATGCCACTACGTAGATGAAACTTGAAGACATTGTGTTGAGTGAAATAAGCCAAACACAGAATGACAGATGTTGTATTATTCCACTTGTATGCAATTGCAAACTCATAGAGACAGAGTAAAATCCAGGTTATCAGAGATAATGTCAGGAGGAATCGGGGAGTTGATGTATAATGGGAGTAGGGATTGTTCTGGTAATGGAAGGTAGTGGGGCTACAAAACCATTGTGAATGTGATCAATCCCACTGAATGGTATGATTGTGAGTAGTTGAGATGGGAAAATTTGCTTTGTATATGTGTTTCTATGATTTTAAAAAGAGAGAGAGCTACGAAGAGACAATGACAATTAAATGCATCAGGGATGGGATATAATAATGGAACAGAAAAGGCTAAAAAAGACATTATTGAGGTATTGCTTTGTAGTGAGTATGTACATGTCCTTTACATCCTTAGTTAGATTTATTCCCAGTAATTATTCCCACTAATTCCATTATTTTAATTTCTACTGTAAATGGAATTTTTTTCTTGACTTCTGATTGTTTGTTATCAATATATAGAAATAATACTAATTTTTGCAGGGTGATCATTTATCCTGCCACTTTGCTGAATTAATTTATTAGTTCAAGTGGTTTTGTCATGAATTTTTCAGGATTTTCTGTATATAGCATCATATTATCTAGAAATAGAGAAAGTTTTACTTCTTCCTTTCAATTTAATGCTTTTCATTTCTTTCTCTTGCCTCAGTGCTTTAGCTAGAACTTCCAGTACAGCCTTGAATAGCAGTGGTGATAGCAGGCATCCTTGTCTTGTTCCTGAATCTTAGAGGGAAAGCTTTCCAGTCATTCACCATTGAGTGGGTTAATTGTGGGTTTTTCATGTATGTCCTTTATTATGTTGAGAAAATGTCTTCTATTACTATTTATCTAAGTGCTTTTTTCGAGACGGGTTCTGAGTTTTATCAAATGCCTTTTCTGCATCAAAAATGATCATGTGGGTTTTTTTTTTCCTTTCATTGTGTTAATGTGGTGTATTACATTAATTGATTTTCTTAAGTTGAATCACCCTTGTATACCTGGGTAAATCCCAGTATATCACGGTGTAAAATTATTTTAATGTTCTGTTGGGTTCGGTTTTGCTAGTATTTTGTTGATGATTTTTGTGTCTATAATTATAAGGATATTGACCTGTAATTTTCTTTTCTTGTGATATCTTTTTCTGGATTTAGTATTAGGGTGATTGGCCTTTAGAATGAGTTCAGAAATGTCCCTCTTCAATTTTTGGAAGAGTTTGAGCAGGATTTGGGTTAATTTTTATTGGACTCTGGTAAAATTCACTTGTGAACCTATTTTGTCCTTGGAAATTCTCATTGGGAGGTTTTCAATTACTGATTTATTCTACTAGTTATGGGTCTTTTGAGATCTCTTTCTTCGAATCACTGGAGGTAGTTTGTGTTTCTAGGAATTTGTCCATTTCATCAAGGTTGCCTAATATGTTGGTGTACAGTTGTTCATAGTATTCTCTTCTAATCCTTTATATTACTGTGGCATCAGTAATGATGTCCCCCTTTCCAGTTCTGATTTTAATTATTAGTGTCCTCTCTCTTTTCTTCTTTATCAGTCTAGCTAAAGGTTTGTTGATCTTATTGATCTTGTTAAAGAACCAGCTTTTGGCTTTGTTGATTCTTTCTATTTTTTTTTATTACTGTAGTTGTGGTTTTACAGAACAGTCATGCATAAAATACAGGATTCCTATATGCTACCCAAT
This sequence comes from Tamandua tetradactyla, assembly GCF_023851605.1. Taxonomy (NCBI): domain Eukaryota; kingdom Metazoa; phylum Chordata; class Mammalia; order Pilosa; family Myrmecophagidae; genus Tamandua; species Tamandua tetradactyla. Next base: position 3,322,241 of record NC_135351.1, on the reverse strand, counting down.
TATTAATACATTGCGTTGGTGTAATACATTTGTTGCAATTGATGAAAGCACATTCTTAGAATTGTACTGTTAACTATAGTTCATGGATGAACTTACGGTTCAATGTCTGCCTAGTATAGTTCCATGGACTTATCTTTTAAGTTTTTAGCCATATATGCAACCTAACATTTCCACTTTGAACCTTATTCAGATGTATATGTTAGCATTGCTAATTACATTCACAATGCTGTGCTACCATCACTGTCATCCATGAATAAAACATTCACATCATTCCAAATAGAAACTAAAACCATTTTTAGCTTTTTTATTCTCAATTTCATTTATCTCCATTCTCATCTTTGTAATTTCCTTTTTCTGTCCATTCGAGTTTCATTTTCTCTTTTTCTAGTTGCTCTAGTTGTGAGGTCAGGTCTGTGATTTGAAATCTTTCTTATTTTTTAATATAAACATTTAGAGATTTAAATTTTTCTCCCAGCACTGCCTTTCCTGCATCCCATAAGTTTTGGTATGTTCTGTTTTCATAATAATTTACCTCAAAATATTTCCTTATTTCCCATTTGATTTCGTTTTTGACACATTGGTTGTTTAAGAGTACATTGTTTATTTTTACAGATTTGTGAATTTTCCATTTCTCCCTCTGCTGTTAATTTCTAGCTTCATTCCATTATGATCAGAGAAGATGCATTGTATGATTTTAATATTTTTGAATTTATTAAGAATTAACATATTTATCCTGGAGAATCATTCATGAACACTAGAGAAGAATGTTTATTCCATTGCTGTTCGAGAAAGTGTTCTATATATGTCTTTTACGTCTAGTTTTTTTTTAAATAATTTTATTGACAAATCTTCACAAACATACAGTCCATATATGGTATACAATCAATGACTCACAATATCATGACATAGTTGTTATTCTTCACCATGATCATTTTTTTGCATGTGAAACATAACCACATACAAACACAAACATTCTTACCATATGATCATTCCATTCTTGTTATATAATCAATAACACAATATCATCACATAGTTGTGTATTCATCATCATGATCATTTCTCAGAATATTTGCATCAATTCAGAAAAAGAAGTAAAAAGAAAACAAAAAAAAATCATACATACCATAGCCCTTACCCCTCCCTTTAATTGATCACTAGCATTTCAATCTACTAAATTTATTTTAACATTTGTTCCCCCTATTATTTATTTATTTTTAATCTATATGTTCTACTTGTCTTTCGAAAAGATACATAAATGGAGCATCAGACACAAGGTTTTCACAACCACACAGTCACATTGCGAAAGCTATGTCATTATACAATCACCTTCAAGAAACATGGCCACTGGTGTACAGCTCTACATTTTCAGGCAATTCCCTCCAGCCTCTCCATTACACCTTAACTAAGCAGGTGATATCTATTTAAGTGTAAGACTAACCTCCAGGATAACCTCTTGACTCTGTTTGGAATCTCTCAGCCATCGACACTTTATTTTGTCTCATTTTGCTCTTCCCCCTTTTTGTCGAGAAGGTTTTCTCAGACCCTTGATGTTGAGTCTTAGCTCATTACAGGATTTTTGTCCCACATTGCCAGTCATGTCCCACTTAGCAAGGGGGAGGGCAGTGAGTTTGCTTGTCATGTTGGCTGAGAGAGAGAGGCCACCTGAGCAACAGAAGAGGTTCTCTTGGTGGTGACTCTTAATTTTAAATAACCTTAGCCTATCCTTTGCAGGGTTAAGTTTCTTATGAACAAACCTCAAGATTGGGGGCTCAGCCTATTGCTTTGGTTGTCCCCACTGCTTGTGAGAATATCAAGAATTCTCCACTTGAGGAAGTTGAATTTTCCCCCTTTCTCACCATTCCCCCAAGGGGACTTTGCAAATACTATTTTGTTCACTGTTTAAATCACTCTGGGATTTATCGGGGCATCACTCTGGACAAACCTACAAAATCTTATGCCCTACTCAAGGTTCCAAGTATTATGGTGTTCAATTAAGCTGTCCACATAAGTTATATTAAGAAATGCATTAGTCAAAATAGAAATTTTGTACCAAATAAACATTTTTTCCTTTAGTCTTACACATAAGTTAAAGTTTAAAATTTTAATTACCATCCATTTTCAACACCCTGCATTATTGACAATCCTTTGTTCTTCCTTATGCAAAACATTTTTAAATTTGTACATTTAGTCACTATCATTATACACTCTAAGCATTCCTAGATTGTACCATCTCAGTCTTTATTGTATATCTTTCCTTCTGATTTCATTTGTACCCCCAGGCCTCTTCCCTCTATCATTCTCACATTCAGCTTCATTCAGTGTTCTAATATTATATTATTGTATTACACTTAGGTAGTATTGTGCTATCCATTTCTGAATTTTTACAATCAGACCCGTTGTACAATTTGTATCCCTTCAGTTCCAATTACCCAATATCTACCCTATTTCTATCTACTGATGACATCTGTTCTTAATTGAAATCATCCAAGTTCATTACTTAATGTTAGTTCATATCAGTGAGACCATATAGTATTTGTCCTTTTGTTGCTGGCTAATCTCACTCAGCATAATGTACTTAACGTCTGTTCTAGTTTGCTAGCTGCCAGAATGCAACACAAAAGAGATGGATTGGCTTTTAATAAAAGGGAATTTATCTTGTTAGTTCTTCAGAGGAAAGGCAGCTAACTTTCAGCTGAGGTTCTTTCTTATGTGGGAAGGCACAGGGTGATCTCTGCTGGCCTTCTCTCTAGGCCTCTGGGTTCCAACAACTTTCCCCAGGGTGATTTCTTTCTGTATGTCCAAAGGCCTAGGCTGAGGTGTGAGTGCTGAGATGAGGTATGCTGAGCTGCTTTGGCTCTGCTACCTTGAGCTCTCTCATTTAAGCACCAGCTAATTAAATCAAACATCATTCATTGCAGCAGGCATGCCTCCTAGCTGACTGCACATGTAACCAGCAACAGGTGAGGTTCACATCCCATTGGCTCGTGTCCACAGCAGTAGATCTAGGCACCTTCACCTAGCCAAGTTGACACCTGAATCTAACTACCACAAGGTCCATCCATGCTGTTACGTACTTCATAACTTTATTCTGTCTTACAGCTGCATAATATTCCATTGTATTTATATACCACAGCTTGTTGAGCCATTTGACTGTTGAGGGACATTTGGGCTGTTTCCATCTCTTGGCAATTGTAAATAATGTTGCTGTAAACATTGGTGTACAAATGTCCATTTGTGTCTTTGCCCTCATGTCCTCTGAGTAGATACCTAGCAATGGTATTGCCAGGTCGTATGGCAATTCTATACTTAGCTTCCTGAGAAACAGCCAAACTGCCTTCCACAGCGGTTGTACCATTTGACATTCCCACCAACAGTGGGTAAGTGTGCCTCTTTCTCCACATCCTCTCCAGCACTTGTTGTTTTCTGTTTTATTGATAATGGCCATTCTGGTGGGTGTGAGATGATATCTCATTGTGGTTTTGATTTGCATTTCCCTAATAGCCAGTGAAGTTGAGCATTTTTTCTTGTGTCTTTTGACCATTTGTATTTCCTCTTCTGAGAAGTGTCTGTTCATGTCTTTTGCCCATTTTGTAATTGGGTTTTCTGTCTTTTTGTTGTTGCGTTGAACAGTATCTTTATATGTTCTGGATATTAGACCTTTATCTGATAACCATTTCCAAGTATTGTCTCCCATTGTGTAGGCTGTCTTTTTACTTTCTTGATGAAGTTCTTTGATGAACAAAAGTGTTTAATTTTGAGGAGTTCCTATTTCTTTCTTTCTTTCTTCACTGCTCATGCTTTGGGTATAAGGTCTAGGAAACCGCCTCCTATTATAAGATTTATAAGATATTTCCCTACATTTTCTTCTAACAGTTTTATGGTCTTAGATTAGATCTAATGTTTAGATCTTTGATCCATTTTGAATTAAGTTTTGTATAGGGTGTGAGATATGGATCCTCTTTCATTCTTTTTCATGTAGATATCAAGTTCTGTAGGCACCATTTATTGAAGAGATTATTCTGCACCAGGTGAGTTAGCTTGACTACCTTATCAAAGATCAATTGTCCATTTTATGTCTAGTTTTTATGGAGTATTGTTCAAGTCTTCTGTTTCCTTCTTGATCTTTTATTTAGATATTCTGTCCATTATTGAAAGTGGTATATTAAAGAACACATATTTCTCCCTTCAAATATTTCAATATTTGCTTCATATATTTTGGGTCTCTGCCATTAGGTGCATGTATATAACTTTTATGTCTTCTTATTGGATTGACCCCTTTATCAGTATAGCGTGACCTTCTTTATCCCTCATAACTGTTTTTAATTAAATTATATTTTATCTGCTATTACTGCAGCTACTCCACCTATCTTTTGGTTACTATTCGCCTGGCATATATTTTTCTATCCTTTCAATTTAAACCTACTTTGTCTTTGTATTTGAATTGATTGTGTTTTAAACAGTATACGGTTGGGTCATGCTTTTTATGCTTTCTGTCAGTATCTGCGTTTTGACTGGAAATTTTAATCCATTTACATTTAAAATAACTATTTATAATGCAGGACTTTCTTCTGACATTTTACTATTTTATCCTCCTAAGTCTTATTTCCTTTTTGTCCCTCAATTCTTCCATTACTGCTTATACTCATATTTAGTAGACTTTTTTTGTAGTGAAATATTTTGAGTCCTTTCTCATTTCCTTCTGTTTGTATTTTTCAGATATTTTAGTGGTTACCATTGGACTTAAATTTAACATTCTACATATGTAACAATCACATTTGATTTGATACAAACTTAATTTCAAGGAAAATAGCATAGACAAACTGTGGTTCTATACCTCTTCATCTCCTACCTTTTGGTTGTACTTGTTACCAATTATATCTTTTTGTTTGTTTGTTTTTTTGTTTTTTTTTTTTTTAACATGGGCAGGCATCGGGAATCGAACCCGGGTCCTCTGGCATGGCAGGCAAGCATTCTTGCCTGCTGAGCCACTGTGGCCTGCCCTACCAATTATGTCTTTATACATTGTTTATCTGAAACCTTGTTTTATACTTTTTATGCATTTGCATTTTATATCCCATAAAGAGTAAAAATTAGAGTTACATATAAAAATACTATAAAATAGTAATGGCATTTAAAATTACTCATATGGTTACTTTTACCAGAGATCCTTTTTACTTTGTGCCTCTTTAGTCTACTGTCTAGTGTACTTTCCTTTCAATCTGAAGAACTCCCTTTAGTATTGCTTGTAAGGCAGCTCTAATCATGACAAACTCCCTTCAGCTTCTGTTTATTTGGGACTGTCTTAATCTCTCCCTCGTTTTTGGGAGACAGCTTGCCAGATATAAAATTCTTGTTTGGCAGGGGAAAAAAGTATAACAAATAAGATATCAGTGGCTGAGAGAGTTCAAATTGAGTCAAGAGGCTACTCTGGAGTCACTCTTACACAAGCTTCAGTTAGGCATTGCCACCTATCATAACTTGCCAAACCCCAACCAAAACTATTTCTGCCAGTCCTAGAGAACACCATGCACTAGGGTAACTTTACAGAAACTTACAATCTCAAAATGGGTCCCTGGACTAAATAAGTCCTGAAACGTAGAGGGGTCAGCCTCTCCAGAACATCAGCTAGTTAAATCTCCCTACCCCATATTATTGACAGTCCCTTCCAACATGAAAAAGTTAGAATGGGCATAGCCCAAATACCCGTAAGGAGTTGGAGGAAGACCAAAGTTAATGGTGGAGTTACACAGAGAAGGTAGGGTTTTAGCAATTGGTTTTGATTGCTGAATCATTATATTGGTATTTCTTTTAGTCTCTGGTACCTTAGATCAGCTAGAAGTAAAAACCTAAAATTGTGGAATTGTAACCCATACCGAACTCTGAAATCTGTTCTACAACTAATTGTTGCGATGTACTTTGAAATGTATTGCCTTTTTGTATATGCTATTTTTCACAAAAAAAGAGAAGAGGAGTGTTACAGAGAAGATAGGATTTAACAAATGAGTATGACTGCTGAATCATTATATTGATATTTCTTTTGGTCTCCTTTGTCTTGAGCAGCTAAAAGGAAAAAACCTAAAATTGTGGAATTATAACCCATACTAAACTCTTAAATCTGTTCTACAACTAATTGTTGCACTGTGCTTTGCAATTTATTGCTTTATATATATATATATATATATGCTATTTTTCACCAAAAAGGGGGGGGGGGAGTCGATTGTGATGATAAAAAAAATATGTATTTCTTCTAGCCTCCTATATTCTGGAGCAGCTAGAAAGAAAGATCTGAGAACTCTGAGATCTGTAACTACTTGTTTAGGAGTGCTTTTTAAAGCTATTGCTTTTTCTTTCTTTGCTTTGTATATATGTTATATTATACAATAAAAATGAAAAAAGAAAAGAAAAAAAGAAATACCTAAAACCAACAGGATTAAATGAACAATTGGATATAGATGCTAAAGGAGCATCAAGTTTTTCACCATGGTTAACGGTGCCATTAATTGATATAGAAAACTTTCTGTCCTCTCGTAATTTATTCTGCTGGGTTTTGTGTGCCTACAGGAAAGTTAAAGGTATTTTCTTATCTCCTGAACTTTCTCTACAAACTGATATAGCATTACTCTTCCATAGCAGACACACCAATATCTGGAACATTTTCAGTCTAGCTATTTTAAGAACTGCTATCTCTCCCAATTTCTGCTACTATTTCTGAAAACTGAAATCGTTCTACATATCTGTTGTAGTGTTCATTGAAAAGATTTGTATATGTGTTTCCATCTATATTATTGGATTTTTGTGTGTGTGCTGTATGGCAAGGTCACATCTCATTATTTTTCCATGTGTGTATCCCATTATTACAGCATTATTTGTTAAGTTTTTGTTTGTATTTGTCTGTTTGTTTTGGAGGAATGCATGGACTGGGAATCGAACCCAGGTATCCCACATGGCAGGTGAGAATTCTACCACTGAAATACCCTTGCACCCCCTTCCATCTATATTAATATTTAGAATCAACACAAATATTGCCTTTTAAAATCTTTGACTGCGTTTGGGTAAATTTTGCTTTGACTTTGTTAGATAATAGCTTAATTAATTTGAGCTTGGGTCAGTAGAAAATATTCAGGGTTCCAGATCATACCATATATAATCTTCATAAAATTTAAAGTAATATTCATTAATGAAATTGCTAAGATGAAAGACCTATTTGGTCTTTCGTACTGAGAAGATACCCTATGGCAACAAATGTTTTCCTCTAAGAGCATTACCAGGTGTGTGTGTGTTTGTATGCTTGTGTTCAGGAAAGATTGTATTGTTAGAGTTCTTTTTAATGTTATATTTTGTTTTTTTATTTTCCCATCAACTTATTACCAAGTAATATGAATAAGAATTCTTTCCTCCTATAATTAAAGCTATAGTTGGATTCCCAAACAAGTAAACACTTGTCTTCACTAATTTCCTGTCATTAATATTGATAATTTTTGAGAGGAGAGTTTTAAGGACAGCCTGCAACTTTGTGAGAAACTGGGAGCTATAGGAGATCACTCCACTGCCTCTGGTCTGATTTCCAGGCAATGGAAATATTTATTATAGTTAGTGTTACTGCATTTGCATGTTTCGATAGAACCAACAGAGGCAAACTATTATACATTTAAAAAGAAGCACATTTCCAAAATCCTAATGGCTGAAGTAACCAGATACTTTGTGCTCATACACATTCCTCCTGTAATTTGAAATTGTCTCCTGGTAGGTGGGATTTCTGACCCCGGAGTCTTGAGCTTGGGTCTTTGAATAATGAGTGATAAACAGAATGTGTGAAAAGGAAGGCCATGGATGGAAGTACTTGGATCCCAACTGTCTGGTGGGTTGTGAATCAAGTATCAGTGTAGCTGGTATCTGCCATGGGCATTCTTTGAAACTTTACTGTGCCTATACCTGGGGAAAAAAATCCAATCAGTCATTTCTGGTGAACAGAATTCTAACATGACATACTTCTAAGGGTTATATTTTAGGGGAAAGTCGGAGTAGGAAAATTAGTGTGGCTTTGCACTTTTTTCCTGGGAAAGTTTTATACCTTTAAATGTGCATATGTGCACTAAATTGTTTCATTCCCTAGTGTAGTACTGCTTCATTGTTTTTAGACCTGCTGCTACCTTTGAGCTCCTTAGCTTTATCTCCCAACTTGCTAAATCTTTCCTCATACTGTCTGCCCAAATTGAATGAAATCTATGATTGAGTGATAAAAATATGACTCATCTTCACTCATTACTCAGAATCTGCCATTCAGAACTTGAAAAATCCATCCCTGTGGGTTATCTCCATTCTAACCTTTTCATGTTGGAAAAGGCTGTTGATTATATGGGATAGGGGGATGGAACTAGTTGATGTTCTGGAAAGGCTAGCCCCTCTGGTTTCAGAGTTATCTCACCTAGGTACCCATCTGGAGGTTGTAGATTTCTGGAAAGTAATTATAGCTCAAGGAACCTTTGCAGAATCTCAGATAAAGCCCTAGGTGCTTTAAGGTTGAAAGGAATGGTTTTGGTTTTGGTTTGGCAAACCATAATAAATAACAATATCTAGCCAAAGCATTCATAAGAGTAGCCTCCAGAATAGTCTCTCTACTCTATTTGAACTCTCTCAGCCACTGAAACCTTATTTTGTTACAGTTCTTTTCCTTTTGGCCAGGAAGGCATTGTTAATCCCACAATACCAGGGCTGGACTCATCCCTGGAAATCATATCCCAAGTTGCCAGGGAGAGATTCGCCCCTGGATGTCATGTCCTACATAGCAGGGGAGGGTAATGAATTTTCCTTGCAAAGTTGGGCTTATAGAGAGAGAAGTCAATCTGAGCAACAGAAGAGGTGTTCTGGAAATAACTCTTAAACGTAATTATGCACGTACCTTCTCTGCTACGGAAATAAGTTTCATAAGAGCAAGTCTCAAGATCAAGGGTTTGGCCTATTAACTTGGGAGTCCCTAATGTTTGAGACAGTATCAGGGCTGTCCCAGGTGGAAAAGTTTAATATTTCCGTATGTCTTCTTCTGTTCCTCAAAACACTTTGCCAATACTTTTTTATTCCAATACTTTTTAATTATCTGCCCATATTCTGGGCTCTATCTGGGTATTACATTAAGCGACACAGAATTAAAAGCCCTCATTCCCATTCTGGGCTCCCTGTGTTATTTAAATGAACTATCCAGGCAGGTTGAATTAGATTGTGTACTACAGAAAATTTAGGTTTTAGACAAAATAAATCTCTCTTCCTTTCATCTCATACAGTAGGTGAAGCTCTAAAATACAGATAATATCTTCCTTTGTCCTGTATCCTGATTTACCTTTGTCCTAACCAGATCAGCTTCATTCTTATCTCTAATTGAAGCCTGATCTCTTTTTAGTCTCTAACAGTGGTTTGTATTAGCAATGTTGATTTTGAGAGCTGCAGAACTCCTACCCTGAGCCTTAGGTATCATACAGGTACCCTAAGTTCCCAGGAAATACCAGGTTATATATATATAGACAGCATCTCAAAATCTAGAAATAACAATTATGAATCCAAACTAAATGTGACTGCTATAAGAGCTTACAATTTAGACCCAATTTTCTTATAAGTATTTTCTAAATATGACCATACAAAATGTGGTCTTTTGTTTCTGGTTTATTTTGCATCGCCTAATGCCCCCCAGGTTCATTCACAAGGGGCAAGTCGTTGCATGCCCCACGACTTCACTCCTTTCTGTAGAAACGCAGTTTTCTATCATATGTATATACCACAGTTTGCCATTCTACTTCTCAGTCAGTGTATCCTTCAGCCACCTCCATCCATTGGGCATTATGTATAATGTCCAAAGTCAACAGTCCATGTCTCACATTCTCCTCCCCTAGTTGTATAATCAGCAACACTATCAATTTTCGACAATTTACATTGTTCCCACGAGAAAAATAACTGATAAGAACACCCTCACCGAATAGACAATACAGCCTTCCCCTTAACTCTTGCCCTCCCCCCACCCTCCACCAATTATTTACCCCTGGTTTTGCTGTGGAACTGTTGATGTCTTCTGTTAAACATAGCCCACAGTGTGCAATAGGAGTTTCCCCCCTTATACCCCAGTGTTATAAACTCTTTCTACAAGATTCATATCTTTGAAGTAGTTCATGAAAGAACTTATTTATCTTTGTAGTGTTAATTGGCGGGATACATGGCCTGTAAAATCCCTTTCAATCATGTTCATCTGATAGGTGAACATGTACTAGGGTAGTATTAGGGTAGTAACAGGTAGTAATAGGGTAGTATTACTTATGGACCCACTAATGAATTGCCTTCACTTCTGTCCATTCCTTAACATTTAAATTCAATCTCATTTGTTCACCCATCTCTAGCTTCTATATATCTCTAAGTCTCCTATATTCTGTATAATAAGCCTCTGAATTTACCTACTATCACTTTATATTTATAGACTTCTAATTACTTGGGTCTGTAACCCACAACAACCAACATATTACAGCCTGAAGTTATGTGTACCTTAATGGAGACAGCAAGTTCTTGAATTACCCATACCTGTAAGATCTCATTTGACCCTTAGTTTCTTGCTGCATCTCAGGCTTAGGCAACTCTTATTCCATTTCATATGCAGAGATGCATGTCACTGGGGAACAGTTCACCTCCACTTAAGTTCTTTAACTATGGATCAATCAGGTCCTCAAAGTAACTTCTGCCTTCATAAATAGCCTACTGGTACAGCCAGCTTAGTATTTAGCACATAGTTGATGCTCAATAAATGCTATCTCTGCCCACTTCATTTTCTGTGAAAACCACAGTCAACTAAGAAAATTAAAAACAACAACAACAAAAAAAACATTTCCTTGCTTTTGAGAAGTGTAGACTCTAATTGGGCCACAATTAATAAGAACACATTATTGGGTGGGCAACGGTGGCTCAGTGGCAGAGTTCTCGCCTGCCATGCTGATGACCTGGGTTCAATTCCCAGTGCCTCCCTATGTCAAAAAAAAAAACCAACCATTATTTATAAATATATATTATAAATGATGGTATTGTGCTAATTTATGCAGTCATAACATGATCAAAATTAGAGTGATTTCAGGTAGATTTAAGCTGACTCTTGAACCAAGTGGAAGATATGGGAGGTGATGAAGAAGAGGGAAAGTCCTCCAAGTGTGTAGAGTGGCGTGAGGTAGGAGGCCATAAATGGTATGTGGGCACTGGGCAACCTGATCAGCTGGATTAGACCAGATTGACCACACTAGGATATACCAAGAAATAATCTCACATACTATTTGCTCCACTTCACCAGGCCACTTCCCATTCATCCTTCAGGTCTTAGCTTAGATATCCTCTCTCTGCCCAACATCTGCTGGGCACCCTCTCCTGTGCTCTAATAGCACCCTGTATATCACCCACCACTAGACTGTATGCTACTTAAGAAAAGAAACCATGTCCGCTTAAACCTATATCCTTAGTACCTAGCTTAGCTTAGCACCTGCACTTAGTAGATACTGGTGAATATCTGTGGGAGGTGGAGGGAAGGAAGATGGATAGATAGGTTGTGCAAATAGAGGAGGCACAGGTGACAGAAGGCCCTGAGTTAAGACGGAGGCTCCCACATTGAACTGAAGCACTAGCCCTTAAGCTGCCATGTTCTCACTGTGGCCTGCTTGTGTGACCTCCGTACATTTTGCTTTCTCCTATCATGGAGCTAAAACTCCCTTACGTTGTTTGGGGTGAATACTACACCCTAGCTGAGATAAAATAAATAAATAAAAATAAAGTAGGGAGGATAGAATATGTTTAGCAACCCATGTAATGATAACATAGAAATACTCAGTCTCATTTAAACTCTAGTTGTGCATCTGAAAATCCTTTCGCTGCCCTTTTTACAGCTGAGAAGAGCAGTCTCTAGTTTTTTTATATTTGTGCTCTTGCCACTCCCATTAGGCAATACCATCAGAACTTTTCCCCTTGAGTTAGTCACACCACTCTGATTTCCTAGAGAAAAAGCATAAGAAAAGACTATTTGAAAAGCGTACTCTCTCTACTTAATCTCTCCATGATATTTAGAGAAAGAAGGAAGCAAGAGCAATCAGCAGCTCTTACTGAAAATAATGTTTGCAAGGGCCTCCCCATAAAAGGACAGTGTCCTTTTAAGAGGGCACCACACCTATTTTGTTCATTCCAACCATGTGAAATAAAAGTGTTGGCTGAGCCAGGAGGATGTAGCCAAGAACCCTTGCTCTGCAATCTTGGCTCTGACACCAGCTCCCCATGTGGCCTTCCGTAAATTGTTCAGGCCCTCTAAACTTCTGTCTCCCATTTATAAATGGCAGACAAGACTACCTGCATGATTTTGGGCATGAGGATTTATTAATTAGAATGTATAAGGGGATTGTGATAGAGAAAGCACAGAATAAAGGAAGTCATGAATCCAAGAAGTGCCTTCTACTGAACAGCTGTGTACTGGATTTAAATTTTCGTTTTTATAGTTGATTATTCATTAACCACAGTATAACAGCTGGGCTTATTGCTGCAGAAACCCCCTTCTTTAAGAACAGTTATCAGTGTTTATAGAAATAAAATGGAAGAATCTTGAGCATAGATGGGGCCAACAAGTCTCCATTGTAATAGCAATGTGAAAGGCCTGGACACAACTTAAACTCTCATTTATACATCATCCAACCCTCAGGCTAATGTTGTCTTCTAAAAACTAGATTGAGTTTTATGATTAGAACAGTGATCACCTGAGCATTTAAGTCATATTCCACCCTGAGGAGTTGCCCCTCAGTCCTCTCTGGGAACGAGGCCTCCTCCTGGTCTTTGGTTCTCAGATCTTCTGCCCTGTCATGAAACCAAAACTGTCTATTCCTTCTCTCCTCTGCCTTCAGTCTCTCTTCACTTCTCCCCTCCACCAACATTTTAACGTTCTCAGATCTTCCCATCTATTAAGCAATGACCTCCTCATTCTCTTTTCCCTGCTATAAAAAGTTAGCAAAGAATTGACTTCTCAATCACACCAATCTCCCTTCTGTTGTCATTGCTCCATTGCAACAGCTTTCTCTAATAACCCAGGGACTGCAGACCACCACATGCAGCAGCCTTTTCCAGTTCTCCACATCCTCTTTGATATCTCCTCGGCTATTGACAGGGTGACCAGCTCTCCCTCCCCTCCTACAGGTTTTGCTGCTTCTTCTCAGATAGTCCCTCCTTAGCCTTCTTTATAGACTCTGTCTCCCTACCTTGTGGGTGGTTACCTTTGTGGTAGAAACTTGAGCTAGACTGTTGACGGCTGCAAAAACATCAGCTCCTCCCATTGTTCAGAGGCATCACTATTCGGGGCACTGTGCGAGTCCTTCTGGAAATACATGGTCTTCTGCTCTGACACATTGTCTTGATTCATATCAAGATATCTATTTGCGCCAGTTCATTTTTTCTGTTCTCTCTTCCTGGAAATCCTGTTATATTCTATTATACTATCTTAGCTGATTATTTGGTATTTATCTCCATATACTTAAATGGCATGTTTTTATCACTGGCTCTTGATTCTTCCTCTTAGGCTTTATATACTGGCCTCCTCCTATTCAAAATGAGAGATTCCTTCTCATTTCTTCTTCTGCCACCCTCACTTTTGCACCTTCCTCTGATCCCTTTATTCTCTTGATATTCGAACGGTATATTTTAATTTTTGGCTGGCTTAATAATTAATGTCACATCATCATGGCTGACAGCTGCTGTCAGTAAACCATGACTATTACTTCTTTACTGTACAATTGTCATTTATTTACCATAGAATTCTTTCCCCATTTGCTTCATGCTCCAAGTATTTATAGACTGACTACTCCCAGTGCTTCCCCAGCTGTGGATTATTGTCAATCACGTCCTCCTGTGCCTTATCACCTGGTTTGATCTGGGCTGGTGCCCTCATGGGTGTGAGCCTTGCCTTCCCATAAGCTTCTTCCAGGTCTGACAGGAGGATTCTCTTACCCACTCTCCTAAGTAGGTTCCCCTATTTCCTGCCCTCTTAAAAAAAAAAAAAAGCCTTAGTTTTGGTGAAGCAAAATCTTCATTGTTTCCTAAAAAGGGTAAGTGGGAAGTAAATGCTTTGCGACCAATAATATCCAAACATATCTTTATTCTGTCCTCAAAATTAATAATGTAGCTGGTATATATTTCTAGGTTAGAAATACTTTTCCTTTAGACTTTTGGAGGCTTGTTCCATTGCCTTCTAATTTGCAGTCCCTGTGAAAAACCCTAATCCCTGCTGTTTCCTCAAGACGTCCACAAAGCTTTCCCTTCCCAAGGTCAAGTGATTTTTGTGGGAGACGGATCTAGTGCTTTGTTATTCAGAGTACTCTGCAAGCCCTTTTGTATCTTGATATATTTCAAGATATTTGTTTTGCTCCTTTTCTTTTTTCTTTCTCTCCAGCAGTCTTCAGATTTCAGAAGGTCTTTTGACTGAAGGTTCCCAGGCCCTGGGAAGGGTGGGGTAAGTGTGTGGAAAACCGGGAAATTCAGTGAATGCATGCATGCTGAATGCTGAAATCAACATTGCTTGCCTCCAGGGTGCTAGCAGCCAGGCCTGTCTCCTTCCAAGGAGGAGACTGGGAGTCTCCCCTGGGCATTAAAGAGCCCCCAACTAGATGGCCCTGTCAGGTTACTCTCTAGTGACATAGTCAACGAGGTTGACTATGTTACCACACTTCCAATCGGTGTTTTTGGCTCCCAGTTTTAAACAGGAGCAGAAAAACAAGGATTACTAGACATATATGTGAGGAAAATCTTGTACATGAAAGACAGAAATCAAAACAAGCAAATTGAACAAAAGCAACTTGGAAGAAATAGAACAAGTAGGGGGAGGAGAATTAAAAACAACAAAAACCAAAAACTACACATAGCACTATTAATATCCCCAGAGAGAGAAGAAAAGATATCAAAAGAAACCGGAACAGGATACCATTAAAAAAGTGACAATTTGGAAAATGGATATTAGAAATTGAAGAAAAAAAATCAGAAATTCAAAATTCCAGAGAAGAGTTTGGAGGTAAAAATCAAAGAAATCTCCCCCAAAATAGAACAAAATGGTACACATGCAAAAGGAGAAGGCAGATTAGAAAATCTTTTTGCCAGGGGATGTGGAAGCGGGTTGGGGGGATTAGGGATCAGACTCAACCCTCACTTCCTGAAGAAACTGTACTGCTACCTCCTGAGCATCTGGGAGCTTCTGCAAGTATAAATGGGATTCACTCTCAAGTTTCCCCACTGCTGGCTTGGAATTCTGTTTTCCTGGGCTGCTGCAAGCCTTTTGAAACTCATCCTTCTGCTTTCTAGCTTCCAAAATTTGATTTCACTCATCTTTCTTGTCCTTTTAGCCCTGGGATTTTATTCTTGTTTTTTAAATCCATTTATTGTCATTTTAGAGAAATCTGGGAGGAAGAAAAAGTAGGTGTGTGCATATGTGTGTGTGTGTGTGTGTATACAAACCACCATCTTCATACAGAGATGAAGCTGTAATTCTTCCAGGACTGCTATTTGTCAGTCACTAAATATTAGCCACTCCTCTATCCTTATCCTAATAGAATAGCCTTTCTTAAAAATAATAAAGGTCACTACCAGGAGTGTGTTGTCCCTACTACCTGTTCAGTTGACTTTGCTTTTATTGTTTTTGAAGGGAATACCTAGGTGAGATTGCAATTGCGTCTTTGTGCTTGATTCTGTTATTCTTCAATGGTCTCTATTATTAACGCCAATTAGAGCAACAGTTCATTTTAAAAATTTTATACAGAATCCCTGATCAGTGAACTGATCTAAATTAGTGGGTAATAATTCCTGTTAATTAGTTGAATCCTTTACTCCCCATCAAGCTCCCTTCTTTACATTAGCATTGCAGCTCTGTTTTGAGTCATAATATTGCTTGTTAGGACAATTTAGCTGTTACATTTTACTTGTTAATACAAGTATTTCATGTATTGTTGTACTTGAATGTTTTTTGGCTCTTGGCCTAAACTTTTGCTTACTGCCCTCATGCAGGCCTAGTGCAAAGTAGAAAGTGGTTTCTGCCAACTCAGTTCTGCTTTGAGCCATTTCCTGGTTACAGCTGATTATTCAGTGAGACTATTATTAATTATAGAGGGCAGTGCCATGTCTTTAGAGACTGTTTTGACTGTAGAAAAGCATTTAGAGGAGGAAAGCCCAGCAGACACTGTCAGGAAAAGGGAGGAAGGTCAATGTGTTGGGAGCTCTTACCTATAGTGCCAAAGTGTCATTGAAACAAGTCTAACTTTCAGATTGTGTTTATAAACCCCTTAAAGTAGAATTATCCTTCCTTCAGCTATCCTCATTTCAACTAGTATTACAAATCCCAAGGGTAGTAATGTATGGCTAGCCTAGCAATCAAAAAGAAATCAGTGATAGACATTATAATACAAACTGGTCCAGAAGTGCAACTCATTGGGATAAACAGGAATTAACTGTTTTCCTTTAGTTAAGGTGAAGGTGTAACATCAACCTGATAAGCTAAAGCAGGGCTGTTCGATCTATGGCCTGCAGGTCAAATCCCACTTGATGCCAGCTTTTCACAGTCCTTGAGCAAGGATGGATTTTGCAGTTTTAAAAGGTTGTAAAGAAAAAAAGGAGGAGGAAGAATACGCGATTAAGACCATATCTGGCTCTTTACAGAAGAAGTTTGCTTTCCCTTGGTCTGAAAATAACATTGGCTTTGCCTCACTCCTCTCCTGACCCACAGAGAGATCTCACCATTTCTCATCAAGACTTTATCAATTTATATATGTGCATGTATTCTTATGTGTAATTTCAACAAATTTATTCATAAATATATTTGAAGCACTAGTTCTCAAGTTTATGACATCTAAGTTTTATGGATAGAAAAAGCAGTGCATCTATATGTTATACATGTGTATGTGTGTGTACATGAGTTGGTAATGACCTGTCCTATTAAATACCTGTTATGAATGGAAAGAACAATTAGTAAAATTGTGGTTAATATTTCTGTTAATCTTTTTGCCTTAGTTGGAGGTACTATCATGATGGTATCTACTAAACTTGTTTCCTTTTGCAAAGTGCAAAATATGAACAACAAAAAATATATATGTGTTTATGAAATACAAATATCCTTTCATTTACTGAAAGCCTGATTTAAAAAAAAAAAAAGATTTCACGTAAACAATTAACCTAAGAATTAGTTAGATAACTTTAAAAAAAATAATGACAACCAGTTAGTCTCCCTTCATCTTATATTATCCCTGCAAGAGGCAATTATCCGTTATCACTTTAAGATGCTTCATTTCATGTCCTATTTCCAAATTCAGCTCTGATACTGCTATTCCCTTTAAAACCCTTAGTGGTTCTACATTACCTGTCAAATCAGTATAATTCACAATAAAATAATACAAAACCCAGAGAACTCCAATATAACCTCCCCTCCAACAATTTTAACATTTTGCCACATTTGTTGTATCATTTTATCTATCTTTCAATCCATTAATTAATTGTTCAACATATGCTAGAATTCTCTTTATGTTGTGAGATATTTTTATTTGCCTTCAGTACTTTGACAGATTCAGTGCACTTTCTGAATTGATTCCTCCAATAACTGGTGAAATATTATCCCTATGCTATCAAGAAGTTAAATGAGGACAGAGCATTCAGTGATTAATCAGAAATAAAGCTTGTGAGTCCAGTTAATATCTCTAATACCCAATGTATGTCCAAAATATGTCAATAATCAATATATAATATCATTGTTAATGGCACCTGTGACTCATGCAGTCAAGTAACTAAGTTTAGCAGTCTCTCCTTTCATTAGATCTGTGATCTGACCAATCCATGGGGCACAAAGCCTTTTCCTGTTTTCATAGGCTTTCTTTCCAGCTGATAAATCTAATTAGTTCTGAGGCTAAGCATCAAAGTTAAACCGAAGTCATACTTGATTTCTTTTCTTTCTTTGTCAAAAGGTTTCACTTGTAAAAGTAAATAATTCAAATTATGTAGTGTCTTTTGTTGCTCGCATATTAGATTGTAGAAATCCAGAGGTCAACATTAAGCCAGTGGCTTCCTTTATACAACAAGAGACCATAAAATGGATGAAGTGCCATTTCTGTGAGGAGCAGCCTTGAACCCTGTGAGCACCTACACCATGCACAGCACAGCTGGGCTGGAGGAGGCCATTACTGGGTCCTTGCCATTGTGAATAGTGGAAGAAGATTCAATAATACTGCAGCTAAATCTGATGAGGTTATGATGCCCTCTGCTAGGAGGAAATGAACCACTGAGTTTTGCACTTTTTGGAAGTTTAATCACCTGAGATTGACTAATGAGGCCCACTTCTGACTGGGGTAGATAGGGAAAGGGAAACAGTATAATACAGGGACGAATCAAATGCATTAATTAGGATACTAAACTTATTGCAAAATGACAAGCATGAAATTGTCACTTCGTATCTCTAAAATTACAAAAGGAAAAGGATAAATAAAGAAGGGGGCAAAACAACTCATAATAATTGACTTTTTTAAGAATTGTCTAAAGAAGTATAAAATCTTTGAAACCTCTGAAAGATATAAATTCCTTATTCTGATTGCTCTAATCTGTTTAGTTCTAAAGTCTCACTTCTGAATTCATTATTATTTTCTTTAGAAGAAATAAAAACCTACTCTTTCAAAACAAATCTAGAAGGCTTTGAAAGTCATTGCTGTTCTAAACTGGCTAATGGTCAGCCCGTGTTCCTGTAGGTAATGGGTTTCCTCACTCCTGCAGGGAGAATGCTGAGCCCAAGCAATTAGGAGCTAATTAAGTGTTTATCTCCTTCACAGGTGGGAAGGAAAGAATGAAAATGAAGTGGGCAGATGTAAAGAGACTGGCAAGATTCATGTGACTGTCGATCTCAAATACTACAGACCAACTGAAGTGGTAAGGCACGCCTTCACAACCACACATCCGGGCCCTCTGCCCAAGCATTGCTGCATCTGGTTGGCTGGCTGTGAAAATGGTCTACTGAATGCCTACTGCCAACTTTCCCATGCAGCTCTCTGGCATCCTTCAGTGGGCATTTTCCACACCAGTCACAGTGAACTGAATTTGAGATATTATTCTCATCACACAATCCATTGCTTTAAGAAAGAAAAAAAAGAGTAAAACACACCCAAGAAAACAAGTTGGTTTTAGAAATGCAGACTCATATCAAGACAGAGCTCACCATGTTTGTCTCTTGTTTCAATGGCTGATCCTGATATCTACATGATGTGCGACTTCTAAGGCCTTACATGCCCTGGAACATCTCGGGGATCTGGAGGGCCTGCCTACCTCTCCCATTCCTTTGCATACATTCACACACACACACACACACACACACACACACACACACACACACACACACACACACACCTAGGCTGTAAGCAGTCTCCCAAACACATCAGAATGTTTCACACTGCCACCTCTGCATGGAAGGCCTTTCCACTCCATACCCACCACCCCCCTCACTCTACACCCAGTAGCCTGACACCACTGAGTTTTTAAGGCTCAGCTCAGGCACCACCCTGTCTATGATGAAGCCTTTTCTGGCCAATATATCACTACAACCAAATTTCTACTCCTTTTTTGTTATATGCAACACGTAATTCTAACACCTATTATAATTTATCGCAACCATGAACTCATTGAGATAAGGGACTATATTTTTTAATATTTCAGACTCTAACAAAGTAGATGCTTAATAAATCTTGGATGGATAGGTTGATGGGTGTAGATAGATGGGTGAATGGATAAATTTCTAAATATAGAAGTTCCTGAATTAAGAAATGACCTACAGATTGTTAGACCATAACATCCTCCTGCCTTCAATTTATAAAAAGTTCCAGATTGGTATTGTAGTTTTAATGCCTGGTCTATCCTCACGATGGTGATAAATAGCAACACGTTAAATATGCCTGAACGTATTAGAGCACAGCTTCTTCAGATGGAACTGTTCAAACGTGATTACCTAATGAAATGTATGTTAACTGTGGATATAGTACTTTGACATTGTTCTACCTGTGTTTTGAACCAAATTCATCTCTATCATATGAACTTTCAAAGACTGGGAAAATCCTGACAAAGAGATTGAAAGTGAATGTCATCATTAACCATCCTTTAAAAGGTGTCATTTCAAACAAAAGAAGAAACTTTATTGAATAGAAAGCAGATGAAATGAGCGGTGCTGGGAGATGCTGGGGTGCAGAGCAGGGAGTGGCCAGGCCTGACACACAATAAGCCATTGTTCCCTTTGCTGGTGGTGAGTGGGTGTAGCAGGAAAGGATGGGTTCATCTGGGGGAAGGAGACACCAGCCACATTCCTGCTGACACCGTGATGCCTGGGGTCTGTGGGGCCACCGCCGTGCTGGCTTTTGACCCCATCTGAATGAGGAGCCACAAGGGCGAGGTGTTGCACATGTCACTGTACACGCTCCATACACAGTGGTCACAAGAAGAAATGGTCCTCTCAAAATGGAATGCTCCAATGCTTATAGCAATTCTAACATTGCTCTCTCTCCAACACCAAAACAATCTCAAAAGCTAGGAAATAATGAAGAATGGCTCATATGCCATTCTTACTTAGGCAAGGTGTGTGGTTGATAAGGACCCAGAACAAAAGAGTTTGCAGAATAGGAAAAGGACACTTGGACTAAATCGACAGTGTTTTCGAAGTCCATCCTGACCTTTTTTCCCGCTGTGACATTTCATCTCTTCCAATTTCTTTTGTAGTTGTCATCATACATGTTCTGCAAATCTGTTTAAACAAAAGTTGTTTGCATATGACAGTAGAGCCTTGTTTCATATGATGGCTTTATCTTCCCACTGAACTCACTCTCCCTGGATTCCCTCTACTGCTTGATTTTAGATGTTGAATTCCATTTCATCTTTCTAAGCCTCTAGGCTGCATTAATTTTGCTCACCCCACTTCAATTTAGTAAATCCATTGGGCAAGCTTTCCTTGTACAGAGACACTAAACTTTTAACCTCATTCCTCAGAACACCAAGTTTCCTAAAGTTTGGACCAGCTTGACAGCCTTAGGTTGAATTGTCTCTGGGGTGTGATATTCTTCCAGTAGAAAGGTAACCAGAAATGACAATTGCATTGTAAATGAGTTTTCACTTAGCTGTGGAGCAGTAAGAACCACAGCATCTAGAGATATATTCTGCCTGAGTCCTGAAAATCACTGAGGCTTCTCTGAGACTTATCAGCATCAAAGAAGGGTAGGTAGGGACTTCTTCCTTGATCAGTCATATCCTTCCCTTCTCACTGTCTAAGTCCATTTGCATGTGCCAGAGGTTTTTCTTCATTCTTCTTGGATTCTGTAAAGGTATCTATTCCCCAGTGTCAGCTTTAGACATCTACTCCCCAATATCTCCAGCACATGGGTACTCCTGAGCCAAATGCATAAACTAAATCTTTTCAGAGCCAAATGGTTCCAGGATGACTGAGAGAAAAATGAAATAAACAAAATTTGAAAAAAAATATATTGAAGAGACATATTATCCAGTATCCTAAAGCAATGTTATGTTGTCTTTTAAAAAAGACTCAGAGTAGTCCTAAGAAAGTCTCTTTACTCACCAAATACCATGCTAACCTAAAAGGGGCCACAAGTGATCCCATCAAGAGCACACTTCCACTGGTGTTGATAATTTATTTCCACATTCATTTAACCACGACAGACCTTGAATCTTGCTTAGTACCAATATGAAAAGTCTTGAAGATTTTTGGTCTGGGCTAAGGACTCCAGCATCCAATTAGAACTGAATTGAACTGTATGTTTTAGTTGTCTACCTATAAAATCCCTGGGTTTCCTTTTGAAGGTTTAGGAGTTTTGCTACTGTTTTACTGGAGCTTAATCCTGCAAATTAGACATTAAATTTCCCACTGTCCCTGAATTCCAGTATTTAATGATGATAGTACTAATGCCTGAATTTGTGCCTCTTGAAACTTCTGTCTTATATATAGTTCTATATATACAAACATATGTATATATGTTTATCTGCAGAGTCATCCGATGTTCATTCCTTCTCAGAGAGGAAGCTGTGTTGTGTGCTTCAGAGTGTTAAGTCCCAGGGCCAAACTGCCGGAGTTCAAAACTTCTGTCAGTTTTGAGCTGTGTGATCTCAGTCAAGTGATTTACCTTATTGGTGCCCACTCTTTCCTCATCTTAAAAAATGGGGCTGATAGTAGAATTTTTCTACCCAAGAGCTGAGTCAGTGCAGACAAAGGACTTGATATAGTGTCAGGTACACAGTAAATATTTAGTATTGTTGCTGATGTCATTCATTCATTCATTCACCAAACACTTATCAAACAATGGGCAAGGCCTAGGCATACAAGGAAGTACAAGAGACACACAGCCCCCAGCCCCTCTCCCAGAGGCAGAGCTGACAAATATGGAGGTTAGTATCGCTTGAATCCAATACCTTTTAAAAAGTAGAGTGAAATCATTAGTTTATTACACAGATTAACCAATTTTTTTAAAAAGGTAGTTAACAAGGTATAATCAAGGCTTCTAGCAAATGTTAATATGTCTTTTGATTGTTCTTAGGCTTATTTTATCTTCATTTTCATCCTTTTCTGATCCTCTCTCTGAAGGCTCTGGCAGCTATTCAGTGGAATGGAAATATCACATAAACATGAGAAATTTGCTATTAACCTATTGCTTAATTTAAAATAACCACAAAGATGCTTCTTTTTATTTGAAAATGTTTAAGTTGGAAAATTAACAAAGGACAGATTAATGAAGGACTCATATTAATGTGCCAGATTTACCACATCAGTCAGCCACTAAAAAAAAAAGAAGAAAAAAGTTAAGATTTTTTCAATGAAGAAAAATAATCTTTTTTTCTGTAGAGCATTTTAGGAAATGGGATGAGATAAACATTCACAGACTAAAGGCAAAACCAAGTATTTTTCATAAAAAATATTTTGACTTAAACTCTACTGGCTAATATGAAACTAAAATTTTTCCCTGCTATCGCATTTGTCTTTAACATTCATTTCCCTTGGTTTGGACTTCTAATGTCTTTGATGTTATTGGGTTTTTTTAATTCGCTTATATTTTTTCTTAATCTTTATAGATATTAGGTTAGAATCTAGAACTGAGAAATAAATCACTTCAAAGAAGTCTAACCAACCAGTTAAAATAACACCTCCCTCCAATAAAAGCATGTGGCCTGTTTCTAATCAAATTACCATATGCTTGTCGAGTTGCCCCCCCACAAACTGTTCCTAATATTTTTCTATAAATGATGTTAAGTTAAATAGTCCATAATTGCTTGCTCTATCTAATAGCCCTGTTTAAAATAATGATATGTAACACTTTCCAGACCTCAGGAATCTGATCTGTCACCAGAGGACTTGTATAAATACCAGGGAGAGCTTCCCTCAGCAACATCTCTGGATATTTGGGGTGAAAAGCCCTGGATGTGTTCACTAGGATGGCCTTTTGTCCCCAAAGTGTCCTCTTTTCTCCCATAGCTTTTCTCACAGCTTTCTCACACTCCCCCTCTCTTAGCAGGAAATTAGATCCTCCCCACTCTATCTCTTCATCTTTTCCAGCTTTGTTAGAGGCTGGCTAATCTGTCCCTTTCCTGATATATCTGACCTCCAACATTCTAATCCTACACCTCCACTGCTGCTTGTCTTTTTCCTTTTGTTGGTTGGTCCTGGGGTAAGAGGCTGAAGAGAGAACAGATTCAAGGCAAGCCCCTTTTTTCTGGTCTCCTGGATCTGTAAAGCGAAAGGGTTAGACTACTTGCTAACAATCAGACCACGGAGGTGTAGGATGCTGTCACAAAGGCCTGGTTATCTTGCTTCCTCTCTTAAAATCATTCTCCCAACTTCTCACTACTTGTATTTTACAATGGTTTGTATCTTTAAATCACTGTTTATATATTTTAAGCCTCCCTCTTAGGCTCCTCAAACTAATCTCTATATCCTTCCTTAATCACATTGGCCTTTCCTGCCCTTTTCCTTCCTTGGACTTAACCAAGAGAGCGTTAAGTTTCAATCTTCAGCTGATTCATAAATATTCCACTGTGCATTTTCCATACTTCATAGGATCCCATACAACCCCCTAAAGAATATAACATTCCTCCTAAAGTTAGTATTCTTCCTCACCTTCAATAGCATTTCATCTCTAATGAAATAGTAATTGTGTATTGACTGCAATTCCCCCAATTTCCTCCTATTTTTCCTGGAGAGTCTTTTCTTATGGTCAGATTCAGATTACAATAAGGACTAAATTAAAGGTTCAAAAATAGTTGTGAATATATATATTAAAAAAAAAAACTATATACATTTCCTTATTTAAATGTACTTTTTATTTATCCTAAAAACTCTCTGGTATCCTTTAATGTAGATCTTTTCATTACTTGCACTAATAGGGAATTCCTATAGAATCTATAGTTTCATTTTTCAAAAAACTGTCCAGGTTATAGTTGTTGACCTCTGAGCATCTGAAAAATAATTTCCAAACTCTTTTTATCATCTTAGAAATTTATTTTGGCATCTGCTGCTATTTTCCTCAGAAAGAAAAATTAGTAATTGCACTGTTTGTATTTAAACTAGCTCTGGTGCAGGTCATTCAAAGTATAGAATTACTTATAGGCGGTCCATCTTTCACTGATGTGAGCACCTATTCCCTCTTTATTTTATATCTCAAGCCAATGAGATCTATATGCTGGAATTTAACAAATCCCTAATCCCGGAGGGTTTGTTTGTTTTAAACAAATCAGCAGTGCTCTTCCTGTTCTATCAATCACATCTTCTAAAAGAACTGCAATTCAAAAATCTGTTCATGGAGATTTCATAGTCAGTTCTGCCTACAGTTTCCTTCCTTCACCCTATCCTGTTTTGTGTTCCCATTAAGGTTAATTGTTCCTTACCACATTGGTTATTTCCAAGCATAGTGTTCACTTGGAAACAGTTGTTCTGGACACAAAAATTCTGGAACTACCAACATTTAATCTATGTATGTCTACTTTAGGCTCACCCTAGAAGCCTTGTCTTGCCTCATTCACCATACCCTTGCCACATGCCAGACTAGTTTCTTCACTCACTATTACATTTACCAAAGTTGAGAATTCATCTATTTATATCATTAATCGCCAAGTTGCAATATCCATAGCCAGTGTTTTTTTGTCCTAACTCGTTAGCTCTGATCCACCTCCTAGACCATGATGCTGAACGTACTAGGCCGTGTACAGTCCTAGTCCCATTCAGCTGCTATCAGAAATAGGGACTGTCCTTAACAGCAAAGTCCCATTTATGCATTTTCTAATGTTGTGGTAAATTTGCTCATTTCCTGGATAAGTTGTGTGAACTCTTTGTGAAAACTTGTTGTAAACATATCTAACTAAAAAATTGATAGATGTTTAGGTTCTAAGAGAGTACACAGTTTTAGTATTTGTTACAGAAATCTTTTAAATAGAATATTTACCAGGTGCATTTAAAATATAATTCTTAGTTACCTTTAGCTTCTCAGAAATATATCAAGTAAAATATCCTTATATAACTGAGGTCTTAGAATCTTAGTTCAAAATATGTTTATTGAATTCCTACTATAGGAAATAAGTCCTAGCCCAGCAAGGTGAGAATTATAAAGGTGGATGAGGTCCATGTCCTGTAGTAGCTCTCAGCCAAATGAAGGGGAGCAACTAGGTAGCTATCAGAATAATCCAGTGAGGTTTAATGAGGGGCTGGCTGAACCAGGGTAGTGGAGGTGAGAAAAACGATGGCAGGGGCCAAGACATTGCAGAGATGGAGACCACAGGACTAGGCACCAGACTGTAAAGGAAGCAGGAGCTGAGGGTGAGCAAGGATCACAAGCTGATCAGTGAAGGGTGAGGCTCATGATGAGGCCACAACCCAGAGCAGAGGTCCAGGAAGAGGATCTAGTTTGCAGGGAGAGGTGCTGACAAATTCTGTTTCATTGGAGCTGCCTGAGGGATATCCATGTAGCAATATCAGTCAGGCCGCTGGAGTTGGTGGCCTGGTGTATAGGAAGGAGGTCAGCAGATCTAGGGCTAGATGTACAAGAGGTGAGAGATGAAGCTCTGGGATGAGCTCACCCACAGGGCACATATGGGGAGAAAAGAAGAGTATGTGCAGTAAGCTTGTCACAAAGCTCAGCAAGTTTGGATCCCAGGAAGTAAGGCTCAGAGACATATTTTGAGAAAGTAGGTTAAGAATTCACAAACTAAGCACTTGTCTGCAAGAGCCAAAGGACCAAACTGATGTGCCTCCCACCCTACATAATGATTCTTCTCTTCAAGACTCTCTGAAGATTGAAAGGGCTAATACCAAAGAACTTACATTAATTGGCAGATGGTTGCTACATCTCAACTCAGGCAATCAGATACAAGCAGAGAGACAATTTCAAATTGATAATGTCCTGGAGTAAGGCTGCAGAGCATTTAGAATGCTTAACGTTGAAAGGGCTTAAATAAGTATAAAGTACTTTGTACTGCATATTATCATTTTTATTAGTCATCATCATAAATCATCATCATATACTCCTGTGAAATCAAGACATCTGAAAGCATATCTTGAGCTCTTCAACTCCTGAGGTTTTCTTTTATTTAAATCTTGATTTTTGCTTTATACCTGCACAACTTCATGAGGAAAAATTTGTTTGCTACTTTGTACTGCCAGGTCTGTACTTCTTGATCCAGTGGTAGAATGACCATCATGGTGGACATGTTGAGTTGGGGACTCTCTCTTCTGACTCTGACTAAACCATATGTTTTCAGGGCCTATCCAACACGTGTTGTGGCCACCCCAGGACACCAGTATCCCCGACAGGCTAGAGAGCAGCCACCTAGGAGAACACATGAGACCATCACCTGTTTTCTGGATTATCTGCCAACATCACCCTGTCCTCCATCAGAAATCTTCCTGAAAAAAGCCTATCTTTGTATCTGTTACTTAGAGTCAGATAATGTCATTTTATATCTAAAATCTATATTGATCTTTTATTGTTTCTGTAGCCAATTCCTACAAAATTAGCAGCTTAAAACAACACAAATTTATTATCTTGTAGTTCTAGAGGTCGGAATTCCAAATCAAGTTTCACTGAAATCAGGGTGTTAGCCGAGCTGTGTTTCTTCTGGGGGCTGAAAGGTTCTTGGACTACAGGATCTTCTCTTAATGAAGAACACCATACTAATCACTTTGAACCTTTGTTGGATCACATGTTGTTTTCTCTAAAGAGCATGATTCATCATTTTGAGGAGAAAGAAGAAATAGAAGACTACCTAATTGTCAATTTAGGGCAACATACACTTGGGCAGCTGTAAATGAGGGCAAGCCTTACTTAAGTCTAAGGAGAAACCAGGGAAAAGTACAAGAGCAGGCTTCCTAATGAAGGGGATGTCTAGAGTAGGCTTCTTTTTTTAACAATTTGTTTTAAACTTATAGGACACTTACAAAAAATATGCAAGACCCTTACAGAACATTCTAATACAGCCCTATCCCCACAGAAGCCCAGATCTACAAATTTTAATATTTTGCCACATTTGCCATACCGGTCTATGCATCTAGATGTGTTTCTGCCTGTCTATTTATCAATCCATTTTCTGAACACTTGAGTGTATATACATCTCATTCCTTGAACCCTTAATATTGCCAAGTACATTTCCTAAAATCAAGGATATTCGTTTACATGTCCACCTTAAGTGCATTATCAAGTTCAAGAAGTTCAACATTGATATAAAGTTCATAGTTTATTTTCCTTTATATATATATGAATCAATAATGTCCTTTTGAGCCTTCTGTCCTCCCTTATTAGATCTCATCCAGGATCAAGTATTTTACATGTCACTGTCTCTTAGTTGCCCTTTCTTTCTTATTTGTTACTGTAGGAACAGATATACAACACAAACTTCCCCATCTCAGCCATTCGCAAGGATGCCATTTAGTGGAATTACTAAAACATTCCCATCTCCCAAGCAGAAATCCTACACCTATTTTGCATTAAGTCTCCATTCCCTTTGTCCCCCATCCCTGGCAACCTGAACTCTAATTTCTGTCTCTATAGCTTGCATATTCCCCAATATTTTCTTTGCAGTTACCATGGATCCTAAATTTAACAACCCTAAAACTATAACAATCTTGTTTGCTTTGATACCAACTTAACTTCAGAAGTATACACAAACTATGATCTTTTACCCCTCCATCTTCCTTTATGTAGTCTTGTCACAAATTACATGTTTATATGAGTCCCAAACCACTGATTTTTCATTGCATTTTGTGCATTTGCCTTTTAGACCCATAGGAAGTAAAAAGGTGGAGTTACAAACCAAAAATAAAATAGTTCTGGCATTTATCATTACCCCAGTCATTACCATTATCAGAGATCTTATTTCTTCATGCAACTTCAGTCTACGTCTAGTGTCCTTTCCCTTCAACCTGCAGAATTCTCTTTAGGATGTAGGTTTGCTTTACTGATGAACTCCTCCACTTTTGTTTATCTGGGAATGTCTTAATTCCTCCTTTACTTTTTGTTAACTTTTTGCATTGTATAATATAACATATATACAAAGCAAAAAAAGAAAAAAGCAATTATTTTCAAAGCACTCTTCAAGAAGTAGTTACAAGACAGATCCCAGAGTTTGTCAAGGGGTACCATACTATCATCTCAGATTTTTCCTTCTAGCTGCTCCAGAATATAGGTGGGTAGAAGGAACAAATATTTTTTATCATCACAATTAACTTTTTTCTTTTTTTTTGAAAAATAACATATGTACCAAAAAAAAAAAGAAAAAGCAATAAATTTCAAAGCACAGAACAACAATTAGTTGTAGAACAGATTTCAGAATTTGGTATAGGTTACAATTCCACACCTCCCTTAGTTTGAAAGATAGTTTTGCCAGACATAGAATTCTTGGTTGGCAATTTTGTTTTTTTTTTTGTTTCTTTTAGTACTTTAACATGTCATCCCATTGCCTCCTCGCCTCCATGGACTCCAATGAGAAATCAGCATTTAATCTTATTTGCTACCTTTACATGACATGTTGTTTCTCTCTTGTGGCTTTTAGAATTTTCTTTATCTTTGGCATTCAACAGTTTGATTAAAATATGCCACAATGTAGTTCTATTTGAATTTATCCTTTTTGATGTTTATTAAAAGTCGTGAAAGTTTACATCCATGCCTTTTGTAAATTTGAGGTTTCTAGGTATTAGTTTTTTGAATATTCTCTCATTACTCTCTGCTTACTCTCTTTTTTCTCCTTCTAGCACTCCCAAAATATGTATATTGCCATGCTTCATGGTGTCCCATGAGTTCCTCAGGCTCTATTCACTTTTTTTCATTCTTTCTTCTGTCAGTTCCTCAGACTGGGTGATTTCAGTGGTCTTATCTTCAAGTTCTTCTTGCCAGCTCCAATCTGCTGTTGAACCCCTCTAGGAAATTTTTAATTCTTTTAATGTGGTCTTCTGCTGTTTGGTTCCTTTTCTTAATTTCCATGTCTCTATCAATATCCTCTTTGTGTTCATCTATTGTTTCCCAATTTCCTACAGTTCTTTTTCCATGTCCTCCTTTAACTCTTTGAATCTATTAGGACCACTTTTTAAATGTCTTTGTCTAGTATGTCCCAGATCTGGTCCTTATCATTAATGGTTCCTAATATTTTAATCTTCTCCTTTGCCTAGGCCACTGCTTCCTATTTCTTTGTATGTTTAGTAACCTCAGATACAAATGTCCCCTCTTCCCTGGCACTGCACTGCAGCAGTCCCTCGCCCCAAGCAGGCACTTGACTCCTCTCCCACAGCTTTATAGGAGAGCTCTATGAGCTACCTGCTACGTGCAGGGCAAGTTTTGGGGTGGAGAGCCCTTCACCACCAGACGGATCTGGCCAGACATGCATGTTCCCAATGTATGCATGAGGGTTACTCTGCACCCTCCAAAACTGGGACCAGCAATCTGCACTGAGAATAAGGGCCAGCTCCGTGCCGAGCCAGGGAGGGATAAGAAAGGGCCAACCAGGGAAAAACAAGATCTTACCTACTTTAAGTGGCCTTTTCCATGAGTCACCACTCACCCTGTTACTGCAGTCCTTTAACATTTTCTGTAGCTTTGGGAAAGATGTTTTTGCCAGTTTCTGCTGGTTGTTCAAAGCTTCTGTGGCAGGTCAGAGTCCTAAAACCTCTCACTCTGCCATCTTAATTAAGGCAAAGCTTAGATAGGATTTTGGAAAGATTTGTGGCCAAAGAGGGGTGGGAGGGTATTCCAGGTTCCGGCAGGAGTTGCTGTGGGAATAAACCAACAGCACATCCAGAGATAGAGGGACATGGAATCTCTAACATTGAGAGGATGGCAGTAGGCCTGCCCAGCCCAACAAGGGGATATTGAGAACCAAGATTCTTGAAAATGAGAAGAATCACCACACACTCTCCTTCCTGGGCCTGCTGTTTGCTCCATCCTGCAGCACCTCCAGCATATCTGTGTAGCAACTCATACAACTTCTCTACCTCCTTTCTATTTATTCTTTGCCCCCCTTTTTCTTTTCTTGCTGCCATGAGTCTTAAAATCAGTCATATATTATCCTTAAACTGCATGGAGCCACTACTCTTTGAGATCACTCACCTTTCTATACTTGCTCTCTGATCCCTGACGGCTTCACAGTCTTGAAAAGTATGCCCTCACCTATTCCATTAAGTCAGTCAAGTTTTGTATTGAGACAATTCTTTAAACAGTTTGCAGCTGTTTTAGTGATTCTCTAGCAAAGTCAGTAATAGGGAGGGCCTTACTTTCATAAGAGATATTTGTTTGTATTATAAACATGGGTCCTTAAACAGTCATGCCAAGAATATCAGTCTGAATGAGCCCTTCTTTGCATATTCTTCAACTTCATAATGAAATGTTTTCCTATTTTACAGGAATTTTGTTGAGAGTGAAATTCTATGTGAAAGTGTTTCTTAATGCATTATAAAAACACCATACATTTTAAATTCAGGTTGTTTCTATTATTTTTGAAACATATGTCAACAGAGAAAATGGTGCCTATAAGCAGTTGTTGAACTTTTGGAAATATGTCAAGCTTAGGCAAGTTAATAATAGGTTAAAGAGGGGTATTTGTTTCTGAATCAGTGTTAGTTTTGCATGGCTGGAGAGTGCTATATTCTGTTATTGAGATTCTGAATTTAAAAAAGTATTGATACTTTGGGGCAGGCCAGGGTAGCTCAGCAGGCAGAGTTCTCGCCTACCATGCCGGAGACCTGGGTTCAATTCCCGGTGCCTGCCCATGCAAAAAAAAAAAAAAAGAATTGATACTTAGAAAATGTCCCACTGACTTACGTTATAAATTTAAAAGGCAAACATCTCAACACCTTAAAGTCTCAACTCTTGGGCTACTTTTATTAATATTCTTTAAGCTCCTAACCTCTCCTTGCTTTGTTTTTCCCACTGACACTTAACAATGGGTCTCTTTTCCACTGAACTAAATGGACATATTGAAGAAACTGACAAGTTATTAATATAAGACCCTGCACAGGTGTTGGCCCCTTGAAGAAGTTCCCTCCTATTCTCCTAGGCAAAGTCAGAGCTGGGCTCTTTGAATCCCTTATCGCATTGTATTGTGATGTGCCATTTCCACCTGGCACTGTGAGCTTGGGGGCAGGAGCAGTTGTGATGTGCCTTGGGGAGTACTTAGCACATAGTAGGGGATGAATTGATGAGAACAGCTACTGTTCTAGTTTGCTAGCTGCCAGAATGCAATACACCAGAAACAGAATGGCTTTTAAAAAGGGAAATTTAATAGTTTACACTTCTAAGACTGAGAAAATGTCCTAATTAAAGCAAGTCTATAGAAATGTCCCATTAAAGGCATCCAGGGAAAGATACCTTGGTTAAATAGGCCGATGAAGTTCAGGGTTTCTCTCTCAAGTGAGAAGTCACATGGTGAATATAGTCAGGGCTTCTCTCTTGGCTGGAAGGGCACATGGTGAACACTGCGTCATCTGCTAGCTTTCTCTCCTGGCTTCCTGTTTCATGAAGCTCCCTGGGAGCTGTTTTCCTTCTTCATCTCCAAAGGTCGCTGGCTGGCGGACTCTGTTTCATGGTGCTACAGCATTCTCTGCTCTCTCTGAATCTCCTTCTCCAAAATCTCCTTCCTCTTTTATAGGACTCCAGAAACTTATCAAGACCCACCCAAATGGGTGGAGACATGTCATCACCTAATCCAGTTTAACAGCCACTCTTGATTAAATCTCATCTCCAGGGAGACGATCTGATTACAGTTTCTAACATACAGTATTGAATAGGGATTATTCTACCTTTATGAAATGGGATTAGGATTAAAACATGGCTTTTCTAGGGGACACACATCCTTTCAAACCAGCACAGCTACTCATCACACAAAGTCGTGATCTGCTTTCCAATCATCTCTGTCACAAATGAAATCACTCAAACCAATGTCTTAAACTAATTTAATTCTAAATAGCAAAAACACATAAAAATATGTTTTTCTCTTTTTCTTTCCATGGCAAATTGAGTGTTGAGTTCATTCACAGCACATGTTGGTATATCCAACCTATAAAAAGGTACTTATTCTATTTCTATTCTTCTGCCTCTATATATCCCCTCTTCACTAATTCTTTCACATCCCACCCCTTCTTTATCTTCTCATTCTTCTTCTTTTTTTTTTTTTTTTGCTAATGTTCACTTCTTTTTTCTTCATCTTTTCTGAAACTCTTATTTTTATAGGTCTGTCAGTTTCCCCACTCCCCTCCCTACAACTTTTTTTTTCATTCATCCCAACCATTTCAAACAAACTCAGCAAACCTAAGCAGTTTCCTGGTTCCTCTTCTTAAAAAGAGCTCATTATGGCAAATTACAATACAGTTCTGCTCTTTTCACCTACTAAAGCAAGGTGCCTTAGCATCCACATAACATGTTGTTGTGAATATGCTGTAGTACAGTCCCATGTGAAAAACTGACACAGGGTCTTTGGGGTCTCTAAAGGACATTGCAGCTGCAAAAGGCTTCTTAAGTTGTTTCTGTTTGAAGCACCCACTCCTACCAAGGGAGGAATTTCCATTTTGAGCTATTAATACAGAAATGTCCCATTGGCACATATCACCTTTCTGAGACTCTGGACAAAATATCATGAGACATTATAACTTGTTTGCATCCATCGCTCGTATCCCTCCACTCTTCTTTCTCTAAAACTTAATGAATAAAAAGGTGAGAAATGAATATCGATCAGCAAATGGTTATAATGACTGATATTTTACTATGGAAAAGTCTAAAAGTCTACCAGAAAACTAATGGTGTGTTACCTTTCCTTCCTTCATTTGGAATCTTGAATATTTTTGTATCACTGTTGTTTTTTCCCCTTAGGTTCAGACTAAGAATTTAAATATGCGATTGTTTAGGATAAGTGATAGTCATTCAAAACAATATTTTTTAAAAGTTTCTGTAATAAGTCTTTGGTTTATAAAGATTTCTCCTAGTCCATTTTATAATAAATTCAACCTAATGCACTAGTATAGGCTTTGGATATATTTTCCAAAATAGTTATCAAAGATACATTTTTCTTTAAGATAATATTTCCCACAGGAAAAGAAGTGGCTTAATTTGAGTATGGTTCTCTTGCTAAAAATGTTAATTTATAGTGAGGATGTAAAGAAATAAGAAGTCTAATCAGTCCAGGAACCAGATGAATAGGAAGAGAGAGGAAAAGAGATAAGATATGTGTCAAAACAGTTGCTAATTTTCCTTGAGCTCCTTGGGCTTCATGCTGCCAAATTGAGATGGGAGAGAAGCCATTGTCACGCAGTTTGGTTCATCCACAAAATTATGTCAGGGGTGAAGGGAAAGGAAATTTGTCAATCTAAAGCCTGGTTTTCTATTGGTGATATGAAATATCTTCGTGAGTCAGTACCTCCCACTTGTCCTGAAAGGTGGAATGACTGTTGTTGTCAATGCATTATCTCTTCTTTCAGCTGGTGAGGAGGGCAGTGGGAGGCAGTAGTAGCCACGGGGGAAAAGACACTGAACAAACAATATAAAGTACAGGATCCTGGCATGGGCGGGCAGTGGGTGCTGGGCGTGGTGTGGACTTGTACCCAGTAGACAAACGTGATGCCTGAGCAACCCTCAGCTGATTCAAACGGGAGGTAAAAAAGCAACTCAACACACACTGGAGTCCATTAGGGAGTATAGGACATCTCATTCCATAAGGATAATGGTGGCTGAATAAAGAGTTTTGTCATGGCCTCATTTAACACACTTATGAAAAGACTAGGCTTACCCGCCTATTATTTGAGTTTGTTTGGCAAAGCATAAACCCAAGTTAGTGTCTGGCCATTAAAAACTCCAGCTATAGTCACATTTCTTCAGTTTTGTCAGTCTACATCAGTGGCATAGTTCTATTATAATCTTGGATTTACAGTTTTATCACTTGGGGTAAATATAAATACAATAGCCTTTGCCTTCTCACTGCAAATGCACTTTATGCTTCTGCTCCATCATCCCTATAAGTCGATTTACATTGTTTGACTTTCTGAATCAAATCACTCTCTCCTCAGCTCTTCCCCAACTAAATAATATTTATATTGTTCTGTTACCAACCTCTACTGAAATCCAAACCAAACAATCCCATTGTTTACTAGAAATAGTTTCCTTTACATGTCTGCCTTTTTCAAGATGTTACTCTTTTTAACAGACTTCAGCTTTCATTTTTCCTTTCTCTGTGTTTTTTATTTTTACGGGCCATTCAATTTCATTTCTGATACCCTTTTGTGGTCTGCATCACAAACTTAAAAAGTAAGGCATGTATTTGTTCTAAATCATGAGTTGAGGATCAGTCATTATTTCCTCCAAGCCTTCTATCTGCAATAGTAATATTTTGCATCCCCCACTCTAACTATAGATTATAGACTTGGGATGTGATTTTTGCAGTTATTGTTTATATAAATGAACCATTGGCAATAGATTAGTATATACATCTGAAGGAAAAAAAACAAGAAGAAATTATGGTAAAAATAATTAGGAATTAAGATAGAAGGCAGCATTTGAAAGTTCTGCTTTTAGCTATCTACATCTTCATGTGTCACCTCAGTTTCCCATCTTCTAAATAAAGGATGATTATGCCAAACTTCATAAAAGCAGTGAGAGGTTAAATCAGTGTTTGTGAAACATGTTGAATTGTTACCATCAAAGATACTATATGATTGCAAACTGAAGTGATTATTATCAAAGAACTTCTCAAAGGAGGAGTCGGAATTAATCAACATCTTCCATATCTGCTGTAGAGCCCCAAACCTCTAATCTCCTTCATTTTTTTCTCTTGATCCTAGATTCTGTTTCCAAGTGTTGCAGAAGATTAGAGAGCAGGTCACAGTCATGGAATTGTAAACAGAGGAAATGTGTCAGGCATTAGCCAAGGCTCAGGTGAGGGATCTGACCAGTTTTCGGTGCATAGCCTGCTGGTAACCAGGCACCAGAGCCAGCCAACCAAGCACTGAAACCTAGCACATCATTTCAGCCTGAATGCTTGTGGATGGCATTTACCATGTCATAAAAAGTTTCTTAGCTGAATTCATCCCATGTAGCCAGCGGTTACTTTTATGCATGCTGCACAGGATTTGGTTGAAAAGATGCCTTTTTGTGAGTTTCCCAATGCGTGCAGTCACTTAAGAGAGTGGGGGGTGGGGTGCACAGGAGGACTGGGAGCTAATAGGTTTGTTTCATTTTGATTGTAAACATCAGTGTGTCAGAGCCTTTGTTGACGTGTGAGTTTCCCAAGAGTTCTTAAGAAGTAACTAGAGACCCGTTTCTACCCAGATAATACCACGACCTTTTGCAATTACGGGTATGTTTTGTTAAGGGCAGCCATGCTAGTCCAATGGTTCTTGAGACTGGCTGTGCATCAGAATCATCCAGAAAGCTGTTAAAAATATAGTTTTCTGGGGTTTATCCTCAAGCCAATTAACCGTGATCTCTGAATGTCAAAGAAACTCCTAGGGAATCCTTAGGCAGCCAGCTTTGAGCCAAGCCAGGCCTCAGTAGTTGGGGGCAGCTGTGCTGTTGGTCAGCAGTCAAGGAGTAACACAGATACTTCTTAGATTTTTTTGCTTTCATTAACCTCCTTGAGAATCAGATGAAAGCTGTTCTTCCCAGGGGGGATACACAATATTTTGTATATAATTTTAGGGAAATCATCGTTCCTTTCAATTTATCCATGTTGAAAAAAATCAAACTGAAGTATGAGGTCTGGCATTTTCTTCTTTAGTTCCAAGTTTTAGCTTAGCTTGGAGTATACTTTCATAGGCTTATTTATTTTCTAAATGTTCATTTTAAGTGAACAAGCCCTTTATTTGTATAATGTCTGATGATGTGTAGTTTAGCCCCTTCATAAATCTGTAGTTAAATCCCTCAACAAGCCCACGTGAACACATTGGAAAAAGCATGATACCTCCCCTACCCAACAGAACACAAAAGCCTTTTGCCCATAAAGGAGGAAGTTCTTAGGGCCTCCACGTTGAACCTTGGAAGCGTCACTATATCCCATTAAAGTTAAATTGATGATAGAAGCTTAGAGACCTTGGATAGCCATGGTTTCCCCAGTCCTGCACTAAGGAGTGCCATGTCCAAGCGAGCCATATCCAAGAAGAACCTCATGTATGTGTTAGTCATGTCTTTGAAGATCTGGATTTTGAACATTTGTCGTGAAGCTCCATACCTAGCTCTCTGATAGGCTGCAGCTCTGTCTCCACCTGGCACCATGACCTATTGATCACTGGGCTTGGTTCAGATTAGGAGGCCATGACCTGCTTGATGGATGAGTGAGTGCCCCATATATAAATGGGGTGGAGATGGGGGGCAGATCAGGAAGCTGCTAGCTCTTTTAGGCTAGCATCAATCCATTTGACTGATTTCCGTTACCAAGTTGACGAATGTATCTGTTTTGTTTTCAGCCATAATGTGGTTAAGCTTCTGAGAACTATATACATATACAAATGTTTTTCCCTGATTTAAAGCAGAGTATTTAGAGACAAAATCAACTTGACAGCCACAGTGGAGGTAAACAGCCTTACTCCTGCAGGAATGGTGTTGACAAGCATGATTCTTGGGATACCTCCAGCTGCAGAACAGCTCTGACTCCAGGAATTTGGGTAATATGAAAACAGTGTTCTGAAACCTGAAGTCATTTATATTAGCTGTGCCTGTACAGCTTGGGATCTTATGTTATCATTTTATGTACATATGTAGTTTTTATTGAATCTTTCCAGAAATAATCCTGTAGTTAAGCCAAAAGCTATTGCATGAGACAAAACTCTTCATTCATGGGCATTCAGCCCTAGTCTACACTTCCAGCTGAGTAGGGAAGCTTACAACTAAAAGACCATTTTCATTGAAAGAAAAGACATTTCCCTTGGGGCCACATATGCTTTCTCCCAGAACTTCAAATTCTAATTCTTAGACATAACTTTCATTTGCAAATCTAAGTCCTACATAATGCATAAATTCCTGCTAAATTCCTTTTTTATCTTATTCTTTAATGTACCCAGCCTTTTCCATTGCTATGTAAGGGAGGTTGAAACTTTGGGCAGCTCAGAACATCTTGTTCTTGCCCTAGGAAATCAAAGAATAACCAAGGCCAAAATCATGTGTTCACTACTCTTTACTCCTGTAATGATCGCTAAAAATTTGGAGATTTCTCCCTGGTCACCTTGCTCAGACGTTGGACTTCTGCCTCTGTTTCAGAGGGATGATAAGTCTCTGGCCAACACATATTTCCATGATTTCTCTACCTTACTTACTTTAAAAGATCCTCATTGTCATTCCTCACAGTTTCCAAGGAAGGTCATCTTCTCTGTCATTTTGGGTGAGGAAATTAGGGCACCAGGAAGCCGCATGGCGGGCTCCAGGTCACACTGGGTGGTGGAGGCAGAGCAAATTCCAGACTGTGGCTCACCATAAGCCTTAGCCCTTTCCACTGGAATCACCCAAAAACATTGCACTCACCCCTTCTCCTTCAGAACACCTGTCCTCTGTCTCTTTCTTGCAGCCGAGTTCTTCTCAGCTGTGATACTAAAGGGCTGCTAGTGCTTTGAATCTGTGAACGGCTTCCCTGTCTTTTCTCAGGCCATTTCTTTGTTGCAATGGGTATGTTAGCACCTACTTAATGGCCTGAAACTATAAACCCAGTCAGAGACCCACCGGTATGTTCAGAGGACATAAACCTGTCATGTCTACCTGCAGAGTTAAGGCCGTAAAATGTCCTCTGCAGTCAGGGGAGACTAAGAGACA
Source organism: Tamandua tetradactyla (assembly GCF_023851605.1). NCBI lineage: Eukaryota > Metazoa > Chordata > Mammalia > Pilosa > Myrmecophagidae > Tamandua > Tamandua tetradactyla. The sequence continues at coordinate 3,283,947 of NC_135351.1, read as the reverse complement.
AATGTGCTCTCTCCCTGAGCAGTTCAGGCACCAAGTGTCAAGCTGCTAAAGAATTCTCTAGAAGTGGGAGGGCCCCACTCAAGAGTACCACCACATCACCAGATATGGCTCTTTGTCCCTTTGGTGTATGGCTGGCACCCAATTTACTCACCGTTTAAAAATATCGGCCTGAGCAGTGCTTCTGGCTTACATTTAAAGGAAAAAGCAAAGCTGTGAGATGCAACATATTAGAATATGGCCATCAATGGCTTTTGACTTTTCTGGGTAATGACACTATTTCTCTGGTGCTCAAGAGAAAGTCATCAAGGTCCAAATAGCCCACCTGCCAGCCCTTGTCCTTTCCTTATTGTGCCCTTGGAATTCTTATCAGAGACTAAACATTTTGATTTAAAAGGAATATTCAATCAAAGAATGTAAAGGAGGCATAATTCAAGAAAAAACTGAATATACCTATCTTAAGATCTAAACCATTTTGCCGACCAGTTATCCAATGCAATGGGGCTTTCTCTTCAGGATCCTCTTTGGACTTAAACTCTAAAACTCGTCACTATCATAGTTCATTGAAGTTCACATTTGACCCTCTCTGCGTTTCTGTGTGACGCGTTCCCGGAGGCAGACTCCAACTGCACACCCACTCTTCTAATCCCTCTCTTGCACCTTTCAGCTGCCACTCAGCTTCTCTGAGCATGCTTCACTGCCTGCTGGGAATGCTGCCTCACAAAGAAGGGACGTTTCTGTGTCTGCAAAGTTACAGCCTTCTAGTTGTTTCCCTTCTGACCTCTGAGCAGAGATATATGAAGATGCCAAGTTTTGTCTCACACACTTTTCTTTTGATGGTGAACAAATGGCTCACTTTTATGACCCTCCAAGCCTTGGGAGGATTCAGATGGGCACCTTTCCCACTTGATACTTCTGGGTGGTTCCTCTTTATGTCATTAAAACTGCAGGAGCAATATATTTGTTTATCTGCTCTTTCTTATTTCATTTATTTATACCTGAGCTTTCTCCAGAAAATGTTAAAGATCATTGAATTATCTACATGAGTAGTAAGGATATCGCCCATTTTGTGAAGCCTTTAGTGCAATAAAAGATGGGGGACTTGAAAACATTTTCTCCCAGGAAGCATGTTTGAAGTGGTATCAGATCCCAGCCCTGCCAACAAAGGCCTACCTTCCCAGTAACATGTGTACAATATGAATGAATATGTATTATCTGTACCTGGTTTCTATGTACAAAATTGTTTTTCTGTGGAAATGCACATTCTGAGCCAAACTGGGTGCTAATAGTACATGTCTGTCAGAAAGAATATACTAGATGGAAGTCAGTGGACAACTCTCTCCACCACACCCTCTGCCGCTGGTTAAGGGACCTGCCTTGACCTCACTCAGGTTTGGATTCACGTCTGACCACTCCCCCAGGTTTACTGAATTAAGAGGGGGATGGGGTAAATTGGATGGGGAAAGTGTGGGGTGAGCTGAGAAGAGTGGAGGGAAGGCAGAGATTCTTTGTTCAGGACTTTCTGGGACCAATCTGTAGGAGGGCTGTGTGAGGAGTGTTGCCATGGGGAGACCAGCAGGCTCTTTCATCTAACCCATCACCTGGGCCAAAATGGTGGCTAGGAAGCCTGCAGTGTCCAACTCTGCCCCTAGACAGTCTGAGAAACTCAACTTCTCGTACTTCTCTCAGCTACGCTGGCTATTCAATCCATCAGGCACACTCTTTCTCCCCCTTCAATGAGGCTTAGAAGTATTTTTAAGCAATAGATAGGTTGATGGATGTATACTTAAATATTTTAAAAACCAGAGTCTTTCCAGCCCATGTTTTGACCTCAAAACCCTATGACTTGATTTTGCTTTCTTAAGTCACATAAAAAGTATGGTTAGCAGAGACGTGGTTCTGGTGGGCACAATGGACATGTAATTTTAATTCTTTCTCTTCCCAACCAGTAATAATATTGAAATTTAGGGTAAACAACAGTTGAGAGACACTGAAACTTGAGATTAATTTAACTACTAAAATACTGCTCTGTTGTCCACAAACCACCAGTTAGGAATGTCTCCATGCCCACTTCAGTTGGCAGCAAAAGAATTTGTAATATTACAAGCTAGGAACCAGTAAAAGATGGCAATGCTTCCTCACATTCCTGAAACACTGGCATGAGAGTTTGCCTTCAAAATAATTTCCTTAGGGTTTAGAGGCCTGTTGGGCAGCAAAATGTTCAACCATAGGGGAATAATTGAGCATGGTACTTAGAATTAATATAATGCAGTGAAGTCAATAAGAATGTTTTCATTCAGACTACGAAATAATTTAGGAAAATGTGTCGGTTTAATTGTTGAGTGTAAAAAGAAGTAAAAAAAAAAAAAATGTACAAACAGTATGATCACAACCATGTAAGAAAAACCTGTGTACAGGTAAGAAAATATTGAAAGGAAATAATCATTCTGCCACATTTTTAAAACAACTCTGGTGTTCCAGGACTGATTCCAGCATAAATATTAACAATGGTAGTGTCTTGTTGACAAGCCTCTGACAGATTTTCCCACTAATGTCCTATATTTTCCAAATGTTCACTAATGAGCATGTATTTGAGGAGAAAAAAGTATGAAACATAGTAGTCACATACCTCAAAGTTGTTCTCATCAGTTAGAGCAAAGAAAGCATGACGAAGGAGACAAGTATTTTTCACACGGCCTCAAGCTAGAACAAGTAGGCAGAAAATATAAATGTTTCCCTTGACTTCACTCTTTCCCTCCCAGCTTCCGCCTCAAATCGATCCCTAAGCCTTTCAATTCTGTCTCATAAATGTCTCCTGGATGCGTCAGCCACCCCCAGCCTCATAGCCATGCCTCTCCCTGGCACTCATGCATCAGCCCCTAGGATGGGCCTCCACCTCCCCCTCTCTCTCCGGCTTCATCAGCTTCGTTGTTTACAGAAGGAGGAAATCTGATCATGTGACTTCCCTGCCCGAAACCTTCCGGCTGAACCCCATTGCCTCCCCTAGCTGGTGAGGGCTTCTGGCTAGCTACCCACCACCCCTGCCACAATTTGGGCTCAGCCCTGGAATGACTTTTGAAGGAGACACCACCACCATCACCTCCCAACCCCCTCCCCAGTCCCAGACTCCTTTTGGGGTTCCTTCTCCTCCCTCAGATCTCAGCTGAAGTGCTGCCTCCTTTAGGAAATGACCTCAACTTCCCAAAATGGCATTAAATGTTCCCTCTCACGTTTAGTCTGCCTTTATACCATTGAGTGTGGCTATTCATCATCTTATTGAAGAAATATTAACATGTTTGATTGTGGGGTGCTGTCTGGACTTTTCTGGGGTAGTAAGAAAGACGTGATGAGGGTAAGCACAGAGTTTATTGTCCAGACTTTTAAGAGTAAAACGGTTGCTAACCAAATACAGCTCCAGGACAAGGGTAAACAGGATGATCCCCCACAAACCAACATAGCTGTTCCCCCACATTGGCTATATGTGTCATATTGTCTTTCTAAAAGCCAGACATCTCGGTTCCAAAATGCCCCTGAGAGGTGCGCTTATGCATAAGTAACTGCACCCTTATGTAATTGCTGGTTTCCAGGTCTGTTTCTGCCACTGCATTTTGCACATTTTACATACAGGAAAAGTGGTCTACTCCATTTGTACCTCAGTGCCTTGCCTGACTCATAGTAAGCTCTCAGTACTTTTTGGTTGATTTAAATTTAAGTAGTCACCACTTTCTCTTTCAGTAGTATTTAATAATTGTCTATAGAACTAGCATGTCACTATTAAAAGTCATTGAGTTTCAATGGGAGCCATCTGTTTACTGCTTCCCTATATGAATAGGCAGTGAACTCTGTCTTAACAGACATCTAGAAAACTATACCCTTTTCAGAAGATGGGCTTTTGAATACAGGTAGTCTATTACATCATGGTTATTACTGCTAATAAATATGTGCAATGACTACTGATTTATATAAAGCTTTTTAATTTCTACTATGCTTTGAAAGTCCCCAAAAAAGTCAATGTTGAAATTTCTATGGGGCTTTATTTTTGCTTTGACTTTATACTGAGAAAATGGAGGAAAAAATGGGGGAAAGCACACTTCAGTAAGATTGTTTTTCCTTCACGTCAAATAGGTTTTAAGATTAAGATACTTTAAAATTTAAAGATTTTAATCATCCAGCTGAAGATGAGACTTTAAGATTCTGTTTAGCCCTGTCTTTGTAATAGAAAAGCAACAGAAGAAAATAAAAATGCAGTTTCTTCCATTAAGGAAAAGTGCTGGTCCTCTAAGAGAGATTTTTGTGACCTAATCAGAAATCCCTTCTCTACTCCTGGACATTCTTACAAAGCCTTGGAATGATCAGTGCTGGAAAGAAACAAGGAAGCAAAACTAATACTGTCTTTGAAACAGTATGTGTTGCTTGATTATTGTGTAATAAACCTTGATGCTGAGAAATTACAACTTTATTGCACACTCAAATTCATGCTTTTAAAATGAGCTTTGAATTTCTGTTGAGCACCTTTTAAAAAGTAACATCAAAACCATAAAATTCAGAGTGAGATTGATGTGTGTGGTGATTTATAGCTAAAACTAGGTATAAACATAAGTTTTATTTTCTTTTTCAACTTCAGGAGGATTACTGTTTGAGAAAGGTCTTCGGAGAATGTTTTATTAATTAGTGTTTCTCATTATCAGTCATGTCCTAATAATCCCAGCAAGCTAATGTCCTGTCTCTAAGATATTAAGATATGCATCAAACCTAGTGCACACTAAAATCCTATAAAGGCCTTGGATAGTTTTCCTATAATTAGTCATTAGAGAAACAATTATTTCCCTATTATAATGATGTAGAGTTTTGAGTGTTAATAAAAGACTCTATCAATCATTAAATGAGTTCTGCAGTATGCATGTGTCAAAACATGAATAATCTTACAATGCTTTATCTTATTTATTGCTTTTGTGTGGGAAAGGAAAAATAGGTGATAGGGAGTTGAAATTTTGCTCTTAAAACTCAGAAGGAACAAATGAATGTTATCTCCAGTCATATCTGTGATAACATCATCTGATAATATTAAAGTATAGTATTTTATACACTAAAAGAAACAGTCGTTGAGCTATTGATGTAGAAAATTTCTGTGTGGGCTTTGTGCAGACTTTTAGCAGGAGTATTATCATTAAATGCTTTAATACCAAAGCCGTTTAAAGATACAGTTTTAAAGGTACTTTCTAGATGGAGCAAATGTGTAATCAATCCCCCATTGAATAACAGAAAAACAGCTCTCACAGCTAGGGATTCCTGTTTCCTCAAAGCAGGCACCACGCAGGCAGGGACTAGTTCGATTTATTCGCTTTCTATTTATTTCTGTTCTTGCCCGTGGAAACAGCAACAACAGTAATTCTAGGAAGTAGCATTATTGAGCACATTCCACAGTGCATGCTGTGCACTCCTGTGTGTGGTCCCGTTTAATCTTGCCAGTGGCATGATATTATTATAATCAGATGGATATTAGTACTCTCCCCATTTTATGGATGAAGAATCTGAAGTTTAGAGAGTTTCAGTTAACTGCTTTAAGGTTACACGCCTAGAAAGGGGTGGAATAGGCTGTCTGACTCCAGAACTTGTGCTGTGGAAGCTCTCCATCCCAGTCAGGCTCTTAGCAAAGGTGCCACCATCCCAGTCTGGTTCCTTTAATTTATCTCAACTTGCCCCATGAGAGGGAGGCTCCTGTCTGGCTGTGCTGTGTCCAGAATACCTGAAGAAGTATTGGTGACGCAGTGGCATGACCTGCCAAGATATGTTTGTTCTGTGCTTTCCTCTGCTCACTGGCAGCCTCCTGGGAGGCAGCTCAGGATTCCCTTCCCACTCACGTGTGTCAACATCGTCTTAACAGATTCGGGTAACTTAATGCTGAGGTTATCTGAAGCCTCCACTATCTGTAATAATGCGGGAAACCGAGGGGAAATACAGTCACTTTATTCTGTAATTTAAAATGTAAGTTGAAACCAGTAGCTTCAGATAGTCAAATAAAAATATACAACTCATAAAAAAATCATGTTCCTGGGAGGCAGTTTTATTCTCTATCAAATTAAGACCAAGTTTGGCTCCATTGTACCTGCTACTTCTTTAGTCCTAGACCTTTCACATAATATGATTTATACCCTTTAAAAATATATATATCAGGATAATCAAATATCAAAAATTTTATAATAAATAAATTAGAGAATGGTTGTGGTTTGTAAAAGAATCCTTCCTTTATAAAAAGATTTCCCATGGATTTCTTTGAATATGAAAATGAATATTACAAATAAAATGTCTCCTTTGCTTTCCCCTCCCCAGTGCTTTGCTACTTCTAGTCTCTCCACCTAAACAGCTCTTCTAGCTCTCACTTTCTCATCCCCCAGATTCTCCCCATCCTTCACACCTTGCCTGAACACCCTCTGGCCCTACCGCCTGGCCTTCTCCTTTCAGCCAGAAGCCCAGTTTTCCTCCTGGGCCCCCGACTGTGCATGTCCCTCTCGGATGTCACTTATCACCATTCTGATGTCTGTCACCATCTAGCCCATGTTTTATCTTTCCTCTGTGAGAACAGAGGAATTTTCTCTTGTCTTTAGTGCTCCCACTGTATCTGGTATGGTGCTTTGCACATAGAAGATTCTCAGGAAATGTTTAAGTTAAATCTTCTCCCCAAGCTGATCTGTTCTCTCGCCGTTCCTCGCAGGCTACCACAGTTCTTCTTAGGTGGTGGAACTGAATGCCCCATGCTGGAAACTTTGGAGATATCCATCCTTGACTTCTTCCCTCCTATAGCTAATCCTTATATTTCTTCAAAATACTTGAAGTCACCTATTCAGGCCCTCTTCCTGTCTAGAATGTTTTTTGATTTCTCAAGTTTCTTTCTAGTGGGTCTCACTGTCTTAGTGCTCTTCCTTCACCAAGCCATCTTGTACTGGACTACTGTGCTCACCTTCCTTCCTCATAGCCACATTCTTGCCCAGTTTCCTACTACTTAGAGTGCACGCTCCTCTGCATAGCTTGCAGAGCTCTGCATAAGCCACTGTCCCTAGAGACAAACATGCCCTGGTTAGTGCTGTCCCTTCACCTCCAGAAACGTCCACTCCTTGACTTTTCTGTGCCTCTACTCAGGCTGGTTCTCCTTTTTGTCACTCTGTCATATTTACAGTTAGAACTGCACCATTTCAATCCTGTAGACATCTTGTATTGTTGACTAATTGTATCATCAGTGTTGATCGCACAGCCTTATCAAAAATGCTAGCTAGTTGGAGTCAAAGTCATATGGACCTGCTGTTGTGTCTTTTCTGGCACTTCTCACTATGATAGACAAGTATCAGGTATTCAATGCTGAGAGTGATGGAGCCTCAGAGAAACAGAGTGCTTCAACTTCCAGAAACACATCTCTAGCAGAAAGGGAAACTGGCAGAGACCATGCTTTTAACCTCATGTTAACAAGAAACTCATGTCAAATGTGAAAGAAAAGGAAGGAGAAATGGGATGACTTAAAGCCCCAAAACAGGATCTAAAAATCAAATTATGGAAGACACACTTAAAAGCATCACCTATGAAAAGGAAAAAAAAAAAAAGCAAACTCAGCATGAATCCAGATTATGTTATACTGTCCTCCAAAATGGGCATTCCATCTTGGGCTGCCGTGACTGGAATATGATGTTCAGTGCATGAGAGGTGCCTCCTTGCTGTGTCTTTGCCAGTCAGGCAGGGCTGGGTGTTTACAGGCAGTGCTTGAACGGATGCATGCAGAGAGGGAGGTCTGGTGAGAGGGGCATCTCTGTTTTATTGGGGGTGCTGCGGGAGAGAGTTTTATTTCTCTATTTTGTACTAAACAGTTTTTAATGAACTTGTACCTATTACAGAAAAAGTAACATACAAGAGCAACTTTTTAGAAGCTTTGAATGGAAGTTTCTAAATACTTGGGCTATAGACTCCTTTTTGGTATGACAAGACATGTTTCGATGTGTTATATTATCACTTTTAGGGTGGAACTGGAGATAAGAAAGGTGAACCCAGGTAGCAACTGCATGCCTCAAGAACATTTATAAAATATCAGTTAAAACATCTGCATTGCTGCTGGCTCTACTTGCTCTACTTGCTCCCAGAGGAGTTAGAAAGGCACCACACATGCATTAGCCTTATTTTGCTTAAGGAAGATTTTAACTTCCTCAAGCAAAATCGACTGCTGAAGCAGTAACTCAGGGCCTGGGTTTTGTTTAACACTTCAACTCATCTTTGCATATATGGGCTGTGGTCCAACTCCATTAGGAAATCCTCGGTGGATAGTGATCTGGAATACAAAACCCAGCAGTCGTAAGTCAACACAATTGATAGTCTCTTTTCTTAGAGTGGATGGGGGTGGGGTTGTCACAGAGACTAGATTATCTTTCATAGAGAAGCCATTTCTCCCAGATCAAGGTTAAGGTCGCCAGTGGGGCAGTGAGCTGGGTTATCTGCAATGATGATTCATCGTTCTCGAGGTCCTAGAACTTGAGAGCCTATGGCTTCAGTGCAGGCAGCCTGGGAGCCGACTGAGACCCACCTCTGGAAGCTTGGAAGCCCTCTGCTCCACCAGATTCAAAATAGGCCAGCCCCACCCTGATGATGGTGTGCTTTTGTACCGTCATGGCATGGGAGAGGCAGAGAGAGACAGAGAGACAAAAAGATGTGGGGCAGGAAGCAGAATAAGACAGAGAGCGGACAAATTCCTTTTCTCAGAGTTTTCATCTTCCCCAAGGAACAGGATTCAATACCACTGGGTCGCCCTCTCTAGCATGCCTTCCCTCCACTCTCCTAATACACTCCCACCCCCGCAATGAAAACACAGACATTGTCATGAGCCATCCATTTGATTAGACGAGTACCCAGCAAGTGAAATCCTTGAGGGGGCAAAGAGCATTTTCAATCAAGGTTTCAGGGAAAAGAGCATAAGGCATTGCATGTCCAAGTCCTGAAAAAAGATGGATTAAAGACTGATTTAAGAAAACCTTGATTTGAGGGAAGATGGAGTGCATTTTGGGGGTGTGCAGACCCAAGATCCTTGGTCTGACAGGCAGATTCTCTGCAGTTCCCCTCTTCATCCAGATCTTGAGTTTGGAAGATAATCCTGGATTATCTGGGCTAGCCCAATGTAACTTATAAGGAGATGGGACAATAGAAGCAGAGGTCAGTATGATGTGAGAAAGGGGCCATAAACCAAGGAACACAGTCTCCTAAAACTGGAAAGGCAAGGAAACAGATTCTGCCCTAGAGACCCCAGAAGGAGCACAGCCCTGCTAACACCTTGACTTGACCTCTATAGACCCACCCTGGCTGCTCCATGCCCTGAAGTTCCTCTTGGGCCCCTCTCCTCCGGCGGCTTTTCCTTATGTACCCTCAAAAAATAAAAAAACAGAAACCTGGCCTAAAATGCATGGTGCAGGCCCTCTGCCAGGATACTCCCCCATTCTGGGTTGGCGCACGTAAGAAACCAAGCTACAAGGCCCCGGGCACCCGCCAGCTAGGAACTTGTTGCTTTTCCACTGCTCAATTCCAGCTCTATCTACCTGATTTAGGGCAGCTCCTCACAAGCCAATACATTGACCAACCATTGGTCATTTCCTTATTCAGAAGATCAAGAATCCCATGTATTTTTCTAACAAGCAAAGATCCTAGTGCTAGAAGAAGTAGCCACCATAAAATAATAGACTCTTTCTGGAAACAGAAGCAGACTTTGCTTCCAGACAGAAATAGGTGTATTTTTTTTTTTTTTTTTTTTACCACACAGGGACCAAAGGATAGTTCCAGGGAAGCCGAGTGTGCCTTTAAAAGATCTCAGTTCCAACTTCATAGGTGTTGCCCACCCATTCCAAGCCACATCTCCAGTAATATACCACATGCATATCATATATAAATACTGCAGTGTATGTGCATGTGTATATATACACAGAGCTAACATATACATTAACCAAGATAAACTGTTTGCCAGGGCTTTCATCTCTGCAGGAGGCTGCTATTGCTCGAGTCAGGCTCTGGAGCACCAGCTGGGAACAGGAAACTAGGTTCTGGTGTGCAGGGGAGGGGAGGAGACGCTCTTTGTCTCTTTGCCTTTTCTTTTCAAAACACATGCATAAATAGCACTGACATGTGACCACAGATGATGTGGTATGTATGACTTGTTCCTAAAAATGCCTGTCTTGCCAGTGTGTTACTTTTTGAAGATACTTTACACTTGATAATCTCCAAGTGACACTGGGCTACTATGGAACAAGGAAGCAGGAAGAGCTTTATAGTATTTTCCTAGTCCAAGTTGAGAAATCAAAACTGGAAGTGATGATATACAAAGAAAAAAAAGCCTTCTTTCATGAACTTCTGTTGTTTTAATTCTACCTGTCATCTTTTCTGTCCTCTACTTATGGTCTAGACCAGTGGTTCTCAAACTTGAGTGTACATGAGAAGAAAGCAGGGGGCTTGTTAAAACCCAGATTCAAAGGCCTCATCCCCAAATTTCTGATTCATTAGGGAGCTTGAAGACTGAAAATTTGCTTTTCTAACAAGTTCTCAGTACTTCTGTTGCTGTTGATGTAGGGACCCATTTGGAGAACCCCTGGTTGTCAAAGGTCTGTGGTTTTTGCATTGTTTTCTGTTTAGGAAAAACTCATAAGAAGTAGGGTTTTATTATTATTGCAGGCCCTATGATTGGTAGGGTGGCCAACTGTTTCCAGTGTGCTGAGGACAGGGAGTCTCAGGATTCAGTACTTTCAGTGCTAAAACCAGGAAACTCCTGGTCAAGTTGGTCACCTTAAATATTGATCTAGGCATTGTCTGTCTCCATGAAGACACTTCCCCAGAAAGGCCCGTTTCAAATGGCTCCCTTTCCCCACTGACAGGGCTGTGGATGTGCCTCCCAGGGTTTTCAGAGGAAAGATGGTATAGAAGTAGGTGACAGCTGGAGCCTGAGCAGAACTTTCCATCAGAGAAGAGCAGTGGCCTTCAAATCCAGCAGTTGAGCTTCATGCAGGGTATGTGGGAATCTCAGCCACCTTTGCTGTGGCCTCTAAACTCACTTGGCACAGCAGTTTCTCCAGGCTTGAAAAATAACCCTGCGATGCATTTTCTGCACACTAGCTCATTTCATTCTCACTGCAGCCCTACCAAATAATTACCATTATTTCTATTTTTTAAAAAAATGGGTGTGTAAAAGGCTGTCACCTACCCCAGGATCACAGACCTCCTAAGTGGCAGAGCCACAGGTTAAATGCTTGTTCTTTCACCATGTGATCCTAAAGTACACTAAACCTGAGTCGTGCAGGCCTCCAGCATGCTTGGATATGGGGTAACCCTGTGCATTCCTACAGTGCCTGTGAGAACAGTTCTGAAATGATGTGAGGCCTTGCTCTGCTCCATCTACAGAGAAAGGGTATAGAAATTTCAGTTGCTTGATCCCTCCGGAATCTTATGTACTGCTCATTGTATCAGTCCTGTCAAATTCCCGTATGTGGTTTAATGAAAGCAGAATCTCACAATAAAATTTAAAATTCAGTTTCTCATTTACATGAGCCACATTTCAGGTGCTTCATAGTCACAAGCATTTCTATATTGGACTGTGCAGGTTATAAAACATTTACCTCATCACAGAAAGTCCTTTTGAATGGTGCTGACACAAAGGATGTAGGCACTGAACACACTGGGCCTTAGTGGGGCTCCTGTTAAGAGACATCCTCTGCTGAGATCTCCCCACCACGACACTGGACACATTGGTGTCTATCATCCCCCTGGAGTTTGAGCTGTAAAAATTTCCATAATGCTAGCACTGGAAGAGACCAGAGAGGCTAGCCCTTCCGTTGCTACCAGGCTGTTCCATGGAATCCGTGCAGTGGTTTGGCACCATGTCGACTGCTTTGGAATTGGGGAGTCTTGCTGTGTGCCTCTGATAACTCCGGAAATGAGAAGCAATGGATATTTAATTTAAATGGTTTTAATATGGGCTGGTGGGCTGAGTCTTTAATAATAATCACTGTTGCTCCAACCACTTATTGTCCTTTTGGTCTCTTAGAGATAAAGCCATTCTGAAGTAGAAGGCAGTAGGCTTCATATTACAATGCCTAGACACTGCCCTGCTTCTTTCTATAACTAGCTATGTAATTTGGAGTGAAATGGGGATAACACCTGTCCTGCCTTCTGCCTTAGCTCATTTTGAAGAACAAGTGAAATAACATTTGTGAAGCTGTTTTATAACCTGCCAAAGCACTTTACAAATATGCGAGTATACTTATTAAACCTTCTGTAATTCCAAAAGAAAGATTTGGTGCATCAACTTGAGGAATGTTTACTTAAGCGGAGAGGAAATGCAATTAAAACAGCCAAAATTAGCAAAGAACAGAAGAAAATTCTCTGGGGAAAAAAAATGGTTCTTCTTCTGGTTTTATAAGGATTAACAAACTTGCATGACTCATTCCATAGAAATAAATCTGAAGGAGATGACACAGATTACAGGGTGTGTGGCAAAAGGTAATGCTATCACATCCATTAATTGGTGTTAGAAGCTTCTCATTAAATTTCATTATGGTTATTTACTTTTTGCTTGAAACGCTAGGGACCATACAGCACTGAGCCAAGATCACGGAATATAATCATCCTCTTTCTACATTTTTTTAAAAAGTATTGCCTCTCCTTTTCTATTGTTGCATTTTCTTGGTATGTACATAGATTTGGCAGCTTGGGTCTTAATCGTCTACATTCACACACGTGGGTTAAATGACAACAACATTGTTTTTCTCATGAGAGCTCCAACTCAAAAACAACAGTGTGTGGTTGCTTTTCGGTCAGGTTCAGCTTCTTTGTGGAGCCACCAACATGGTCTCAGCATTGTCTTCAGGGAAGAGTCACTGGCTTCCAGACACTAAATTTGAGCCAGGAGAAGAGTACATGGGACTCAAAAAGGAGGTGCCAGAATCTCACAGCAATACGGCAAAGTGCTGTAACACAGGGGCCTTCCAGGGAAAAGCACACATTGTTGCTTACTACCTTGGAGACTTCCAGACTGCATTTGTCACAGCCAGATGAGCCGACAGTGTGGTATCTGCAGTTAGGAAGGATTGGCATGTTTGACGTTGTCATGCTACTACATGAGAGAGCCCTCTGTGACTCCCAGTATCTAGAGTCTATAAAATCTGTTCCCCATATGTCAATGTCATCCCTTACTCTTCTGAAATAGGAAACGTAATTGAACCATTCATATGAAAAATACTGTATTGCTAGGCCGAGATTATAGCAGTCTTTGCATTAAAGTAGCTGTAATTCTGTCGCGGTGTCAAAATTTCATTCTGCTGTCTCAATGCCTTTCATTAGTTCAGAAATCCATTTATTTCTAAGATTAACCCACTATGGAGATTTATAACCCTTATCAGAAATGGTGATCCTAAACAGTAGCCTGATTTTTCAGCATCTTTCACATCACGTATTGTGCTGGTGATGTAGAAGTAGCTGTCGAGGATGTTTCATTGTAGGCTGCAGTTGTAAATCACAGTAAATAATCAACCTCTTACTTTTACCTTCAGGAAAGTTCATTTTCTTGATGTTTTCATAAAAATAAGTTTGAATCTGTTTTCTGATTGCTTTTAACACAACATGGGAACAGAATTAGCCAGACAACAAAAGGTTATACTTGGAGTCAAATACTCCTCACGTAGTACCATAACACAGCATTCCTTAACCGAAGAACTTAGGACAGTTATACTCACTAAGTAGAGTTTGCCTTGAGTCTTTAACATACTCAAACTAGGTTGGAATCTATAAAAGCACTAGATATTTTTCTGTTTAACAGATGTTCTAACTTGACTGTCCTCATCTGAAAATTGGTTTATTTCCTCAGTAAGTCATCTTCACACATTTTCTAAGTTTATATAACATTCGTAGCATAATTGTTCATTCACTAGATTGTGGACAGGTGGAAACTTTCATTCTGCCAATATTCATTGATCCTCTTTCCACCTCACACTTTTCTACTAAAATAGATCTACCTCCCAGGGCACTCTTATGAGCACACATACACAGAGACACACACGTACATACACATACACATGTCCAGGATTAACATTAACATAGCAAAACATATGTTTGATTTTAATATAAGAAGATTGATTTTTTTTTTAACAAGCATATAAGAAATAGCAAGAGCCTGGCACTGCCATTTACCAGCTGTGTGATCTTGGACAAGTTACCTACTTCTCTGAGCCTCAGTTCCTAGTTCCATAAAAAGCGGACTGCAATGCCTACCTTGTAGGGTTGTTGAAACATTCAGATGCAATGATGACACATAGTAGCACAATAAATGATTTGGTACTATTGTATTGATATTAACATACTTTTTTTTTCATTTTAAAAACTCTGAAATTGACAGCCGTCAAAAATTGATGATGTCTTAAACACTATGTCATATTTTAATGGGCAGGTTTTTTTTTTCTTTCTTAGGGGTAGATAAAATAATGGTGGCACCTTAAAATTAAAGAAATCGTATAATTTGTATATTATGCTTTCTCAAATAACCATGTAAAATGCTGTACACCACATATTTTAATAGTGCTACCATTGTTCCAATACATTTTTGTGGTCTAAGATCTTCTCTTTAGTGCATTCAGAAGCATAGCAAATAATAACACAGGTTTAAGAATCAGATAAGCTTGGTTTCAGTCCTGACACATCTAGTTATATGACTTTGGGGAAGTTACTTGTGTCCCAGGTCTCAGTATCCTCATATATAAAATGGGAATAATAGTATTTACCTCATGGTGGTGTTATAAAGATTAAAATGAGATAATATGCATAAAAAACAGCATATGTGGGGAGTATGTAACATGCTCGGTAAGTAATAAGGGGTAAAAACATAACAGTAGCCATGCTTGCTAGTAGCATAGCTTTATCCTTTGCAATTTCATTTAATTTCTGAAATAAGCAAAAGTAATCCTAAGTCAAACCTTGTAAAGTTGATGACTAAGTTGAGTGATGACATTTTGAGTCAAAAACTAAATGTGGAGGATTTCCACTTCCAGTCAAGATGGGGTGAGAGGGATCGGGTTTACCCTCCTACGTGAGACAAAACCAAAAATATAAAATATAATGAAAATTGATTTTCAGTATACTGGGGAACAGGCAACAAAGGACGGTGATTCCTGAGAAAACAGAAATAAGCAAGGTAAGTTCTTCAATTGCCCCAGCTTACTGCCTTGAAAGAGTTTCCTTGATGTAGCAAATGGCAGAGAGCCCAGCAGATGCCCTGAGTTAAGAGGACAAAGACAAGAAAGAGGTCATGGAGACCAGGATGGTGAGTACACGGGACAAAGTCCCAAAGAAGAGAGAGCTGTACAGCTTGTTCCAGAGATGGAGTATGCAAAGGAGTACTGACCAGCACATGCATATGACACTGAGAAAGAACCTCCCAGAAGGATTAGAGGGAACAGTGCCCAGCATTCACACAGGGCCAGGAGCATTGCCTATTTCCATCATCCAGACTGGGAAAGTTAAAAATTCACAAGGTATTGGTTAGAGTATTCAGAAGGGTCTTGCCTCAAGACTGGGGACTTATTAACCCTAGGTTGGACACTTCTCCAGATCTGCCTACCAAGTTATAAAAGGAAAACCCAAAAGGATCAAACTGTTCCCAAGTAACTTACCTGTCCCAGAACAAAGTTCAAGAGTATTTATAGGGTACAGAAATATCTACTACCGTAAAAGGTAAATTTCACAATGTGTGACATACAATAAAAATTTTACCAAGCTTGCAAGGAAGCAAGAAAATATACCCCATAATGAAGAGGAAAATGAATAAATCAAAACCAACCTGGAACTGACATGGATGTTAGAATTAGCAGACCAGGACATTAAATCAGTTATTTGAACCCTTTTCCATATGTTAAAAAAAAAAGTGAACTAAAAAGAAGAAAAAAAGTACCCAAACTGAACTTCTAGAGGTGAAATCTATGTCTGAGAAAAAATCATGTTGGATGGAATTAACTGCATGTTTGACATTGCAAAAGAAAAGAGTAATGAACTTGAAGACACAGCAGTAGTAACTATCCAAAATGAATCACAGAAAAAAAAAGAATTTTCAAAAAAAGCAAATAGAATATCAGATCTGTGGAACAACTTCAAGTATTATAATATACATGTGATTGGACAGGACAGAAAAATACTTGAAGAAATAATGACTAAAAGTTTTCGAAGTTTATGAAAACTATGGACCTGAAGATCCAAGAAGTTCAATAAATCCCCAGCACAAAAAAACAAAGAAAACTACAGTGAGGTGCAGTTTGATCAAATAAGGAAGTTGCTCAAAACCAGTGATGAAGAGTAATATTAAAAGCAGCCGGAGGAAGAACATACAGTATACAAAGGAACAATGATAAGGATGATGCCTACTTATTTTATGTTTATTCATACCTTCATAAAGCTGTTTAAACAGAACAAAATAAAAAACACTGTAACTATAGCATATAGCATATAAGGCAACTCCCAAAGAGACACTCTAGAAATATTTTGAACAAAGAGTGACCTAGGTAATATTAGGCTTCCAAAATGACTTCTTTAAAAGAAATGATGCTTTTGTTTCCCACTGCCTGCCCATGTGAAAATAAATAGATAAAATAAATGGTGCTCAGTTCATTTGTATGTGTAATGTATGCCGCATTATTTTAATTTTATAAGTTGGTGGGCATGCTTTGTATGTATTCCCTTCCCTATATGTATTTTCACCTAGTTTCTGTTCTGTTGAAAGCCAATCTAATATTCACTTTAGATTAAGTCAGGTATGATCCATTCGACTTAAGGAGAGGATTCCTCTTCTTTAGCTTTATTATAATTTTACCATTCACTAGAAGGTGTTTATGAAGTGCCCATTCTCATGGCACTGCAGTATATAAATCTTATATTCTTGTAGCTTACAGTAGAAGATAACCCTAATGTCAAACTTTCAGGCAACTTGGATATAAACCCTGAGTATGTATGTAAGGAACTTGAAATTTTTATGGGACACAAAAGTGAAAAGGAGGCTGTCTGTGCCAGTGAGGGATGGGATTGACCCTGAAATTTCAAGTTTACCTGGGTGGGGTTTGCCAGAAACAAATTTGCTCCTAATATCCAGTGTCTTATATCAGAAGGTACAAATATATTTCATCCAAAGACATGGGTGTGGTTTTTAAAATTATACCTCTGTTTCGGTTCTACCTTAGTTGTGACTCAGAGGGACAGTATCTAGATTGCTACATTACTAGATGACATTAGTCATGAGACACTTCATCCGGAGAATAAAAAGCTACTCTATAATAGCTAGTGAAAGCTTTTAAGTATTCATTGCAAAGTAGTTTTAAAAGTCTACACTTAAGTAATTTTATGGGCTCTCTTGGGTCATGTTGCAGCCATGGGGCAAAATCAAATGAAGAGGAATAGGGAAGTGGCAGGTGAATCCTTCTGTGATTTTATTTAATCAACTATGAAATATGGGACCCCACACAACCCATTCCTCTTGCATCTCTTAAATGGTAAAACATATATACCTGACACAAGTAACAGTTCCACTTGATAAAAAGACCAAATACTTGTCTTTTCATGTAATAAGCTACTAGGGCTGGTGGTGACACAAAAATTATAGTTTTAGAAAATCGTTTTTAAATGCAACCCTCAAAACAAGACTGTTTATATGGAAGTCATCTTTAGAGCAATGATCTTATAAGAATGCATGCTCTAGCTCTGGTTTAGGTGATCTCTGAGGCAAATGACAATATTTTAAAGTCATATACAATCTTTTGTGTGTATTTGGTGAGCTCATGTTGTTTATAAACTCACGTCCCTTGAATAAATGCCAGAAGTTGGTAAAAGCAGTCCCCCCAAAATCTGCAGTTACCTCAAAAGTGTCACTGATCTCTATAGAATTGTGATTTATCACATGTTGCTGCCCATAATGAAGACTAGTGTTAACAATACACTGAACAAAAGGTAGGAGTATAAAGTCCCCAGGCAAGTTTTCCCATTTGAGATAGGACTTAATATGGAGACCATGGAAAAACTACAGTGGCTCAGCAACTAAAGATGTGCTTGAAGAACATAGAAAGGTTTTACAAAAGAGTCTCAGAGGGGAGTTGAAGTGGAAACATACACACAATTTTACAGGGTAGGGGAGATTGAAGTTCCTTGATTGCTGGAGGCAGATTCAAGTAGGAGAAGGAGAAAGTGCTTTGGAGGCAGACCTGCATTCCACTCAACACTTACCACCCATTTGGCCTTAGACACTTTTGCCTGACACATAGTAGGTGCTCAATAAACATAGTGATTATTTTTGCTCAATCCCAAAACCTTGGAATCAACTTTGCCTCCTTTCTTTCTCTCATAACCTGCATTTCACCCTACAGCAAACTCTACTCTCCTTTGGAAATATATCCAGAATCCAGCTATGTTCCCCTGCATCCCTCACATACCTCCTGAGACTAAATCACCATCTTCTCTGCTGTGGGTTCTTACAACAGCTTCAGTGAAGTGCTGGGCCGCTTCTAGCTCTGATCCCCACTGATCCTGTGGGATATGGGGAGGTTTTGTATAGTATGTACTGCCCAGCTACTCACCATCTTCCCTGAGGTAAGCCTCAGGGAGTGTACAGAAGCTAAAGCATGAGCTATTCAGTTTTCTACTAGGGGAGAAATATTCCATCATTGAGGAGGTTCATAAACATTGGCAAGATTGCTGGTGTAGGTAAGAAGGTTTTTGGGCCTTGACAGAGTAGCTCCTCTTATCTTGGAAAATATGATTGTGATTTCCCCTAAATTGGGAGTGGACTAAATAACCCATGAAGTTCCAGTCCTACCCATGAGTCCAATTGTTTTAATCTTCCTTCACTTAAGGCAAATATTATTTGGGGTGGAAGAAATGAAATTTTGCAATATTTCAACAGATGGCGCTGCTGGTAGCTATTATCTGACTGAAAAATAAATTTCAGCTTCACTCAATTCAATAATCTAATGTTTTAAAATTTTTTATTGTGTCCTTGGGGTAATACATCCATTTGTATAGTCCTTTATCTTACCAGTACCTCAGAGAGTGAATGGTTTTAACCCCTTTGCATAGAAATGCCATCCCTGGATCATGGGGCAGTTCAATTTCAAAAGCTGCTAACAGTAATATATCATGCAGCTTCTCCTAATGTCATCGTAGAAAATGTGCCAAAATGCTTTACGTAGAGGAAGTGAGAAGATCATTTGCACATAAGCAATTCAATGTGGCTTATGACAGAAATACAGACCTACCTGGGGGATCTATTAATCTAATGTTTTAAATATATACAGATATCTTCTTACAAGAATAGACTTGTAAAGAAAAATGCTGTAATTAATCAGTGGGTATAGAGAAAGATGCATGTCTATGAGAGTCTTTGGAGAAAGTGTTCTGCAGAGAATTACAGCCAAAGTGTTAGAGAAACCATTTAGGCCCACCTTTGACCAACGTTCCCGGCTGGTCTCCAAGCTAGTTCGTTTTAATCTGCAGCCATGCACTTGCTACTGGGTGTGGTTTCCCTGGTTGCATACTTAAGCACAGATTGCAAATATTTGGCAGGAGTCCTCCTTATGTGGGAACCAGACAAGTCATAACACTGACTGAACACTCTTCACTGCAGTGCATACAGGAAAGAGGCTCATCATCGTGGGCCCATTTGCCCATAAAAGCATTTGGTTTCAGAGTGCAAAAGATGAGAAGTTTGCTCCTGTTCTTTCTCCTCTTACAACTAAGGGAGCGTCTGTAGTTAGAGCTACAAGCACCACTTCTCCTGCCTTCTCCTTTTAAGACCCACAGTCATGAGAATTAGCCACAAAAAGGTCCAAATGGAGTGGCTTCTGTCTCAGGTGAATCTATCATCTGCCTTGTGGCAAGGTCACTCAGAATGGGAAAGAGAAACTAAGTTTGGAGATTGCCCTCTTTGCCAAAAGAAGACTTCAATATGTGATAGTCAAGCAGAACTTACTGATAAGATTAAGAGCATTGTCACAAAGTGTTAGTTCTTAAAAACTTACTAAATATTGTTAATCAGCTAAGCTAAGAACTGTTGAGTGAAACAACCGAGCCCTTTCCCTTCAATTTGAGCCTCAAATTCCCACGTCTGTGTCCTTCCTATTCCTTTTGGTCCTCTTCACTTTCCTCCTGCTGTTGCAAGTTCCTGCCCCAGCCCACCCCCCTCTGGTGCCACCCCGGTTCTGCATAGTAAAGGGGAATTGCAGGTGCAAAAGTGTGTGAGCATCCCTGAGGCCTCCTATGCTGCTGGGATGGTTGGCCCATCCACACAGCGCCTGAAACATTAGCATCAGTGATCTTGAGCATACTGGGAGATGCGAAATGTATTACCAAATAATTTTTAATTACATTTTAAGATTAAATGAGTTTGGTTTTTTTTTTACTCTATTACCAAAGTCACCTAGCAAACAAAGAACTGTACTATTTATATAGATGTAAAAGAAAGAGTAATAACATCACTTGGCATTCCTGTATCACTTTTTATCCAAGTATCTCAAGGTGCTTTACAAACATTAATTAATTCTCTGCCTTTTCTTTGAGGTAGATAAGTGGTAAAAAAACGGAGGTTTTAGCAACACTTAAGTCTCAGATCAGGGAAGGCTTAAGTGGCAAGTAGAGCTGATAGAGAGGCGCAAGGTTGTGATTGCAGATGACAACTAACAGGAAGGGGTTTAACAACTTACTTTTTATTTACTTGGTGCCAGGACCGTGCTTGGCTTTACTTCCCAGCTTTAAGGTAGTATAATTTACTTAAAATTAAATTCACCCACTTTCAGTATACAATTTGATGAGTTTTGGCAATATCTACAGTTGTGTAACCACCATCATAATCAAGTCATAGACCATTCCAGTCGCCCCAAAAGTTCCCTCATGCCCCTTTGCAGACAGTTCCGCCCCCAGCACCCTTTGTGGTCACTATAATTATAGCCTTTTATGGAATGTCATAATTAGAATTGTGCATCACATAGTCTTTTGTGTTTAACTTCTTTCACCTGGCATAACGCCTTTGAGATTCTCTCACACTCTTGCATGTCTCATAGTTCTTTTTTTTTTGCTGAGTAGTATTCCATTGTGCTCCATTCACCAGCGGTCTTTCAGGTTGTTACCTTTGGGAATGACACGAATATTGCTGTTACACATATTCACATGCAAGGTTTGTGTGGGTGTATACTTTTATTCTTCTTAGGTAGACACTTGTGAACAGAATTCCTAGTTCATATGGAGAGTATATTTTTAGCTTTAGAATTCACTATAGACTGTTTTCCTAAATTACTCTTCCATTTCGCATTCCCACCAGCTATGTATAAGAATTCCAGTTGCTCCATGTCCTGGTATTTATATATTTCAATCAATCCTCACAAAATCCCTATCAAATTAGGTATATTGTTCATATTGTTCCCAGGAAGAAACTGAGGCCTAAAGAGATTAAGCAATTTATATAAGGTGCGCACCCAGTAGATGGCAGATCCAGGTTATACAAAACCAGATCTCTTGATGCCAAAAACACCCCTTCTTTTTTTATGAAAGTTATTCTACTTAAAGGTAGAAAAACTTCTCTTAATAATCGAGGGGATTTTAAACCAGGTGAAATATGATTAGTTATGTGTCTAGGGCCAAGAGCTTACTGCTTCACCTCATGCTTTGTAAATACAAAGCTGAACATGTGCAGAAGGATCTTTTTTTTAGTGAACTGAAAAACAAGTAGTTTAGGTAAAACCCGAGTGAGATGAAAACATCCCTTATGACTAAAACTTTCAGTTTTCTAAAACCAGCATGTCATGTCGTCTCTATATTTTAACTGCCCTCCACCCTTGGAACCCGTGAGAACAAATGGTGCTGTCCTATTTGCTGAAGTTGGGAGGAAAGACAGAACCAGAAACACGATTCCTGTGCCTCAGGAACCCCAGTCTCTCCAACAGAGTTTCTCGGGTTAAATTGACTTCTCCTTTAGTAATGGCAGTTTAAGAAGATACCCTAATATCTTTAAAATTAGAGCCATTGGGGCTAAAATATATAATAGAGGAACTAATCCCAAAGAGAAAGAAAATTGATGGAATCAGTACAGTGTGGGCTCCATAATTTTTCTCCCCTCTGTGTTGCCTAGTTATAATTCAGAGCTTGCAAATTGGCCAATAGAGCTGCTTTCTTTAAGTGAATTTAATATCAGCAGATTTCACTTAAAAATCCCAACTTCTGGCTTCTGCGAAATCAGACTGCATTCATCCACTGATGTCTGTCTGCCAGGCTCACCCAATGAGCATGCTGTGACTACTGTTCACTCGATTGGAGAAGGTACCAGAGGCAAAGTGGCCAAAGGAAGGAGACCTGAACCATTTCATTTCCTGATCTCTTTGTCTGTGAGGCCGATGGGCAGCACCGGGAATGGGCAGCCCACTGGGGAGGGGTAGAAGAGAAGGGAAATGAGCTTCTTTAGGCTTGAAGACACTACTGGCTTTTTCCCTGTCTAAACGTTTGACATTTTAAGAAGTGTGCTGAAATCTTTTGGACATAGAATCCTCCTTCTCTTTTCTTTGTTTTCATCTTAGAATAAATTGTAGAATAAAATAAATGAATCCCATAAAATTATTCACAACTGTATCTGCTTGGGAAGATAAAATGTAGCTGTTTAGAAAATAATGTTTGGGGAGAAAAGAGCATTTCATTAACCTAGAGTGTACTAAATACTGAAGGTTTGAATACTTGTAAGTGAACAGTCCATAATTTGGGGTCAGATCATGTAAGTTTAAATCCCATAATCTTTCCATAAAAAAAGGAAGAATAAACTTCCACTTGAACATACTGAATGTTTTTTTGAAGATTAGGCTCATGGTATCGTGGTATTCAAAAGAGTAGGAATTTATATGGTCCTCTGCACAAAATGGGGAAGGATGTGGGGGTCTCAAGAGCTGCCCCTATGCCTAGGTCTGCACCCCACCTCTCTCATCACTCTGGACCACACTATAGTTTCTATCTTTGCCTGAGTTCAGAATCCTTTATAGATTTTCCACTACTTCAGATTCTGAACAACATAGGGGTAGTTTTTCCTTTGCCATTTTGGAACCCTGCCTAATAGAACCTAGCAGATTGAAAACCAAGTGACTTCTCCAACAATGTGACAGAATTTGCAGCATGATGTCAGTCAAGCAAAAGCTTTGGTCACGTTCAGACCAGTAGCTACGTGTTGGGTGGCAGGGTACAGCCAAGGGGCAAATGTTATACACACCGCTCCCTTCTCTGACACACACCCTAGGCCCAGCCTTTCTCGTAAGGAGGCCTCAGGACATGTGAACTCTCAGAGACAACAGAGCAGGAGTTAAATCATCTCTGGCCCAGAAATGCAACTTTTCTTTAGGAAACATCATCCATGAAAAGCAGCCTTTGGGATCCCTTATGTCAAGTTCAAAAAGGATGAGCTCTAGGCACCCTCCAAGTGCTAGGCTGTCCTTGTTCAGGCATCTTCTCAGACTGTAGATCTGTAGGGAGTCTTTGTGTTATTCTGACAACTAAAGTGACAAACCTGGAGCATGTTTGCCAACGGCTCTTCCCCTTTATAAACCCCTTTAATCTGAGGATCTCAGAGGACTTTGTCAATGTGACATTACACGTTCTGGCACAGGCTCCAATAGCAGACCAGAAAGCAGGCCCATCCCTAAGGTAAGAAGCAGAGCCAGAATACAGGGTCGGAACGAAAATCTGACCTGAGCTTTGTGTTGGACAGCACTCTGGAAGGCAGAAGGTGTGAGAAGAGAAATAGGATGTTATTTGAGGTTGAGACCTCAAAACATATAAACCCTGGTATGGGTCAAGCCCCCACTCACCTTCCAACCTGTCTTGTTCATTGACATATCCAGAGCCGTGTCTTGTCACTTTGGATGATGCCAGAAGAAGTCAGGCTGCTGAAGGGCACTTGCATTTGTGCTGACATGTTGTGAGGTTCTGCCAGCAATAGAGAAATGCCCCATAAGTGAAGTTCACCCCTGAGGTCTGGTGAAGTCTATTGAATATCTAGATGTTAAATACAGGAGATTCTCTATAGGCAGTAGAATTTCCACCTTGTTACCTACTGAAAAATATAATCCATTCAATTGTATATATATGATCTACAAAGTGGGTATTTCTTCAGCTTATAACACCTAGCTGAATGTGTAAACTTAAAGGCTAGTTGAAATTATCAGTTTAGCAGGTACTTGTGTAATATGCCTATGATTTGTCCATGTTACAATATCAGAGAACAATATATCCCATTGTCAATCTTTTATTTTGTTTTCTTTTTCATTTATTTATTTATTTATTTATTTATTTATTTATGTCTCTAGAAGACCAATTAATTGTTCAAAGGTAATATATAGAGGAGATTTCAAGAGCATTTATTTTGGCACAGGCTCTGCCCCTTTGTGGTCTGGCTAACAATAAAGCTCAAATTTGTTTTGTAATGAGGGTTGCAGTTGGACTGGAATCCCTTTGAAGCTCCTGAATTTTGTTGTTGCAAGAGCTCAAGATATTATTTGATGGCAATAAAACACTCTCTTCCTGTTATCAAAATGTTACTCACTGAACCGCACAAACTTGCAGTGCCAAACTCACCCTTGGTGGCCCCCTCTCCCTTGGTGGTCTCCTCCCCCTTTTGGTCACCCCCTCTCCCTTTAGTTACCTCCTCCCCCTTAATCATGACCTTCCTTTTGGCGGCCCCCTCCCCTAGTGGCCAGCTCCCCCTTGGGAGACACCTCCCTCTTGGTCACCCCCTCTCCCTCCCATGGTCCCTTTTCCCTTGGTCATGCTCTCCCCCTCTGTGGCCCCCTGCCCCTGGTGACCAATGTCCCCTTGTTGGCAAACTTCCCCTTGGTGGTGTCCTGCCCTTTTGGTAATGAGTTCCATGTTGCTGGCATCTTGCATGAGTGGGGCACCTATCACACAAAGATGAGCCTTTCTGTGCAACCACTTAGTATTCAGGCATTATATTTTGGGCAATTCATGGATCTGAAACTCCTTGCAATGCCTATCCTGGAAAGTATAGGGAGCAAAGAGCAAATCTGAACATACCATCAACTTTAACCCAAGCACCCTTGTCTGGTTCCATATTTGAGACAGAGCACCATGTCAGTTGTTGTAAAGGTTCAGCTTCTCAACTCTTGCAGCAGCAGTCCTAAATTATTTAATGTGTTGTCACCTGTTAGTGCCATCATTGTCCTTTTCTCTATATTTTAAAACTCTTTCCCACCCATCCCCACTGCCTGGAACAATCACCATGCTCAATGAAAGAGGGTATCACAGGGCTTCTTGTAAAGGTTTTGATCCAACATCATAAGTAGGCTTCAAAAAAATTATAGCTCCTCTGAAATACAACTGTGTCTAGTACATCAGTGCAGAAGCATTTGATATCCACCTTTTGTCTTCTCCTGACACAAGTGTCCAATGAAAATGAGGTCTTCCTTTGCATAGTGAGTGTGTGTGAGAGAGAGAGTGGGTTTGGGTATGTCTGTGAGTGTGGTGTGTGTATGTGTGTGTGTGTGTGCATGCATTTGGGGTTATATGAACTTCTAAAAAGCAGTTTCTGTCTAAGGTTGTTTGGGTAAATGACACTTATTTAGACAATGTGTCACTTTATTATTAGAATCATATTCCAGATATCAAAATATACTATGGCTGGTGCTTATTTTAAACAAATAATGAAATCCTTGTGGTATTTAGTGCCACCACTGACTAGGCTGCGGTATATCCTACCGGTCTCATCCCTCCAACCCTGTGCCCAGCAACTCCTGACCTAGAGTCCTCCAGCTCTTTACCTAGCAACTCTTTACAGCATATTTCTAACCATCCCATTGGTCCTTCAAGTGAGGATGCAAAACCAGCCCTTCCTCTAAAACCCCCGCCTGAGCCTTCCATTTATGGCAATAAAACCCGTCCCAACCAATCAAAAAATTGCTCTGAGCCCTTCTCGCTCACCCCTCCCCTAGACGCTTCGCCCTATATAAGCTGGTATACTTCCTCTAATAAACGTTCTGGTGCGCACGCCTTGCCAGCTCCGCCAGTACCCGCGAGTCGTCTTTTGTCTCGCGCGCCCTCCACACCTTCGAGCCCCCGGGGAACCGGCACAGTTCCCCCCCGTCGCTGAGAGGAAGACCCCAAGCGGGAGATAAAGAGCTCCCGCACTAGGCTATATTCCATTGTTTGTATAAATGAAAATATTTCAAGTGGGTTTATTTCATTCATACATTTAAATGATCAGAAGAGACGCTTGCAAATATATTTTGGCACAGGAAAATTCCTCTTTACAGGAATGTATAAATCTGTCATGTGGAAGGATGATTGCAAAATTCATTTTAATCTTTTACCTCTAATTTAATCTTCACTCAAAATGTTCCCTGTGCTGGTTTTTACTTCTGTCCTTGCCATATATTTGACCTTTCCATAATCTGGGTTGCATTTTGTTGAGAGGGAAAAAGAAATTAAAAGCCCACTGACAACATAACTGAAGAGAATAATGAGAAACTTATCACACCCAAAAGTGATGAGGAGGGAGAAGGAATAGAGCAATGCCTCATCATTTGCCCTTATAACTTTTGGAAATACCAAGCAGCTCATTGGGTTTGTGCAGCCATCAGTCTAC
The DNA here is from genome assembly GCF_023851605.1 of Tamandua tetradactyla. NCBI lineage: Eukaryota > Metazoa > Chordata > Mammalia > Pilosa > Myrmecophagidae > Tamandua > Tamandua tetradactyla. Next base: position 3,257,297 of record NC_135351.1, on the reverse strand, counting down.
TGAGCTTGGACAGACTAGATGGCATGAAAGTTTAAAGAGAAATGGAGTGGGGTATGAGTGATGGACTGACCCTGGAGAGGCTCACTGAAATCTTAATCTTCATTTGTTTTCACGGAACTTCAAGCTGCTGGTGGGACTGCTCGACTCTCCATCAGCTGTCATGGGGTGAGCAACAGCTTGTGCTGTGCTGTGTTTGGAAACATGGATTTAGAGATTGGATTGTGCAGTTTGAAGCCCTGCTGAAATGTCTCAGTGGGGGTAGTGGGAAGCACAAAATGAGCGATAAGTATCTCTCCTGATGTGAGTGTTCTCCAGCCCTTTGAAGGTCTCAGGCTTCTGACCAGTGGAGCTCAGAAAGCATCTCAGGGTAATTTCCTAAGAAAGAGGAGACTGCAGTATGAGCCAGGGCCTGTAAACCATAAGGAAATCACCTCAGAGATTCAGGTCATCTCCAATCAATCACCCAGCCAGGTGTTAAGACCCTCTTGATGCCCCATTCCAGTAGTATAGCTTCCACCTTCCGGGAAGATCCTCCAGGCTTGGGGATGAAGTAGGTCATCTCACTGTACTCCCACGTGGAACCTCTGACATCAGTCACTTCTTGGGATTCTCTTAACCAATCTCAGAGTTATCTCCTGACATTTGCTTTTGCTTATTAAGGAAATGCCTCTTTTCAGACTGAAATAATAATAGTGAATGTTAGGCTATAGAACTGGAAATTTCAGAGGCTCTTGTTTCTAAAAATTATAACTTTACCGTCAGAACTACACAAAACTCTAGGTATATTTCTATTTTTATCACACATTCCACCTAATCAATTATTCCAGTACAACCTTCTCTCTTAGCCTCCCTATTTTTCTCTTTCTACTTACCTCCCCTTCTCTTCTAATCCATTTTTATCCTAACTACTCCAACATCTCTCATTCCCCACCCCCAACTCCAATTCTATCCCATTCTCTCAGCCATCTGTTCTAAACTCTCACTTGTGTATTGGCACTTGGTCACCAGAATTCCTTTTTCTCTTGGAAAAACATAGTAATCACTTCAGATCTTCCAATAACTTAAAATTACCCCATGCCCATAATCCCCAAGGCCAAACCAGAATGTAGTTGCACCAAGTAATGACTAGGCATTGTCTCACGCAGGACAAAACACTCCTTTGTAGAAACATAATACAGAAGCTAGTGGTGGTATTCAAGCTGTGATTTCGCCTATTTCTAATTTATCTTATACATATTTAGGAGTACACAAAATGCTTGTCTTCCTAAATCACTAGCATGCTGCCATCAATTCAGTGTTTCTGTTTATTTACTCAGTAGCTCACATGTACAAACATTTGTGGATATAAAGCCTAGAAAACAATAACTCCCTCATTGTGAGTAGCCTTTTGCATGGTGTGAGGTTGTTTTGTCACTGTTGTTGTCTGATCCAGGGGTAAGCCACTCACCTGATCATTGAGGTGCTTCCCAGATCAGCCTCATATGAGTGCCGTTTCAGGTGCTTCCTTGCTCACTCTGAACAGGGCAAAGCAAGTTATAGCATTCTAAACACATGCACCAACATGAACATGTCTGTAAATTCATGAATGAGAGCCATGGGCCTGCCACAAGGCTCCAGCAGGCTGAAATCTGTGTAGGTCACAGGTCACTCAGGAAGATAAGTTCAGTCAGGTGATTGACACCTTGGAGCAGTTACATTGTTCAGGGGCCTTTGTAGGTTATGTGGTTTGCAGGGAAACTGTCACAGATATTTGCCCTGAGTCTGAAGGCCCCCACGGTTGCAGGGAGGTGAGCAATGTGGAAATGAGCTTCATTGTCTAGAATTTCAAAAAGCCCTGCAGCTATATGGTGACAGCAGAACTCTGAGCAAAAGTCAGCTCTGGAGAGTGGGGAAAGATGAACAACATGTAAGAGGCGTGGTTCGCTGAAATCCAGCCTCAGAGCAAGAGTGTTTTCATGTTTTCAGAATGAAGATGCATTTTTTCTCAACGAGTACTAGGTCCTTACCGCAGGCCATGCTTTGACCTGTGGATGACTTCAGCTTTTGGAACCAAGGAATGCAGAATGAAAACTAAAAATATAGCTGAAGACAAAAGACGCTAGTGAGATGGTTATCTCTCTAGGACTACCGAATCTTAGGAAGAGTCTGTTTAGAGAACAGAAGTCTATTTAATTTTCTTTGTTTTAAATGTTCTTTTTAATTATAAAACCAACTTTAAAAATATTCTAGTTTTTCACATAAATGTATTTTTCTCTATCTTATCCCACTGTGGTTAACAAATTCAATTTAAACATTCGAGCTACTCATGAATTAAGGAAACAAATCTTCACGCTCCAGCATGTATTATGTTACATGAAAAAGGTTGTCATCTCATGTCATAATGTTTCCAAAGCATTCTCTTCTCACTTGTAGTTTAGGTGGAAAAAGCCTACCAACAAGAAGTCTTGATAATGAAATAGTTTTTTCAAATCAAATCAAGGAAAGGATTACTTCTGAACAATGTACACCACAGCCTGTAAACAGTGCATCCGCCTTGCCCCTTCTCCCATAGCACCTACTCTTCCCGCCCTCAGGCAGGCCTCAGCGAGTCAGGTGCTGCCCAGCTCCAGCCTCAGGTTCCCCTATATTGGTCCCATGACCAAGTTAGGGCGGAGCTCAGTCCTTTGTTTGCAGGGTGATTTAATTGATCCTTCCTGGAGACAGGCTGAGTCTAAACTACTCTACAAATTCCCTCTGTTCTGTCACACTGCAGTGGCCTTCCTGGGAGGACAGCCAAGCCTTCCTGGGCTATCCCCTGCCGTGGTCATTGCAGACCCTCTTCATAACCGGTTAAACAGTGATAGTTCTTGATGTCCAACCTCTGCTTCTAAGTGGGGGCTTCCTAACCCCCCTGACTATAAAGTACTCAGGAATGTGCTGACTTCATTTCTCAATACCCCCATATAAATGGTGGCATGCACCATGCGTTTTGTTTCTTTTTATGACCAAACGACAGAGGAAGGTGTTCTTTGCAAAGTTCATTTTCCTTTCTAAGCAGATGTTTCACACATTTATTGAACTCTAGCGATGGGAAGAGCCTTAAAGATTAACGACCCTGAAAAGAATATGTGCCTTGGAAGCCGAGAATTGGAACTGCAGAGCTGGAAGAACCTGAAATACCATCTCCTCTGAACTGCGCCTTTCGGAAGAGGCTGAGTGGCTCAGAGGCTCGTGAAATTGCCAGATGTGCTCAGCTCAGGCTGGCAGCGTTAAGCCCAAATCCCAGGCTTCTGAGTCCCCTTCAGTGCTGTTTTCCTTTATTCCATTATTCTGTTCTTATTCCGTTTTCTTCTTAGAAAAGAAAAAATAATAGTTCCTTTAATCAAGCTAGCAAGACATTTGACCAAGTGTTCTTAGACGTCAGTGTTAAACTATAAGGTGAGAGGGCGTGCTTCATTACAATATTGCCATATTACAATATTGAATTAATTTGAGTTAGAAATATTTCAGTTCAAAGCCCAGACTCCTTACTAATACAGTGTGTGAGGTTTTGTGGGTATATCCTTTTTTGATAACTTACTGGTTTGCTTTTCCTGAGGATACCTTGGTAGTTGTTTGAGTTGGCAAAAATCAGATATGTTTCTTAGGAGTAACTAGTAAAAGAAATTTTATTCCTGAATTCATAGCCTTTTTTTCCCTTAATGAAGAATTTCTGAATTGAGTTTGGGTATACTATACATATACATATGTATTTCATAGATATCTATTTAAACATTTACATTTTCTTCCAATTTAGAAAAATTCACAATTCTAAAAACTACCTTACTGGTAAAAGATTCTTCAAATTAATTTCTATAAGAGGTTTTAAATCTTATAATCATATATTCATTTGCTCACCAATGTGCTATTTTCACATTTTAACAGAAAATGGCAGTATCCTACTTATTTGGAATATAAGCCATAAAGTGACTAAGTAAACTTTTTTGCAAAGTTAAATTTTTTTTAAATATATTAATTAAACTTGCAAGGTTGGCATTCTCTTCTGAAATAGCCTTGCATTGAAGTGCATCTACTTATAAAATGTAATATATGCTTGCATTTTGTAGAACATCTCTTTGCATTTGTTTTAAATGTTAATAATAAACGGCAATGCTGGGGTCACTACTTTTACTTATCCTGGAGCATCTGTGGGACCCAGACATACCAATATGGAAAAAACTCATGGAGAGTTTGAATGGGGAGAGGATATCAGTCTTCTAAGAGATTCTAAAAGACTTAACCAGGACAGCAAATGTGTTCAATTCCCCTTAAAATGTCCAAGTTGCTGATTAAGTGAAACTATTTTTTCTTTTTTTTTTTTTTATTGAAAAGGCCATCTTAGAGTAAACATTCAAGAAAGAGGGAAAAAAGTAATAAAAATATGTCACTTAAAAAATACTAAAGTGTTTCAGAGCAGCTCCAACCCATTCTTATGCTGTCACTACACAACTAGTCTTCAGAAAGGACTGTCACCATCAATTTTTCATTTTTAAAGGATTTTAATTCTTTCAGCATGTTCATATGGTTTTATAAAGCCCCAGATGCACAGCAAATCCCCTTGGTGTTGTAAGACAAGATTGCTGTTAAAAAATGTTTAGGCTTAGTCAGCTTCTTCTCACCACTGAATTCATGAGGGGCTCTGGGAAATGGTGTTTATACTAAGCTTAAATTGATAGGGCAAGTTTAATGCAATCAGGTCAAAGGTACAACTGCTTAGCTGGTCTCATCAACCACTCAGGTTTCAGCCTTGGTTTATAAAGAAAGGTCTGTAATGATAACATCTGGCTGCTTGAGCATGGACTGCATTTTGCCTACTATGATTGAATGGGATTTAATGGAGGGGAGGAGAAACCAAGGGGCAATTTCATTCTTGAATTATGGTTCCAGATAGATAAGCCAAAATGGCAGACTTTGATCAATCTGGGTGCAGCCATCCAGCCATTTGTTGAGCCGACTTGCTTCTTCCATCGAAACCCCCATCCCACCCCACCCTCGCGGAGGTGGGCACAGCCCTGCAACAAGCCAGTGCTGATCTGCACTCAGGGAGCCCTCTTCAGTGTTGCTTAGCCACTCAGCTCTGACTTACCGCTCTGTAAAGGCTCCAAGAACACAGGCTGAGCAGAAACCAGCGCCCGTCCCCTGGTAGTGGTGCACACAAGGCTGTTGACCAAGTGGGATGGTTAACAACTCACTGCCACACAGAAGGTGAATAGGGAAAGAATGAGCAGGGCGGGCAGAGTGCATGTTGTCAAAGGACAGAAATGAAAAAATTAGTTCTTGATCTCCATCATTGTTCCAGTTGGTTTATGAGGATGCTGCGAACCTTCAGGACCAAAACCATAAATGTGTCATAAATCAACTATCAACATTATAGGAAATTCCTATTACACAGCTCCTTCAGGCAAGTGACCAGTTTAAACAGTGCCATGGTCTGCAGATACTCAATAAATTCTGTTAATGATCACACCATCCTTAACATGAAAAGCTGACTGAGTGTAATCTCATGTTGCCTAAAGTCTTTCTGACTTCACTGTTGGATCCTTGAGTGTCTATAATTTTTTAAATTTGCCATTACTTCTTTTTAATGTAAACAAGTAGATAGACAAACACTTAAGTAAATGATGGTAGGGTTTTACTCCCTGGTACTATGGGGCTGAAAAAGTGGGAAGAAGAGGTGGTTCTCTGATCCTCGGTATTTACCGTATTTAATCCACAAATATGACATAAGATTCTTGGACAATCTTGACGAATTTTCAGGACCTACAGGAGGGGAACTCTAGCCTACATGGTGTAGAATAAAGAGGATGTAGAAAAGAGAAGCAGGTGCCGTGGTGTGAATGAGGGGACCTGGGCCTGATGCCCACCTTCGGGACCGTGTAGCTGTCTGACACAGGGGGATGCTTGGAGCCTTTGTTTCTTTTTCCATAATATGGGAACAAGGGATAATCTACCTGCCTTCTAGGTAACTAACTCCTGTGGCTTATGAGAATCAAAAACAATGTATAGGAAAGCAACTCTGTTTCATACAAGCCCCACAGGAGTGGAAACCTGTGTCACTCCTCTCTTGTAGTTGTGGTCCATTTGGCTGACCCTGTTAATGTGAACAGAGGTCAAATTTGACTCCTCTCGGTCAATGAAATTAGAAAATATTCTACAAATAGGCTACATAGTATATAACTCAACCTGATATACCACATCAAAACATGCCAAACAAATCAAGGATGCTATTTAGAAAGTATTCCTTCTTTTAGCTCTCTGGGATCTTTTTCAGTGAGTAACTTCCCTTGTCACATTTAGAACATGATTACCTGTGCAAAAATCCTATTGTTCTAGGGCTGTAGCTATTGTGTGAAGAGGGGCACACGCATCTCCTCTTCCCCCTTCTCCATCCTAGCACTATCATTGCCTTCCCCATCTTGCTTGACTCCATTCTTCACCTAAACCCAGTGACCTGGGATAAAGTGGTATCCAGATTAAATGTGAAGCAGGAAGGCATGGTCACGAAAGGGAGGAAGGAATGCTTTCTGCTCTGCTCCCAAAGAGGAAAACTAGGACACCAAAAAACGACAGTAAAGCTTTCCACCCTAAACACATCCCCACCAGATGCTCATTCCTACTCCACAAAGTTCTCCTAGAGAACAAATGAGAGAAAGTAATGAAAAAAAGGAACCTAAGATTGGTCTGTATTTTCTGTTGCAATAACAAGTCAAGAGCCTATCTCAACTCCCCTTTTACATTAATATTTCATTTATCACTTTCAATTCTTAGGTTGGCCCATTACCTCTTTCACACATGGAATTGAAACCCTTTAAAGTAATCATGATTATACACTCTACACCCTTAAAAGCATAAGCCACCTTTGAATATGGTGGACAGAGATAAAGTGCCAGCTGCCAAGTCCATGAATCATGGTCTGCGCCAGAAGCTGTCGAAGTGGAGGGCCCTCATGTGTGTATGTGAAGAGATCTGTTTACACAGCACACGCTTCATGTAGAAGCTGCCCTGATGGACTCCGTCACAGCAGAGTGGGTTAATCTTTCAGTTAGGGCCATTTTAGACTCAGTTTCTAAATGTTTTCACTGTGCTTTACCTTGGATATCAATGGGGTAAGGAAGATCTCTACCGGTAAGCACAACCTCTTTGCTGCTCCACAGTTGCTGGGGTTCTCCAAATGAAACATTATGCTTAGATATTATATATAAGTGTTTCCGTCCTCATTGTTAGGCCAGCCCTACTGCTGACCAGGGAGTGGTTTCCATGAGGCAACAACACTGCAGTGCTGGCAGAGTCTCCACTTAAATCCCCCCTCTTCAGCCTCCTGTGGTGGTCCATGTTGAAAGCACAAAGGCTGCACCAGATGCAGCCTGGGGAATTCTCAGAACAGGATGCTCCTTCACTTGGGATTCACAGATTCATCCAAAGAAAGACAAGTCCTTTCCACTGGGGGAGAAAACTCCCTGTCTCCCTTCTGTATGAGTGATGGAGATGTAAAAACCTGCCTCCACATCATTGGTGGCAGGAGACGGAGGGTGAGAAGAGGGGGGGAGGTGGGTAAAGAGGTACACGGAGGACCCAGAAACCTCTTTGGGACCATGCTCATCTCAGAGTTTTATTGGTTTTGACCCAAGTCTGGCATAAGATTCAAGGAACAAAGAACAGATCCTTAATTCTAAAAAGAAATTATAAAGATCCCAAGCATTGGTGTTTTGAAGTAAGAATGAGTATCATTTCAGAAGTAATTTGATGAAAAGAATCACCAACAAAGAACTTTACTGGATTATTTTTTTCTTATTGTGAGCAATTTTGACCCTGATTATTGTAAAGAAACTATAATAAGTGGTAATGTAAATATCAATCATTCATCCTACAAAGTCTTATATAGTGCTTTGTGTGATCTGTACACTGCTCTGGGTCTTGGGGCAAAGTCCCTCTCCTAGGATGTTCACTTTCTAATAGGAGGGTATGGAAATAAATAAATGAACAGCTGGGCCAGTGGAGATACATGCTATGAATAACAATAAAGCCGGGTGAAGTGGCTCAAGGAAGTCTCTAGTAAGGAGACATTTGAGCTGAGCCATAGAGGAAGAGGGGAGCAAGCCAACAGCTAGCTGTTCAAGGGAATTGTGTTCTGGATGAGAGCATGTTCAAAGGCCCTGTGGGAGACGTGTGCTTTGCAAGGTTAAGAAACAGCAATTAGCCCAGTGGGCCTGGCACAAGGTGAGCAAGGGCTGGAGGAGGACTGGAGGTTAGGGAAATAGCCACGGGCCAGTCTAGGTAGGTGCTGTAGGCCACTGTGAACATCTGGGGTTCTAGTGCATGTGACAAGAGAAGCCATGGAATTGTTTTGACAGGAGGAGTGACACAGTGTGACTTACTCTGACTGTAGTGTAAAGAACTCTGTAGGGGCAAGGGTGGAAACAGGAAAAATGTAACTTGGTTTTCTGCTGCTCTAAAATTTCTTCTGGGGGGCTTTTGAGGGATTTCAACTAATGGGTCAGAACAAGAGGCAGTTTGACAGCTGGTTGTGTTGAGGGGGTTTCCCAGTCTAGACTAAGCAAGATTTAGAGGAGAGTGAGAGCTGCCTCTTCTAAGCAGAAACCCCAATTCCACTCCTATCTGCTCCACCTGCTGTCCCATTGCCCTCCCTCCAGATCTTTGCCCAGTGTCCCCAACAAAGATAAAAAACAACCTGAGTCAAATGTCCCTCCTTTTCCAGTCCATGCTCTAGGAAAGACATTAAGGAAAGCTACACTCAGGTCCTAAAGATCATATTTGAGAATTTAAGAAATTCTACTTTAGGTATTACATCTCCCTAAAATAGATCAGAGGAAAAAATGCCACATTTAAAAGGAAAGAGTCAAACCTCTCTTGCAATATCCAGAACGGGGGACGGGAAGGAATATGAAGCTTTTAGTAAGATAAATAAATACTAACTTTTATCCTCATTCCAGTAATCCCATTGTGAGGATTCTCAAACTGTGGAATCCTCTAAGAATCTGACTGCTTCAGAATCTCTTGTTCACTCATTCATTCAGCAAACTTCCATTCATTCCCAAAAGCTATCCTCCCAGCTGCCTGACCTCAGCATATTGGCAAGCAAGAGCACAAAATGTTATGCAGCAGCACATCCTAAATTTGTGTTTCTGTCAAATAACTGGAAAATGTTTTCTTTCATTGATTGTTTCTAAAAAGTTAAGGCATTTCCCTTAGCTCTCAGGACAGTATATACAAGTTGCCATAAATTAATTGATCTAACATATGTGATACAGTTGAATGTCTCTCCCTGAGAGGGTTGGACTAGATAACTAAGGACATGCTTACCAGGGCTGCAAGCAGGCCTGGCCGGACCTGTTCCTCCTTCCCACCAGACCCTCTGCACTGCCCCAAGACTCCTTCCTGAAATCAACTTTAATTCTTCATAGGGGAGCTTCCATCCTTGGATTCCGAGTGACCAGTCACCCGCCACCTCAGAGTTCCAAAATCAAAGTAGAACCTGAGCACTATACATTATCATCTCTCAATTGCCTCCCCCACCCACCCACCAATCTGCAGTGCCATTTTTATTTTAATGTCCGAAGAGTCCTTACCTGCCCTGGACTGTGTGGAAGGCAGTGTGAGTTTTATTATCATGCAACCTGGCTTTGAATTCTGTCTTCACCTGAAAATTCACGACTGGTCCCTCCATTTCCCATCCCTCAAATGGAGATAGAAAGAAGCAAATATTCACCTTGCGGGGTTAATTTGAGGATTAAATAAGTGAATATGGCACAGCTGCCAGTACATAGAAGGCGCCCAATCAATGCTGGGTCTCCTCTTCCCCTTCCCAATCCCCTGCGTTCCTTCTAGCCAGTCTGCTCGTGAGCCTTCTTGGAGCCCCTCAGGCAGGCAATCCCTTCATATTCACACAGTGGAGAGCAGTAGCATGTCAGCGGGCTCTCAGCTACTACCCCCATTACCCCGCTCAGGACTTTTGTCATTTTTTACTGACCCTCAGATGGTAGGCTGCTCCTCCTTGTGCTTCCTCTTTTCCTCCATTTCGCCTCCCTTGATCACCCCTTCTTTAGATACCGCATCTGCCTTGTCACAGCGTCTCGGGCCTTCAGCCACAACGTGAGTGGATGTCCCACATGGGCAAGGAAACGCTAAGGCCAAGGATACTGGGCCTCCATCCCTCCCCGTTCCCCCTTGGAGCAGAACCTGAGAGTGGATGAGCTAGAGTTGCTGCTCCCTCCCTCCCTCTCCCATGTCTCTCTCTCTTTCTCTCTCTCTCTCTCTCTCTCTCTCTCACACACACACACACACACACATGCACACACACATGCACACATACACATCGATCAAGTTTTTAACTGAATATTCTGCGTTGGAAAGTGGTTGTGCAGCTTGATGCTGCTGGACTGCCCCAGGCTGAAGAGAGGCGTCCACCCCTGTGGAATGCAGCAGGTCTGACAGAGTGCTCTGGGCTTCCCTTCCTGACCACCTTGTCAGCAGGTCTCAGGCAGGGCACCTGCGGCCCTCTGAGTCAGGAGCTTCTCCGCCCTGGGCAGCAAGGACTGGGTCCCCCAGCTGCTCCTCCCAGGAGCTTGCTGGGCCAGGTGATTGCCTCTGCTAGCATTCCTAGGGCAAGAGCTGGGATCAGGTGCTTCTAATTTGGGTTCCCAGACCCACTCTGGGCTTGTTGTGTGGCCCCAAGCAAGCCACTTAGCCTGTCTGTTTCCTTATATGTCAGAGGCAGATAATAATACTTAACTACATCACTGGGGTGTAGTGTATATTAATTAATTAATGTTTGTAAAGGGCTTTGAAGATGTAAAGCTGCTTAAGTGTTTAAGTATTCTGATGATAGGCCTTACTTATTATTAGAGCCTTCCCAGGTTCCTGGACCATCACTCACTGATTACGACTGGGTTCTAATAGCACCTGCTGTGCAATCCACTCAGGGATCTAAGGCACTCCCCATGAGAATTCAGTCCAAATGGATTTATAATTTGAAAAAGATGTCAATGTGGCCTGTGCCCAAACTTTGGGCCAGTTACAGGGCTCCCTAGCAATTTTCCAGAAGCTGGGAGGACTGCATTGTGGTATTCACTGCAAATGGTGCTCGTTGTAATTGCTTTCATCTTTTATGCGGTGCTGCACAGATATAGATTGAAAACTGCTTGCTGGGACTTGCGGTCTCCTCGGGCCATATCTCAAGGTCAAGATGGGAGAAAATGGAGGCCATATGGTGTGGCCAGCATGGAGTTATTTACAAACCCTTGAAACTACGCTGGAAAGAATGAGAGTTCCTAATAGACTTGTCTTCTAGGCTGTACTCTGAAAAGTTCCAGGTGCTTGCTGTGAGCATTCTTCGCCACCTCATTTTGCGGCCATGTCTTTATTAGAGACTTACAAAACATGGCTGCTTTAATAAGAAGAGGGGAGTGTAACGAACAGCACTCTGGGGCCCACGTGATAGTTATGCGGTCGAAACGGCTACCTATTGAGGCCAAAAAAGGCACCGTTAACAAAGCCTTCCTAGTGAGAACTGGATTTTAGATTTGTCACCAATGTCTTCTCTAATGTCCTGTTACCTTGATCTCACAATCCAAATAGTTAGGTTAGATTCTGGTACTCAGTGGCTGATAGTCAGAATAAAAAGAATCCATTCTGAGTCTTGTTAGAGATTTGGCTTTTATTCAGTTGACCTGGGAGGTGAGCCTGGTGGACTGCACCAAACATTTCACACGTTTAATAGCGAGCTCTACCTCTTCCTTTTTCATGTTTGACGTCTATTCTCATTTTCTTCTCCCTGCACTGCCATCCATGACCCGCCTTACATGATTTCCCCTCCACCTCTCAGGTGAAGCGCATGCTAAGTTTTCTATATTATCAGAAAGCTAAAATGGCTTTTATTGTTTTTCTGGATAATTTTAAATTGTTTTTCTTTTCTAAAGACACGATGTTCTCCACTCTTCAAAGTTTTGTATGAAGAATGAACTCAAAATTAAGATGTTTCAAATAGGCTTTACCTTAAAAGATGATCCAGTCCCACCGGGGCTCCCACTCTCACACCCCACTGAAATCTCCCTGGCACCCAGATTGGTGGCTTCACCTTGCCCTCCCCGTCACTAGCCCGGATGTGATTGGCAGTGGCTTTCCAAGCACACATCCCTGAGGAAGCCTGAGCATACGCAGGAAACACAAGCACGGTGTTTTCTTCAAGGTGCCTCTTAAGCACCCCCTCCAGAACAGCAGCAGGTCTTTGGGTCAGGGTGGGGTGCAGCCACTCACATTTATGGCACGCAGCCAAGCAACTCTGCTGTGAAAGAATGTGCACGCCTGTGGAGGACCTTGAGAGCTCCTGTAGGGATGAACCACAGGGAATTTAAAGGGTACCCTCTTTTTCTGCTTAACGCATGTTAGCTTGATTCAGGAAATAAACGAGTGAAAAATGGATGTTGGTATTTTTTTTAAATGGATGCCACAATTAGGATCATCTTTGTACTAGAAGCCCGCTTCAGTTTCCTGAATAACAAAGTCTTTTTCAAGTGATTCAGCATTCATTCTTAAAGACCCTTTGAGTCTTCTATGATCAACTGTCAAGTTAAAAATAGCCACACGTTTATTTAAAGTAGAACTAGAACCCTGCATGGGAGTGAAGTAGGGCCAGCGAGAAAGAATCCCACCTGACCTTGATGGAAGCTCAGTGACATGCCCTTTTGCCCACCTATGGGCCTCTGTCACCCACCCATCCATCCCCTTCCTTCTCTTAGCCCCACTGGGCAGGCTCCTGATGCTAATGGTTTTTGGTGCAGCTCCTTCCCGCCCGCCACCCAGAGTGAGATAGGCCGTGTGTGACTCAAAGGATCACTGTGATCTACTGTGTGGGAGATGCACCCACACACACCATGGCCTTCACCCCAGAGATGGGTCAGTTAAAACAGCCATCCCCATAGGGTCCCCAGGGGTGGAAGGAATGTTCCAAACTGATGGCTGGCAATAGGTGCACATGTCGGTGAAGTTAATAAAGGTCATTTGAAATGGGTGAACTATGTATGTGTAATAAGCTACAATAAAGGTGTAAAATAAAAAATACCTGCCCCAAAGATAGCCCCAACGCACAGCCTCCTGCTCAAACCCAGCAGCCTCCCACCTGATGCAGAAACCCCTACCTCTCCTGCCAGAGGTCGAGCAGATTCCATGGCCCCCAGTGAGATGTTAGTCACTGCTCATGAGGCAGCCTGCTCCACTGTCAGGGACTGCTGTTATTCGAAGGCTATCTTTTTCTTTTAGACTAAAACCGGTCTCCATGTAAAGTCTGCATTTTAGCTACACAAGACAATTCCACTCCCTCATCCAGTTGTGAGTCTTTTAGATATTTGAAGACTACCTCCAGGTCTCCTGTACCCGCCACCTCCACCCCCAAGACAGGGTCCTCTCCTTGAACTGCACCTTTCCTCAAGTGACAGGACCGCTTTTTTTTACCTACGAGCTCTGCTCAGGCAGCCAAACCGTGCTGTGTGGGGACTAGGGTCAGACACTGAGCCTCCAAGCTGGCACCTTGGTGCCCTCCTCTGTGAAGCAGAGGAGTTGAGCTAGATACTGAGTCTCCCAGTTTCTTTAAACATTCCCAACTACATGGCTTTGAGACTAATAATTATGAATGTATACATTGATTTTTTTAATCTTACTCTTTTATTCTTAAAAAAAAGAATATCCCACTGAGTAATGCTACAAATATAAATGAGTTCTTGTATGAATTTAAAAAAAGAACCATTCAAAGAAATTTTTTCCTTCATGACTTCGTACAACTTAGTATATCATAAAATAGGTGGAAGGCATTCAGTTAGAAAATGGAGAGCTTGTCGTCCCTCTATCCCAGAATGACTTTACATAAAATCATTCCAACTCTGGACTCTGGAAGGGGTAGGGGTAAAGAGGGGGTGACAGCACTATATTGTTCATTCTATTGTAGTGCCCAGGTAGAAAAGTTAAAAGTAGAACGAGACTTCACAAATGGTGTCTTCAGGTTTGAAACCATGAACTATGAGCACGATGAAGTGTACTCACTGTAGAAACAACTGCTGGATAATAATGAGTATTTTCACCTACATCCCCACAAGGAGAGGGCATGGAATACATCTTCAATATGGAGGACAGTGATACTTAGAGAATCAGTTCATGATGGACCTTCCAAACAGCCCTCAAAACAATGTCTTTTAGTTTAGAATTCGGGGCACATATTCTAGATAATCACGCGGTTGTGTATTTGCAAACACACACCCTTGGCAATCACAGCCCCTGAGGTAACGGAGGGGAATCATTCCATGAGAATGCTCGGGAAATGTTGGACACCAGCACTCAGCAAGGTGTCCCTGCCAAACAACCCAGCTGCTGGCCTGGCCGGCGTGTCCCAAGGGCTCACCTCCCACTGGGTGGGGTGGGAATGGGGTTGCTTAATACTATGATGTGGTTTTGCTGGAGTTCTTTGTTACAAGGATATTTTAAGGATTAATTAATGAAATCAATGAAAGAGAATGTTACTTCACTATCAAAGGAGAGAAAAAAGGAGAGGGATTAGAAGGAGCGTGCTCAGGGAGGCTGCCCTGGCCGGTGACTTCAGTTTATTGCGCTGAAGTGGTTTCTGCTCCTGAAGAAATACTGAGGGCAGGAAATTTAGTCTTGCTTCACAAACCTGGATAGTGAAAGAGCTGTGTGAATACCGGTTAATAAATGCCTAGGTCTGTTTTTAACAATGGAGGGTATCAGTGTCCTGCTTGAAAGCATTCCTAAGTCAGTCGGTGTTGTAAAATAATACAGAAAACTGACGTTTTTATTGTGGCGTGAGTCCCTGTACACCAGTTATCTGCTGGCTCATCTGGTTTTTATGATCCGCGATGTAGCTGTCATATCAAAGCTCGATTAGCCATCTTCAAGCCCAGCCTCTCTCATTTCAGCACCTGCCTAAGTGCATAAGCGCCGCTTCCAATACTGAGACTAATGCACTCTGTCTGCAGCCCGCCCCTCAGATAAGCTCGGCTGCCTGGCTCAGCCAGCTCTGTGCCGTCTCCCTCTCCCTTCCAGGCCTCCCTCTCGGCTCTGTCTGGGGAAAATTGTCTGTGAAACGGAGTCTCTGCCATGCCCACCTCGCATGCGGACTTCATGCTAATCAGGTGTCTGTGGCGTCCCTGCATCTGTGCAGGGAGGTCCGGGGCAGACACCCATGCATAAGTCAAAAGAGCCAGGCCCCCAGAGAGCGGGTGCCTCTCCCGTGGCCCAGCAAGCCCTCCCTGAGGTTTCCCACCACCAGGGGAGCGCTGGCCTGGCTGGGAAATCATAGCCCCACTGGCACGCCAGTTCAGCGGATGTTTCCCTCATAAAGGAAGTGGCTCCACTTGCCTTCCCGTGAGGGCCGGAACTGCTCCCATGTGCTTTAGGATGGCCGCCCATGGCCACCACCATGCCGGACACACATATTCCTGTGGCTGAGAGCA
The DNA here is from genome assembly GCF_023851605.1 of Tamandua tetradactyla. Lineage (NCBI taxonomy): Eukaryota > Metazoa > Chordata > Mammalia > Pilosa > Myrmecophagidae > Tamandua > Tamandua tetradactyla. Next base: position 3,241,803 of record NC_135351.1, on the reverse strand, counting down.
TTAATCAGCATCTCCTAATTGTTTGTGTCTCTTGCAGAGTCACGGTGAATGATCCAGGCTTTAATACATCAGGGTTTTCACCCCCAAAAGTTTCTTCTTTCTGATCCATGCCCCAGAGCATTTTGAGGTCACTCAGGGGAACTGGAGGTGAGGCCCTCTGTGGTGGGTGAGGCGGGTAATATTTGGGAACGCTGCCATTCCCCTGCCCATCCCCCCAACCCTATGAAATCTCTAGCACCATACTTTGAGAAGCACCTTTCCCTTTTGCCTCATGAAGAAAACTGTCAAGGACCCCCTACCCCTACCCCCTGCACTTTTCCACCACAGTGAAGAGGACCATGTCCCTTGTGGGGATTAAGTTCTGGGCGCAGGGTTATTTCTGTTGCACAGATGATAAAAGTCAGGCTAAGAGAGATTCAGAGACTTCCCGCTAGGTAATGGTGTGGATCCAGGAGCCAAACCCAGATTCTAAATATGTAAACCTATATTTGCTAATAATCTATTCAGTCCTGCCTTGCCAAATGTACAGATTCTCCATTTACAAACCACTTTACAAATGTTACCTTATTTGAGCCTGGATGTGTGATTAGTGGTAGTGAATCTGGCTAGGAGACAGGGGTGGAAGGAAAGAGTAGCGCAAAAAAACATAGTTCTCAAAATGAATAAATTGCTTCCTCACAGACAGAGCAAAAAAAGAAAGAAAGAATAATTCTGGGACTGATTTAGCAACTTAAGTTCTAACTGCCTTTGAAAGAAGTTACTATCTCTTCCAAACTGCACAGCTATGTGGCCCTGCTGCCATCGGGCCACACATGGTTTATCACACACCTCAATTCTCCAGACCCAAAAAGCAGAAGTGAGTATGTAGAGATCATAGTGATGACATTGCCAAAGCTCAAGGACCAAATGCCTTTGGGTTGGGAGAACACCAACCCAAAGGCATTTGTTTTCTTTTTGAGAAAATGTTAATTAAATTTGTGTGAAAAATTGGTCAAGTTGTCTTGGAATATTAATCATATTAATTAAGATAATTAGCTTGTATAAATAAGTGAAAAAAGAGGAGACTTAACTTAATGCATTTGGCAGTTTTTGTCACGCAGCTAGGATTATACAGAAGACTTCTGGGGCTTTAGTGCCAGCTCTAGCACTTCTTATCTGTGTGACCTTTGTCAAGTTACTTAACCTCTCTGTTTCTCAGTTTGCTCATGTACACCCTGGGTATATATATATGACATAAAGATGTGACCCTGCTGTAATGAAATGACGTTTAAAGTCTATAATATAAAACATGCTTAAATAAAAGAACTCTCTAAATTGTGGAATCAGTGATGTACATAGAGATTCACTAGGCTATTCTTTCATTTTTAGCTTTAAAACTGTTAAAGGCTTTAAAAAAAGTTAAAGGTTTTCAATCCAAAAAAAACACAAATAGATGTTCAAGAACAATCTGGAATCTACATATTCATTCCCTATGCTTGTTTTTTTTCCTATACTTGTTTTTTAACGCAATTTTATTGAGATATAGTCACACACCAAACAATCCATCCAAAGTATACAAACAGTGGCTCACAGTATCATCATATAGTTGTACATTCATTACCACAATTAATTTTAGAACATTTCCATTACTCCAAGAAAATAAAAATTAAAATAAAAATGAACACACAAAACATCCTATACCTTGTATCTCCCTATTATTAATTTATTATTTTTGTCTCTATTTTATTACTCATCTGCCCGTACACTGAATAAAGGGAGTGTCAGTCACAAGATTTTCACAATCACAAGGTCACACCTTAAAAGCTATACAGTTATATGATCATCTTCAAGAATCAAGGCTGTTGGATTACAGTTCAACACCTTTCAGGTATTTCCCTCTAGCTATTCTAATACACTAGAAACTAAAAAGAAATATCTGTATAATGCATAAGAATAACCTCCAGAATGATCTCTGAACTCTATTTGAAATCGCTCAACCACTGAAACTTTGTTCTGTTTGCTTTCTTTTCCCCCTTTTGGTCAAGAAAACATTCTCAGTCCCATGATGCTAGAGCCAGTCTCATCCCTGAGACTCATATCCCACATTGCTGGGAAGATTTAAACCCCTGGGAATCATGTCCCACATGGGGGGAGAGTAGTGAGTATATTTGCAGAATTGACTAAGAGAAAAAGGCCACATCTGAGCAACAAAAGATGTTTTCTGAGGGTGACTCTTAGGCATAATTATAAGTAGGCTTAGCTTCTTCTTTGCAGCAATAAGTTTCACAAGGGCAGGGCCCCAAATCAAGGGGGCTTGATTAATTAAGAGTCCTTAATGTTTGCAAGAATATCAGGAATTCCTAATGTGGGTAAGTTTAATATTTCCACATCTTCCTCCAGTCTCTCAAGGGGAATTTGCAAATACTTCTTCATTTTCTACCTAAAATGCTCTGAGATGTATCAGGGTATTACATTAACCTGTCCAGGATAACAAGATTCCTTTCCCTATTCTAGGTTCCATGTAATTATGTTGTTTGAGTAAGCAAGTTAAATTAATAGTGTGCTACAGAAAATATAAAATTTGTACCAAATAAACATCTCTTTCTTTGGTCTCACACAGAAGTTGAAATTTTAAACTACAGTCAATATCATCTCTTACTCTGTTTTCTGATTTACCTTAGTCCTAACCAACTCTGTTTCATTCATATCTCTGATTGAAGTCTGATCTCTTTTTCAGCTTCTTTAACAGTTGCTTTGTGGATTAATGCTGACTTTCCGAGCTCTAGAACTCTAACTCTGAGTCTCAGGTGTCACACAAATACCCAAACAAAGTTCAAGGAACTACCAGGTTATACACAAAAATCTCGGCATCTGAGAATTTAGAAATAACAATTAAAACTCAGGAATACATGTGATTGCTGTAAGAGCTTATAATCTAGAATCTTGATCATAAGCCTTATTGAACATTCTGTACTCCTAAATCATTAATTACCCAATCTCTGCTGACATTCTATCCCCTGATAACCTATGCTCTCAAATTCAATTCTCAGCATTTGCTCATTATAGTTAGTTTATATTAGTGAGGCCCTTACAATATTTGTCCTTTTGTTTCTTGCTTATTTTACTCAAGATAATGTCCTGACGGTTCATTCACCTAGTTGCATGCCTCACAACTTCATTCCTTCTTGCAGCCTTTCAATAGTCCATTGTATGTGTACACCACAGTTCCCTCTTTGGTTCATTTGTAGATGTACCCCTAGATCACCTCCATCCATTGCAAATTGTGAGTAATACCACCATAAACACCAGTACCTACACTTGTTTTTGAAGACTTATAAGCACAGCACCATTTTGGTTATAGATAAAAGAAAAAGTCTTTTTCCTACAGTCCAATTTGAACAAGACACGTTTTATAAATAAGTGCATAGATGAGAAGAGATGCCTGAATGGATGCTTCAGGAACAACACCTCGGGGCTGGAGGAGTAAATCCCATAAATGAGGAAGTCCCATAGAGGGGAAAGGCTCCACAGAGGAGGAAGGTTCCATAGAGGGGGACCAGCATTAGGATTCCTGGAAGAGGGACAAGAGTGGCTTGAGCAAAGGCATAGGGCAATAAAAGCCAAGAGTCAAAATGGATTGATGATTGGGGTGAATGAAAATAATAGAAAGTCAAATTTAAAAGCCAAGAAGCCTAAAGATTCAATGTGGTGCCAAAAACATTCAATGGAGAAAGAGTTGTCTCTTTAACAAATGGTGCCAAAGAATGAAGTTAGACTCCTACCTCATACCATGTACAAAAATTGAATCTACTACCTAAATATAAGAGCTAAAACCATAAAACTCTTAGATGAAAACATAGGGGAAAATCTTCATGACCTTTGGATTTAGTCATGAATTTTTAGATTTTATACCTAAACCATGAATAACAACAAAAAATAAACAGAATTTCATCAAAATTTAAAACTTTTGTGCATCAAAGAACATTATCAAGAAAATGAAATGACAACATACAGAATGGGAGAAAATGTTGCAAACCACATATCCAATAATGGTTTAATATCAAGAATATGTAAAGAATATCGACAAGTCACTAACAAAAAAGACAATTGAATTTAAAAATGGGCAAAGGACTTGAATAGACATTTCTCCAATAAGTACATGAAAAGATTCTCAGCATTGTTAGTTATTAGGGAAACACCAATCAAAGCTCCAATCAAAACTATAGAGAAAATTCACAGTTTTGACAGCTGATCAAGTGTATCTAAGTTAGTGTTTAATACTTAGAATTTAAGAACTTTGCAGAATTTGTGGATTTGTTCCTTGTTGCCATTATTTTAAATTGGTTTATGAAACTTACTGTGCAAACACAGGTTTTACAATGATTATATGGATACTTTATTTAAATATGCCTGTGATTAAGCTAACTAAAATATCTATTTTTGGTGGTTTAAATGCATTGTTCGTTTTCTTAAATTAAAAAAACACAAAAAACTACACGCCTTTCATGTGGGAGACCCAGGTTTGATTCCCAGACCATGCACCTAACCAAACAAACAAACAAAAACTGCAGTGAGATACACTTCATATGCACTAGGATGGCTATTATTTTTAAAATGGAAAATAACAAGTGTTGGCAAGGTTGTGGAGAAATAAGAGCCTCCATACATTGTTGGTGGGAATGTAATATGATGTAGCCACTACAGAAATAGTTTGGCAGTTTCTCAAAATAGTATAACGTAGAACTACCATGTGACTCAGCAATTCTACTCCTAGGTATACACTGAAAGACTTGAAAACAGAAACTCAAACAGATAATTGTACACTAGTGTTCATAGAAGCAGTATTCACAACAGCCAAAAGATGGAAACAACTCAAGTGTCCATTAACAGGTACATAAATGAAATGTGATCTATCCATACAGTGAAATATTGTTCAGCCGTAAAAAGGAGTGAAGTTCTGATACATGCTACAACATGGATGAAACTGGAAAACATTATGCTGAATGAGATGTCATCCACCGAAGGACAAATATTGTATGATCCCATGTTTATGAAATGTCTAGAATAAACAAATTCATAGAGACAGAAATTAGACTAGAGGTTTACGAGGGACTGGAGAGAGAAGATGATAGGGAATTATTACTTAATCTGCAAAGAATTTTGTAATAGATGGTGGTGATGGTAATACCTTATCAATGTAATCAATGCCTTTAATCACTTAAAAATAATAAAATAGGAAATTTTTTGTTATATCTATTTACTACATTAAATTGAATAAAAAATCAAGGCAGAAGCTTAAACAGAGATAAGTAATGAGAGAAGGGTATTAAAATCAGGGAAAGGCCTTCAGTAGCAGCCAAAATACTGAGTGTAAGGAAACTTAAACATTGTCTGGGCTGGAAAAAAAAATTCAGTTTATTACGGATAATCTTCTTAGGAAAATTTCTACTTTTCTCAGAGCTGCCACTTCTACAAAGACAAATCACATCTTGCCTAGCTTCTCTAAGTTTGGTGTCACTGTCTGTACAAGAGAGCATAAAACAAGGAACTGTTGGTTTCCAGCTTCTGCAGCGGGAGGATAGCCAGGTGAATGTGTGACGTTAAAGTTCATGGGTTTTTTTTGTTTCTCTAATGAATGCTTGGAGAACAAGGCCTTTGTGTAGCTGCATGTTTGGAACAGGAAGGAAAAATAAATATGGTCAGGTATTGTGCCCTAGTTTTGGGACTTCCATATGTATCATCTCACAGAATCTTCATCACAGCTCTGGAGGTGGAAACCTGATGAAGTGGGTGCATACGGGTCATCTTGGAAACATTAACTGACACTTGTCTGACATTCACAAAAAACCTGCATCTGTATCGATGTTCTCTGGGGGCAAAGGGATGAGGATAACAAGTTGAGTCTGCTAAATCAGTCACTTCAGACCTCCTGGGCAAGCCAAGCACATTCTAAGTCCTGATCACAGATGTCCACAAGTGCTTTTTTACTTTCAGGAGGTTGTGCACACTGCATAACTGGGGACTCATGACACAAGTTTCAGAGAGTCTTAAAGGGGGTTCTAGGATAATGTCTTCTTCCATGCCTTCTCTGGAAGGACTGGAATGCAAATCACAGAAAAGCATATGTAGAACAGGAAAGGGGAAAAACGGTCTGAGCCTTAATGAGCCACGCCAGAGAACTCCCTCAGATCAGCCTGACTTTTTGAACTCGTAATTTGAGTTTTTCTAATCTGTGTGGCAGGACTGAGCTAAAGATGCAGTGAGAATAAGCCATAGAATTGTCAGCCCTGCCTACATGCCACAACAGGCACAGGTCACCCAGTCCCAGGATGGCTCTAATCTGATTAGATCTGATACGAGTGTATGTACTTACAGGTACCCACTCTGCGTGCTGGTGAAACCTGGGGTGCCCAGTTAATTAGATATGGTATTTGAAATGGAAAGTGTACCTGTTCAATGCCAACCCTGTTTTCATTCTATTAAGGACCCAAGGAAGCCATTCACTATCTCACCATTGAGCTGTTCTGGTCTGTGGGCATTAGAGGTTGTCCCGCCTTAGCTGGGAATGGCAGTCAGGGTCCCTGGTTATTTTTCGGTTTTACTCAATTGTTCATTTGTTTTTCAATCTAACAAGACTGTCAAAAAAATTTTAAACCATTGATTAATAGATCATAAAAGTTGAGGGTTTTTTCCCCTCTCATACTTGTATTTTATTCTACTTAGTAATTAAAATAAGACTTGGTAAAAGAATCCTTGGAGTAGTTCTGTTTCTACCTGGTTATGAATGCATTGTGGCATAATTCATGTGTTGTTAAATGTCATTTGTTGGGACACTCTGGAAGGGCATTGAGCACCAAAGGTGCCTCTTCCATTATTTTTTTTGTTTTTTTGTTTGTTTGTTTTGTTCATGGGCAGGCACCAGGAATTGAACCCGGGTCTCCAGCATGGCAGGAGAGAACTCAGCCTGCTGAGCCACCATGGCCCGCCCACTCTTCCAGTTTTTACACAAATAAATTAACAAATAATTACTAGTGTTTTTTGTTTTTTTTTTTTTGTCTTGGCATTGGAGTTTGTTGCTTGAGAACGCTGTCAGAAGAAAACTGTTAGAGCCATGTGCAAAACTTAATCCTATTAGTCTTTGCTAGGCTCATGGCTGCCTTGACAACTAAAAACTGGGTGCTACAAGTGGGTTGTTGAAGCTCTTGGCCCCATTCTCTGTGAAATGAGGAAAGAAGCTGGAGAGCTGAAGGAGATCTTAGTGATTAAGTCTCAACTTTGCCATTTCATAGAGGCCCATAGATTTTTTTGATCTACCTTGATCTACCTATAAGATTAAGGTAGGTAGGTAGTTATTTATAATGTTTTTGACAAGGTGAGATACAGATTCACCGGCCTGGAGACATGCTCAAAAGTTCCATTCTGCTTTTTTCAGAGGCTGTTCAAAAGATGAATTTTAAAAATTCTGTGAAACCTGCAACTGCTCACCCACATAAAGGAACAAGATATAGGAGAACTGTTTTCGAAAGAACAGTTAGGAGCATGACTTCTAAAACAGAGCATGATATCTGTCTTTATTGGAGAAGAACACAATAAACCTTTCTTCAAAAATAAAGAAAAGATAGTTTGGAAAGAATAACCTGGGTTAACTGGTCTTGTGTTTGAGAATGAGTTGGAATGTAGCAAAAGGAAAAAATGCCCTCTGGCCTGCACATAAAGAAGATTTAGTAATTAGGGCAGGAACATTTGGATCTATTGCATTTGTACCTTGTGTAATGTTCTTTTATGTTACAAGATGCAATAAGAAAGGATTTTAAATTCCTCCAGGAATCTTAGTCTAATGAGTATCTTGTTAGAAAAATTAAAATGTATTATTAAGTGTGCTCTGAACAACACTAGTCACACTTTTTGACAAATGTTTTTAATGCTAGTGGCGTAAGTATAAGGTATTAAGTTTAGAAATTAAGAAATTATTGGGCATAAGTATAAGGTATTAAGTTTAGAAATTAAGAAATTATCAGGTACTCCAACCTCCCATATTTGAACTACAGACAATTCATTGACCCCTCTGAAAATAAATTTTCCCATCTGTTAAGAAGAGTTAATGATGTGTACTCAAAACATGTGTTGAGGTGAGTCATAGCAAGACTCTATAAAACCTCAAAATAGTAATAGGCTCATTTCTTCCTAGTACTCAAGTTTGGTTCCTGAGAGTACGTCACAGTACTATTCTAGAATAGGACCCTAATGGCTAAGAAGGACCAAATGCCCCACCCACCCCCGCCAACACCAACCTGATGGCAAGTGATTTTAGCAGAGCCCAAAACCCAGCATGTGGAAGATATCATGAGGACCATATTAAAAGCCATATTTTTTAAAAAAATAAGACATAATTATATTTGCATAACTTTAAAGGATGTTTTAAAAATAAGCTTGTTGTTCTCTTTATTTCTGATTCTGTATAGTAGTTGCCTTTATAACCATTATATCTGAAAATTTAAAGCAATGAAATTCAAATAGAGGCTCCAAGGAAAAGTGTTTGTTTTTTAGATCCTCATTAGCAAGATCTCTGCAGAAATCTTAAACAGTGAAACAATAGGCCAGGGATGACTACAGTATTTTTACATTTAGACTGATTAAATGAAGCTATTTTATAAAAATGATTTTGTTTAAAACTGTTAATGGTTACAATTTTTAATTCTTTGGGAGTGGTAATTAATAGGGCTATCTATGAATTAATGTATTATGAAATATCGGATCAGACAGTTATATGCAAAACAGCTTTGCATTTTTACTGAGGAGGCGTGCTTCATGTTTTTCCTTATGCAGAGGAATTTTTTCCTTTTTTATACTGTGCTAAGATATATACATAACATAAAAATTATTTTAACCATTTTTAAGTATGCAATTTTGTAGCATTGTTACTAGCTAATGTACAATTTTCACCACTATAAGAGGAATCTGACAGTATATGTCCTGGATCTGGCTTATTTCACTCAACATGATGTCCTCAGGGTTCATCCATGTTGTTGCATGTATCAGTACTTCATTTCTTTTTTGTGGCTGAATATTATTCCATTATATGGATATACCACATACACTGTGTTTATCCATTCATGGACACTGGGGTTGTTTCCACCTTTGGCTATTAGGGATAATGCTGCTGTGAATATTTATGTATAAATATCTGTAAGAGGGTCTATTTTCAACTCTTTTGTCTATATACCTAGAAGTGGGACTGCCGTGTCATATGGTAGTTCTATCTTTAACTTTTGGAGGAACCACCAAATTGATTTCCACAGCGACTGCACCATTTTACTTTCTCACCAACAATATATGAGGGTTCTTATTTCTCCACATAGTGCTTTCCATTTGTTTGTTTGTTTTTTAAATAATAACCATCCAAGTGGGTGTGAAAAGGTATCTCATTGTTTTGATTTGCATTTCCCTAATGACTAATAATGTTGAGAATCTTTTCATGGGCTTATTGACCATTTGCATAGCTTCTTAGGAGATTTTTATTCAAGTCCTTTGCCAAAAACTTGATGCAACTTTTTGTCTTTTGGTTGTTGAGCTACCGGTGTTCTTTATAAATTCTTGATATTAAACCCTTATTGGATATATGATTTGAAACTGTTTTCTCCCATTCTGTATATTGTCTTTTCACTTTCTTGATAATAGCCTTTAAATATACAAAAGTGTTAGTATTGATGAAATCCAGTTTTTTCAGTTTTTCTTTTGATGCTTGTGCTTTGGGTGTAAAACTAAGAATCCATTGCCTAATACAATGTCCTGAAGATCTCTCCCTATGTTTTCTTCTAAGAGTTTTATAGTTTGGGCACTTATATTTAGGTCATTGATCCTTTTGCAATGATTTTTGTATATGGTATGAGGTACAGTTCCAAATTCATTCTTTTGCATATGTATATCCAAATTTCCAGCATTGTTTGTTGGAGAGATTATTCTTTCCCCATTATGGGCTTGGTGCCTTGTTGAAAATCAGCTGTATGTCATGTATGTGAGTGTTTTGCTCTGGGCCCTCAATTCTGTTCTATGGGTCTATGTGTCTACTTTTATGCCAGTACCACACTGTCACTTTATGGTAAGTTTTGAAATCTGGAAGTGTGAGCCCTCCAACTTTATTCTTCTTTCTCAAAATTGTTTTTGCTATTTGGGAACCCTTGCAATTCCCTATGTATTTGAGGATCCTTTTTCCATTTCCGCAAAAGAAGTTTCTGGGATTTTGTTAGGGATTGCATTGAATTTGTAGATTATTTTAGGTAATATTGACATCTTAACAATATTAAGTCTTTCGATCTATGAATGCAAATGTCTTGCCGTTTATTTAGGCCTTTTTAAATTTCTTTCAGAGGTGTTTGGTGGTTTTCAGCATATGGCTTAGTTTCCAAGCTGCTAAAACAAATACCATACAATGGATTGGCTTAAACAGCAGGAATTTATGGCTCACAGTTTTGAGACTAGGAAAAGTCCAAAATCAAGGCATCAGCAAGGTGATGTTTTCTTCCCAAAGACTGTGGCATTCTGAGGTTGGCTGCTGATGGTCCTTGGGCGTTGGCTTTTCTATCATATAGTAATGCATGGCACTGTCTTCTTTCTCCTCCAGGTTCCATTGATTTCTGGCTTCTTGCTTCTTCCATGACTTTCTCCATCTGGCTTCTTTATAAGGCCTCCAGTAATAGGTTTAAGACTTATCCTGATTCATTTGGTCCCAACTTAACTAAAAATGATATTTTTAAAAGGTCCTATTTACAATGGAATGAATTAAAGAGTGATTAAGGAATGGATTAAGGTTAAGAACATGTTTTTTGAGGGGTAAAAATTTTGAGTAGCTCAAAATATACTGCAGTGTACAATGATTTCACCTCCTTGGTTAAATTTATTTCTTGGTGCTTTTTATTTTAGATATTATTATAAATGTAATCGGTGTTTTCTTAAGTTCCTTTTTAGGTTGTTCATTACTGATAAAATAAACACAATTAATTTTTGCATGTCGATCTTATATCCTGCAACATTTCTTAAGTAATTTATTAGTTCTAGTTGCTTTCTTATGGATTCTTTGGGATTTTCTATTCATAGGATCATGTTATCTGCAAATCAAGTTAGTTTTACTTCTTCCAAATTGGATACCTCTTATTTATAGCTCTTACCTGATTATTCTGGCTAGAACTTCCAGTACACTGTTGAATAACAGTGGTGACATCAGGCATCCTTGTCTTGTTCCTATTCTTTGGGGGATATCTTTCAGTCTTTCACCATTTGAGAATGATGTTTGCTGTGGGTTTTTTCGTAAATGCTCTTTATCATATTGAGAAAGTTCCCCTCTATTCCTGGTTTTCTGAGTGTTTTTATCATGAAAACATATTGACATTTGTCAAATGTTTTTTCTGTGTCAACTGAGATGATCGCATGAGGTTTTTTCCCTTCATTCTATTAATGTGGTGAATTACATTGGTTGATTTTCTTATGTTGAACCAGTTTGCATTCCTGGAACGAATCCTCCTTGGTTGTGATGAAAGGTCTTCTTCATATACTGTTAGATTTGTTTGCCAGTATTTTGTTCGGGAGTTTTATATCTATAGTCATAAGGGATATTGGTCTGTAATTTTATGTTCTTGTCCTTTCTTCAACTGACTTTGCCTTCAAGGTAATGCCTGACTTTATAGAATGAGTAGGGAAGTGTTCCTTCTTCTTTCACATGTTGGAAGAATTTGAGAAGGACTGATGTTAATTCTTCTTTAGATGTTCAGCAGAATTCAGCAGTGAAGCCATCCGGTTCTGGACTTTTCTTTCTTGGAATGTTTTTGATTACTGATTCAATCTCTTTACATGTTATAGGCTTGTTGAGATCTTCTGTTTCTTTTTGAGTCAATGTAGGTAATTTGTATTTTTCTGGGAATTTGTTCATTTCATCTAGGTTATCTAATTTGTTGGTATACAGTTGTTCATAGTATATGAACTTTCATATACTTTTCATTTCTGTAAAGTCAGTTGTAATGTCCCCACTTACATTCCTGATTTTAGTGATTTTCCTTTGTCAGTCTGATTAGAGGTTCATTGATTTTAATGGTCTTTTAAAAGAACCAACTTTTGATTTCATTAATTCTCTCTATTGTCTTACTTTTCTCTGTACCTTTATCACAGTGGAAAACTTAATTGTATCTTTTTAAATTGTGTTCAAAACTGTTCCTATAATAGCAAAGAATGAGGGTTCAGCAGAACTGATGATTGATCGGTATTTTTATCACATAGATTACAGTCAGCTTGTATTACTAGCTGTGAAGTACACCTATACCTTTTAAAGCAGCCCTTAGGACAATACTTAGAACCTCTCATGATACTGATACAGCTCACAGGCAGCTCAAATAAGAGGCAACTCAGAAGCCATCAAATTGGACATTAAGGTTTTCTTCAGATCAGAGGAGATGCTAAAATATTCATATATGTTAGAGACATGCAATTTTATCCAAAATAACTTCCTTATTTGCATGCAATTCTATCCAAAATAACTTGCTTATGTTGTTACTTCTAAAGAATAACAGTGTGAAGACCCTGAAAAGAGAGGATGAATCATGGCAGAAAATACAGATCTGAGCTGTATTCTCATAATCTCATCAGAAGAAAGAGCACTCTTTCAATAAATATATTTTGAGCACTCACTGCATGCAGCGTATTGACTAGGTTTAATGATGGCAGGGTTAGATTATGAATAAAACAGAGTCACTTTATCCTAGGAAGATACTGTAAGTGCACAGTCCTCATACTCAAGAACTTGGGACTGGGTGCCACATCACTGAGATGCCCAAAGAGCTGCAGGGGTCACAGGAGGATTAGAACACTCTGGATTGGAGTGGTCTGGGAGGGAATGGCCTTCCAGTGGTCTCCTAAGGAATGAGTGAGATTTTAATGCATCCAGCTAGAGAAATGGACATCCCAAGAAGGAAGAATGGCTTATTCTTTCCCGTAGTGGCTTGTTATGGTTTCTTTGAATCTTCAGAGCCCATCCTGGGCATTGCTCTCCTCTGCCCATGTGTGCAGAGTGGGCTTCTCCCCTTCCCTCTGCTCCTCCTACTGTACCCAGCAACCACCTCTGTCTCTATTCCTAGCACATGGAGTTACAGCTATTGGCTCACAAGTCTACCTTCCCTCCTTTCTGTGCACAACTGGGGAGACTGTGGCTTATTTTTATAACCAAAGTATCAGCCACATGGCTGCTTCCAAATTCTTCAGCCTACTGGGGACACTGCTTTAAAACAAATAAACAAACACATTTAAGCTGCTTGAATTCCTATCCCCTGTACAAAGAGAGACTCAGAGGCTCTCCAAGAATTACCTGGCTCCTAACTTATGCCAAGCTCTCAATCATCTACATCTTCCATTACCACATCACATAGCAAATAAAATGTGCTGTAAACGGTTTGGTAAAGGAGTTACATCTCAGCAAATAAGCCAATTTGAAATCACACATTGGACAGAGCTATTCTTAAAACTCCCTGGTCATTATTTCCTATAGAACACTGGTCTTACCTTGGAAGAGGGAATAGGCTCCCTTCCCTGTAGCACCTGCCCAGCTCCCACAAGCCTAACCTTGTCATCTTTACACAAAGCATTTCATCCTTTCTCACTTGACTCCAGTCCATCCAGGCCAGGGAAGGGGTTTCTACCAAAGAAATCATCCAAATATTTTGCTTGAGAGAAAGATGGACAGGCTGATTGAGACCAACAGGTTCTATGTGACCTGGCTATTAAACTGTCTTCCCCACCCCAGCACCCAGCCACAATACCTGGAATATGGTAGATATTCAATTAATGTTTCTTCGCTGAATCTCTAAATCTTCAGCATGTTCCAGATTCCATGTTATCCAGCTTGTCTGGATGCAGGGTGTGCTTGGAAAGGTATGGGAAATAAATCTGGAAACAGGTTGGAATGAAATTGTCAAAGCTATAGAAAATCGGATAAGAGGTTGATTTTATTCGGCAAGTAATAAAGGTTTCTGACTAAGGGAATGTCACAGAAGAGCAGCGCCCTAAGACCTAGGAAGAATGGTCCAGGAAGACAAGGGACCCGGGTTGGAGGGAGGATGCTCTCTGAAGAGAAAATTGCAATCCCCCAAGTGCATTCACTGAGAGCTTGGACTATGAAGAGATGAGAAAGGAAAGGTAAAGGTAAAGGTGAAGGATTGGGGAGTGACTGAGGGGTGTAAAATTTAGAAGGACCTAAAGTTGGGCAAGACTTTAAGCCTAGGTGATATAAACAATGCGATAGGGAAGGAAATAAGGGTATTTAGTTGGGGGAAGAGTATGTTGACTTCAGTCTTAAACATTTCTTTATCCATCCATCAAATAGTTGTTGAGTGCCTTCTTGTGCCAGACAGGGAGTTACGTCCTGGAGACACATGCAAATAAAATGGGCATAGTCCTGCCGCCACAGGGTTTACGTTCTAGGGAGGCAGAGAGGAAAGCAATAAATTAATAGACAAATACTTACAGAGTCTGGAAAAGGCTAGAAAGGGAATAAGTGTTATGATAGAGCAAAGCAGGGAAGGTCTCTCTATAGACCTGGTGACTTTGAGGTCTATATGTGTATTAAACTGGAGCTGTCAGGCAAGCAAGGAAAACTCAGACCCGAAACCTTAGAGGAAGGTGAACTCTAAGGATGAACATGAAGTCCTCTGCCCAGAGGTAATGGTCGGCATCATGGGCCAAAACGGGCCCACCCAGAGAGAGCTTATAGGAAGCAAAGAAAGCAAAGCCAAGGTAAGAATCTTGGGGAATAGCTGCAATTCAGAGAGCAGAAGGAGAAAAAAGACCAACAAAGGAGACAGTAGTGCTGGAAAAGGTGGGAAGAGAAGCTGGCTGTCGGGGTTAGGATCCAAGGAGGAGTTTACCGAAGGAGGGCCTGGCCAGCCGAGACCAGAGCACACATGGGGGCCCAGAGGAGAGGATGGAGGGAGAGGTGGCCACTGCTCTGCTCAGACCTTTGGGGTGGCCTGTGCACAACCAGCATGCTCTGTGGGGGAGCATGGGGATGAGAAGGAGCTCCTGTGCAGACTGTGAGGTCAAGATACTTTTTAGCATTTTTATATGCAAAATTAGCAAGATACAGTTTCTGACCACCAGGGATCTTTCATTGCATTTGAGGAAGGAAAGCAAAAGGGTTAAGAGGATGCGTTTAGGAGCTGCTGCCTAGAGTTTATTCCTTCCACCCCCACACACTAATTTATGACTTGAAGCAAGTTACTCACTGAGCCTCATTTTCCTCATCTGCAAAGTGGAGATTATATCTAGGGTGTGTGATTGTTGGGAGAATTAAGTGCTATCGTAGCTATGAAGCCCACAGCAACTCGTGGACATGATAACCAGAGAGCGTGCAGGACAAGGCTTGGCTGAGTGGCCTAGACACAGCTGCCGTCTAGAAGTTTAAATTAGCAGATGGTTCCATCGAGTTGCAAGGTACCAAGAATACACAAGACAAGCGCTTGGGAGGCCAGTTGGCAGCAAGACCATCTCATGCAGTGGGCAGGCCACATGGAAGGGTCTAGAAGACTGTGGGAGGCCGTTTTCCCCATAACACCCCCATGAACTCAGAGATCATCTGGGTCCCAGAAACCTCAAGCTGTCCCTGCCCTCAAAAGACTGACAGTCTAAGGAAGTGATTCTAGGAAGCTTTTGGAGGACTTCCTGCTGAGATTCTGATGGGCCTGCCTGAGGAGCCCATCCAAATACACTTGTAACAAACTCCACATTTGCTGAGAGTCCCTGATTTCTCTAAAGCTATTGAGATGGGAAAAAAAAGCACCTGGATGAGTAAGTGAGGTGTTGAATGTTCTACCTGCAGCGGCCTCCTCAGCCAGACACCCTGCAAAGATGGATGTTTCTTCGAAGCCCCTGAAGAATCCCCACAAGCAGCTATTTGGAAACAGGAAAAACAATTATGTGGTAGGAGAATAAAGACAAACTCAAACAGGAGGAAGGGGAACTGCAGGAGGGTGAGAGAAGGCAAGTGCTTTACCTGGCCTGGCTGCTCCTACTTGGGAATCACACCCTCCCTGTGCCGGCTTCTCTGCCTTCCAGCCAGCCACCTCTGCCTTTCCCAAAGACATAAACAATAAGGAAGGCTAGTAGTATAAAGTGGAGAAGTTACACCATGTCTCTCATCATTCACAGGATGTATAAATGCTCTCCACTTGTGACACAAGATTGCAATTCCCATGAAACCACTTCTCTACCCTGGAGGGCAAAGGCCAGGCTGACCTTAACCATGAGAGAAGGGAGTATTTTAAGGAATGATAGTAGGAATTCGTTTTCTCCCCACAAAACCACAAATGTCAGCCAAACCACAACAACAGCTCTAGAATTGATAACTTTGGAGTGGGTTAAAAGGCTAAAACAAGCCAGATTTCAACTGAAATGAAAATTGCTGCTGTCCACCAACATCTGAAGAGTATGATTTCCCAGCAGAGAGAAGACACAAAAAAGGAAAGAATTTAGGAGCTCCAGAAATGCCAGGGCATGCTTCCTGAGTTAGGAAATGCTGAGAAAGTATAGGGGACATCCCTAAGGAGTAGGTAAATCCATGAGCCTCCTTTTGGGTTCTGAGTTCTGAGGAACTTAGGTGTTTCACATCTTCTGTTTGTTTTTATTGCGGGGGTGGTGGCAGGGAAGTGTGCTGAGTTGTTGTTGAGAACATTTCTGTCATGTACCCTTTCATGAAGGTAGACCAGAGAAATGCAAGTGCACCCCCGGCACCTCCAAGACATATACCATATATTCAATAGAGGGTGACAAATATTTAAAATAAATGAATCCTGGGCGGTATGATGGTGGCTCAGTGGCAGAGTTCTCACCTGCCATGCCAGAGATCCAGATTCGATTCTGGTGCCTGCTCATGCAAAAAATTTAAAAAAAAATTTTTTTTTAAATAAGTGAATCTTTCAGAAGGAAAAGAGGGAAGGAGGAGGGGTAGCGAAGAGAGAGAAAACTCACTCAAGAGAAATGAACTGTAAGCAATTGACTGCTGAAGCACAATGCTTCCTACTCGTAAGGACTTAGATCATCTATCTGGGATGGCTAGTGGGTCTTTTCCATCTCTAATTTCTGACTCCTTTGATACTCCACCCTTTCCCAGAGATCCAATCAGGGGGGAGGTGGTGCAAGAAATGTTGAGTCACCTGATAAAGATCAAAGTGGCCCTTCAGGTTCTGCCACAGGCTGAAGGGTCAGGCAGGGACTTGTTGGGCTGCACAGGGGCCCTGACCATCCAGCAAGGCAAAATTTCCCTTCTGTGACAGCAAGATAAATCTCTCCTCCTGAAAGGACTACTCCATTCTGTGATCCAGGGCGTGCCTCCCCAGGGCACTTTCTGCATGCCATCAATTGGCAGTACATTGTTCTCTCCATTTATCCTCACTAACATGGTAATTGTCCCTGAGAAATAAAAAGGAAGTCCCTGACTTCCTTTGCCCAGTGATTCTTAGGCATGGAGGGGACCCTGTGCATTTGCTGGGACAAGAGGGAGCCCAGGGTTTCCCTTTTGGAGTCTGGGCTTTTGGAACTGGGCTTTGGTAGAGACAGGTGTCTGAGGCTGCTCCAGGCCACCATCCCATTCCCAGTATGCTCAAAAATGCATCCAACCCAATTGCCAGCCCCTGGTAGTCATTGACTCTGTAAAGAGAACCCCCAAGTCATTGCAGGGAGAAGATTTTATGACTCCCCAGAGGAAGAAATTTATCTAGAGATTTTTCTTGATGAAGCCATAAATCATTTACATCTTGGAGTCACCACCACCTGTGACAACTTTCCTGGCCCCCAACTTTATGGCCACTTTGAGATTTGGGGATTTATTACCAGCCAGCTCAGAACACTTGCTGTCCTCTCTACTTGGAATGTTCACCCCCAGATCTCCCATGACTAGCTCCTTCTCACCAGCTAGGACTCTGCTTAAATATCCCTTCGCAGGCTGCCCTTTCTGGCTCCAATCACTCAAGTCAATTTTCATCACACCTATACCATCTGCTGTTCCCTTGCCTATTTATTTACTGCCTGTGCCCCTTACTGTGGTAGGAGCTGCACATCACTCTCACTGGAGGCAGCATGTGGTCTGAGACAACTCCCTGAGACAGCCTGCCTACAGTGCATAGAACAGGAACCTAGAATACGAACCACAGCCAGGTACAGGGGGCAAGTACTGAGACACAGTTTAATAGAGGAGGAGATCAAAGTGCATGTGGGACACGGAGAGAAGTGAAACTTGGAGGGAGGCAAGAAAGGGTAGGGAAGGAAAAGGAGCATTTGAGAAAGTCCTGACAAGCATTCACAACATCCCATTGTCACACCAACACTAGAAGGTGGAGCACATGAGAAAGCTGAGACTCATCTAGTAAGTGGTGAAGCAGGGATTTCAATCTGAATCTCTCCAACTCCAAATCCCATGTGCTTCTACACAGATACAGTTTAAATAAATGATGAGGAAGAACAAGAACATTCCAAGCTATAGGGACCTGTGTGACTGAAAAGGGGGCTGCAGATGACCAGAATTGAAGGATTTACCTAGAGGGCAATTGGGTGACAATATTGGAGAAATAGATCACAGTTTGAGCAGGGAGGACTTAATTGTCTATTAGAGGAATTCTGCTCACTTGTGTAGGTCTGACAGCACCGTGAAAGTTAAACATCAACCACTGTTATCATTTACTGAGTCCTAAACATCAGGCCCTGTGCTTGGCACTGAGGTTCTCTCCATCCTTTATCTCTGATGCATACAATTTAACAGATTGAAACATGTTAAACTGTGAGGGTCGACTCACAGGCCCCGTGAGGGTCGACTCACCCCCACAGTAAGTGATGGAGCAAGTGTTCAGCTTAACTCTGACTCCCAAGCTCATGCTACGCTAGCCCTACTGGCTATCAAAAAGCCATACTGAGCCCAGAGGGAAGGTCCACTCCCCCCACGTTTGCTCTCCTCTGACCATAGCAAACTGCCTGCAATTTTCAGAAGGTTCTCTAACACCATCATGCCCTGCATCTAGCCTGCCTTTGCCCTTTTCCTTTGTCTTCCCATCTGCTGCTTGCACTCCCAATTTGGGGATCATTCCTGAGAATGATCAGGAAGCATTTCCTGAGTCCCCTGGCCCCACAGGACTGCATAGTCCTCCTCTGTCTCACTAGGAAGGTCACTTAATCCTAGCACCTTTCCCAGCACTAATGTTAGGTAAGTCATACCATTATTTATCAATACAAGTGCTTTAGTGACATGCTTAACATGGGGCGTATTTAAGGCCCTCGTCAGCACCCATTCTGCTCCCCCTTCCATGCCCCTCATCAGGTCTCACTTCATGTACCCTATACACACTTTGATCTCCTCCTCATTAAACTGCTCTCTGTGCTATCCCCTTGTAGTTGATCATGCCACTTTGCACTTCGCTTTGAGCTTCTTCAGGGCAGGCGGTTATAGCTGTTGAATAAAGGAGCGGATGCGTGTTGCCAGGATTAAATGAGAAAGGAGGTTGGAAGTCTTCTGCAATAATAAAATGCTACACAGCTGTGAATGTTTGCACTACCTGTGACTTTCGTTATTACCACTATTAATAAGGCCATGCTCACAGGTCTCCCTTTCTTCCTGAACTATCACTATCCAAAGTCAAGGACTAAGAGATGTGGGCCAAGTCTTTGGATACTTCATGCTCTCCAGACTCACTGTACTTCTATCCAAGGGCATGGGGTCTAGGAGATGTGGACACTGTGGTCTCCCCACTCTTTAGACTCTGAAACTGCAGAGATCTGGCCCAAGAAATTCTTACTCTCTCAGTAGCCACCCTGGCGGTGGCATGAAAGACTGAGTTCTTTTATTCTTTGAGTCATCTTCTTCCCACAGAAAAAGGACATTCTGAGTGGGCCCTTCAGAAGTTCCCCAAACGCACAGGGTTCTCATGTCCAGCAGCAATTTGTATCCTTGTTGTCCTAGGAAGCAGCCATTCCTAGAAAAATCTGCCCCAAAGCCCAGTTTGACCAGAGGAAGTCTTCTGGGATTTCATGGCATAGTTGGAAAAGAATCTTTCCATGGGAAGATGGTCTACTGGTCTGTGTTTTAGCCATACATAAACATAAGGTCCATTATCATGACTATCCCTGATGGTACTTAGGAATTTGTATTTGTTTTTGAGAGAGGTACATTAATCATATTAGTCAAACAAAGATGCTTTATCTTCAACCTTGTTCCCTTTATAAAATCATTCATCTCCAGCGGGAGAAAAAAAAAACAATGAAATTGTTTTCACTCTAGACTCCAAGGTTGCATCATGCTTTCTCACACTTTATTGCTTGATGTACAGAAGCCATGTGTGATTCCAGCCTGGTGTCTCCCTTGACTCACCGCCTTCCTCCTGACTCAGTTTTCCACTCCTATATCTGCTCTCATCTGATTACCAAGTAGTCTAGCCAAAGGTTTTCATTTTACTGGGCCTCTGTAGAATGAAAGCGTATTGTCTTTCTTCTATCTAAGTCTTAAACAAGTTATTCTTTCCCAGAGAGAAGCTTTCTGAGGAAGCAGTCTAGAATAATGGAGTTACAGCCTGGTCTTTGGAGTCAGGTCAACCCCGGGTTTGAATCCAGGCTCCACCATGAGTGACACTGCAAAGTTACCTAACTTATCAGAGCCTTGGTTTCTTTATCTGCTTCCTAGAGTGGCTGAAAAGTTCAACAGTATGGTGCATGTGAAGTGTTTAGCACAGAACACAAAGAAGAGGCAGATAGAAAGATAGATGTTGTTATTGTTGCCTATCAGGGATTCCCAGTTGTCCCACCCCCAAACCAAGTGTTGGACCGTGAGGCTTTCCTGTGACTGCTGAGGGATACCCACCCCCATCTGAAGACTAGGAGAGGCCTGCCGACCCACTGCAGAAGGAGTAGGAGTCCCCTAGGTAATGATTTCATAGCCCAGCAACAGTCTCCAGTAGACCATTAGATTCTGTTTTGTCTCAGTGGGAAAATGTTAGATAAGTCATACCATTATTTATTTGTACATGTGCTTCAATAACAGGTACCTCCATGCCTGCTTACAGCCATGGAATCATTTGTGCTCCAGATAATCACTTGCTATATATAATAGCTCCCTGAATGTCTAGGGATCCTTCTATGGGGGAAATTTGAAGCATGAGACCCCTCCAACCCTTGTCCAGCAAATCTACACCAAGTCAGGCCAGCCCCTTTAGGTCCTCGCCTCCTGAGTTGGCATTCTCCCCAGGGGGCACCATGAGCGGCTAGGGGCCCAGTTAAGGTGCCCATTGAGGCCTCACAAGGGCAGAGGTGAAGTGAAGCAAGGAGAGGGGGTGATGTCTCTCTGCAACTGACTGAACTAAGTCATCCCTGGCACCTTCACAGGAGTCAGAGAGGTAGTAGAGGCCACATCTGCTCTCTGGAGTCTTTGCCCTTTGTGAATGGTCTTTATTCTACACCCTTGTGGGTTTAGCAGTGAAATGAAGTGAAGGCAGCTTTGAGTTGAGTCCAAGTCATCATTTTTGCAATCTCCAGAGCCACACTGGCCCTTTGTCAGCTCCAGCTCAGTGTTCATAGCATCCTCCTTCCCCAAACCTTAAGAGTCCCAGAACCTACAGAGGTGACATTGCTTTGCAAAGATTGGCCTACTTTCTATACCGACAGGTTTGTATGTGATTGAGCTAGAGTAGGACCCTTCTGAGAGCCTCAGCCACCTCTGTCCCTCGTTCCTGAGTTTATGTGCAGAATCTGTCACGCACATGGCAGAAGCTCAGGTTCCCTCTCTGCAGTTGTAGCAAATAGCTGAGCATGAGAAACAATGGAGAGACCAGAGCACTGCCAGGAACACACACTGATTTCTTGTGGATGCAGAGTTCTTCCCCTCCATTTCCTCAGACATTCCCGGGTGTTTCTTGTCTCCTCTTAGCTCCCTTTGTTGTTGAGAACAGTGGCACAGTACTCTAGCCATGCGACATGGGAAAGTGCCTTTTTTAGCAAAGGGTTCTGGGTCATGTCCTGAAGACCATCCCAGGAAACAGCAGAGAAGAACAGCTCTGGAGGTGCAGGATACAAAGTTCCATGGTGTGACCAACACGACTGTTGTGCAATGGGCTGTGTGGGACAGGGCTCCGGTTTTTATATCCCTGCCATCAGTAACTTCTCGCATGTGGATAGAACTATAGTTTCTAAAGCATTTTCACACACACCGAAGTGTTGTTTTAGGCAAGCTGGCAGAGTAGAAACCAAAATCTTGTTTATCTGTGGAAATTAAACCCCCCTCCCTCGTGGGCAGTTCTGAAGTTCAGACACTGGGCCTTTTCAGCGGGGGCTGGCTCTGCGGGCAGGCCGGGCACCTGTAAGGGGTAACTGTGCAGAGTGTCAGACTTGGAGTCCCCACTGAAGCTTTCATCAAAGCAAATCTGATTATTTTCCACTTGATTTTCCTGAAAGGATGTTATGATTTTCTCGATGTTTGGTGGCTGGCGATAAATCAGGCTTTTATGATGTCATGTGAAAGGCCGCCTCTCGGACTTCCTCCTGTTGCAAGCCGAAGGATGAAAGGGGGACGTGCTGGTAGAGTGCAGTGACCACGGTTTGCCTGTAACCCTTTCCTAGCTTGTCCCCATCCCTGCTGAGGCTGCCCACAGCCCAGGTCAGGGGAGAGAGGAGGGGGAGCCGCTTCTCCTTCACTCTCCCTTTGGCACTGACATAGTCAGGCCTTGGGGAAGTGGCCGCTTTCCCTCGGTTGAGCAGACTTCCTCAGCTAACAGGCTTTGGCATCAATCCAAAATTCAAAAAAGAATGTCTGTTCCATGGAATAATAGAAGAGATGATAGGTCGTTTTACAAAAGTTAATTTTTTGAAAGAGTCCCTGCCTTATAATCATTGAAGTGAGAGGTTTCCTTTAAAAAGAGATAACATCTAATGCAGTGAATTGTGGTAAAATGTTACTCTCAGACATTGCTGGTGGCATTGTAAATTCATACAATGCCTTTGAAAGCAGTAAAAAGGTTCACAAACAATCAAACCAAAATCCTAGGAGTTCACTACAAGTCCTCTCTTTCACTCACACCCACAACCAGTCCGTCATCAAGTCCTGTTTCCACCGCGTCTCCTCAGTTCTTCAACTTCTCCCCGTCACTGCTGTCACCACAGTCACCCGTAGTCCAGGCTCCCTTCGTCTCTCATTGGATGTGGTGCCGTCCTCAGCTGGTCTCCGCAACTCTTTCCCCTTCTAATCTATGACAGCCCTCATGGTGATCTCTGAAAACATACCTCAGAGCCTCTGCTTAAAACCCTCTCTAATGGCTCAGAACGAAATCCAGGCTCTGTACCTGATGTATTAGATTGGCCGGGGCCTAATTTTAAAATAAAGCAGGTTATCGCCCCATAGATGAATAGATCTTCACACACACACACACACACACACACACACACACACACACAGACAATTTATGATTTTTAAAAACTGCTCAGTAAGTTGTAATGCTGCCTCCCATATCTTGGAAGCATACTGAGAAGGAGGCTCCTTAGCCAGCAAGGGGAGTTAGGGACTCAGCTCACACTAGAGAAGTGAGGGATGGGGTATCATCTCCATAGCCCCCAGGAGGGCTGAATGTTTCTTGTTTGACCTGATGGCATCCCAGCAGGTACCCAGCAACACAGCCAGGTCTCTGCTGGTCGCCTCAAGCTGGTCCTGGGCCCTCCGTCTCATAAGGCCAACTGGGTACAATTGTGACTCTTCACTGCAGTGGCTTGGATCTGTTCCCTTCAAGAACCACCAGGAGGCTCTTGTGGGCCCAGACATATCAAAGAGTGGCAGAATTTTGTCGGGGAAAGGGGCTGTGTGTTAAGAGTTGGAGCGGGAAGAATAGCCATCAACCCTTTCAAAGCATATAGCAAAGACAGTCCTATCTTTACCTTTCAAAAATTGCATCGCCCTCAGAAAAGCAGATTTCTGAACTACATCTGGTTGAGTTAGCTGACTTTATAACTGAGACCTACAGGGCTACAGAGACTCTAGGGTGTCACTAGAGAAATAAAACTTTGGTGACAACATGGGATTTGCGGGAAAAGGCCTCCACCCCATCCGTGGGCTCACCCACTAGGGCAGAGGCAACCTTGATCCTTCCCACTTGTCCAGCCTCACTCTGGGCTTCTGGTGCTCACTCACCAGCACCACCACCACCTCCCCTGCCTCGAAGACCTGTACCGTGTCCCCCAGAACCCCATGCACTTTCGTACTCTGAGACACACTTACCCCAGATCATCCCATGGCTGGCTTAGTCTTCAAATCTCTGATCAAACATCACCTCTTAGGAAGGTCTTCCTCAGGTGGCTGACATAAAGTAAGCCCCGCACCGTAGCTGCTCTCTACCAAGGTCATTTGGATGTCTTCTTCTTGGCACTTCCCGTGACTTGAAATCGTGATGTCCATGTGTACACTTTCCCACTAGAAGGTAAGCTCTGTGACTGCAAGGGCCTTTCTTATGGCCACTTTCCCAGCATCTAAAGCAATAAAGGTTTGGCAGCAGATGATCAAAAGCATGCAATGTGGCATGTGAAATGCTTACCAGAACTGGGAAAAAGCAGGATACAAAATTCTGTACACTCTGGCTACAACTATTCTAAAAATGATGATCTAAAAATGGAAGTTGGTATGGGGTGGGAGTAAAATGGCATATATGTGTGAAAGAAAATATATAATCCCATTTGAAAATACTATATTTCCATCTATTATATTGCTACAAGAAATTAAGAGAACAGCTTTCCTGCACCTTAGTGATGAAAGGAACAATGTCTACTTTTGACAGAATACCTGTGGTACAATGAATTAGAAATGGTACTTGCTATGTTCCAGCCATAATCTTGAATTCTTACAACAACCCTGCAAGACAGGCAATATTATCCCCATTTTTCGGACTCAGACCCTTTTAAAAAACACTACCCTAAAGTCATTCAGCTAAGTATTTGAGCTGGAATGAGAAGCCAGGCCTCTCTAGCAATGCCTCGTGGAGGGGTTGCTGTTGTTTAAGATGGTTTTTTTGGGGTATCATTGACATACAGTGAAATGCATAGATCTTAACTGTATAATCTCATCCGTTTTAGCAAATGCATAAATCATGTAACCCACACTTCTGTCACACCAGAAAGTTCCTTTGTGCCCCTTCCCAATCAGTTCTCTTCCCCTGTAACACTGGTACAATTTCTAGAACTTCGTATGCATTGAATCAGACAATGTGTGTGGTTGTCTTCTTTCATTCAGCAGCAGATTGTGTGGATAGTCTCATAGGTTGGTGCAGTCTGTATTAATTGAAGACATCTTTGCCACTCAGATTAATGTAGCATAAAGCAGATTGCATACACTAGTTTTATCCTATTGAGCTTTGTGACTGCTGGACTTAGAATCTAAAATCCTGGCTTCAAAACCCTAACACAAGATGGTTTTCTGACATTCCTCAAGTTGTTTGTCTTAAATAACTCTACAGATGCATTCAGGTGTAGTATTCTGTCCCTCTAATGAAGCTGTAAAAGAAATATCAGGTACCATGTAGTGTAGATCCTCGACAGCCTAATAGAACTCTCCGTCAACTATGATAAACAGAACAAAATGAATGGAAAAATAAGATCGTAGAAAACCTACCGATTCATGTTGATGTTCATTTTTTCTCCATACCTCTCAAAAATGTCATAAGGAGCTGTCAGTTGCCTGGTTAGTCCTGGAGCTTCTTAAGTTACTGAGGGATAAATATTAGAATCAACATTTGGGTGTGTGTTTGAATATCATTTCTATTTGGATTTGGGGAAAAGAGGAATGGATGGGGAGAGAAGGGGGGAGGAATTATTGAATGAGAGTTCTTAAATTGGACTGACCTATCATCCTATATAAACTGAAAGAAGTCCTAATGGAAAAACATACCGTCTATATTGTAGGGACAGTCAGATTATTGATAATGCTCTTTAGTACTAATATGCTAAAGGGGGTGGGGAGGTGGGGGAGAAACTTTTCTAAGAGGTGGGGTAGATTTCCTAACAAACCAAAAGGAAACAATCTTCACCTGTGGCATATCGGTCTTCTCAGGATTAGAGGTGACTCCTTAGTGTGCAGGCTGCAGAGAAGTGAATGACAGAGAGCGGCTTTTACCTCCACAGGTACTTTGTACGGTACTTTCATCCCCAGGAAAAGATGCCACCCGAGACAGATAGGAGATCTCTTGTGTTGCATTTTGAGTGTGATCATCTTGAGGTTTAATAAGCTGATGTTTGTAAAGTGCGCCGAGTGTCGAAGTACCAGAAGGATAGCAGCGTGTGTCTCGCCTCCAAAGTGCCACTTACCAATTAAGACACAGCAGATCTTCAATTGTTCCATTTAAAAGTGTTTTATCTCCTTTCCTCCGGGATTTTGTCACCTCCTCTCAGCATGGGTAATTCTTTACACTCCAGATCCAGTTATTAGCAGTGACCATTAATTTCCAAGGAAGATGGTGCTGGCTTTGAAGCCTGGAATGCTGAGATTAGGACGTTTTATCTTCCTTTCATTAAATTGCCCCTGCATTACAGCAGTGAGTCAGCCACCCTCCCAATATCAGCTGATTAAAGATCAGCGAAGAAATCAGAATCAAGAGGGCTCTCGTTACAGTCATTAATCTAGCCTTCCCTATGTTTATACTGCTGTAAGCACTGGGATCAAGAAGTAAAGCCAACAACAAAAAAAATTAACTCTACGATTGCAATTATAGATGTAGAGCAGATACAGAGATCTAGAACCTTATACACTTGTCTGATGCAAGATTAAATCCTAGTCTGTTTTGCTTATTTTATTTAAAGCAAAATGTTAAAAACCTACCTGTCAGTAGCTAGTTTCCAAGAAGCTACTAGGCACAGCTCCTGAGAAACCCTTTCTTCTACTCAGCCCAAAACCTGGTCAGATGGGAGAGGTCTATGGGCCGCAGAACCAGACAGTGAGATGTCAGGGAGTGTTCCTGGGTAAAGGCCCTGCTCTGAGAACACCCAGCTCCTCTGCCCAGACAAGGGCTGGGGCCAGCAGCCAGACCAAGCACACATATGCCGAAAACCTTCAGGCTGATACTGGGCTCACTGCATGACATAAACTGCAAGGACATATGTTCCCGTCCTGAAAGGAAAGCAACCACTCCATCTTCTCTACACAGCTCAGGGGTATCTGCCTGAGAGGGCGCTCCAGAATATTCTTTAGAACTCTATTAAAAGGCAGTGGTAGGGAGATGTGGAGGTGGCTCAGTGGCAACATTCTCGCCTGCCATGCTAGAGACCCGGGTTCAATTCCCCGTGCCTGCCCACACATAATCACACATAGTCAGTGGTAGAATGCCCATGTGTCATGGGGAGACCTGAGTTCTGATTCTTGGCCCATGCAACACCCCCAAAAAACAAACAAAAAACTTTATTAAAAGGGAAATTAACATGCTTGAGTCCTATATTTTCCGTAAATATTTGTGTTATCTGTCTGGCTCACAGAGCCTTTTTTTACCTAACTACATTTCTCTTTTTAGGTTAACCATATTTTTTAATATATGAGTGAGAGAACAAAGTTATGAATCTCTATGCTGCACTATAAATGCCATTGAATTCTTTCTTTATAAAGTGATTTTTTTTTGCCACATTTATGCCTCATTTACAAATGGACACATATCAGGAAGGCAATATTCTCATTCACTTTCTCAGAAAACTCTAAAGCATTAGCTAGACTTTTTCATTGGTGTCTGAGAGCATAAATGCAGATGGATTGCTTCTCTCCCTTTGTTTGGTAGCTCTTCATAACTGACCCCAAATGACAAATCCTACCAACTGAGAATAAGTGGACCCCAGTCTAGCAAAGTGGGCTTAGCAAGGGGGTCATAGAGTTTTAAAGACCACCTTAGGCATCATCTAGGAGATCAGGGTGGGCGACCCTCAGTGGGAGGCTCCAGTCATGCCCGGAGAGTGAGCCTGTGAGTCCAAATTAACTGGTTAGCCCGCAAGGCCAGATCTGGGCCCGGCTTTGGGGTGCAGCCTCTGGAAACGACAGGGCTCGGACTTGAACTCAGGAGTTCCTTCCAAGACACCTCACGGAGCCTCATGCTGATTGCCCACGGCCTCAGTGCGGTAATGGAGCAACGTGCGGGCTGCTGGCTCTGTTTGCTCCCTTGGCCCTTTATCTCCACTGTCAGCACGCCTGTCGGGCCAGTGCTGACGGACTCAATTTCCCTGAGGTTGAGCCGAGCATTGTTTGAGTTCTGACGGCATTCTGTCAAGACCTGCTGATGGACAATCCCACTGATTCCAGCTTCCTGAGCAGACCAGACAGCCTGCTGTTTTCTACTTGTCTCTTATCACCCCTTGTCATTAAAAGAGAGGTCTGGCTTCAACTTCCATTTGTGCTGATGTGTGGCAGTAAAGGGGAAGAGAGAGGGGAAATGTTCATTACCGCTATTAACGCCATGGCACTTATTACTGCTCTGAGACCCTTTCCCTCTTTGGGAAGGATTCAATCAAAGGATAGATTGGTGAACAATCTCAGAGCTTAAACTGCACCTGAGAAGAGAGATACTGTTGCAAACTTTCTGGGTTATGTTCAGACTTCCCCCCCCCATTCTTACTATCTCCCAGCTGTGTAGCTGGGCAATTGGAAGCTTTTTGCATTTTGCTGAGTTTTTTTTTTTTTAAGCATTTCTATCTTTCTAAAAAAAGGATTACACCCAGAGTAAAGTTTTCCTGTTCACTCTACCTCAATATAAAGTTAGATAAAAAACTAAAGTTATGGGCATTCCTTTAGTCCCTCAGTGCCTGCGCTACTCCTCAATTTTGCTTTTCTAAGAAAAGTTTGGGGGAAAAATGAATACCATGTGACATTCACAGCTTCATATCTTAAATTCCTAAACATCTTTGACTGGGGTCTTCGTCAGTCTTGGTTTTCATATTAGCATGCCCAGTCTGTGCACCGTCTCCTTATTTATAGCACTTGGGAGTCCATTTTTCCCATGCACACATCAGAGGTTTAACAACATCCAACCAAAAGGTCTCACACTCTTAAAATGGTTCTCCACCTAAGCAGATGTTCTTTGCAAATCTCAAAGGAAGGGTTGTTGATGAAACATCATATCCAGCCCATAATTTGAAAAAAAAATAAAATAAAATGATCCCAAAGCAACTTCAGTGAACAAGAGAGAGAAAGAGACTGTGAACTGTGAAAACGTATCCTGTGTGATACAATCTAATAGCATTCCCCACAAAGATTTTAGAGAAAATGGGGGGTGTCAAAGGGATTTAATGTGTTAAAAAATGATCAAAATGAAATAAGATTAGGGGAAGGAAAGAAAACTAACACGTGTAACTTAAAGATGTGTTATCTTGATGGAGATGAAAAGGTACCTAAGAGATTTGAGGAAAGGGAACTACAGTTAGGGTAGAAGATAATAGCTCAGTGTGGTCTCTCCTTTTCTGGATTTTGCGTTAACTACTGTGGATTCAGGAACTGGCTTAATGACTTTTCCAGGATTTAGTCTGGCCGTTTATCAGTTCACTATAACAAGAACGTAAGCCAGGAAAGCCCTAAAATTTACTGCGGTGAAACGCCCTCCTACCATCCTGCCATTTGCAACTCTGGCCATTGGTGTTGAGCCTTTAGGGTTTTATGTCTGGACATCCGAGTCAATGGGCAACTCCTAAAGGTCAAATGAATAAACAGTCATCTGGGAGCCCAGGAACAGTGGAGGGACTAGGAGCATGTAGACATATACGTTTTGTCTATGCTCATGCTGTTTTGCTGCCATAAAATGCTCAGTGAAGTCTAATCGAATGTGACAATAATACATTGCATATCGAAACTGTATCATTCACCTAAGGAATAGCAACGAAGTCAGGAAAGACACATGGAGTCAGAATATTCACACAGAAATGCGTGTACATCGTCCTCAGAGCTATATTCACTCTTTGTAAAAGAAAAGTTCCAGACCACCCAGTGCATGGAGTCCATTTTAAAAACTGTACATCAAATCATTGCTTTAATTCAGTTTTTTGTCCTATAATCATAATACAGCTTTAAGCCTTTTAAATAAAGAAGGGACTGTAGAGTCAAAAAAGAAGAAATAAGCGAAACAGATAAATGTATTCTTCTCTCGTATTCTTATGAGCTGATCATGCCCGAGTAGAGGCACTTGTGGAAGTTCAAAGTTTTCTAAAGGGTGTTAAATGTAAAAGGAACATATATTATGGCTTATTTCCTCCTCCTCCTTCCAAGTTGCCCTGCCAATTCCTGTGTCTGAGAACAGCAGTTCTTGACTTCCTTGTAAGAATACAGGCCCCCACACACCATCCCGTCTTCTCTGCTTCCACGTCCTTGCTGTCATTCCACTCGTAATGGCCATGGCCACTTCTACAATAGTCCTGTCCCCATGCCTCATTCAAATATGTCTTTTGTCTGAAGACTAGTAGGTTAAACCATTTACTCTTTTATATAAATGACACAAAAGGAAGAAGCACAAAATTACAAAATTTCTTTAAGAGCAGTTAAGTATAAAACAAGCTGGCATGTCCATAATCTTTTCCTAAAAATTAATTGGGAAGAAGCATATTGACTGGTCTGGCTAGGTGTTTGTTCAGTAGCAGCTGACTTACAGAGCTGCTGTTTTATTTTGATGGAACCTCATCCCTTTCCTTCACAAAGTCTATTGGTCTAATTAAATTTCAGGGAGACAGAGTATTGGCAGTAGGTTAAAGTAAGCTGCTAGATTGGAATGTAGGAGTTGGGCTCAAAACTAAATTGGGAAGTTTAACTGGGTGCGTGTCTGGTTTCAATGAAATACTTTAACAGCATATAGTAGCAGTGTCTGTTCTAAGGCTTTCAGAACCATTTTTCTTTTTCCTTCATTGTAGTTCCTGGTTGTTTTTATATTATGAGCTACTTGTAGAAAAATACAGGAAACATAATTACAATACAAAGCTCCCTTTCCCAAGCCTACTGAGATCATTTGAAGCCAAACTGGGTTTTAGGGTTTTGCTAACTATAAGTTCAGAGCCATGAATTGCATCCTATGAAATGTGGGTTGATTTACAGCAAGTGTTATGTTATTAAACAATAACCATGTTTCTCCAAGCTGTGTAACTGCTATAGAACTGAGGGAGAGCCCAGCCGGGTTGCTTCATAAGGCCACATTTCACAGCTCCTTCAGGGAAAAAGAATGAATATCTTTATGTGTGACTTGTTTAATAAAGTAGAAGTATTGTAGAGATACATGCCAGTTTATTTAGGGGAAAGAAAGAGAAATAAGTTACTTTGTTTTTTCATTTATATTTCCATCTCCGTATAGCACGGGTTAGACTGCCGATTAACTTTTGTGTACTGCTTTTCCTGAAGAATCTGTATATGGACTTTCGGGGCCAACCGAAATAACTTGCTTTACTCTGATCAGTGCTCTGGAGAGGAAGTCAGTGTATTGTGAGATGGAACGCCTTTGGGAGCTGGATTTGTTTAAGTCTGAAAAGTAATGATGATTATTGAGGATGAGAGCTGTCGAATGTACTCTTTTAGAGTAAAATTTTAAGCAGACAGTACAGATATTCAAAAGTAGAATCCAGACACCCTTTGGTGCAAAAGGCTCATCAGTAAAGTTTATGGTGCAAAGCAGGTACCAGTCCAACCCACTCTTGAGCTATGCCTGCCAAGTTTCAGGGAAGTCTGAAGAAAAAAAGCGGAAGGCTTTATGCTGCAGCTTCATTATCTGTTATCACTTAATGTAACTGATTTTTAAGTTGTTCTTCAATGATATATGTAGCTAAAATAGAGTGGCTTAATGTTTTAATTGATTTATTATATCCAAACTGGTACACATGGGTTAAGAACTGGGCTATTTTTGTGCTGCCTTTACATTCTTTGGTGTGCTTTCAGGGTTTATATTTTATGCACTATTTAATGAATACATTTGTATGTAGAAAAGCTAAAGGCTTATTACATGCCCCCCAAATTGTCTATCTCAAAGTCTTTTTCTCCTTCCTTCCTTTCTTTTTACAACTCATCTTGAAATTCTCATCTCAGTATTCATCTAATCTTCAGAAAACTGTAAGAAATTGGTGGGTGAGGACTGGGATGCAGGGTTGATTCTTTCCCTCTGGTGTTCTCATCTAGCCAGTCTTGCCTCCAAAGAAGTCTGCTAAATGGGTGGGAATGAATTGCACTTGTTTTTGTAGAACTCTTGGCGCCATGCTGTTGCGCCTGTGTTTCCTTCCCAGCACCCGCGCAGCTGAGGGGTGACCATATACCTGAGGGTCGTTGGCTTCCTTTTTTATATTCTGATAAGGTGCCTGTCAGAGGGGATTAAAAAAAAAAAAACAAAACTTAAGTGTGAAACAAACGCTAGCCCCAGCCTCGGGTGCCAGAACAGGAGGCTGGTGTGAAAGTCAACTTGAACCTTCATCCCACGGCTCAGGGACCCGAGAAAAGGGAGAAAGAAGGCTGTAGGGAGGATACCGGGTCTGAAGCAGCCGCAGTGTGCTGTCAAAAGCATTGCTTCTCAAACTGCCAGTCGCCACTCTTCTCTGGGTCATGAAATAACTAAGTGGGTTGAAATCAGCGTTTTCTCCAGAAGGGAACATTAGAATAGAGTAGAAAATACCTAGTGCCCTCGATAATAAGCGTAAGTGTTGCTTCGTGAGGCTTTAGTTTCAGTTTTGTGTGCGTGTGGGTGTGCAGGATGGCAATGCGAAATGTATTTCTTTCCTGTGGGTCCAAAAAGCCCGAGGCCACCGCCCAGGAGGAGTCGCCTCGGGGTTGCAGCGCCCAAGCTGCTCGCGGTTCCGCCGCGGACTGATAGAATGGCCGCGAAGCGCCACCAACGCCTGCGTTGGGAAGAGGAGACAGCGGGAATTCCCGCGGCGGGATGGATTTCCCGGAGCCCCCCCTGGCTGAGTGAGAGCCGGCGGGGCTGCGTTCGGGGCTGCGATCCGGTGCCCAGTCCGCGGAGCCGCACCCCCGATTCCTCGTGTCCCAGCGCAGCTGTGCCGGTAGTTTAAAACTGCAGACGTTTACCGGGTGTCCGAGCTGCCGCTGGGTCCCGCGCAGCCCCGGGCAGCCCCCGCGGCGAGACCGAGTCCCCCGCGGGAGGCGGGGGTTGATTTATTTACTTCTCTACTTGCCCGAGAAGGGCAGTAATTCGAAACGGTTCTCACAGTAGCGTCCCTGACAACTTAATGTAAAAAAAAAAAAAAGTCATTAAAGCGTCCATGGGACACGACGTGTGTGTGTGTGTGTGTGTGTGTGTGTGTGTGTGTGTGTGTGTGTGTGTGTGTGTGTGTTGGAGGTGGGGGGGTGCTGCGGACGGGGACTGGGGGTTGGGAGCGCGCTGGAGTTGATGGCTTTTTACGGCTTTCAAATGGCCTGTGCAGGGTGTTGGGAAAGGCAACCCCGCGTGATTTATGGCTCTCGGGCGGCCAGCGAAACGGCATCGCTTCGGCGGGGAAGGCTCGGCGCGGCCGGGGACGCGCGGGTCCGGGGGCCTGGGTGCGCCGTCCGGGCGTTAACCGCGCCCGGGCCCCGACCCACGACCTATTTTATGCTCTGCCCGCAGGACTTTCTGCAGGGAGACTGCGCCAAGGCTAGGCAGAAGCTCAACTGGAAGCCCCGCGTCGCCTTCGATGTAAGTTCCTCTTTCCGGTGCGACCACGGGGCCGGCGCTGCGGACCGGGCGCGGCCGGGCCCGGTGGGGTGGGGTCCGGGTCGGGGATGGCCGGGGGCCGCCAGGGAGGGGGATGCCCACGGAGTGGGGGTGGTAGAAACTCCCCTCCCCGCCGCCTTTCTCGTGCCCCAGGAGCTGGTGAGCGAGATGGTGGACGCCGACGTGGAGCTCATGAGGACCAACCCCAATGCCTGAGCGCCGCCCGCGGAGCCGCCCGAGTGGGGGCCGCCGGGCCGCGGGGAGGGCGCAGACCCGGCGAGCAGGGCGCGCAGGCCGGCAGGCCCGGAGCTAGTCTGCAGAGCCCGCTGCCCTGGCCGCGGCTCCGCGCGGGAATTTGCTGCAGCCGGGACGGGACTCTCCGGGGCTCCCTGCGGGTCGCTTTTCCTTTTGTCCGAGCCTCCTCGAAGGGGTTTGAGAAATCAAGATGTTTAATCACACATTCACTTTACTTGAAATTATGTCGCTAGACAGCTGAAATTGTGAGGCCTTCAAATTGTTTTCCTCTTTTATTAAAGACATCCTTTCTATGAGCCAGCACTGACAGCGTCGACGTCGGCGTCTTCTCCAAGCTGTGTGAAGCGACTGTGCGGGCCCCAAAACGCACACCCCGAATCCACGCCTGGGGGGTGGGGTGGGGAGCGATGGCTATGCGGGCCCCAAAACACACATCCCGAATCCACGCCTGGGGGACGATGGCTCCCTTGGTGCGTGGGCCCTGCGGGCGCCACACCGCACAGCGACCCAGCCTGCCGGAGCCGGCCTCCCCAATGTGCTTGAGTCTCCGCAGGGAAGCGGGGCAGGGGGCTCCGGCAAGCGAGTCCCGCCGACGTTTCTCAGCCCTTCTTTACAGCAGCTGCGGAAAACCAACTCCTACACTAGCGAGGCGTTCGGGTCCCCTCCCGCCGGAGCTCAGACCATTGCAAAGAGGGCCTGAGAAATTGGGGGTGAGGAGGGGTGAGAGGGGAGGGGTCAGAAGAAGAAACGCTAAGGTACGTAAATATTGTTAGAGCTTCCCGTGCCAAAGCCCCTGGGTGTACAGCGGTATGGAAGCCCAGACCTTTCCTTTGCCTGGAGAATCTCTCACACAATGCGTATTTCCAACTTCCTGTCAGCCCGAGATCATTTTTTTAAATATAATTTTGATTTATTCATTCAACAGATTTATACCAAGTGTCTAAGCATTGCGATGGTGCCTGAAATGCATTCGCGTTAATTAGAAATTAGAATAAGGGGGTTTAAGACTAGGCCTTGGGTCACTGGGTACGATTTCATTTAGTGCATCATTTAGGCAACCTGGGGTTGACCGCAGACCTGGTCTGAGCTGCGACCAAGTGTCCGCACAGCTAAAGGAAGGTGGACACACAGATCTTTGGACCTGGCCCCCTCTCCAAGCAGCAAGCAAGGATTTGTGTACAGGTAAACAGTACAGGTGTATACCACCGTATGAAAATACCATATTTTACTCTAGAACAAATTGGGTAGGGATTTCTTATCCCCGACCAACACACACACACACACACACACACACACACACACACACACACACACACTCCCTTCCAAGCAAAACAAAATAAAACTTTATAGCAAGTGGAATTCCAGCCTTTGCACATGCTCATGCGAGTGCAGGTAAACCATTTCTGAACGTCTTCAGCAGCAGGTTTATGATGTGGGGGAGTGCAAGGCCCCAGCGGCCCGCAGCAGGAGAGAGGGTTCTTTGTGTGGCTGCGGAGGTGCGGGCAAACCTCGGGGTGAGGGGTGGCTTTGGCATCACCCAGCGGAACTGGGGCGCTGTGAGCTACACCTACCCATTTCTCAGAAGCCAGGCTGCCGCCCTCCCGGGCTCCTGCGCAGGGTGCTGCTAATCCAAAACACATGGTTCCTTGAAGGCTTGGCCTCTGGTGGGGCAGGCTGGCAAGGCACACACGCACACACGCACTCACCCACTCACCCACTCACCCACTCACCCACTCACCCATACATGCTCCCCCAAACTGTCACACACAGACTCAAACACATTCAAACCCCCACACACCCACAAATACAAATACACTGACTCACACATTGTCACACACACCCGGTCCCACACATACTCACAAATATGCACACACACACACTGACACAAACTCATACCATAGTTCCCATCATTCCCCTTAGCCCCTGACCCTCAAAGAGGGCCGCCTCCCCTCCTCTGGCCACCGAACCTTCACCCATCCCACACCCCAAGAGGCCCTATCAGAGTCAACTTTTCGTGGCTTCTTAAGGTGGTCTCCTGTCCCCTTCAGTGCCAGGAGTAACTCTAGGCAGGGAGTTAACACATGCGAGTGGACCCTTTATTTTAAATTATACTTCTCAGCCTGAGCTGACATCAGTTTTTGAAGGAAACAAAAAGTTTTTTCATTTGCAACTTTCTCTTCCCACACCTTTAATCACGGTGGTCCCAGGGACCCATTTGGCAACGCGGCCCCTCAGAAGTGAATATGTGTGTGTGTGTTTAAAAGGAGGAAAAGGGAACAGATTTGCTTCAGTATTTCCGTGCTTTCTTTCTGTGCTGCAAGAGGATTTCTTTTGGACATCCTTCAACATGATTCTTTTTAAAGGATTTCTTCCATCTGAAATCTTAACTCAATTTCCGTTCACTTGTTCCCCATCCCCTTTTTATCAGCTCTGCAAGCTTTGGCCATCCATTTTTGGTGTGATAAAATATCTTGCACCTTGATTTCTTAAGTAAAAACTAAGAACATTAAATTTCCCTTGCACTCAAAACATAATGGCAAAGCCACTGTCACCCCAGACCGCGGGCCAGGTGGTTGGACACACATCCATCCAGCAGTCTGCCATTCTGTCCCACCAGGATCCAGCAGGATCTGTCCGTGAGCTGTATCTGCTGCCCTTTGTCTTGAAGGAATTACAGGCAAGCTAGGACCAGCGTCATAAAGCTGTCACACCTCCCCAGCTGTTTAGGGGCATGGCTCTGCAGTGCAGGCCAGCACGACCTTTAAGAGAAGTGTTGTAACGCTCAGGAACATTCTGCTGGATGCAAGATGGCTTCTTCGGAAGTCCGATTTCTGCAGTGTTGCGGCAGGTGAGGGACTGGGCCAGCCTAAATAAGTCCCACAGAAAATAGGATGGGTTCCTTTTCCTTCCCTCCAATGTCTTTACCACTTCCCACCACCAAGATGCATGCTAGCCCATGAGACTCTTGCAATACTTCAGCTTTTCATTTTAAAATAACCCTGAAGGCACTGTTGACAAATAACTTTCAAAACCCCAACAAAAAGGCTCAAAGCACCACAGACACCCTGTTTGCATTTGGAAATTCCCACCGGGCAATCTGGTTTTAAGATATGTCCCCAGTGACCCAGGTCCACACGTCATCTGTTTTTCCACACCTTGCCCCGCCTCTTGGCGCATCTGCGATGGCCCGGGGGGAGGGGGTGTGAGGGAAGGGGGGGTCACGGAGGGCCCCCCCCCGCAACCTGGTTACAAGCAGATTGTGTCTGCGGGTGTGTAGTTGTTTTTTCAAATATCAACGCATCCCAACATACCTGCAGAACCTCTTCAGAAATTTCAGGTTTTAATCACTGGGGATGTTCAGAATTTTAACAAACTGCAGTGACAACTGAAACACAAAAGCAGCACTGGGGGCTGGACCCGGGTCCCAGCCCGACCTCCCTGGGGTTGCCCACAGGCCAAAGTGTCCAAACACAACCAGTCTGGGCCCCATTTCTCTGGGGTTGGAGTGGGCCTCTCTGCCTGGACTTCCGGCCTCCGCCTCCCCGCAGCCTGCCCACCCGCACCCCTCGGGTGCGCTGAGCAAGTCTTCAGAGGTTGTGTCTGTCGTCGCAGTTGTCACCCAGAATGTACATGGGCCGTTTTGCTGTCCGCAGCCCCCGTGAAGGATCGCCCAGAGGCTGTGGACTCCTGGAGGCCACCCCGGTACTCTCCAGACCTGGAACTGTGGGGCTCCCGCTGCGCCACAACCCCTTCTGAGTGTCCGGAGCTCGCTCGGTCCCCAAAAGCCTCTCCAAGGCCCCCTGGGCCGAATCCTTTGGCGTCCCCATCCCACCCTCTGCCCAGCTTCTGCGGCCACAGCGGGTCTGGTGGGAGGCTGTCAACCTCGGCCTGACCCCAGGCCCACCGGCGGCTCCCCGACTCCCTCCCCTCCACTAGGTTCAGGGGGGCGCACACAGCAGACGCCCTGTTCCCAGCTGCCCCTTTTTATCTCTGGATTCGGGGCTGTACAGCCTTGCGCCCTGGGACCACCTTGCTGCGGCGCATGGAGGTCCGAAGGGGGATGCAGAGGCTTACGCCCGCACGCCGCAAAGCTCCCAGGATCTGACACCAGAAGGAGTTTCTGAGCGCTTCTGGGTCACCCAAACTTTAGCCTTAAAGTGAGGCCGGTCCACAGGAACAGAGGATAGCAGAGGGCCCGGCGCCGCGGCGTGCGCCTACGCCACGTGTCCAAGCCGCTACAAGCTCGGTTTCTAGCTGGGGAGCCCTGGGACCCCAATTTTCCCTCGCACAAACCCGGGGAAGGGTGGGGGACGTGGAAAGCCGAGGAGGTGATGAAGTGTTGCTTCGTAAAAACAAAACCCTGAAACTCTGCGGCCCTGGCCTTGCTCGTGCCCCAGTGCGCCCCTGGCTAGAACCAGCCGTTCAGAAGCCCACGGCCTGCGACGCTAGGGCTGCAGGGGTGCACCGAAATCGGGGTCCCCCCCCAACTCCCGCCGCGCCGAGGACAGGCACTGGGCACCGGCCGGGCTGGGAGGAAGCCGCTCAGCCGAGGCCTGGGCTGCAGTGGCGGCCGCAGACAAGATGTATATTTGGAAAAGGTCAGGACCTCGGCTGGAGTCTGGCTTTTTATGGCGAGGAAGCCGACGGGGAAGGGCTCTCCGGCGGGTCTTTCCGGGGGACCGTGCGGCTGAGCCTGGGAGGGGGGAGGGGGGAGACCCCATCCCAGGGCAAGGGGAGTTGGCTGTAGAACCCTTTCCGTGACGCAGGCCCGCCCAGGAGCCAGCCCGCAAGCGCCGCCTTACTCCTCCCGCACCGAGCCCACGACTGTAAGCGCTGCCCCGCACCTAGCTGGGACTGGGGCGGGCCGGGGGGCGGCCCCTCGCAGTGGCCCCGGCTCTCAAGGCCCCGCACCACCTCGTGGTTTCTCTGCTCGGTGCCTCGGAGTTCCTCTGGCCCGGCCTCCCCGCCCCTCGGCGCCTGGCGAGCGCCGCGCTCTCCTCCCGCTCTGCCGGGCCCTGCCCTGCGCGGCCTCGTGCGTCTTTCCTGGGTAAAAATCGCAAATAATCCTTGGGGGCGCCCGGAAGCCCCCGGCCCGGGCCCCGCGGCTGCTCTGTGTGCTCAGTCTCCGGAAGGCTCCGCGGCGAGAAGGACCTGACCCGCCTTCCCCTCCCCAGATGGTAGGCTGGGCTGGGGGCACTGCGGACTCGGCCCTGCCCTGGGCGCCCCCACCCCACCCCACCTCCGGGCAGCCGCGGATGGGACTGCGGCCTCCCACCGCCAGAGGCCCCGTGGCCTCCGAGGGCCGCCTCGCACCAGATTTTTCGTTTCCTCCACGTACGCATTTTAAAGACTCCATTCGTTACCTAGACATGTGCTCCTCATGCCGCCGGGTTTGCACGCGGCGCAGCTCGGGGCCCAGTGACCAGCTTTGATACTGAAGGAAAGCAGCGGCCTTAAGAGTTAATGGCACTAAATGGGTTCGTTTTCCTGCCTTTTCCCTGGGGTAGATTATAGGGAGGAAGGCAGTGGTATGCCTCTGCCTCTCTCTCCCTCTCTTGTCTCCAGAGCTCTCCAGCAAGTTGCTTCCTTCCCCAACCCAGTGTTCCTTGCCCCACTGGCCTCCTCCATGTCCTGCCCGGGATCCCAGCACCCAGGTCAGGCGAGAAGCCCTGCCCACCGCTCCATGCTGCCGCCCCCTGCTCATTCCCGAGGCGCACAAATTGCTCTTCCATGCCCACCCAGGTTGCGGAAAGCAAACTGGGTTGATTTAGGGGCAAACGAGCAGCTCACCCAATCCCCTCCTGGGGAGCAACCTGAAGGGGCAGCTACCTGGGGGCTGGGGGCTCAGTCTGTTCGAAAATGATGATGTTAAACCTGGGTGCAAGGAAGATTGGGGGTTGGCGGGTGTGGGCAGCTCTAAGCCAGAGGAGAAAGAAGATGCTCAGAGAGAAGAGAGGGACACACCGTCGGGAAGGGCCAGGGCCCTGGGGTGCACCCTCTGAGGCTGCGGGTCATGGTGCCCCTGAGCAGTGGGGTTGTGAAGAGGCAACAGTGCAAAGTCCTCTCCCAGGATCTTGCAGAGCCCACCTCTCCTCCGGGCTTGTTCCTGAGTGGGAGTTCCGCCCCTCCTGAAGACACACTCGGGCCTATATGCAAGAAATTCCAGATCGTCCTGCGTCTCCTATAATATGCTCAATATGCTGCAAATTTCAAAAGTAGCGAGGGAAAAAATAAGTAAACAACAGAAAAAAAATAATGTAAAACAGAGGGTTTCTTTGGAGCCAGGGTAAGATGGGAAAGGAGCAAACAAAGGTCCTAAGTCGAGCCTTATGCTCTCTACGCCTTATTTTCGTTTCCAATAAGGCGGACATGGTGCGTTTTGCTCAATTTTCCACTCCTAATCACGTTGCGAATGTTCGCGGAGAAGCAGCTTTCATGCTCCAGAAGACGTTTTGGAGATGGAATTCACTTAATTACGTGTCGTTCCTCTCCTAAGTGGACCCGCCCGACCACCCTAACCTGCTGCCCTGGCCAGCTCTGCTCCTGCTCCTGTGGCCCCACTTGCCCGAGGTCTGGACAAAATCTTGGGGTCACAGCTGCATTCAGCCCCAAGAAGGCTCAGCACAGGATGGGGTGTAGGTCACCGCAGAGGCGCAAGCCAGCTGGGAGCAGGAACATCCAGAAGAAACTTGGGGAGCCAAAGACCTTCTGAGGGGAAAGAGAGTGTCAGAGACACAGAGAAAACGGTACAGGGGTAGAGACACAGCGGCACGCGGAATTTAATGCTTAGGTTGGATTCACAGTCAAAGGGGGTGGCCATGGAGTAAAGGGAGGGCAACAGGCTGCAAAAGTGGGAGCTGTGAGGATGAAACCCTAATAGCAAAGGAAGGTTTTCTGTTTGTATAGCTGGAGTGAAAACGCCATTAACGAAAGCTCGTTTTCAGGGAGCGTTTTGCCCACATTGTAAATCGAAATAAGAGCTTTCAGAAAAGTGGGATTTCTGAGGCTGATATTTTGGGATCATGGAGAATCTCCAGTGGATTTCTCTTCCTACCGAGGTAGCCACTGTCTCAAGAAATAAGGCTTTGCCTGATACGAGCAGGTAGCCATGGCTCCGAGTTTGTGGCCTTCTCAACGCACCATTCCCTGCACATGCGCGTGTACACACACACACACAGAGAAGGGGGGGAGGATATCTGACATCCTCTCTTGACCCCATTTTTCTCCCTCAGTCTCCCTGCCCGGGTGGAGAAGTCCTATGAGGAATCGTATTCTGTCGTGCCCCGGCAGCCTGATTGCTTCCATCAATCTTGTCCCTAACGCGACATTTGTTTATGGTCGGGTGGGAAGGGCTAATGGTTTCATGAACCGGCCTGAGCTGAGTCAGGAGGAGCTGAGAGAGAAAGAGAGAAGTCCCAGTGCCCCGGGGCACAACCAGGCGACGGGGACACTGTGCTGGGCTCCGAAGCAAACGGGGCCTGCGCCCCTGTGCTGAGAGCTCCAGGCCGTGGCTCCACCAGGCACCCCTAATGCCCGAGAGAAGGCTCCCCGCGTCCGCCTCTCCTGGGCAGTCGGTCTGCCCGGCTTGAATCAGCTGAGGGTTCAGGGCCTCCCTTGGGTCTTGTGCCATTAAGAACAAAACTAATTATCCTCCACATTCAGAACTCGGACACTCCACACTCCTCCCCTGCCCCCTCCCCCCCAAACACACGTGAACAGGGCCCTAGAGGAAAAGTCCTACCTCCTTTCCTCATCTATTCAAATTGCAGGGAGTCGAATAGGGGGAAAACGCACCTTTGTTAACTGACCCACTAGAAAATCACAGGCCACCAGCATAACCGAGCCTTATTCCTTTGGCAAACATCGATTATGAATGACCCAAACCGTGGGAATGATAGGTGGTAAACTGCATGCCTGTTTGCATGCAGTCTGGTGAAAATGGCCTGCTAACTGCAGAACCCTGGCAAACGGTGCGCGTTCCCACCACTTGCGCCCTGTGCCAAATGCGAGTTGCTACATGGCACGCAACAGGATGACTTGCTCACGGTATAAACCGTGAAGAGAAAAGGGACAACATGCATATTGTCCCTTGCTACACATGCTAAATTCAAAATGTACTGTCTACTAGTTCGAACAGCAAGGAGCTTTCCTTAGTGCATTTTTTTTTTTTTTACTAGAAGGGAACCCCCTTTTACAGAAAAACTGTTCTTACTGCTGGAAAAGTGCAAAGCAGATATTCACAGCCCTGAGGAATAAGTGTCTCTCCCAGGTTAGATAAGGTTGGCAGGAGTTGACTGTTCTTAAACTGGATATGAGAATCCAAAAGCAAATGTATTGATAGTAGAAAATATGGTTTCACAAATCTGACTAATGCGCAGAACTTCTGACCTTTCATTTAAACATAGCTTACGAACTATCAGTTTAGGCGAAGCCTGTAAAAATAGCTACTTGCTCTACATATGCATAATACAAATATCTTCTTAGACCCATTGATCTTCAAATACCTAACTTCACTGGCTGAAATTGAAAAGGGCCATAAAAGCTGCCAAGACATTTTCCTCAGCAAGGTGGTTCCCGGCCGCAGAGGCAGGAGTCCCGCGCTTGGCCCGGGGGTCTCCTCCAGCGGCAGGAGAGAAGAGCAAAGGGTGCCGAAACCCCATCTCGGGGCTGCTGGGGCTCTGACGACTCCCAGTTCTCTCTCTCACCCTGACTTCCCCAGCAGCCGTGCTCCAGCGCAGGCCGGGTCGGCTGCTCCCGGGAGGGGACAGACCAGGCCGCCGCTCTCTGGGACTGCTCCCTCTCTCTGTGGCGCCGGAG
Source organism: Tamandua tetradactyla (assembly GCF_023851605.1). Taxonomy (NCBI): domain Eukaryota; kingdom Metazoa; phylum Chordata; class Mammalia; order Pilosa; family Myrmecophagidae; genus Tamandua; species Tamandua tetradactyla. The sequence goes on along the minus strand of NC_135351.1, from coordinate 3,199,078 downwards.
CCCGCCGGGTGCCCAAGGGCCGGGAGCTGGCCGGGGACCATCTCCCCGCCTTGGCTCAGGACAAGCTGAGTCCCGACCTCCTCAGGCCCACCATCAAGCCAAAGCCCAAGCAGATTCGTGGGGCGCGGGGACTCAGCACCCCGAGCCCCGCTGCCGCCTACAGGCCTCTTACTCTCCGCTAGGCCAGAACCGCTCCCCCTCGCTGGCCTCCCCGCAGTGATTTGTGGCCTCTGTAAATTGATCTCCCAAACCCGGCAAGGACGCAGCCACTGCTGGGGAGGCCGCCGGGGGCCTAGGCCTGGCCGGGCGACTGTGCCACAGCCGGGGTCCTCGGGCCGCCTGCTGCCGCTACCCGGCCCAGTCGGACCCCAGCACGGGCCTGGAGGTGCAAAGGGGGCGCGGTCCTGGAGAAGCGGGGCGCGCAGGCAAGGGCGCTTGCAGGCGGAATCACACCGTAGCTCGCGGGGCCGGCGGCGAGACCGGCTAGTTTGTAGGTTGTCACTCGCGAGGAATGGAATGCTGCCGACCTTTCCACCCCCAGCCCTGCTGCTCAACGCACGTGCGTCTCCAAAACAAAGGCGGCGAGCGCGGAGTAAATAGTTAATAACAACAGTTTGGGGCAGGATTGGCAGAGAAACGGGGACGGGCGGGGGAGACCCCGCAGCCTGCGGGAACGCACTCTCCCCGCCAGGCCCTGGAGGCGCCGCGCTCGGCTGCCCTGCTCCCTCCACACCCCCTTCTCCCTACCTGCCCTCAGCATTGTCCACCCCGCGTCCACGACCCAACCTGTGATTAAACCCTCAAACCGAACAGAGATCCTCTTTGACCCTCCGGTTATTTTCTCCCCAAACAACTTATTTCAGGAGCCAGCCAGAGACAACAGCGGGAATCCGGGAAGGGCCGGGGGCTTGGGGGAGGCAGGCGTAGTGGGGAGTGGCGGGGAGGGGGCGGGGGGCGATGGGGGAAGAGCTCGCAAACACAAACAGAAGCCAGGCACCCGGGCCGAGGCGTGTAATTAAAGCTAATTAAGCGGCCCGGCTCATCGCCCGCCGTCGGGGGAGCCCGGGAGGTCAGGGCCCCGCAGGGCGCGAGCGCGGAAAGGACCGCGGGGATACGCGCAGGCCGCAGAGCCACAGGTGGGCCCCAGGATCCGCTCCCCACCAGCGGTTGCAAAAGCTGAGCCAGGGAAGCGGAAAAAGGTACGGTCGCCGGTGGCCCAAGCTGCCCACGTCTCGGGGTCGGCCACTCCCAACCAAGGAGCCAGGGGCATTTATCACCTGCCGTCGGCTCCCTGGCCAGGCCTAGAAACTCGGCTCCCCAAAGCTGAGCACGGCACAAATTCCAAGAGATCTGTCGATGGGTTTCTCCCCCTTGCTCCCACAGAGGAGACTCGTGGAGCTCGGGGCGGCCGCAGGGGCAGTTTTCAAGCAGCAGAGACCCAAGGAGACCCCCGCCCCGCGCCGCTGCCATCTTTCTGGCTATTAGGTTACGACTCTGGGGGAGGGGACGGAGCGAATCAGAAGCCACGTAAAGCAGTTTTTGACTGAAATTAGAGTGTATTTATTTGCAGCAATCCTTTAACAATGATCAAATTTTGACAACAAGCAACAGCAATTACTGCTAAGTGTTGCCTCTAGATAGGAGTGGCAGATAACAGGAAACTGTATTATCTCGAAAACAAGCTGAAAGGCCCTGAAAGTCTGTAATTAAATCGCCATCTACCCAAAGTCTGATTGACAGGGCAGATCACCCTAAGATAATGAATTTATTACATTTCCTGGGCTATTTACAAAGGGGTAGGGCCAATCCAGATGGGCCCCTAGCTTTAACTGTAAATTAACAAGAAAAATTGGTTTGAAAAGAAACCACACGGCTGAAACGTGCTGCGCTTCTCTTTCCTTCGTGTTACTGCTTTAAACCTTTTTCAGAAATTACTGCTCTACAAACATAACTTCTAAAAGATCCCTTTCCAATCCGCAGTGTACTAAAACCAGTCATAAAACAATCCTTCTATGTACGGATTGTGAATGTGAATGAGTTATATACATGCCTTTAAAAACTCTTTTCTTCTTCCTCTTTGAAAGGACTGAAAATAATAGGAAAAAAAAATCTATCCAGCATTTGGTTCACAGGGATGTATAATACACAACCCAATTTTATATGTGATATGCAAGTCAAATACTCATCCGTGTATAGCGGGAGACACATTCGCATCTCTGCTTACACACAGGTATCTTTGTCGTAGGACTGCTGCTGATTCATGGGCTTCAGATTTCCAAATCAAGTTGTCATTACCGAGAAAACGTATTTGTTTCTATGCCAACTCACATCTGCTTAGGAAAACATCTTTTTACTAGCCACAAAGCAAGCTGACTATATAATACATTTCATTTTGCAGAAGATGCTGCAGAAAAAAAACAATAACTAAATACAGACTTTTATGCGAAATTGACAAGGAATACCCAGAGGGTTTCTTCATTTTCCAGAGATTTAGGCAGAGAATAGGCAACTTCTAGTGTTTTATCTTTGAAAATTTGTTCTTATAATAATTAAGGCTTGTATCAAAGTATTCAGGCATATAGGTCTCATTCAAACTGAATGGCAATTTATTAATAAACAATGAATATGTTCAACAAAGAGAAAGAAAAGATGATAGAGTAAGATTACTACAGTTTCCCTTTTTATAATGGAAAAAAAAAGCACAATTTAAAGTTGCAGGCAATTTAACGTCAGGTTTTTGGAAACACTTTCTGGCGTTTGGTCCAGGACATCCAACTACAAATTAAAAATAAATTACTATGTTGCAATTTACATTTTAAAACAAGTCCATGAATAAAAAGAAAGCGATTTTCATATACGGGGACTTTCCCCCTCATTTAAACATAGGATAAAATAATATCTTACAGATGAGAAGGAGGGAAGGAGAAGGTCTGGGGAACTGGAGAGCAGGAGAGGGGAAGGCAAGCGTGATCTCTGAAAAGCAAGAAGAAACTTACGTGTTATCTGGAGTAACACTGTCCTTTAACAAACCATGGTTTGGCTGTCTCTGTACAAAATAGTTTACGGTTTTGTTTATTTAGATAAGGCAAAGTAGAGGTGGCTCTGAAGGAATCTTTTAAGAAAATAGAGTTTTCTTTGTGCTGGTGAGTTGAATTCTTGGAGAGATTCGGTTCGCTGGTGTGGAGAATGTTTTTCAAGTTTTTTTTTTTTTTTTCAATCGGGTATTTTTTTGGTTTCGATTTTGCATCGGTGGGTTCTTTGGACTTTTCCTGCTTGGGGGTTCGACTGGGACGAGGGGTGTGTCAAAACTTGCTACAGTCGTACACGAAAGCCCCAGACGTGCGGTATAGAGACTGGCTGGAAGGAAAGGCCATCTGACAGCTACTGTTCCCGTTCACCGGCGAGTTGTTCAAACCGATCCGCTGCGACTCGAACATCTCCCGCACCGAGTGGAAGTTCTGCTGCTGCCCGGGGTAGCCCGCGGCCGCCGCCGCCGCCGCCGCGCTCGCCAAATGGCCCAGGTCTCCTGCCGCCTGGTTCAGGTACCAAGAGGTGAGGCGGCCTTGGTGGGCCGCAGGGTGGTGGCCGGCCTCCTGGCTGCCCCCGCCGCCGCCGCCGTGACTCAGGGAAGAGGAGCTGCTGCTGGTGACCGGGGGCAGAGAGTAGTCGGGCAGGGGGTCGTCCACCGTGGAGCCGCCCGCGCCCCCGGGAGCGCCCTGCAAATGACCGCCGCGCTCGCCGGCCGCGTACAGGCTCATGGCCTGCATGTTGCAGTGGTAGGTCCCGGCGCCCCCGGCGCCCCCGGCGCCCGCTGCCCCGCCACCTGCGCCCCCGCCGCCGCCGCCCGCGCCCCCACCGGAGCTGCCCGCGCTGGAGCCCTGGCTGCAGGGGGAGCTGTAGAGCGAGCTCGGGCCGGGCGAGTAAGCGCCTAGCGCAAGCGGGGGCGCGAGGCCGGGGCGCGCGGACGCGGCGGCGGCCAGGAGGCTAGAGCCCAGCTCCGCGGCTGGGCCCTGCGGCGACCCCCGCAGCGACGTCATGATGTTGTCCACGCTGAAGCCCTGGCCGTGGTGAGGCGGCGGGGGCTGCGCGGGCGGCGCTGGCGGCGGGTGCTCGGCGCCGTCCAGGCTGAGCGGGCGCGCCGACGGCAGGCCGCCGCGGGGGCTGCTCCCGCTCGACAGGCTGCTGCTGCTGCTGTCAGGACTCTCGATCTTGGGCACCGCGGCGGCGGCGGCGGCCGGGGACAAGGGCTGGGGCGGCGAGGAGCACGTACCGTTTTCGGTCTTGATGTCCTGCACGCGCACGGGCGGCGGCTGCGGGCAGGGCGCGCCGGCCTCGGCCTGCTCGGGCGGCGCGGGGGGCGCCTGCCGGCCGGGCGCCGGCGGCGGCTCCTTGAGGTGCAGCCGGTCCTTCTCCTCCTTGTCCTTCACCGCGTCCTTCTTCTTGAAGCGCCGTCGCCGCCGCAGGAAGCTGCCGTTCTCGAACATGTTGTAGGAGTCCGGGTCCAGCGTCCAGTAGCTGCCCTTGCCGGGCTTCTTGTCGTCGCGGGGCACCTTGACGAAGCACTCGTTGAGCGAGAGGTTGTGGCGGATGCTGTTCTGCCAGCCCTGCTTGTTATCCCGGTAGAAGGGGAAGCGGTCCATGATGAACTGGTAGATGCCGTTCAGAGTGATCTTCTTGTCTGGCGCGTTCTGGATGGCCATGGTGATGAGCGCGATGTAGCTGTAGGGCGGCTTCACCATGTCCTTGGGCTGAGGCTGAGGCGGGTAGGGCCCGTAGGCGCGCGCCATGCCGCCCGGGTACTGCTCGGCGTGCGCTGGGTGCGAGTACACGCTCATGGGCGCCGGCATGGCCGCGTAGCCGCCCCCGGCCGCCGCCGCCGCCGCGCGGTAGTAGCTCTGCTCGCCGCCGAGATAGGGCACCACTCCCAGGGAGTTGGGGCTGGACACGGAGTAGCGCGCCTGCATGGCCGCCGCCGCCGCCGCCGCCCGCTCGGGCCCCGGGCCGCCCGGCCGGCCTCCCCGCTCGCTCCGGGCCGCCGAGGAGGGCGCTGCGAGAGGCGGGAGCCCGGCGAGGACGCAGCGACGGCCGGAGGAACTCGCGCGGGAACTCCCAGGCGCGGGCGGGGAGGACACGCCACAGCTCAGCCCGCAAAGGCGCCCCTTCTCACCGCCCGCCCTGCGCCTTTCCCGGGGACGCGGCGACCCGCGGCCTGTGGCCGAGACCAGCGAGCCGGGCGCCGGGGGAGGGGCGCCGGCGCCGTCCCGGGCCCGCGTCCGCTTTTTTCAGGCTCGCGCGCCGGCAGCTTAAGGAAGCATAGGGAAAACTTCGGAACTTTTGAGCATCCGTCACTCCGGCCAGCACTTTTTTACGCAGTTACTTTTTTTTTTTCCGGGCCGCGGAGCTCCGCCCCGCCGCGGCGGCCGCAGCCAATGGGAGGCGAGAGCCGCCTCTGAATGGGCCCGGGAGAAAGGCTCGGCGCGGGCCCCGGCCTCACGCACTGCCTTGCCGACCGCACGCGCGCCCGCGCCACCCGCGCTCCCCTGCCCCTGCCCCTGTCCCCCACTCTCTCCCTGCCCGCGCCCCCTGGCCCACTCTGCCTCTTGGCCGCCGGGTGTCCTGCGCCCGCCGCGCTCGCCCGTCGCTCCTTCGCTCCTTCGCTCCCTGCGCGGCCCTGGCCCTCCACGGGTCTGGACGCCGCCTCACGCCCCGGCCCTCCTCACAGACGCGCATTGTTCCCTTGGACTTCCTGGGCCCCTCCTTGGCCCCACGCAGACGCTTCCTCAAGCTCCCCCGCGGCTACCTCCCGAGCCCCGCCTCCCGCTTGGCCCCTCCACATTCCTGCGCCGACCGGCCACCTCCCGCGCCGCGTGGCCCGGCCGCTCCGCGCCCGGCTCCCTCACCTTCCCTCGCCCCCATCCCCGGTCTCCCTTCCCCGGCGCCAATCCCATACCCTTCAGGATCTCTCCAGTTTCCCCCCTCGGGGGGGCCTCCTGTGTTGATCGCGTGCTTTTCCAGGCTCGGGCAGGGCCGGGCTGTTGACAGCGGGGAAGGAATTGTCACCACCACCTCACCCCCACGCCCCCTCCCATTGGGAAAAGACTGGTCGTGGAGACAGGGAGACAGGGACTTTGAGAGAGCCTCGGGCTAGTGGCCCGCCGGGGAAGCGGCGTGGACCCGGCCGCGGGCGCCCGGCTCCTCGGCCCCGGGGCCCCGCCGCGGTGGCCCAGCGAATTCTCCGCGCACCGCCCCCTCCTGTCCCACCCAGCCCGTTTCGGCTCAGAGGAGGGGTCAGGCTGCGGGCTCACTGACATTAGGAGGTGTGATGACAAGAAGCAAATAAATACGTCCAAGAGCTTAACCCATCTCCATCTGCACGCGCCCGGGGCCGCCGGCTCGCCGAGATAACGGGTGTGGTTTTGGAGGTGGGGGTGGGGGCGGGGTGGGGTTCAGAACACACCTGCAGGCGACTCCGGGGTTCCGGGGATAAACACAGAAGGAGTTCTGTGCCTTGCGCATACCCCTGGCATTTGCACTTTCTGGGTGACTGGAACTGCCTCCTGATGGCAGAGGAAGAGAAAAGAGAGGGAAAGAGACGGAGGCGCTCGACCCCTCTGAGCCTCGGAGCGCGAGTTCGCATTTCGGCAGCACAGGAAAAGACCCCCGGGGAGGCGGAACACTAGGTCCTTTGCTACAGCCTGGGGAAGTGGCGCGTTGGGTAGAGTGTGCGTGACGCGTTTAACACCTCCGCTCCCCCAATTTCTGACAATCTTTAACTCCCAGGACGTGTTGGGAGCCCCTTTTGCCTTCCCGGCTCGAATCCGGGCGTCCTCACTCCTGTACTAAAATTTTAATTGCAGCTTCGCTTGTTCGCGGTGGAGGGCACTGACTTGTGCAGCGGTCACAGCTCCAGGTCACCCGAAAATTAAAAAAAGAAAACCCAGCGTATTTCCGAATGGACGTTGACATCTAGGGAAGAGGAGGACCCCCTAAAAGTAGCCTTGGAAGGGGGTGGGAGAAATGCCAGGAGATTCCGAAGCCTAGGGAGGCGCCTGGTTCATGCGCGGTTCCTTTCCCAGTGTTCGCAAGGCCAAGTCGCCGGTGGTGTGGTAGAAACACGAGATCTGGCAGCAGGAGGCTCCGTACTTGGAGGCTCCTGGAGACACTCGGGGGAGGTGGGGAGCCCCAGGACTTTGAAAAATGAGTCGCGTTCAAGTTCCAGCTGTGGGTTCAGCAGCTGCCTTGGCTGGGGCTGTGGGCACGCTCCCCAGCCCCTTTAAACCCCCCACCCCCGGCTTCAGCCCTTCGGACAATTAAGTAAATGGTCTCCTTAGACACAGTAAGTGAATTCGGCCCTTAAACTGCGGGGCGCGGAGTTAAGCGCCGCGATAGCCCCTGTTTGTTTACCCAATGCGGGAAATGTCTGCCGGCCCCTGGCTTTGCTCCGCCCGCGACCATTGTCCCTTTTTCCTCGCGACCCCTTCCCAGACTCAACCCCGACGTGTAAACAGCATGTTATGTAAATTGAAGATCTCACAGCAGCGCTATTCTCAGCTCTCGACTTTGGGTATACTAGTTGCCGTTGGGAAATACGTATCCGGCATGCAAAAAAAAAAAAAAAAGAAAAGACAGAAAAAGGGAAGGGGTGCAGTTTTGTACAGATCACCTTTCCACTGGTTTAGTTCTGGACATTCGCCAGGAAAAGATATGTTCATTTATGTTTCATAAGCTGCCTTGGAAGCAAACCTCCAGTTGAAGGCTTGATTGCGTTTCAGGCACCTTGCTTATTTTATTATTGTCGTTAGTGGCGGTGTGATCAGAATGTGAAGACGCAGACACGCTGGCTTTTATTTTCAGGTTAGAGTTTCGATGCCCCTGTTTGCTGATCCCCAGGGGAGTTCAATCACCCCTCTGTCTCCCCCACTACCCTTGACTCCCCGCGGGAAACCTTCGGCTGGCTTAACTCGCACCTTGCAGAGCGCAGCCTGGAGGCCCCGCAGGCGACAGCGGCCTTGGATGTTCGATGGGACCTTCGCTGGGCTCGCGCTGCCCCCCACCCCCACCCCCTTCCAGATCCGCCAGGCCTTGTTACAATTCCCGGGGCCCACAGACGGGTCCGTAGCTGTGAACCGGCGTGACATCACAGCAAGGCTTAACACAAGGCCTCCCTGAGCCCCTTTATGGCCAAAGGACCAGGCCAGGATTCCAGGATTTGGGGGACTTTGAGACTTCGGAGGAATGTGTATGTGTGGGGACGGGGGGCTCCCTAATGCGGGTCATCCGGAGCCAGAAGGGGTACTTTAGCCTTTTTCTTTTTGCAAGTCAAGTAGAGGGAGTGGGGGTGGGGTGGGTTAAGGGTCGACGAGTCCGGGAAATGACTCTCAAGGGGCTTTAGTCCAGCCTGGGGTGCACAGATTGTCCTCCAGGTCACGGGCCCCAGGGAGCCTTCCAGCATCCCCCTGTCTGGCCCGGGAGCTGCGGGAAACAAGAAGATGAGGGAAGGGGCTTTTCCTGCCCAGCCGTTCCGGGGCGTGGGGTCTGCAAACCCAGGAGGGAGGCTGGCCTTCCGCGGCCCTGCCAGCATCTCCTTCGGGGCGGGAAGATAAAAATGGGAGAGAAAGGCAATTCTCCCGATGACGCGGCTTGAAAATTCCCTACTAGCCGGAAAGTCACAAACAATTGGCGCAAAGCCGGGGTGGGGGGGTGTTCGAACTATTTAGACCATTGTCTTAGAACTCCTTTGGACTCGGTGGCGTAGACCGAGGATAGGGAGAGGATGTCTCGGTGTCAGTAACCGTTATTCGTTAACATCGAACCGTCGGCCTCGCAGGTTGCGTTTGTCACCGGTGTGGCTTTAGAGGCGGGGGCGGCCCCGAGCGTCGGGGGGCGGGGGAGGGGGGACGCCACTCACGACAGGACCGTCTTCCTTCTTCTCTCTTGGGGCAGTTTAAGAGCTCTCAGCGCAGTCCCTCTCATTCAGCCCCCTCTTTAGTAGAAAAATTATTCCTGTAATAAATAGAAAGAGCATTTGCATTTCGATTACTTTCTAAAGAAAAAAATGACCTGCAGTGCATGTCCGCACTATTGAGTTAATCGAATAGTGGCCCTCTCACGGCGGTCTCCCTGCGGAGTCTGGGTGACGGAATAATTTAATTTCATACCCAATCCCCAAGCCCGGCTGGCGCCGCCAATTACCCACCCGAGAAAGAGGGTGCCAGCACCTGCTGCCGCCCCGCCGCCCACCTGTCGCCCCTCTCCGGGAAAACCCCGGGCTCCGAGAGCGTTTGCGCGGCTCCAAGCCCAGCTGATGGGAGCCCCAAAGGGTGCGGGGGATGAGAGTTTCTTTTGATTTCAGGGTGTCTGGCTGCAAAGGATTTCGGGCTTCCTTGGTTCAGGCGAACAGAGAGGAAGAGCAGAGCTGTCACCTTTTATTAAAGACCCAGAGCGAGACTGAAATTGGGGAAGGGGGCGGGTGACCCCGCTGGATGAGTTCCGTGGGCGCGCGCGCGTGGCTCGGGTTCGGGTCTCCAGCAGATTCCGCGCGGCCGCGGGACCCCAGGGCCTGGGAACGCCGAGGACTCAAGAAGGAGCGGGCCCCCGCCCCCAGGATCGCGACCTCTGTCCCGGGACGTGCTAGCTGCAGAACCTGGCCTCCCGCGCCCAGGCACTTCCAGGGAGACCGCGGGGTGCTGGCGCGGAAGGCACCGTCCTACATCCGGCACGCTGGACAGACAGACCCAAAGACGGCGTGCAGTCTGTTGCTTCTCGTCTGGGACCAGCTTCGTGACCCCGCGGGGCGGCGGGGCGCTTCCCGGGCCTGTCCTCCCGCCCCCCGACAGCCACGTCGGCGGAGCCCCGGCTTTGGCCTCCCCGATGTGCGGCCACGAAGGCCACCTGCGCGGTTCAGGCCGCGGCTGGCCTCAGGGACGTCGGCTCGGGCGGCGCTCAGCCCTCCCGCGGGGCGTCCCAGCGAGCAGACACACTGCTTGGCTAGAGTGCTCTCCACTTCGGGCCCCAGATCTTGTGGGGAGCAGCCGCAGGCACTCGCGGCCGGAGCCGGGTGTTTGCGCCTCTCCGGGGAGGCACCAGGCTATCCCCTGGACCTGGCTGGGAACCCCGCAGCAGCCGGAGGCGCTGGCCCTCGCGTGCGTCACTGCTGGAAACGGTGGCTGCGAGGCGCGACCCCCCGTCCCACCCTCCAGGGGCTCCCTTCGCTTTCCCGCAAACGGCCGGAGGGAAGAAGGGAGGAGGTGGAAGCCCCAAGGCTGCTGTTGGGGTCCCAGCCGGGCTGTCGGGTCGCTGGCCTTCCCGCCCGCAGCGGTCCCGCATTCCAGCGCCGCAGGGTCCTCGCTCAGCGGCAGCACCTAGACGCGCCCCGGGCGCTGCGCGTGCTCCGAGCGCCCCCTGCCGTCGGCATCCGGCTCGCGCGCCGCAGGCGGCTCCGACTTGCGCTTCCCGCGGGGTTCCAGGACCTGGCTCGCGTTTTGTCACCCCGCACCCCTTCCCTACACAGGATTCGGGCGGTCATCCTCAGGGAAGCCATCCCGGATTCCTAGGCATAGCCTGGGAACGTGGTTTTGTTTCTAGAACTCGAGTCGCCCTGGACCGGGGTCTTTCGGCCACTGGCGACAGATGCCCTCCAGGCGGCCCCTGTTAATTGACGTGCACATTACAGAGAAAACGAGGAGAAATTCTGGGAGAGGCCAAGGAATGTATTTACTGGCGGCCAGGTTTGCCAATAAAAGGTGCAGATGAAGATTGCTGGTTTCCAGGAAAGTGTACTTCTGTTTTTAACCATTCTTTAGCCTTAATTAAAACACACACACACACACACACACACACACACACATACACACAACCTGGAACCTCCAAAGAACCGGTTCAAGGACTACTGTGTGGCCGTGATCCTGGGTGCTCGTGGCGCTCTCACACCCCCGCACGCCTTACACACCCTCAGAGACACCGTGTGAAAACATGGCCCCGGCCGTGCACACCCACAGCTCCACCGGGGAGCGACGCGCCAGTGTTTACAGAGGTGGGAGGTAGGGACACAAGTCAGACGCTGGCACGCTGAGAGGTATGCATTCGGTTTAGGACTATTTAGTTTGGAGGCGAAGATGTGAGAAACGATAAGCTAAGGCAAATAAAGAGGCAGATTTCTGCAGAATAGTCGATGGAATTAAATTTGTGAAAAGAAAAGAGGTGCTTGCTCCCTCGTATGTAGTCACTAATCCATGGTGGCCCATGTATACATAGCCAATAGTTGACTAAGGTGAAAATGTAAATTAAGGGCAATAAACAAGGTCAGTATTCTTATTTATGAAGGTCCTTTATTTTAATTAAATTATTTGTTTATATATTTATTTGCCCGGGGCTCTCCTCTCTCCGAGGAGAAACTTATTGTCCTCCCCAAAGCTTTACTACCCCTCCAGACTCAATTTTGGCCTGAGTGTGAATTGGTTTGATAAGACATTTCTCTTTTCTCTATTCTTAATCACCATAAATTTGGATAGATCAAAGGCGTCTAGTACTTATTATGTCTGGCACTTACAATGTTTTCATTCTGCCAAGGGCTTTACGTCGTTTCATTTAAACTTCACAAGACTCTTGAAGTGAATACTGTTGTCCACATGGGGGAAACTGAGGCTTAAGGAGAATGAGTAACTGCCTAAGGTAACACAGCCCTCACAAGGTCATTTTGCTATGTCTCGATGGATCTGAGACCCATTTTGAAAAGATACAATATTTCCGTGCCATTAAAGGAAGGAAAAAAATGCTGCCAAACAATTTATCCATCACCAGTGGTCTCATCTCCCTGTCAAAGGTGTTAGCATGTAAAAAAATTTTAAAAGTGCATCTCGGATCAATGATACATTTATTCACTTATCCATATATATAATCAACAAATGTGGGACATCATTCATGTGTGCAAACTTTTTTATGGGTTCAATATACACAGACTACCGTTTGCTGGACATGTGGGTGAGAGCATATGCTACTAACTGTAGGGAAAATGTTTTTCCACATCGATCCTCGAATAGTATGTGTGCAAATGTGCTTGACTTGCACTCAGTTTTTGGGACACTTACATATGATGGGAAATTGTAAAAATACACGCCTGGAAAGTATTGTATGTTTGGGAGCGAGCATTTCTCTATAATTTAATAGAGGTCTTGTCTTGAATACTGTCTGGTAATTCCTTTCCTGGATTCCCCTGCCATTTCTCCTCAAAGCCTTCTGCAGGAGACATGGAGGGTGGAAGAGAAGTGATCTTTCTGACTTCCACACTTGCCCCCTGGCAATGAGGGGTCAACCTGGTAGAACTTTCCAGCCAGGAAAGCTCAGAAAAGAAGGGAATGTGGACATTCCCTTGGTCCCGGCCATTTTCCACTCAATATCTGGAGGAATAGGGCAGCAGAGGCCGGATTTTCCAGCTGAGGCCAACTTTCAGGGTCCCAGGAAGGGACTGTCCAGGAGTCACCCAGCAGGACTGCACCCCATGGCTCTGAGGTCCAGGGAGCTTCTCCTAGAGTGGCCGTGGCTCCCAACAGAGTGGAGGCCTTTGGTCGTGTCAGCTTGTGGGCTCGGTGGGAATGGGGGACAGGGAAGAGGAGAGGTAGTGGGAAGGGAGGGCAGAGCAGAGGGGAGGGCAGGCCCTTTTGTCCTCTTGGAATCTGCCCCCTCCTCTGTCTGCTTAGACTAGATCTGGGCCTGGAAAACTGACCCAAAGGCCATGAGTGAGCTGGTGGGGTCTCCCAGGGGTGGCACAGCCAGAGAAGGCTCAAGGACTTCCTTCCAGGGGGTGGGGGCCCATCTGCCTGTGCCGGTTTCAGGGAGTCTGGGGACATGGTGGCTACTAGAAAGGGGCTCTTCCCGGGGTTCTTCCCGGGGTCCCAGCATGGGAGTCTTCTCAGGGTGCTAAGGACCTTCCCGTAACTTCCCTGCATCCCCAGTCCCGGTGGGGCGAGTCCTTGGGCCCAGGCAACTCTCTGGGACTGTCCTGCTTCTCCTCCAGACCGGCCAGTGTGGGCGTCTGGTCGCCTTTGTCCTCCCAGCACGAGGAGGAAGGTTCTTTCAAAGGCTGCAGAGGTTGTGTTCACACACACACACACACACACACACAGGCACACACACACGTGCAATTCTGACCCAAGGCGTGTGTTTAGTCTACCTCTCTGACATCCTTCCTGAACAGATGGGAAAAGGAAACGAGTCTATTACCCATTTTTGCCTTCTCTGTACCCGGGCCCATCCATCATTTTCTCGCCTACCTGTCCCCGCTTTGCGGCAGAGCCTCTGCTGACTGCCGGAGCCCAGAAAGCCCCAGCTAGCTCAGGAGACATCTTTGTCACCGCCCACCCGCCCTGTGCTTTTCCTCTTTCCTCTAACACAAAGGCTTACATTATTGGATATCCCTATGATGAAACAGACACCAGATTAGATAAGGTCAAATTACACTTTTATAAGGTGCCAGTATCGTCTTAGGAGACATCCTACTTTTATTGCGAGAGTGCCGAGTGTGTGCTTACAGCGCTAGTTTGTTTTTATAGTTATCTCTCTCCTAAAACATACATCATCTGTACATACTTCGGCTGACTAGGAAGAGGATCACATACTGCCCAAAGGGGAGAAAATTAGTTTCTTGCCAAGAAAGAGCAAGTTGCTGAAAGCTGCCGACTTCTGGGAACCGGCCCAGTCGGCTACGTCCGACTGTTTTGCTTTTGTGTGTGGCAACTCTGCAAACGCAGCCCGGGTGCCATATTAAGAAAACACCATAATGTTTCCCATTGTTTGCCTTCATGAGTATTTGCTAGCAAGGGTTATTTGTGAGGCGTATTTATTTAAGTAAGGAACACATCCAAGGGCCCGCAGATGCCACCGGGGAATGTTTGGGCACAGTCCGGGCAGGGGCTTTACATAATAGGAAAACAAGAGGGCCCCACCCTCGAACACGAAGGCAAACACACTCCCGTATTTTGTTTAGTGTCACCCACGTTGTCTGCTGTCTCTTGGAAGCATGCTAGTTTTCTAGCAAACATCGCCGTCCTCGATGTCAACTGTTATTTCTGGAATGAGCTCAGTCTTGCTTAGGTCAGTACGGTTGTGTCCATTTTAGCTCATTCGTCTTTGAAAACTCTGAAAGCAAGGCTGACATGAAGCAATCGCGCTTCCGTTGGCTTCTGAATTGAGTTCAAAGGACCTCGTCTCACATTTCTCCTCAGTTGGGCACATTTTGAATTTCCCCTCGATTTTGCATTCAGTGGTGTCAAATAAACGAGATTTTCTTATCCTCTTTTTTCCCTTCTCTGGCTGGTTTGTACATCAGCTTTCCTGATGATATCTATATCGCCATGCTGATTTCAAGGAGATTCAGTTATCAGATGGTGTTGACAAACGGTTGTAAATCTCATGAAAGGAGAGTTGTACTTTATTTTCCTGACCGAGCCAGACATTTTCCAATGAGGTATTTAGAAAATAGAAAGCATCCCCTAACATGTTACAGGAATATTAAATACAGGTCAAGTGCTGGATTCAGAATCCTTGGCAATGGCCCTTTAAAAACAAATTTCTCTGATATGCCTAGATATGCTTTTCCAATATCAAAATAACTTTCAGTTTTGTCCATCAGAGAAACAAATATTGCAAATGTCCACATTTGTGGAAAAAAGAAAATGATGTCTGCATAGCTCGCTCTTTCTCTTAGGAAATTTTATTCAGTTTCGATAGTTCATCCTAATGTATGTCTCAGTGGATTCAATTCACCCTCCCTTCCCCCCTCCAACTGTGCCTCATTTCTGGCCATTTAATCTTATTTAAAAAATCTGAAGTTGGGTGGGCTTCAGGGGGCCTGGAGGGCTGGAGGTGGGGTCAGAAAAGAGCTCAAACCAAGGTCGAAACTTTGGGGGGAAAAAGGCTGGATGGGTCTTTTTTGGATACCCTTTTCTTAGAAAGCGTGACGAATGCAGTTGTTAATTCTCTCATAATCTGAAGGGTTTATTAAAAACCAAAAAGGGTAAAGAGTTTGAAAGGGAGGCCCTAGGGAAGACAGACCCCACCCCCAGCCCATCCTCAGCGTGCCCCTAGCCCGGAGCTCCTTCTGAATTCCCGCTGCTGGGTGAGGGTCACTGAGCTGGCAGAGAACCCCGCCCAGTGCAGCCCCTCTGCAGGTTGGGTGGATGCCTCTGGAGTGGGGGACTGAGGCAGATTAGGGGGATAATGTTTTTGTGCAAGCATGCTTCCCCTCTCTCTCACTCTCTCCCTCTCTTTTTAAGAGACATTAACTCTCCAGCACTTCAGTGTGAATTGTTTTTATCTCACCTGCTTTTCTTCATTAGCACTAAGGTTCCACCAGAGGAGCGGAAAGGAAGGGGGCGGGTAGACAGGCACAGGTGGGAGGTACGTGCCAATGCTGGAGGAAACCTGCCCCCACTTTCGGCCAGAGACCCCTGCAGGGCTGGACGCTGGCACTGGGAGAGCCCGGGATTGCAGTCTCGAGAAGCCAGGCACACTTTCCTTGGGGGGGGGGGGGGGGACGCTTTCATTTCATCAGGAGCCTCTGGCAGGGGCAGAAAGGAGCCAGAGGGAGGGGGCTCGCTTCCCCACCTGGCAAAACGCAGGCACACACGGTCATCAGGCACATCTGTCGGGTGGGCTCCCTCCTGTGGCCACCAAAGGGGGAGAAAGGGATTTCATCGCAGGGGCGGGGGTGGGGGGGCTGGCGTTGGACGGCTGAGCTGGCCGGGTGGGCAGGAAGCAGGGCCCACGACAGAAACTTGGGGGTGGGGGGTGCAGTCAGGTCCAGGCAGGACCAGCAAGAAGTGGAGGCGGGGAGGGGGTGGCACTGCATCTCAGACCCTCTTGCTGGCTGGGACGGGGTGTCAGGATCTTGGCCTGAGCCCCAGAGCCAACTGAGGAGGGGGGGGGGGCGGGGGAGGGGGGTGTTTCCCACGTTTGGTCCCATCTCAGCCCCAAAGCCACATGTCCGCCTGCCTGGTCCCACCACTGCCCGCGATCAGGACACACCACAAAAGGCCTCTTTTCTTTTTTGAAGCTGACCCCAAATAATATTATTTTGAGGGAGTGAAATGGTTGGACCCACCAAAGCAAATGTGACGGAGAAGTGAGACAACCTCTCCTCTGAAGCTGCAGCAGTGTATTTGGGCCACCAACACCCCATAGGACCCCATAGTATTTATGGGTGGATGTGGACAAAAGTGTCCTCTCGTAATTCTGAATAAACTAGAATTCAGACCTCAGGTTTAAACACTGGGGGCAGGACCAGCAGAGTCGCCTGCCTCAGTTTATATAGTTTTCAAAGCAGGTAATAATATCCGTTTTTTACTTAACTTAAAAGTTAAAAGAGGAATTTTTATGAAAAGATTTCTGTGGAGAACCTTAGGAATGCCTTTGAAAAAAGAAACTGTGTAAATACAGGAAATTAAAAAAGATTGATTATACATAGCAAATGAAGGTGTTTACTAGTGCTCTAAAATTCCAGTTAACATTACCAAAGTTTAAAGCTCCAATTCCTCCCCGGCTAGTCAAATCTAACTCTGCTCAGAAAGGGTGCTGCAATGGAAGAGGTTTGCTGAGCGCCTTAGAAAGGAATGGATCACTCACAGACCTGCCTGCACTTTGGCTTTGTACTTTTTAATATATATATATTAAACAATTTAAGCTTTAGAATCAATGTTCAGTGCCAGATAAAGGGAGCTGCACAGTTTGTGTGTGTGTGTGTGTGTGTGTGAATCCTTCAAATATTATAATATATGTTTAAATTTGTAAATATAAATAAATCTCACCGCCTGCTCCAGTGTAAGTTGGGTGATAAATGCAAGTGGAGTTTTTTGATAGGAAAATATTTGGAGCAAACTAGATGTCCAGGAATGAGAACATAAACCTAATGGAATCATTTAAAATAATAAATATGAAGTATGGACCTAGATGGATTCGTTTGGGCAGAGGGTAGGATAAACTGCAAAAATGAAAATCGTTGTTGGGGTAACAGGGTTATAATTTTTTCTTCATGTACACATTTTTTTCTTGTGTAATTAGAGAAATTTTAAAATTATGAAGTGGGAAAGAGGATTTTGGAAAAACCTTGCCATTGGAACTGGAAGCTCTAACGAGAGAAGCTCCATATGCACACGTGCTAATGTGTGTGTTTGGGTAATCATGCGTGTGTGCGTGTGAGCCTCCACTGCAAACGGCTTCAGATTCGGGGTGCTGTCATCACACGAGGGAGAGCCCATGTTCTTACGTCAGGCCGGCCCTCAAACAGAAGAGAGATTCTGAGACCAGGAAAGAGTGAGAAGAATGAAGAAGTCCTGCTGTGTTAAACCACAGCCAGAACATTTCTATCGCTTTGTAGCATTTATGGAAAAGACATTAAAAATCCATAATCAACTTGCCTTAGACATACTTAACGTAATCAGTGGTGTTTGCCCTGGGGTTACAAAATAAAAGTAGATTCCATAGTTTGCACTTATTTATTGCACAATTTAGCTGTGGGTATTTATGGGTGGATGTGGACAAAAGTGTCCTCTCGTAATTCTGAATAAACTAGAATTCAGACCTCAGGTTTAAACACTGGAACCAGTGGTTTCAGTTATTTCTTGACTCCCTCTCTGCCCTTTTATTTTTCCTTTCTTCCCCCTCCCCCTCCCCACTGGAATTTAGGATGTGGGTCCTTTATTGGCCAGTCTGAGGGCCTGGGGTGGAGCTGTGTCTCCATCTAGTGGGAGAAATGAGAAGTGCATGTTCAAGCCTCTGAAAAGTGAAGGTGGCTTGGCCCAACCATGTGAGGAGGGGCTTACCAGCTAAAGCTCTGAGTGAAATTTGCAAGCCAACAACCTTCACATTGGGTTTGCAATGGCGACAGACCACATGGGATTCCCTGCTGGGTTCTTAGAATGACTCCAGCTCAGAAGGGAAGAACGAGCAGCTGAACTCCTGGTGTCAAACTCGAGTCTGTTTTGGCGGGTCTGTTTCCCTATGGTAGACGGAAACATCCTGAATGAAGCTGGCTTCCCTTGCTTTGGTCCGCTGTATCTCCAAGTCCAAATGCACCCAGGAGAGGCTTGCTCGGGGCCACACTGAGCCCCAGCAGCTCCCAGGGGAGGCACAGGAAGAGGAGGGTTTTTGAAAATTCCCAATCATGGATTTCCTCAACTGGTTCAGACAACTTTGCAACCCCTCCTTAAAGAAGGTCGCTGAGCCATCTTGTCCCTTTGGTGCATTATGGTAAGCATCATTACGGGGGTGGGGGGTGAGTCCTCTTTCCGCGGAGTAGCCCTGCACGGACACCTGGTTCACTTTGGAGACGATAGCTATGGAATGTTTTGAAAGAGCTTCAAGATGCATTTCTGAAAACTTATGCCTTCATCTGGTGAGATGTCTTCATTAGTGTATGAGGACCCCAGAGTAGAATCTCTGCATCACCCCGTCTGTCCCTAGAGAAAATCTGAAGAAAGAAGTGGATGTCATCGTATCACCAAAGGTGGGGCTGCGGTTTTGAATTCCAAAGTCCACCTGCGGGTGGGGAAGCTCAGTGGAGAGGATGGGCAACCACCAAGATCCCTTTGGAGCTTTTCAAGAGGGTGGGCCAGAACCCCACCACAAGGGCTGTCCCAAAGGCCATCCCTGAGAATGAAACTTTTGTGGCAAAAGCAGCCCACAGGTTGGTGGGTGTTCCTTGGGCATCCCCCAAATCTAACTGGATGACACTTTCAGACCATTCTGCTAACTAGGGATGCAGATGTGCCACCTAAAAGTCCACCCTTGGAGAAGCCTCGAAACCAAACATTCCTTTCTGTCTGAAATGATCCCCTGGAATTGGGTAAAGCTCACCCGCACTTTAAGTCAGCTTTGCATGATTTCATTCAGCCTTTCTCAGCTCTTGGTTTGCTCAGCTCATGTCCTCAACTACACTTCTTGAGCTTCAGCAGGATGGCGAATTGCTTTGGCCTGGTCAGTTACCGCTGAAACCAGCACGAATCCTTCCCTTTTTTCTGCTCTGCATTGCTCAAATGCAGAAAGACTTAGCAGGAGGGGGACTTTTGGAAATCAGCTGGGGATGGCCAGCAAGCAGGAAGAGCTTGCTCATGGAGAAAAATCTCTGCACCAGCCAAAGGCAGGATGGCTGGAGTGTGCTTCATTTTCTCTGAGAAGATTGCACTCCTTATGCAAGGTTTTCAGAGTACACATTTTGAATTTTAACGCCTCTGTCCCAAAGTGTGCTGCTGTATTGATAGGTGTGTTAGCCCTGTGGCCTGGGTGACCCATTGGACATACATAAAAGCTGTGACACGTTCCCTGCCTTATTCATAATCAGTAACACGTTGAATGTGACACTATGCTGTCTCTTGATGGGTGGCCCATGGAGAAGCTGACTCCCTTTGGCCATGGCCCTGTTTGACCGAGGTCACCCTGAAAAGCCTGAATCCCTGTTGAGGAAAAGAGCGACTGAGATGAAGGGGCTGGAAGAAGACTTTCTGAACAGCAGGGCCAGCTTGGTGGGCCTGGGGGAAGGTGTGACCTACTGATCTTGAGAAACTCGGGGACTGTGAGCTCCTGAGAACCTGCATGAAGTGGGTCTGGGGCCTCTGCGATGTAGGAATCTCACCTTAGACTCTCCCGTGGAGGTAGGGGCCTCGGGCGAAGTTATGTAAGAAGTCTTTATGAGCTGGGGAGAGTGTGTAATTTGTTCTGGAGGAACATAAAGCTCATTGTTTCCCTTTGGCTGTAGGTTGCTCTCAGCCCAACTTGTGTATCGAGAACGCTCTCTACCTTGTTGAATTTCCACAGGCAGATTTTCCGTGGGCTTCAGTAGAGGCAGTTTTTAGACAACAGAATACTATGCCTTTAGTAATGAGAAAGTGGGGGCTTCTCTCCTTCCCAAGATCTTTAAAAAGGGATTTCATTGGAGATTAATAACTCGATAAGCTTCCTTGTTTTATTAGCATTTTTGAATCACGTACAATTCGTAAAGTGACGTGCACATTTATTTTAATCAGAAGTTTCAGTCACTCTCAAATGGCAACTTTACACGCAGGCACTCTCTCAATTTGTCCTTTTGGTTTTCACACTGATAGACTCATGATTTGCAGGGGAAGGTCCAGGCTCACTCGGCCAATAGCTTAATAATCTCAGCAAAAGAGCAAATTTATTTTGAGGGCTATCTAAGTGTTCTGGAGGTACGTTAAGCAACTGCAAGGAAGCTAATAGCTGGATTACTCTAAACCTGCCAGCAATTTCTTTCTTGGCCAGACAGTAATTTTTTTTTGCCTTTGTCTGGATTTTTTTGAGGACAGCAAAGCGAAAACAGTTTTTTTTTTTGCCCCCCCCCCCTTCTCTCTCTCTCTCTCTCTCTCTCACACACACACACACACACATAATCTGGGTTCATCTGTGGAAGCTACACAGACCTGTGTCCCTCAGCTGCCCACAGGTTCAAATGACAAGTGACTATGCAATAAAGATCAATCACTGAGTCAGGGACACTTCCTTTTCTTTCAGCCTGATCCCAGGGACCTGCTTTTTTTAAAACTCCAAACCAAGAAAGAAAGTGTTGATGTTTCCCTCCTTTTTTTCTTCCCCAAAGGCAAGCGTTTGGGTTTGCTTTGTTGCTTTCTCACTTTGCCCTCTTGAGAAACACTCTGAACCCTATCTCCCCGCCAGCTGGTGCGGGCAGGCACTGAGTGTTCAAAAAGGCACCTACCTTTCAGTAATTCCCGTGGAGTGGGGTCTTCCTTTCCGCAGATGCCAGCAACCTGTGACAAAGGTAACAGGGCCTGGGGTCCCTTTGGTTTGGCAGAGATTTCTACGAACACCGCATGTTCTGACAATGTTCGCTGCTACAGAAACCCAGTTCATCGAATAGCTTTTCCGGGCAGGAGTCGCCGCAGCAGGGCTTCCAGAAATGTCTCCAGAGGTGAAACAGCTCCTTCTCTGTCGGACGAAGCCAAAGAGATGGATTTCGTGCCTGTTTTGCTCGCACCCTTTGTGTGTTTGTACAAGCCAAGTGAAACCCCTGGTGAATCATTTCACTCCTAGCAAACACCGTACGGCTTTCAAAATTGCCCAAGGATCTTTTTGGCAGTTCAAAGGAAAAATGTGCTATTTCAGTCTATGAACGCATCTCTTTATGGCTGTAGAATTATCACATCATGTAATATGCATGCTGCACCTGGTGGGTGGGGGTGGATGGCTTTAAAGTGTTCTCTGGGGTAAATGCTTTCAGGTTGTGTATTTTTCACTCTGTATACTTTATAATCAGACTTCTTTGGCTGTAACTTTTTAATTTGTGGACTGGGTCTAGAAGCATTTCTTTTTTTTTCAAAGACTGCACAAAATCAGTCTCATTTGGTGGTGGTGGGGTGCAGGGAGAGGGTGATGGAGAAGGTAAGAATATAGATCTTTAACTTTGCAACCTTTGGAACCAAGCTGGCACTTGGGCTGAGGTGGGACCCCAGGATGGCCAGTCTGGCACAACTGATACTTTCCAGGCATTTTGTTCTTTTGGACCCGGTCAGAGGATCCCTTCAAAGCCAATGGAAGCTTTGCGCCAGAGCAGGCGTCTTGGGTCATGAGCCTAGCAGGCTGGAGAACAAGAGCCGATGTTACATGGACTTGGGCCTCGTTGAGGAATGAACTCCTGAATTATTTAGAGAAAAGCAGTGATGCTGCAAGTATCTGAAACAATCTTTTGGGGCCGGCAGGCCATAAAGGTTTTCCATGATGTTTTAAACGCGGTAGAACTCAACTGTAAGAACAATATTTTGGAGTGTCAGGCTCGCAGGTGTAAACTGAGGCTTGTATCATTTGGTTGGTTCAACCAGGAATTAAACGAGACTTTGCTGAAGTTAGGAGTCAAAGGCAGATTCAAATGTAGGGGGGCAATCCAGTTCCAGCAGCACATTTTACCTGTGTGCTTGGCTCAGAAGGTACCAAGGAGAGAGAGCTGGGGCTGATGAGTGGCTCTGTTTTCACAGGGTTTCACAGGGTTTCTCTTGCAGTACTTAAGGCTCCTTTGTAGCTGCTGACCTTGAACTACTAACTCTGCTTAACTTCCATGAGACTTTTTCTTGAGGGAGCTTTTGCTCGTTGCTACCCATAAATGATAATTTGGTAAGGACAGTGTGCATTTTAAAGATCTATTGATTCTGGGTAATTGTTAACTCCTAACAATTTTTTAAATGTTTTTTTTTAATTGTGAAAAATACTATATATGCAAGAAAGCGATAAATTTCCAAACACATTTTAACGAATAGTTGTACAACAGGTTTTAAAGTTTGGTATGGGTTACGATGACTCCCAACAATGTAACTTTTGGTTTTATCTTAAGTCAAAGTAAAGATAATTAATATATTGAAAATTAACTGCACTCATACAGTGTTTGATAAATAAAGACACATGATTTTGAAAATAGCTCATTACATTTCTGTTCTGGAAGGAAATGATGCTTTCTCTATCTTGTCTTTCCATGCACACCAGAAAAGTCACTCATAAAATACCCTCTGCATTTCTGGATGTGGCTCACTCTGGCGCTAAACTTTCTTTACTAGTCAACACTGATAGAGTTTGGGAATGTACTACAGATGACAGCTTCATCATTGCTGAACTGCTGAATATGTATTCACTGTATTAGGAGAAAATCATTTCACTTAGGGATGGAGCTTTAGTTCATTTGGGCCATACTGGGAAATATATTTCGAATAAAGGAGTGCTCTCAGGTGTCCATTTTTATTATATAGATATTTTAATTTATTGTACACATGTTAGGTACACAGTTAAAAAGAATAAAAGGCTTACTCTCCAGGACATAAAATAATAGACAGAGCAAAATGAGCTGCTATTACACAAATGAAATGAATGAACATAAGATGAAACGTATTGCCTCTAATCATGCATATTACATAATAGTTTTAAACTAATCTTTTATAATGAAAAATTACTTATTTGAAGCTGTGTGGAGTTGGTAGATTATACATGCCATTTAAATATTACTTCTGGGCTTCGCAAAGCAACTTTATTGGTGGCAATTATGTGTGAGGAGAAGAGAAATGTTCACTATATGTCATAGCCATGTTTCAAGGTACACGATTTAGCAGTAGAGTTTTTATATCACTTAGAAGAAAATAAATTTCACTATTAGCTCTTTTAAAAATGCAACCTAAACTAGATGACATTTATTAAATATTAACCATTCCATCCATAACGCTATTCTAATAATCTATAAACTACATCCAATGAAGCTATGGAAGTTATAATCTTAACTAAGAAAGCAACTCGGGCTAGCTTTAAGATTTTTAATATCCACTAAATGTGGCACCGTTTCCTTCTTACCATAAAGTACCTTCTTTCATATAAATATTAATTATACCTAGAACATCTCATTTTCTGGCAATGCCGTATTGCTGTATTTGTATTAGAGAATTATTATCTCTCTATAATTTAGAGCTCCCTAAAAAACAACGCGAAAAAGCTAACGTTAAGAGAAACCTGTTTATATTCATAGGACGTAGTAAACTAGCTGACAAAAATTTACCTGTCTTAAGGAGAAACCTGCTGTGTTGAGATTGACTGGGTGAGGCTGGCTTTCTCACATACTGCTGCTACATTGTGAAAGTTAGTAAAGGAACTCACTGCCATTAATACTCGGCCAACGCTGGTCCTAAAAGAAGTGCACAGCCACAGAAAACAAACCCAAAATCCAGGCATTAAAAAAAAAAACAAACCATTCCTTATCAGAGCTTATTTCTCTTCTGCGGTCTCATCCAGCAGATCCCAAAGCATCTGTTTCACATCCCAACTCTGTTAACTGTTCCGATCAAGACACACAAGGATAATGGTCATTTAACATATCTGGTAATTTGGAATTGTTCTCTTGAAAACCTTGAGAACGTCTCACTGGTGCTAGAAACTTCAACTCTTTAAATGTAGAATTTGTTTCATCAAACTGCAGCTTCTTTTTTATACCTTTGAAGTCCGGCATGGTAGAAACATTATATCTAATGAAGCAATTTGCTCTCCCTTCTTTGTTGGGAGTTTTAACATCAAGGATGACTGATGGGCTCTTTTGCTTTGTCCTCTTGTTCTTTTCCACTATCTTGAAATATCACATTTCTATGTTATTCATTTTCCATTTCTAGATTTCCTGGCTCTAGGTTAACATCTGTATTTTCAATGTTGACTTCTTGGATTTGCTCCATGGCTGCACAAGCCTCAGTATTTTCTCCAAAATTAACTTTTTCTTGACTCTTTAGTGTTAGAATATCTACAGTTGCATGTCACATCTCTTCCATTGGCTGAATCCCTGACAATGTCTTTCTTAAGATTGTGATAATATTTTCAATAGAACTTGTGTTTGGTTCAAGACATGCAAGTCATGTCCAATATTTAAAAACATTTTCTGGCGTCTGGAATGTTTTCAATCAGGTCATTCAGTGTGGCCAATATTTCTTCTTTTAGACGTCCCTCATTAATCAGGTTTAAGCATTCAGAAAATGTCCTGTTTACTTTTTCAGTAAATCGTCTTTGTTCACCATCTTCTCCCGTGGTAGACCAGAAAACCCAACTGCTTTTTAATTTTGCCCTTCAGGCTCAAACCAGGTAAGTACAGAGCTAGGAGCCTTTGCCAGCTTTCCACTCAGAGAGATTTTTCTCTCTTCTGGAGTTTCTTTGGGCTGAGCCCATTTGTCAACAAGGGCTTTGACTATAGTATGTCTTCACTGATCAGTGGTTTTTGACTTTTCTATCTGTTTGGCATTAGATGATGAAGCAGGCCTGGTTATGATTCCAGAAGCAATGCTTCTTGATAATGTTCCTTTTTTGTGTGTGTTCTGATTTTGACCCTAGATAAACCTGTTTTTGACCCTAGATAAACCTGTTTTTACTTTTGATGATCCGTTTCCAGTCTGCTCTTTCTGGATTGTAACACTGGCAGCAGTTCTGTTGAAGCCCTGTTTCACCTTATCCTGGATATTCTCGTGGTGACTTCTAATAGGAGTTCACACAAGTTGTCCAGAGATGTAGAACTCACAAACTTAGTAGTTCTCTTTGAGGATCTATCACTATTTGCTATTATACTGCTGATGTTTGTAGCTGAGGCTTTGTAGCTTTTGAGAAAGTAATCAAAAGTTTCTTGGTTGTTGCAGAACTCACATTTTAGACTTGTAGAGTTTTCTAAATAAATTAACTTTAGACGGAACAGTGTGGCCATGATACGCTAAGCCTCTTGCTTTGGTTTTTCTGTAGTCTTTTTTTTTTTGTTTAAACTATTTTATTTTTAAAGTGAAATGCCTGAATAAGTCTCTTACTTTGATTTTGGGGATCACCTTTAATTGGTAACAATGGAAGAGTCTAATTATGTGTATCACAATTATGTGTATCAATTGCTAATGTCAAATTGGTTAATTCATTAGGTTGTAAAGGAATAAAATTTTTTTCCATCCTTACATTATTTTTGCTCTCTGTAGGTCTTTTGGCATTTTCTTCATCAGCCTTTTAAAAATATTTTTATTAATAAAACAATGTGCAAACACACAAACATTTTTAACGTACAAACATTCCATATGTGGGATACAATCTGTGGCTTACAATATCAGCACAAAGTTGTGTATTCATCACCATGATCATTTTTTTTTTAACATTTGCATCACTCCAGAAAAAGAAGTAAAAAAGAAAAAACTCATACATACCATACCCCTCACCCCTCCCTCTTATTGACCATCAGTATTTCCATCTACCCAATTTATTTTAACCTTTTTTCCCATTATTTGTTTATTTTTTATCCATATTTTTTACTCATATGTCCATACCTTAGTTAAAAGGAGCATCAGACACAAGGTTTTCACAGTCACACAGTCACATTTGCAAAAGCTATATCATTGTACAATCACCTTCAAGAAACAAAGCTATTGGAACACAGCTCTATAGTTTAGGTACTTCCTTCCAGCCACTCTAATACACTATAAACTAAAAAGGGGATATCTATGTAATGCATGAGAATAACCTCCAGGATCACCTCTCAGCTCTATTTGAAATCTCTCAGCCAGTAACACTTTATTTTTTCTCATTTCTCTCTTTCCCCTTTTGATCAAGAAGATTTTCCTCAATCCTTTGATGCTGGCTCATCCTGGGATTTCTGTCTCACGTTGCCAGGGAGTTTTATACCCATGGGAGTCATGTCCATGTAGAGGGGGAGGCAGTGAGTTCACTTTCCAGCTTAGAGAGAGAGAGAGAGAGAGAGAGAGAGAGAGAGAGAGGCTACATCTGAGCAACAAAAGAGGTTTTTCTGGGGGTGACTCTTAGGCATAATTCTAAGTAGGCTTAATTTATGCTTTGCAGGAATAAGTTTCATAAGGGCGAACCCCAAGACTTGGCCTATTGATTCGGTTGTTCCTACTGTTTGCGAGAATATCAGAAATTCTCCAAATGGGGAAGTTGTATTTTCCCCCCTTCTCCCCATTCTCCCAAGGGGACCCTGCAAATACCTCTTTATTCACTGTTCAAATCACTCTGGGATTTATCAGAGTATCAGCCATTTTTGTTTTATGTTTCAAAACTTTTGTCCCTTTTTGGATCTGGTGTTCAGATGTCATTACTTTCTGGTCACTAACTGGATAATATCTGATCTTCCTGTTTGCATACAAAAAGTACTTTTCTTTCTGATAGATATTCCTTGAATTTTCTCTTCTTTGCTCAAAATCAGGTTGGATGAGACACTTCAATTTCTTCTGTTTTCCCATGTGTTGAACAAAGAAGTATCAATATGAAATCTGAGGACACTTCTAACCCTATGTTTCCATAAAGTCTCAGAACACAGGCCAGGGCTCTGACTTGGGGGCAGCTGCAGGGACACCTGAGGTCATGGGGCATGGCTGGGAAGCTTATAGCAGCCCAGGAGTCCAGCTCGGCCGCCTCGGGCTCCCGTCTGCCCTGCCTGCCAGACCTCAGGTGTCCTTCCCACATTTTCATAGCAAGGAAAGATGATCAACCTCCGCCAAAGGAAGATTATGAAACTGTCCCTAAGGGGCATCATTTCCTAAAATAGCTTCAGTAGAACACCAGTCATAGATCTTACACAAATGGGCGAATTGGAAAATTCTGACCAAAGTCAAACTTGTTTCTCTACTGCAGGTCTTCTCAGAACTTTTACTAGACCAACATTCTCTGGGTTCCCTTTTTGGAAAATACCACAATAGAGATGGGGAGTTACACAGAATTCAGGAGGAATTCCTCAAGTTGAGGTCTTGCCTCTGTTGCTTGGGCTCAAAGGTACTGTTTCTACAGTGGACAGGTGGCAGGAGCTGGGAGACAGACCACAATGGAATCTTAGAAAATTTCCTCCATTGTTTTGGGTAGGCAAAGTCATACCCTTCTCCTTTCTCTTTCAGTTCACATCAGAGGGGATCATTTCCTAGGTTTTGGAACTGAAATGAAAATGCCACCTTCTCATCTGTGATTTTGCAAGAAACACTTATTAGTCAGTATGTACAGACTCTGTGCTAAGTGTGGGTCATGAAAGGATGAAGAAGACTTTGAGTTGCCAGAAGAAGAAAGAATCTCACAGTGACTTCCCTTTGATCTTGTGTTTCATGACACTTTGATAGTCATCTCAACCTCAGTTACCAAATTCACATATTTCAAGAGGCGCCTTGCCAGGTGTTCCCCGCTCTTTGAAACCTGTAGACACAAATGGAACCGATACCTGTAATTGCTATTGTTGGAAGAGTGTGGCTTTTCTTTCCCCTCCCACATTCCTTGTGTAGGCAACATCTACACGTTCAACACAGCAACTGCGTAAAGACGATAACTTTTGAAGAGCTATTTTGGGGGGGACGATCAATCAGTTACTCGCATGGGGTTTCCACGTTCCTCTTTACTTTCGGCAATTTGAGGTGTGCTATCAGTCATCTCTACATGTAAGAAGAGCATGCTAGTATTATCATCAAGTGTCACTACAAGCCAGGCACTGTGGTCTGTTCTAGGAGACAGGGTAAATGAAATCTCCTTCCTGTCCTCACTGCAACAAGGTCTTGTGCATTTATGACTAAATAGTCACAGTTAGAGCTGCCGTTTTGTCAAACGCCCACTTTGTGCTTCAGCTTCCGAGGCTTGCTCAAACAGTATCTCCCATCTCGCTGGCTGTCTTTGGAAAAGAGGGTTTTGTTTTGACTGGAGTTGACTGCATTTGCTGAGGATTGAATGTTTGAAAGCACAGGAAAACGGGGTATGTTGCTCATTGTAATTCTAACACTTGGGCCACCTGGTTTCTTGCTCATTCTTGTCTTGTATGCAGAATGGGGGGGGACACTCCAAAAATGTTTATTGTACAAATAATAATGACTGAAAGATGAAATTACAATTCACTACTCAATTAAACAAAAGGAGACATGAGATCACTTTTGCAGTATTAGTTTATAGAAAAATATTCCTTTTTGATCATTTGGGAAACCAAGGAAAATTGAAATGGATAGTTGAGTGAATTCATCGGATGTCATGCCAGTAGCATATATCTTCTTGCTTTAATTGGATAATTCAGGCAAAATTTTGGGGGTCACCTATTATCTTGAACATGCCCTCCTGTATCCATTTCACTTTATGTATTAGCAGATGTTTTAGAATGGTCCAAACTCTTACCGTGAATTTAATGACAAAAATGACTTTATGTGCATGCCCTGTATTTTATAGGAGAGCTTATCAGTATTCTGGGCAGTTAGGGGTCTAAATAAAGGAGATAGCTTTAGGATATGTATATATACTTCTCTGTGAAACCTGTAGTATTTGATATTTCCAGATAGGTCACCTAACGTAAACTCATAGATACTTTTCTGGGACCTAATTCTGTAGCCGTCAAACCTGGTGAGCTAACTGCTGCTGCCTGGGAAACTGGCCTGAATAAAGACTGTAGAACCAGCTCTACCCAGTGTTAACAGGAGCAAACAGGCAAGTTACAGCGATCGGTGGAGTCTCACTCCGAAGCTCCTTTATTCACTTGCTCATAACTTTCTGCCAAATTCTTTGGGGCTGAAGCCTTTTTTGTCAGGTGCCAAGCCATGTCTGCCCAAAGGTACGTTTTTCTGGAGAGTTTCTGCCGGAGTTATTAACCTTTTCTTGAGTCAATGAAAAAAGGAATTCTTCATTTGAATTGGTTGGCTTTAGTTCTCCAGTAATTCAACATTTCACCTAATCACACAAGAGGCTCTTTCTTTCCTTCTCTCCCTTCCTTTCCTGCCCTCCCTCTCTCTCTCTCTCTTCTATGTCTCTCTCTCTCTCCCATCTGTCTCTCTCCCTCCCTCCCACTATCTCTCCACTCCCTTTCTTCCCCTCCCCCTCTCCCCCTACGCTCCCACACCTCCACCCCTCACCCCAACTTGCATTCCCTGGTGAACAAATGAGAACCTTGAACCCAGGGCTAGTTTTTCCCTCAGGGGAAGCACCCCTCCCCCACCCCACTGCATGGTTACCTTTAACAGGAAAGGAAGGGAAGCTGGATTAGCTGCAACTCCTCAGACCATGGTGATTTTTAAGCATGAACAAATGTACTCATCAGCCTGTTACTTCAAAATCAGGAAGGTGAAATAGGAATCAGAAAGAGGATTTTAAAGGTATGGCTAACCCAACAGCAGGAGTGGAGGATAACTTCAGTCATGCATATTCATCTTTTTCATTTTAATCAGGGGAGAAGGCCACACCCCTTGGCCCACGGGGTCTCTGCCTTTCCAGCTAGGTCATTCCCCTGTTCCAGAGAATGTCTCAGAGAATTGTCCACTGCTAGAAAGTAACTCCGCTGGAAACGAAGGGGGAGCAGAGATTTGTGGATGGAGCAAAAAATTCGCCAAAGTCAGCAGCCAGCTGCCTTCTCTGTGGCCCCAGTTCCTCCCATCCTCGATGTCCAGGTGATTTGGCGAACAATAGTACCCCCTGATGCTTTGAGTCCATGGCTACCATTCAATAGCCATGGTCATCATCAATTTTCATGGGGAAAACATCCCCACTGTCCTTGACGAAGTGAAATCCATTGAGTCACCGTCTGGTTTGCCTTCAGTCCCTTTTCACAACCTGAAGTTCTCTTCCAAAAGGCTCTGAATAAGTCGACTGTAACATTTCCTGATTTGGGAAAATGTGCTTGCTCCATATTTGTCTTGTAAGAGGAAAACAGAAAAAAGGCTGAAGGTATGGAAGAAGGAAGGCCACAGAATTTAGGAAGAGAAACTGAAGAAGATAAGCTTTCGAGGTTGGTTTGCTCCAGGGGGCAGCTGGCCACCCAACCGTGTGGTCCCCAGGAGCTGGGACTGCAGCCCTGACCCTCGGAAGGGACAACAGCCCATCTGTCCCCTGGGAGGAAAGTGAGCCTGTGGGGTTTGGCTCAGGCTTTGACTCCGGGCTGGCCTGAGGAATGGCGAGAGGGGGAGATGGCCAGAGCTGCGTGCTTTGAGGAGTGACCTAGGTCTCCTGCCAGGTGGCAGCGGTTCTGAAAGTCTGGACGCCTGCCCTCCTAGGACCGTCCACCTGCCCACTGCTCACCGAGGAGAGGACAGGCACCTCCTTTCCCACAGACACGTCATTTCATGTGCCTTTCCAGTGGATATTTTCTCCTCTTCCAAGCTGTTTCTTGAACCTGGTCTCACCTCCACGAACGCATAAACCAGGATGTCAGGATTTGGGCAGTCGGGGATGATACTCATTGGGTGAACCCCAGCCTCTTGCTCCCAAGACAGCACCTCCCACAAAGGCCCAGGAACCAGAAACGTCATCTCAATAGGCAAAATGTTCTGTTTCCTTGCCAAGAAATTAGCTCCTGGGAGTTTTGTATGGACCTTAGATATTAGATATAATGCAGACATTATCGGCCTTGAAAACACTTTGGAGACTGAACCAGGCTAAGTCTCTCCTACGTATGGAAATAGGATTGAAGGAGTCAGTACGTGTGGCCTTCAGGCATCTGGGTGGCTTAGGAGGGTGTGGATGTGTTTTGCATTGGGTTTTTGGATGAGACCCAGGTGGAGCAATACTTATCACCACCCTTCTTGAACAACAACCAACACTCTTGGATTGTTTTTCTTCCTCACCTTCGTAATTGTTTATGAGTTATCTGGAAAGGTAATTGGATGAGCTTAGCAAGTCAGATAGTACCCAGAGGCATCTGAGAGAAACGAGGGTTGTGTCTACACAGGCAAAATCATGTGGGGAGCTAATTGGATAATTTAGATCAAATCCTTGTTTTCTAGCTATTGAAAAGATTTTCGTTGTTGTTGTTCTGAAATGTTGAGATTAGTTCTGCGTGTGAACCAAGTTCAGTGGGCAGGTGATTGGCTTAAATTATGCTGTGCAATGAAAAGAGATGACCAAGTTTGCATAGAATGTTGGAAATCAAGTTTTTGATGGACAACCAGTAGAACAGTCTTCAAGATAAGTATCCTCCCCATCTAAAAAGTATTTAAAAATCAGCTGACGCTCTTGAGGCTTGTCTTTTCTTTTTCTTTCTTTTTTTAAATTAAATGCTATTGTTTGAATAAGCTATATGTGAGCATGGTTTAAGTAGAAAAAAAGATAAATAAAGGGAATTATTGAGACGTGTCACTCTCATGGAGGTCTCTCCTCTTGTTCCAACCCCCACCAACAAATGTAGACTTTTGTTAGTTGTGTGTTACTTTCCGGTGTTTCCTTATGGAAATATAAATAAATAAAAAGGTATATTCTTATTTTATTCCTTTTGTAACCAAAACACCTTGCTTTTTTTCACTGAATGTTTGTTTTATCCTGATGACCTCTTTCTAGGACATAGAGGGCTTCCTTTTTCTCTTCTACAGCTGCGAGACCGTCTAGGGTTATGAGCATGCCAGTTATTTTAACCAATCCCTATAGATGAGTACTTGTGTTGTTTCTAGTCTTTTGCGCCAACAAACAATGACTTACATAAACTTATACATATGTCTATATATATGCTCTGGAAATTGAACCTGGGTCTCCGGCATGCCACGTGAGAATTCTGCCACTGAGCCACCGTTGCACCACCCCTCAGTGTAGTTTTTATTTTTTATTTATAGAAGTTGTAGGTTTACAGAAAAATCATGCATAAATTACAAAGTTCCAATACTCCCCCGTTATTAACATTTTGCAATAATGTGGTCACTTTGTTATGATTGATGAAATAATATTATTATAATTTCACTATTTACTATAGTCCATTATTTACAACTATAGTGTTGTATAGGCTTATGGGTTTTAAAAAATGTTTATTCTAGTAACATATACGACTTAAAATTTTTCCTTTTAAGCACAAATATGTAATTCAGCGCTGTTAATTGTGTTCACAATATTGTGCTACCATCACCACCATCCATTACCGAAACTTTTCTACCACCCCCAACAGTAATTCTGTATCAATTAAGCATTAACTACCCATTCCCTATCCCTACCGTAGCCCCTGGTAGTCTGTGCTCTAGTTTCTCACTTTATGAATTTGTTTTTTCTAATTATTTCAAGTCAGTGAGATCATACAATATTGTCCTTTTGTGTCTGGTTTATTTTGCTCAACATGAGGGTCTTCAAGTTTCATCCATGTTGTAGCAGGTACCTGGACCTCATTTCTTCTTATGGCCGAATAATACCCCATTGCATGGATAAGCTACAATTTGTTAATCTATTCATCTGTTTGGTGGATACTTCGGTTACTTCCGTCTTTTGGAACTTACGCATAATGCCTGTATGGACATCAGTGTGCATACATTTGCTCGAGTCCCTGCTTTCAAATCTTTGGAGTAAATACCTAAAAATGAGATTGCTGGGTCATATGGTAATTCTACACTTAATTTTCTGAGGACCCACCAAGCTGTCTTCCATCATTTTACATTCCCACCAATGATGAGGGTTACTATTTCTCCACATCGTCTCCAACACTTGTTATTTTCCATTTTTGTAATAGTAGCTGATCTAGTGGGCGTGAAATGATCTCATTGTGGTTGTTCTGCATTTCCCCAGTGGCTTACGATGTGAAGCATCTCTTCATGTCCTTATTGGCCATTTGAAGAGATTCTTTGGAGAAATGCATATTCAAGTCTTTTGCCCATTTTTAAATTGGGTTGCGTGACTTTTTGCTGGCAAGCTGTAGGATTTCTTTATATATTCTAGATATAAACAGTTTGGATATACAGTTTTCAAACATTTTTCTCCTATTGTATAGGTTGCCTTTTTACTTTCATGATGAAGTCCTTTGATGCACAGAGATTTTTAATTGTGATGAATTCTTATTTACCTTGTTTTCTTTTGCTGTGCCTGTTTTTGCTGTAAAGTCTAAGAAACCATTGCTTTGCATAAGGTCCTGAAGATGCTTCTCTATGTTTCTTTTCCTAAGAGTTTTATACTCCTGGTTCTTGTATTAATGTCTTTGATCCATTTTGAGTTGGCTTTTGTCTACGGTGTGAAGGGTGGGGGGCAGTCCATGTTCATTCTTTTGCATATGGATGTCCAGTTTTCCCAGTGCCATTTTTTTGGAGAGATTATTCTTTACCCATTGAATGGACTTTGGACCTCTGTAAAAAAGTCAATTTCCCATAAATGTGAGGGTTTCTTTTTAAATTCTATGTTTGACTCCATTGGTCTATCTGCCTTTTCCTGTGTCATGCTGTCTTGATTACTATAGCTTTATATTATGTTTAAAAATCGTTCGGTCTGAGTCCTCCAATTTTGTTCTTCTTTTTCAAGATTATTTTGGCTTTTCAGGGCTCCTTATCCTTCCCTATAAATTTGATGATTGGCTTTTCTATATCTGTAACTTCTCTGCTGGAATTTTGATTGGGGTTGAGTTGAACCTGTAGATCCCATTGGGTAGAATTGACATCTTAATGACATTTAGCTTTCCAATCCATGAACATGAAATGCCCTTCCATTTATTTAGATCTCTTATTCTTTTAGCAGTATTTTGTAGTTCTGTGTGCAAATCCTTTACATCCTTAAATTTATTTCT
This sequence comes from Tamandua tetradactyla, assembly GCF_023851605.1. Lineage (NCBI taxonomy): Eukaryota > Metazoa > Chordata > Mammalia > Pilosa > Myrmecophagidae > Tamandua > Tamandua tetradactyla. Next base: position 3,165,108 of record NC_135351.1, on the reverse strand, counting down.
AGATTTTTTTTTTAGCTGTTATTGTAAATGGAATTTTTTCCTGATTTTCTCCCCACATTGCTCACTACTAGTGTATAGAGACACTACCAATTCCTTTTTTTTTGCATGTTGCTCTTCTACTCCACCACTTCGCTGTAATTGTTTATTAGGTCTAGTAACTTAGTTGTAGATTTTTCCAGGCTTTCTTTTTTTTTTTAATTTTTTTCAGACTTTATATAAGATCGTGTCATCTGAAAATAGTGAACATTGATTTTTTCCTTTCCAATTTGGACACATTTTATTTCTTTTCCTTGCTTAACTGCTCTGGCTAGAATTTTTAGCACAATATTAAATAACCATCATGACCGTGGGCCTCCTCGCTTTCTTCCAGATCTTACAGGGAAAACTTTCAGTCTCTCACCATTGAGTATTATGTTAGCTGTGGGTTTTATGCCATTTTTGGTGTTGAGGAAGCTGACTATATTCTTAATTTTCTAAGTGTTTTTATCAGGAAGTGCTGCTGGATTTTGTCAAATGCCCATTCTCTATTTTTATTTCCATGACTCTCATCAGGCACGTATTGGTACACCTGATGACGTCCAATGGGTCTCTTAAGCTCTATTAACTTTAATTCCTTTTTCTTTCTGCTCTTTACCTGAATCATTTCAATTGTCTAGACTTCAAGTTCACTGATTCTTTCTTCTGCCAGCTTCAATATGCTGTTGTAACCCTTTAGGGAACTTGTCATTTCAGTTATCGTATTTCTGTTTAATTCCTTTTTTAAAATTCCCATATCTTTACTGAGCTTCTCATGTTGTTTATTTGTTGTTTTGCTGATATCCTTTAGTTCTTTCTCCATGTTTTCCTTTATCCCCTTGTGCAGATAAAGGATCATTTTTACTAAAGTGTTTTGTCTGGTATGTCCAAACTCTGGCCTTCTTTGTTAATAGTCTCTGGATTTTTATCTTGTGTCTTTGGATAGGCCATCATTTCCTGTTTCTTTGTCTTATAATCTTCTGTGGGCCACTATACATTTTAATATTTTAAATTGGCAGCTCTGGGATTTAGTCCTTGAGCTGTCTGTTCCTTATATTTGTATACAGCTATGCTGTGATAGAGATTTCCTTGAGTGCCAGGAGATAACAAAAACAAATAAACCAATGCAAAAAACACCTTTCACAGTCTTTGTAAATTAACTTTGCATTTGTAGGTGCTCTCCTTCAAAGTTTAGCCCTCTGAACAAAAAGATGAGCTTGAGATGATGTAAAGTGTAGAGTCCTGTCTTTTCTGAGCCTGTGTCTTGTCCTGGGCTTGTGCTTGTTCACGGCCATAGAAATTCCCTCAATTACAGGAAAATAGATGCACCATCTGCTCTCTATGAAATAGATGCCCACCCCCCACCCTCCCACCAGCTGCTTTATTATATGATTTAAAGCAGGTAATCCTGTGCCCCAGGGTACCTTGATTTATTTGTGTCTATACACTTCTGCCTGCATGGCAAATTCTTGAGTGCCAGGAGGTAACAAAAACAAATAAACCAATGCAAAAAACACCTTTCACAGTCTTTGTAAATTAACTTTGCATTTGTAGGTGCTCTCCTTCAAAGTTTAGCCCTCTGAACAAGAAGATGAGCTTGAGGTGATGCAAAGTGCAGAGTCCTCTCTGTCTTTTCTGAGCCTGTGTCTTGTCCTGGGCTTTTGCTTGCTTGGGGGATTTGTCTCCAGGTTCCTTCTTTCAGGCTGCCACCCAGCAGATTAGCACTGACCTACAGACACCCTAGTATGCACATAGGGTCTATTCTATTTCCATGGAACAGGGCCAGGGACCCACAATGGAAGCACAGGCTGGCTTTGCACCATGCCTGAGGGCCATGAGTTTTGTCTCCCATTTGTTTTTTTCTTTATTAGAGAAGTTTTGGGTTTATAGAACAATTTTGCATTAAATACAGGATTCCCATATACCACCCTATTATTAACACCTTGCTTTGGTGTGGAACATTTGTTACGATTAATGATAGCACATTTTTATAATTGTATTATGAACTATATACTATGGTTTAACTTAGAGTTCACTATTTGTGTAGTATAGTCCCAGGGATGTTTTTTTGAAAAATTTTATTCTATTACCATGTGTACAATCCAACATTTCCCCTTTTAATCATATTTAGATATATATTTCAGTGCTGTAAATTATAGTCACGATGTTATGGTACCATCACTACCATCCATTATCAAAACATTTCCATCATCCCAAATAGGAACTGTGTACATTTTAAGCTATACTGTCCCTATTTCTTATCCACACCTTATTCCCTAATAACCTATATTCTAGATTCTGACTCCAGGAGTTTGCTTATTCGAATCATTTCAAATCAGTGAAGTCATACAATATGTGTCCTTTTGTGTCTGGTTTATTTCACTCAGCCTGAGGTCTTCAAGTTTCATCCATGTTGTCGCATGTATCAGGACCTCATTCCTTTTCACAGCTGAATAGCATCCCATTGTGTGAACGGACCATAATTTGTTTATCCCGTCATCGGCTGATGGACACTTGGTTGCTTCCATCTTTTATCATCTACGGTTTTTAAAGTTGTAGTTTTCTTGATTTGTCACTCTCCCAGTTACTGCAACTCTTTAACTAATTTCCACAGCTTTGAGATTTGGTTCAACAGAATCTTGCGGAAGTTGGTTACCAATAGTGATGAGGAGAGGGGATCTATAATTTCTGTGCTCTGGTCACATGGGCTGCTACGTGCTTAAGGCTTCATTCGTCCTTTTTTCCCTAAGGGAGGGGGTTCCAATCCCTGGGTTGCTACAATCCACTGCCATGCAGCAGTTTGTGTTGACCACAGGGCAGACACTGCATCCACATTCCACAACAACAGTCTAAGAGACAACATAACATTAGAAGTCCCTCACACAGAGATGATAATCCCCCAAAATGATGCTGCCATGGCCAGGAAAGGGACTTAAACCATTCTACTTGATAAAATCTGTGGCTGCAGTCTTAAATGAGAGGATTCTTTTCCTTATATATACGTTTTTGATGTGCTGAATTCTGCCAGGCCAGTAGGGTATGTCACACAGTCCAATTCACAGGGACACAGTCCAAGTCCGGTTGGTAGCACCTGACAGAAGCAGGTCAGCGCACACTCAGCACTGAGATTTATTGTACATGTAGGTTACCAGGGACTACTATTGCAGGAAGATGTTTTCTACGATGCTAAGGGCAAAAAGAAAGCAAATCTTGTTGATCTAATAGACTACAAGCTAAATTTCCATTAGTAGATGGAACTGTTCCTGGAGAAGGGGTGCTGTGAAGAGGCTTTAGATACCACAACTTTTCCCCCTGCAATTTCAGGGAGACTTTTGGAGTCAAATCCAGTTAGCCTGGTGCAATACATGCCCCCAGAGTCATACATACTGGGCCTTAAATTATGGGGTGTCCCGGGTTGGTTACATACACAACTTTTGGCATTTTGCGAATAAACTGTGGTCTAATACTTAGATTTTGGGTGACCCTGATACCCCATGGGCTTAGGATTTCCAACCATCATGGCTGCATCAGCCAGGGACATGGCCAATCGACCTTATTTTCCACAATTTCTAATGCTTATGGCACAGGCAAGAGTGGTTATTTTCATTACTTTGTTTTCTTGTAGCATTGCTGATCCTTTTACCTGAATTCACGGTGTCTGCAGGGGCCCCACCATTACCAGTTCAACAGTGAAATGGGAAAAGCTGCTTGGGGTTGTGACTCAAGGTTGGTGAGGGCTACATACAACTAGCATGTTCACTGCTGCAGTGATTGCTTATCTTTTAACTGCTTCTTTAAAAGCCCATTCATTCTTTTAATTCACCCCACTACTATGGGATTGTAAGGCAAATAAAATGTCATAAGACATCATGTTCAGTAGCTGTCCAGTAAAGGAGGCCCCTTTATCTGTCCACATGTATGGGAACCCCAGAGAATGCACTTAGCTTTTCTAAGCTATATATTGTAGCTCTTTGGTTAGCTTTTCCTACTGGGAAAGCCAGCAACAGTCCAGTGGCCATATTTATGACTGTAAAAGCATATTTTACACCTCCAGATAAGGGAACGGGCCCAATATAATCTACTTGCCACCTGGTGACCGGAATTAGCTTGCAGCCAATGTGACTGAGTTGATGAGAAAGCATCCCAGGGCACTGCAGTGAACAAGAGGGGCAGGTGTCCATGACTTCTTTCAGTTGTTGTCTGGTGATGGGCAGCTGAAATTACTGTGCCAGTCTCTACAGAGTACCCTAGGTGTCCTGTTTTTCCACGTAATCATTTAGCAACTTCTTCCCTATTGGCTTTAGACTACAACTTTTTGCTAAAGCATCTGCTTCAATACTGCCAGAAAAAGAATCCGTGTTATAGGCTGAGACATGAAACAAGATTACCTTTCACTTGTGACAGGTAGTCCAGATGTCATCCCACATTTCTTTTCCCCACAAGGGGCAGCAAACATTCCGTTGCTTTTGCTTCCACATGACCATCCACATGGTCAGGCCAGAACACTGCCCACTTGTCAGCACAAATAGTTAATGTGTTTCTTGGTTCATGAACAATGGCCATCCACACAGCTCTTAATTCAGCCCATTGGTGCTTTCCATAATCCCAGTTTTCCACCATATAGTGTCTGTACTAGGTTGCACAGCTACTGCCATCCACATGGCAGGCTGCCCATGTGCTGACCCATCAGTATACCAAGTGGACCTAGGTGTACTGCCACATCTGTGGACACAGAGACAGCCACTTCAGAAGGACCAGCAGGGAGGGGCAAACACTGTTCTTCCACATAGGAAACTGGTCTCAGGATTACATGCTTTTTTGTACTTAGGGGGTTGTTGTTGAAAATGCTGTGGTGCACAAAAGATAAGTCAAATCTACTTAAAATTTAGGCCTAAGAGTCACCCCCAAGAGAGCCTCTTTTGTTGCTCAGATGTGGCCTCTCTCTCCAGCCAACATGACGAGCAGTCTCACCACCCTCCCCCTCTCTGCGTGGGACATGACTCCCAGGGGTGTGGACCTTCCTGGCAACGTGGGACAAAGATCCTGGAATGAGCTGAGACTCAGCATCAAAGGACTGAGAAAAACCCTAGAATGAGCTGAGAATTAACATCAAGAGACTGAGAGAACCTTCTCGACCAAAAGGGGGAAGAGTAAAATGAGACAAAGTGTCAATGGCTGAGAGATTCCAAACAGAGTGAGAGGTTATCCTGGAGGTTATTCTTACGCATTAAGTAGATATCACCTTGTTGTTCAAGATGTAGTGGAGAGGCTGGAGGGAATTGCCTGAAAATGTAGTGCTGTGTTCCAGTAGCCATGTTTCTTGATGATGATTGAACAATGATATAGCTTTCACAATGAGACTCTGTGAATGTGAAAACCTTATGTCTGATGCTCCTTTTAGCTACTATATCAACAGAAGAGTAGAACATATGGAATAAAAATAAATAATAGGGGGAACAAATGTTAAATTCAGTTTGAAATAGTGGTAAATGAAAGTGAGGGGTAAGGGGTATGGTACGTATAGTTTTTTTTCTCTATTATCATTTTATTTCTTTTTCTGTTGTCTTTTTATTTCTTTTTCTAAATCGACACAAATGTACTAAGAAATGATGAATATGCAACTATGTGATGATATTAAGAATTACTGATTATATATGTAGAATGGAATGATTTCTAAATGTTTTGTTTGTTAATTATTATTTTTTTTAATTATTTTTAATTAATAAAAAAAGTTAAAAAAAAATGCTGTGGTGCAGCAGATAGCTTTCCATCCCATTAATGTGCTTCATTGTGTACTGCCAGAGCGAGGCCTTAATGGCAGCATCACATATCCACCAATGTATGGGGATGGCTGTTCTTAATTTCACAGGGCGTTTCTGAGTTAGACCTTCATCTTACAGTAGGGCATAATAGGCAGCACATGGCTGTTTTTCTAAAGGGCTAGATCACAGTTCAGACCAAAAGCTGATGGAAACTTTCTTTGCCTGTTGCCTTTGCCACAAGCCCCACCCAAAGCCAATATCGGTACTAGACATATCTAATCCACAAGGCACACCTGGTTTCACTCCCTGCAAAACCCATTGGCTTTTTCAAAAGCAGCCTGCTGGGAGGTATCCCATTCCCAGAAATGGCTTTTTCTAATCAAAACATACACAGGATTTAACATTTGGGCTAAGTGAGGAATAAAAGGTTTCCAATACCCCAATAATCCCAAGAAAACCATTAGTTGTTTTGGCATATGCAGCATAGGAAAACAGTGTATCTTATCACTTACTACAAAAGGAATAAATTTTGCCTTTTCCATCCATGCAACACCCAAGAACTTGAGAGGGCAGCCAAAGCAATGCAGTTTATCATGTTCAATTGCCTATCCCCAACTGTTGAAATGAAATAACAATGAACCTGAGACTTCTTTTAGATCTGTAAAAGAGGTGATGGTTAACATGACATCACCAATATAATGAAATAGAGTTACACTTTTCCCCATAGCCAAATCCTTTGCTATGAGTCTCTGGCAAATGGTCGGGCTGTGTAAATAGCTTTGTGGGAGTATGATGAAAATCCTTTGTACTCTTTCCCAGGTGAAGGTGAAATAGGTTGACTGGCCCTATTTAAGAGAATACTAAAGAAAACAATGTGATAATGACATAATTGAATGCCAATTCTTTGTAGTAAAGAGGCAACTTTTGGAACCACTGCTCACAAAGATGGTGTGCCAGTTTGAATCTGCTGTGTACCCCAGAAAAAAGCATGTTCTTTAACCCTAATTCAATATTGTTGGGTGGGATCTTTTTGATTAAGTTGTTTCCATGGAGATGTGTTCCCACCTGTTCAAGGTGGGGTTGCTTACTGGAGTCCTTTAAAAGGGAACCATTTTGGAAAAAGCTTCAGAGCTGACAGAGACAGAGAAGTTTGGAAATGTAGAAAGAAAATGCTCCTGGGGAAGTCATTTGAAGAAATCAATAAAGAAAGCTAGAAGACATTGCTATGTGCCTTTCTAGATGACTGAGAAATCTTGAAAATTATCAGGCCTTTCATGAGTCAAGGTATCTTTCCCTGAATGCCTTAGTTTGGACGTTTTTATGCCCCTGTATCTCTGTAAACTTGTAACTTATTATGTTCCCTTTTTAAAAGCTGTTCCATTTCTGGTATATTGCATTCTGACAGCATTTAACAAAACAACACAGATGGTATTACTTTATTTTCTGCTTCCCCAAATTCTTCTTTTTATCTTTTTACTCATCAGATGAAGAATCTGGGATCCCAAGCTTTTGGGTCCCAGTAAGAGAAAGTCAAGATACACCTCAGCTTCCCCTTGGGGAGTTTACCCCCTCTTACTTCAGCATATGGGCATGCCAACATTTCTAAATTCTTATCTACACAACGTAGCCTCTCATTCAATGCATCCTTCAAATCTATTGATTTCTCTGTCATGCTGAGACAGCCTTCTGTAGCTGGCCATACTGCATACAACAGTGGCCAACTGACTGCAGTGCAGTCAAGCAAGTGGGTGACCCCTCCCCACATCAAAGAGGTAGACCACCTTGAGATTTCTTCCTCACAGTCTTCCTTCCCAGTACTCATGCTTTTTATTGCCAGCAGCTCTTTGGTCTCCTGGCTGTCTTGCTAAATATTCCAACTTAATTTAACCCCAAGACTGAAGGAAATGCCAGGCAGAAAATTATTCATGAGTTTTAGTTAAGAATTTACCAAAAGGAGAAAATTCTTCCTAATGGTGGCTGGTTGGGAAATGGAAGTCAGCACTCCATGCAAAACCAAAAGGAAGGAGGAATGCCAAGGGGGTGATTTGTAAAGTTTAACAGAGTCCTGCAAGATCTGGTTATGAGGGGGTTTCAGCAGACTCTCATGAGATTTGGTTCAGCAGAGTCTTTTGAGAGTTGGTTACCAGGAGTGATTAGGGGAAGGACTTTTATGCCTGTGCTGTGCTCATGCAGGCTGCTATGTGCTTTACACTTCATTCATTCTTTTTCCATAAGGGAGGGTGTCCCAACCCCTAAATTGCCACATCTTCATTCTCATTATTTTTTTATTTATTCATAATAAACTTTAGAAAAACTTGTCAATTTCCAAAAAATCCCTCCTTGAACAATTAAGATTGCGTTCCTATTTAATTAAATTAACCTGTAAGAGTTGACATCTTTTGATGTTGAATCTGCCTGTCAAGAAGGTGGTATGTCGTTCACTTTTAAAAATTCTACATTTGTATTCTTGAGGAGCATTTTGAGATTTTATTCTGAACACTTCCACATTTCTTGTTAAATTTTTCTTGGATACTTTGTCTTTTTTGTTGCTCTTGGAAATGGGTTGCCTTTCCCATTAACTTTTAAAGAAGTTTCACCTGTTTATATGAAGGCCACTGATTTCTCTGTATTAATTTTTATGTCATGACTGTAAGCATGTTTTGTGCACTTTGTGCTGTTGTGTAGGCACACTGCCAAGGAGGGTGAGGGCTGAGCGTCACGCTGCTCTTTCTTGGTCAAGCAATGAGTCCCTACAGCAGCAACCACCAGAGGGTGCCTTCCTCTAAAAGTCTGTTCAGAGGGGACTCCTCTTTTTAGGTTAAACAAAGGTACAGTGTAGGAGAATATTGACCCTAAGTTATCATTTGTAGTGATTGATTCTCTTAGGGTTTCCTGGTCACAATCATACCATCCACTAAGGAATGATAGATTCACCTCCTTCTCAATTTTTAACATCTAATTTCTTTCTCTTGTCTAATCGCTTTGGCTGACACCTCTAGCTCAGTGTTAAATGGTAGTGATGATGGTGCACATTTTCTTTGTTTGTTTGTTTTGTTTTGTTTTTTGCATAGGGAGGCTCTGAGAAATGAGCCTGGGTCTCTGATATGGCAGGTGAGAATTCTGCCACTTGAGCCATTGTTGCCCGCCCCACATTTTGTTGTGTTCCTGACATCTGTAAGAACACCTCAGTGTTTCACCAATTCACTTTTGAATATCAATGCAACTATCTTCAATAAAAATGTGTGTTCTGGTTTACTGCAGTTTCCATAGCACTTACACGGTGCCTGTACAATATAGGCACACAATACATATTTATGGGCTGTGACAGCTAATTTTACGAGCCAACCAGGCCTGGTTATGATTTGTTTGATCAAACACTGACTTCATTTTCAAGTGGAAACAGTTTGTAGATGGGATTGGCATCTACAATCTGTTGACCTTAAGTAAAGGAGATAGCCCGCCATAAGGTGGGTGGGTCTCATTTAATCAGTTAGAAGATTCCAGAGATCAGGAGGGATTCTGCCTCAAGACCAACACTCTACTTCATCCTGAGTTTCCAGATGAAAAATTTTGGACTCAGGAACTCAACATTACTCTCACTGGAAATTCCAGCCTCTAGCCTGCTCCATGGAATTTGACCTTGCCAGCCCTCACAATAATGGCTAATTCCTTAAAATAAATTTCTTTACATATATACATACATACTTATATATTGTTGGCTCTGTTTCTTTAGAGAACCATGCCTGATACACTGAGAGCATAGGTCAATAAATCAATATCCAGCAATAGGTAAAATCAGGACACGTGAGTTTATGCAAGTTATGTCTTTCATTTATATGTTGCTTTTTGGGATTCAAAACACTTTTTATGCACTCATCTTAGCCACACAACAAGCCTTTGAGGGAAGTGGGAATTATTAATCCCATTTTAACATATATATGTTGGGTAGAAAATAGAAGGCTAAGAAGGTTATATGACTACCATAAGAGTCTTATAAATGACAGAGGTCGGAATAAAACCCAAGAATTTGTCTCCAAGTTCAATGATCTTTCTTCCTCCCCACTTCTTTTTCTGTGAAATATAATAGACATGCATAAAAGTGCTTCAATTGTGTATGTATAATTTAATGAATATATATACAGCAACCCTCTGTGTATCCACCACCCTCCAAAACCCCCAGCCCCACCCTCCCAATCAAGAAATGGATCAGTACCTTTCCTGTCACTTGCCATTCCCTAATGCAACTTTACTGCACTTCACTGGAGATCATCTCTAATTTAACATTTAATAATCATGTTCTTGTTTTTCTTTTCATCATTTTACCACCTATGTATAATCTCTAAACAGCATAATTTATTTTTTGCCTGTGTATAATGTTGTCTGTTCCCTTTGTTTGGCTTCCTTTGTTCAAAATTATGCTTGTGTGATACTTCCTTCGGTCATGTATAGCTGTAGTCTGTTGCTTGTATGAGTCCACTGTACTAATTATTCATTTTTCTTGCAGGATGCTTGGACTGTTTCCAGTTTTGGATGTTATGAACTATCTTCTATGAAATTCTTGTACAGGAATCCTGGTGCACATGTGACATATTTCCCTGTTTGTGGTGTGGGTGCATGTGTTGTCGTAGCTATTCCCTGATGGTCTACACTCCCACCCACAGTGAGTACAAATGCCTAGTACTCCACACCTTCCCTAAGTGATGCTTCCATAATGCTTCAACTTCCCCTTTTGTACACAATATCTCATGTGTCCCCAGCCCCGATTTCCTTTGTCCATTCCCCTGCCCCAGATGGCCTTAGACACCAAGTTCCCTCATGCTTTCCCTCATTCTAAAACTACCCTGAGGAGGCAGCATCAGCTTTTAACCGTTATTCTAGATACAAAGATCCATTTAGAGGGTGGACATCAGCGAGACAGGCATTCCTGAGAAGACCAAGTGTTGCAGGGTGACAATGGAGACCTGTGATAGGCTTGGGGCCTCAGCTGGTCACTTACCCAGGAGCTGGTAAAGTATTTTTGGTGTCTGGTTCCACTGCTGAGTCAGAAAATCTCGTGCTCACTAATGGGGGCTGGCTGACCCCTCCCAACTCCATGCAGAAGTCTCTGATTGAGGTATCACTTTCCATACTTTCTGCCTTGGCTTCCACCACCTGGGGTCTCTGTGCTTCCTCAGGTGTCCCAGGAACCTGCAGGCACACAGAGTCCTTCTAGGTCTTGGGAGTCCATTGTCTCATCTCCATGATCTCATAGGATAGCACGCATCTATCCTATACTTGAATATCTCCTGCAACATCTCTTCTTTATTACAAAAGATGAGCAGGAGGCCCCAGCAGAGTCACACTTCAGCCCCAGAACCTAGAAGACAGAGGAAGTTCTGATGAGAAGAGAAGTAAAGGGGAGGTAAGTGACCAGGACAGGGACCCTGCACAATGTGGAGGAGTTCTGAGAAACAGAGGGAGGGCAGCTAGGGTGAATTGAGCTGCTCAAAGCTTTGCTAACATATGCTCATGCACACATGCCTGGCTGGCTTGCTCACTCCTCTGCTGGTCTCCTTCCTCAGTATCCATCCCCACTCTCAGCTGGAGTCACCAGGTACCTAGTAATGTCTCCTTGCATCTCAGGTAATCACAGCGTAATAAGCCTGAGGCTCTGATCAAATTTGAATTATAAAAGAATTAATCATAGTTATGACAATTTCTTTCTAAAGTGGGAAAGTAGACACAAGTAGAAGATTTTGAGAGAATCAAGAGTGAAGATTCTTTGGAGGTCCCTAATTTTAATGGGCTCAAAGAGTGGTGGATTAAAGCTATATGCACCCCAGAAAAACATGTTCTTAAGTCTGATCCCTTCCTGTGGGTGTGAACCCATTGTAAATAGGACTCTTTGATGAGGTTACTTTAGTTAAGGTGTGGCCCACCTCATTCAGGATGGGGCTTGATCCTCTTACAGCCCTGTGTAAATGGAATTGTTCTAGTTTGCTAGTTGCCAGAATGCAACATACCAGAAACAGAATGACTTTTAAAAAGGAATTTAAAGAGTTGCTAGTTTACAGTTATAAGGCTGAGAAAATGTCCCAATTAAAACAAGTCTATAGAAATGTCCAATCAAAGGCATCCAGGGAAAGATACCTTGGTTCAAGAAGGCCAATGAAGTTCAGGGTTTCTCTCTCAAATGGAAGGGCATATGGTGAATACGGTCAGGGTTTCTCTTATCTGGAAGGGCACATGGCGAACAGGGTGTCATCTGCTAGCTTCCTCTCCTGACTTCCTGTTTCATGAAGCTTCCTAGGAGGCATTTTCCTTCTTCATCTCCAAAGGTCGCTGGCTGGTGGGCTCTGCTTCTCATGGCTATGTCATTCTGCTCTGTTCTCTCAAAATCTCTCTCATTCTCCAAAATGTTTCCTCTTTTATAGGACTTCAGAAACTAATTAAGACCCACCCAAATGGGTAGAGACATGCCTCCAGCTAATCCAGTTTAACAACCACTCTTGATTAAATCACATCTCCAGGGAGGTGATCTAATTACAGTTTCAAACATAAAATACTGAATAAGGATTAGAAGAAATGGCTGCCTTTACAAATGGGATTAGGATTAAAACATGGCTTTTATAAGGTACATACATCATTCAAACCAGCACATGCCACCCTCTGGACTCTAAAAAAGGCATGTTTTCCCCATATACAAAATACATTCATTCCATAACAATATCAGAGAACCTTAAAGCATTCTAGGAACATTTCAAATACAACACAAGGTTAAAACCAGCACAAAATTTCAAAGTTAGTTACAAGCATGGTCTGTTCTAAGGCAAAATTATCTTCTGATTTTGGACCTATAAAAATTCAAAACAAGTTATTTGCTGCCAACATACACAAGAAGAACATTCATAGGATACATATACCCATTTCTATAGAGAGGAAGGAAACCAGGGGTCACCGGACCCATATAGTGCAAAAACCTGCAGGGCAAAGTCCATTAGATTTCAAAATCTGAAAATCATTTATCTTCGGGGCTTCTGAAAGCAGCAGTCCCACCCTTTCCAAGGGCCCAGGGCCTGCCTCTCTCCAAATGCACCCTTGAGGGATATTGGGGAGACCACCTTTTTCTTGATTCCACCCTCTCCAAGGATCGGGGCTGCACCCAGGCTCTCTGCCATCTCTGGGGCACACGCTCAACCCCTCCATGTGGTGGTGGCAGTCAGGCTCTCCCCAAACCCCATGGAATGTGCTTCACTCTCTCCAAGGTTGAGGCAGCATAACTCTTCCACTGCAACGAGGTGGAAGGTCCATCCTCTGCCTTTGGGGCAAACTCACCCTCTTCATGGGCTTGGGTGGGTCCGCTCTCTTGACCTGAGGCTTCTTGACTTCAGACCTCAGCCTCCATGGTTGTGCATCTGAAGTTATTTTTCCTCCATTTTGTCCCTTCTCTGAACCCCCCAGTCCAGACTGGCAGCAGCTCTGTTTATACAGGTCCCTCAGCACTGTCGTTGGCTTTCTATGCAGTAGCCTTGGATCATGCCCATCAGACGTAAGGAGTTTCCACAAATCCTTCTTAAATAACTCCGTGTCAAATCCTGGCTTTCTCTGAAATGGCTGGGTGATTCCACATTTGGCCAAATCTTTATGTGGGGCACTATTCTCCGGAGTCCTCCTTCCTGGAAACCCAGAATTTTCCAGAACATCAATTTCTGGTTTCTTTGTACCCAAGAGTTCAGTTCTCAACTTATCTCTTTCCTGTAACATTTCATTATAAGTTGTGAGGAGAAACCAGGCTGCACTTTCGACATTTAATTTGAAGATTTCTTCTGCTAGATACCAAGTTCATGGCTTTGAAAATCAGCCTTCCAGCCAAAGCCATATGCCAATTTTGCCAGATTATCTGCTATTTTAAAACAAGGCTCATCTTCTTTCCAGTTTGTAATGACACACACATAATTTCTGTGTACAGCCTGGTCAAAGGTATCTGTAGAATCCACATTTATATGAAGAGTGATCATCCAGGTGGGCTGGTTAACTGACTTCTTTTTAAGATGCTGAAGTTTTTATTGGCCACCCATTTCCCAAAGGACACCCTGTGTCTGCTGCCTCAATGCCTCAGAACTTTGGTGTCGTTCGTCTCAGATACCACTTTGCTGTCTACGATCCTGTGAGTGGTGGTCTTGTGGATGGTTTGCATGGAGTTGCTGCTGACCATGGCATCACTGAGACTGAAGTTCTCCCTGTCTTGTTACAGGCAGTGGTAGGTGGTCATCTCAGCCTCCACTTTGACCTTGATGTTCAGCAGGGCCTTGTAATCTTGGGCCTGGCCCTGCCCCTCTGCCCAGGTCTGTGTCGGCTCTGACTCCAAGTTCAGCAGGACCCCGTTGAGGTGCTCCATCTGCAAGGTGCAACAGGCTTCCACCTCCCACAGGCTGTTCTACAAGCTGGCCTTCAGATTTCTCATGAAATCCAGGTCAATATCCAAGGACTGGACAGTACGTCTCAGCTCCATGTCATTTCTGCAGCTTCTCTCTCAGCAAATTGAGAGGTGACCACTGTGGTGCTCTCTTCTACCTGCTGAGACCAGTACTTGTCTAGTTCCTCTCAGTTCTTCTGAGCCAAATCATCATACTGGACCTGTATGTCTGCCATGATCTTGCTGAGGTCCTGAACCTTGGGGGCATCCACCTCCATGGTCAGCACAGAGCTGGCAATCTGGGCTTGTAGGCCCTTTACTTCCTCCTGATGGTTCTTCTTCACAAAAAGCAGCTCCTCCTTGAGAGTCTCGATGTCATTCTGCAGCTGCAGCTGAGTGATGTGGTGTCATCGGTGACCCTAAGGAGCCCATGTATGTCATTCTCCACAGACTGTGTATGGCCAGCTCAGTCTCATGCTTGACTCTGAAGTCATCAGTAGCCAGTTGGCACTGTCAATCTGCAGAAGGATGTGGGCTTTACGCATGGAATTTTCAAAGATCTGAGCCCTCAGTTCCTTGAGGGTCGTTAGGTAGTGGCCCCAGTCCCTGACCTGGGGTCCTTTCTTCTCCAAGCGTTCCTAAATTTTGCCCTCCAGTATCTGATTCACAGTTTTCAGACTCCTTGCCCTGTCCAGGTAGGAGATCAGCCAGTTGTTCAGGGCCTGCATGGTCTCCTTCTCTCCCTGGATGCCTTTTATTCCCGTCTGACCATCCCCCTGTCCAGACCCCTGGCTCCCCATCTGCCCCTGGAGCTAGAGGAGCAGGACATGGAGATCCGGGAGCCCAAGCCATTGTGCCTGGATAGATGGTGGCCACACTGCTGGCCGGCTGGACCTGGTGCCTGGGCAACTGGATGGAGCCCAGGAATTGGTCGTTGGTGTAGAAGGTGGTGGAGTGGGTCATGAAACTTATGTTGTCTGGGGAGGAAGGTGAGAGGCCAGGACTCAGGATATGGCCATAGACTCTGGTTAACTGATATTTTTTTTCAAGTTTTAAAATATGAATGACCATCTATCTTCAACACCTTGCAATATTGATGCTCCTCTGTTCTTCCTTTTGCAAAACTGATGTTTAAGAAAAGTTTTATTGAGATATATCCACATACAGTACAATCCAAGTTGTACAATCAATGGCTTTTAGTATAATCACAGAGTTGTGCATTCATCACTATAATCAATTTTAGAACATTTTTATTACTCCAAAAAGAAGAAAAACCATACCCCTTAGCAATCACCTCTTAATCCCCCTATCTTTCCACAGTCCTACATAACCACTAATTTAATTCTGTCTCCATAGATTTATTTATATTTAGACAATACTAAAAAATGCAATTAACTATAGTCCATAGATGGCATTAGGTGTATTTTTCTCATATGTCACTCTATTTTTAATACCTTGTAATAGTGCTGCATATTTGTCACAGTTCATGAAAGAATATTCTTATATTTATACTATTCACCACAGACTTCATACATATTAGGGTCCTTTGTTTTATCCTCTAGCTTTTCTCTAGAAATATATGACCTAAAATGACCCTTTTCAACCGCATTCACCCACATAATTTAGTGCTGTTAATTATACTCACTGTAATGTGCTACTATCACCTCTATTCATTTCCAAACATTTACAATCAACCTAAATATAAATTATGCACAAATTAAGCATCAGCTCCCCATTCTCTACCCCCATTTTATCTCCTGGCAACCTATATTCTAGATCTAACTTTATGACTTTGCTTATTATACTTAATTCACGTTAGTGAGATCATCTAGTATTTGTCCTTTTGTGTTTGGCTTATTTCACTCAACATAATATCCTCCAGGCTCATTCCTGTTGTCAGATGCATCAGGAGTTCAGTCCTTACAGCTGAACAAGATGCCATCACATGTATCTACCATTTTGCTTATCAAGTCATCATTTGGTGGACACTTCAAAGATAGGTTGCTTCCATCCTTTGGCAATTGTGAATAATGCCACTATGCACATTGGTGTGAAAATGTCTGTTTGAGTCCCTGTTCTTCTGAGTATACCTCTTAGCAGGATTGGTGGATCATAAGACAATTTTATACTTTACTTCCTAAGAAGCTGTAAAATGGTCTTCCATAGCAGCTGCACCATTTTACATTCCTACCAGCAGTGAAGGAGTCTCCTGTTTCTCCATATCCTCTCCAACACATTTCTGTTATTTTTATAGTAGCCATTCTAGAGGGTGAGAAATGGTATCTCATTGTGGTTTTGATTTACATTTCTCTAATGGCTAGTGATGTTGAGCATCTTTTCATGTGCCTTTTGGCCATTGGTATTTCCTCTTTGGAAAAAATGTCTATTCAAATCTTTTTCCCACTTAAAAATCACTTTATCTTTTTATTGTTGAGTTGGAGGATTTCTTCATATATTCTGGATATTGATCCTTAAATGTTATTGGTTTCCAAATATTTTCTCCCATTGCAGAGGCCAACTTTTCAATTTCTTGGCAAAGTCCTTTGAAGCACAGAAGTTTGTAATTTTGAGGAGGTCCCATTTTATCTATTTTTCCTTTCATTGTGCTATGGGTGTAAAGTCTAAGAAACCATTGCCTACCATAAGATCTTGAAGATGCTTCCCTTTATTTTATTCTAGGTGTTTTATGGTCCTGGTGCCTATATTTAGGTGTTTGATCCATTTTCAGCTCATTTTTGTATAAAGCGTTAGGTATCCTCTTTCATTGTTTTGCATTTGGATATCCAGTTCTCCTAGCACCGTTTGATGAAGATTCCATTCTATCCTAGTTGAGTGGACTTGGAGCCTTATCAAATATCAATTGACCATAGATATGTCTATTTATGAACTCTCAATTTAATTCCATTGATCAGAATGCCTAGCTTTAGGCCAGTACCAAGCTGTTTTGACCACTGTAGCTTTGTAATATACTTCAAAGTAAGGAAGTATGAGTCCTCCAACCTCGTTCTTCTTTTTCAAGATGTATTTGGCTATTTGGGTCTTCTTACCCTTGCAAATAAATTTGGTAATTGGTTTTTCCATGTCTGCAACATAGGTTGTTGGGACTTTGATTGGGATTGCATTGAATCTATAAATCAATTTAGTAGAATTGGCATATTAATGATATTTAGAGTTCCAATCCATGAACACAGGCTGTCTTTCTATTTATTTAAATCTTCTTTGATTTAGTTTAGCAATGTTTTCTGTGTACAAATCCTTTATATCCTTGGTTAAATTTTTTTTCCTAGATATTTTATTTTATTCTTTTAGTTGCTATTGTAAAAGGAATTTTTCAAATCAATTTCCTTCTCAATTTGCTCATTACTAGTGTATAGAAACACTACTGATATTTGTATATTGATCTTGTGTCCCACTACTTTGCAGAACTCATTTATTAGCTCTGGTAGTTAGCTATAGATTTTGGGGGGATTTTCTATATGTAAAATGATGTCATCTGCAAATAGTGAAAGTTTTACTTCTTCCTTTCTAATTTGGGTGCTTTTTATTTCCTTTTCTTGCCTAACTGCTCTAGCTAAAACTTCCAGCACAATGTTGAATAGTAGTGGTGACAGTGGGCATGCAATGAATGCGACTGAAGTATACATTTAAAATTGGTTAAAATGGGAAATTTTGTGTTATATAGATGTTGCCACAATTTAAAAACAAAGAAACACACAAATAGAACCCCAAAAACTAACTGGCCTCTGTTACACAGTCCCAGAGGACACCTCCTCTTTGAAGTTGTCACCTCTCTGTGTGATATTGTCTTTAATATTTGACACTGTTAATCTCAATACAGGTGGGCCAGCAAATCTGGTCCCTGAAGTCTGCTGGTTATAAAAATATTGCTGGTTCCATGGCCCAGAGCCTGATGTGGCCTGCAGCTGCCCAGGTCCCAGTCCTGGGGAGAATGGAAACCTTCTTCCTGGGGAGCCCTTGTGATTATTTTTAGACGGTCCTTGCCGGGATTGACTTATGGCTGGCGCAGTCACTCAGTGGTTAATGTCACTGACCCTCCTTCCATTGCTCAACCCTTCACAGCCTGTAAGTCAACTTTGTGGCTCTTTTCTGGAAGGTCTCCAAGTTTTCACTGTTCTGAACTCGGGGTGCTCCAAATGCCTGCGGTTTTCTCGATGGGGCTGTATCAAGGGGCTGGGACCTGTGGAATAAAGAAAGCCTTGTTCCCTTCCAGGCACACACTCTTCTCCCTCTTTGTATGCACTTGATGTATCCTACTTTTTTTTTTTAAATACTCGTTGTGGCTACCTTACATCACTTATTTATCCATGTTTTGCTTTTCACCGACACACCTAAACCTTTCCTGGAATCGTTGCTCTCCAGACATCTCCCCATTCTTTATACTACCACAACAGCTGGAATTAACCAACAGTGATGTGGCCTCCTCCTTTCCAGGGGACTTTGATGTGGCCATACGGTGAGCTTTTCCCAGGCAAAGACGTGTCTAAAACGGGGTTTCTTCTCAGCTTGGGAGAACTTTAGACCTAGTTCTCTTTGTCTTTGTCTATTATCACAGAATCTCTCTGGAAATGAGAAAAACTGAATTTTTATTTCAAAGCAAAAGAGGACCCCTCTTCCCTCAGGTTATAGATGAAAAGACAATCTACCTATAGCCCTTGTGTCACTTTCTCTCCAGTCTTCTCTGTCCATTTCTTTATATCATCTGATCTTTTTTCCTGCTCCTTGCAAATTACTCAGTAAAATCATGGAGTGTTAGAGCTAGAAGGACTATATATCTTGCTTTTTTATTTTAGGAACCAGGAATCTGAGCTCAGAGGAATCTGACTTGGCTGCAGTTGTGTTTGGTGACTAGTAGAACCCAAAAAGGATGAGCTTTCTTAGTCATTTGTCCAAGCAGCTAATAAACAATCAATGAATTGAGATGTGGGCAAGAACTCACTGGGCATTTTCCCCAAATGTCTCATCCTCAATTTATGAAGAGAGAATTTGTGTGATTTTCCTGTGCATGGCTGCTAGGCTTAAATTCATCATACCCGGCCTAGCCTCTGTGGAAAGGACTGTGGTCAAAAGCTGACTAATTCATCAATGGATTTATGATCTGTTCAGAGCCCACATAAGAAATGGAAAGAACCTTTGGCCGTTCTGTGACAACAGCAGGATTTATTTGGTACTAGATGGTTACCATAGAGCAACTCTGCAATTTGTTGTATATAAGGTCTTTGCAACGGTGGAATTTCAGACCTGTGGCATTATTGTCTTTGGAGAGATGGTGGAATACCCCACTCAATTATCAATTGTGCTTGGACAAGTCATAAATTCCAGCAGAGAAATGCGGAAAGCAAAATAGGTAGGTTTTCTTCTTGAACACACTGGCTTGTGTTTTTAATCCCTCTCCACCCCCTACTTGCATCCCACCAACTTTTCCATGTGGTTCCTGAGAGCATATTTTTTGACTTGCTCAAAAAACAGATTTTCTACGTAAGAAAACAAAAAAATAAACGTAGAAAATAAATACCACTGATGGCTGTTGTGTCAGGCTGCTCTGTGCCAAGGGCTGGCTTTGCTTCTTGGAGCCGGACATTATGGCCAGAAGTGGGCCGCTGGGCCCCTAGGCCATGGGCCTCCTGCATCTGCCCTCAGGACTCACCATTCCTTCTTTCCGGGATGTCTGGCCACAAAGGTATCACAGGCACTCCTTGTCGTTCCCAGGACAATTGTTTCTTTTACGTCAAAGGCCGCAATTTGGAAAAACAACATCAGGCTTCGAGGCTGCAGTTCATGTTTCCCAATGCTTTCTTTTGACAGCTCAACTCAATTTTATAACCATTGAGTTCCCTCCCTTTGATGCCTGTTTTCAGATATTCTTCCTTTTGGGGGACTTTTGACCTGTCCCTGGATGCTTCCAAACCTCAGCTGGATTATGGAATACCACGAGCCAGGGGCTCAGCTTTGTGTCTAGGGGACAGATTTCCACCTTGCAAATCTTTCCCAAATTAGCCTTTTGTGGACTAGAGACTGTGCAGCCTGGGAATGGATGCGTGGTCACTCTGAATCCCTCACGCTGTCCCAGATCAGGGTCCTGCCTGGGGTGGGGTGGAGGGGAGGACCTGGGCAGTGAATGTCCTGGGAGAAGGATGAGTGGTCTTTTCCCTTTGGTTTATAAGCACTCAGGCCTCGACCTATGCAGGGAGAGCTGGTTACAAGAGGAGTCCTAGAAGGAGGAGGCAACTCAGTGCCAAAGTGATGCTGTCAGAACGCGTTACTGAATAAGGACCATGGACAACCTGTTGTGGGGAGCTTCTCTGAACGGGCACTGTGGTCTCTTCCATTTGTCATTTGCCAAAGCATGGCTAAGAATGCAGGCTAAAGAATTTTCTAATAAGACTCAGAAGTATAGTTAAAATTTTTAATTACTCCTAAGTTGCTCTAGTTCAGGAGTACAGAGTATGTTCCACTTCAGAGACTCAAAAGCTGAGCATTGCCTCTTTCTCCAACTTCTTCTCTTTTGTTATTGCCAAGACTGGTTCTGCATATCATTTCCTAGGTTGACCTCAAAGAAATACACAGTAAAATCACCCCTCTAACTCTAAAAATGATAGCAGGATAGAATTTCAGAGCTGAAAAGGACGTGAAAATCACTCTATAAAACTGGTCAATTGGGGTTCAGGTCTGAGTGTGGAAATCCTGCATATATGATTAAGTACCTTACAAATTTAAGAATTGATATAAACTCACAAGTAGGGGATGCTTACAGGATTTTACTGATACTATGACGTCACTGTCCTATGGAATAATTCTGTCACCCTAGAAGGTATTTCTGGTGATTCTGCCCTGGAAGGATTCCTAGGTTCGTGGGCTGACTTGACATAGATAATTTCATATCTTTCTCATGGCGAGGTTTTCTCAACTCCAGGCCACAACCCTTGAGCACTGTGGGTCATGACTCAAAATTAAAAACAAAGCTTTCATTTCCGTTCCCACTGAGGCCAGAAATTCAGAGAAAACAAGGCAGGCAGACAGTTCCCTGGCAGCTCTTCCCTGACCTGTCCCAGAGTGTCTTTCATAGAGCCTGTTGAAGTGCACATTTTAACCATCAAAACTGTTTTCCAATTGTGGGGAGCCACACCCCATTTTCTCAGCAGAACAAAGCCAGCCTTTCATTCCCAAATGAGCGCTCTTCTGAAGGGGACACTGTTCTCTTTCTCTGCATGGGTGAAGGTCTGGGCGTGAAGAAATCTTTCAAATCAAGGCACCTAGGTTTGCCATGTTTGGAAAGAGAACTTCTGGTATCCCACAAACCCCATTCTTTTTGAAAATGAACAAATGAAGACTGAAACCCTGAGCCTGTGAACTCCATCTGCCGGTGGGGAGTTGGTCCGAATTCAACCGAGGCAGATCAAGGACTGGGCTCCCAGCTTATGAGCTTAAGCTTGCTTCCTGGTAGAGCACAGTTATTTCCTAAGATGCTGGTTTCCCAGGTAGAAGCCATTGCTCTTGTGAGAAGATCACTCCAGAGGTCTTGTGTTGGCTTTTCCTCTCACTTTGCTGCTTATAGCTTTAAACCGTGGGGGGAACTGTCAGCTCCTTGCGTTTTCTAGAAACCAGACTGTGCTTTTAAACATTTCCCAGGGGGGGCTCTGGGCTGCTGCCTGCATTAGCTGTGAGGTGACATGGGTTGGTGGGTTGACAAAGGGCCTGGGAACTTGGGTATTGTGAATTTTATAGTCCCAGCTCGACTCCTTCGGGTCTGGTAAGGGCCTCCGTTCCCACACCGCTGGAGAGGTGGGTTCGAGGATGGAAGCTGCCAGCCTACAAGGCTCCAGGGGTTTCCAGGCATGTCTTGTGTTAGTAGGTGGTTTCCATCCTATACACTGCAGGGCAAACCCAGGGCCTTCAACTAGTGCTGCCCTAAGTAAATGGTGCGAGTTGAGATACAATACGTTGAAAGGGATCAAGAAGAAGGGAACTCTCTGACTTCTCAGCCGTGGACCACAATTCCAAGTGCTCAAATGCTGAATCATACTGCCCTGCATTCTCCAGTCACTTAGGCCACCCCCCAGCCTAGAGCATTTCCACAACAAAGGTTTACACAGATGAGAAAAATCGACTCCGAGAGGGTGAATACGGTAATAAGGACACACTGCTGGTAAAGGTGGAGATTTGGCTCCAGGTTTGGAAGATCCCAAGGTGCCCACATTTTCTACTATGGGAACTGCCTTTCTAGAGACAGCAAAGATGTTTTCTGAACCTCCAAATCCAAACCCATCATCTGCTGAGGGAGCACATCATTCATAATTGACACTTTCCCAGAAAATCTGATTTAAATTACCATGCAATTATGGGCAAAGGGTAGACACTGAATCGTTTGCCAAAAGCCTCACAGTGTTGGGTCACGGTGCTTGCAGGAAGACCTGGGTGCCTCCCATTGAGAGTGAACAGTATGAGGCAGCAGGATAGGCCAATAAAAACCTTGATGAAAGGGAAATAACATTATTTCCTATTCAAAGCCATCTTCTCCCATTCCAGACAATGAAGTCCAGTGGAGATTTGAGGATGGTGAGAAGGGAGAGCTGGCCCAAGTGTGCTTTACTTTGGTTTGCTCTTGATGTAGAAACTAAGCAATGAAAATCATATAAATGAGAGAAGGAGGCAGGTGGGTGGCTGCAGCTCTCCACTGCCTCCCATGAGCCTCAAAGCCCTCATGCCCAATGTTCAGTGGTCTTGGCAGACTGCATGGTGTGAGCTGCCAGTTGGGAGAACACTGAACTATGCCCTCACTGCCTTTTCTATTTCCAGCTACATGACCACCCGGAAACAACAGTCACAACCATAGAAGGCAGTAACTCTGCTCCTCAGTCTTACAGGAGTGGTTTTTGAGGCTTCTGCTGTGCTAGCTCTGGGTCTGCCTCTCATTCTCCAGGCCTGCATAGGGGGTCTGGGAGCTGTCCGCTGATGTCCACTGGGCTTCCCACGATCACATACCTTAAGGAGACCTCACTTTTCACCCAGAGTTTGCTACCCAGGACCCTACAGTTTGGATGCATTTTTCAGACGTGTTTTGTCTGATTCGTATAGTGTTTCCAAACATTTTGAGTCAATATTTAAAAAATCAGGAATTAAAAAAGTTAAAACCTGTATTTTTAGTTTTTCTTCCAGAACTCTGAATATCTGGCAAGGTTGTGGCTACATTCCACTGACAGTGAGTGGTGGGACGCCCCCATAACCTAATGAAAGGTTTTAATGCATCTAGAGAAATTTTCTGATACTTAGGAAGGGGCTAGATGTGCCACAGCTGCTTGTCCTGCTCACCTTGTGCCTCTTTGCAGAGATGGACCTGCCAATTTATTTGAAACTAATTCCCATTAAACATTTGTATCATCTAACAATATATCTTGCTTTGATTGTTTGCTCACCAATTTGGCTTCAACACAGTATCACGTAGAATAACAGAAGTCATACAAATATCAGTAAATTGGTATTTGGTTATTCATCTTTCTCTTGTGGGCTCTCGGAGTACCAACTAAGTTAAATTTTTGAGCCCACGAAACTGAGCACCAGATCTCTGTACTGTGGTGGCCTCAGCTAGGTAAACTATCTTCTCAAACCCTTCGACCCCCTACCTCACTGTGTTCCTTCTTTGCAACATCTGCAACCTTGGGAGCTAGGGTCTTTTCAGGAGACCAAGGGGCCCAACCTGAGGCCAATTTGAAAGAGCTGCTTTAACTTGTGCTCACTCACAGGGCTGGGAAACCACCCCAGCATGATGCTTTCTATACTTCTATCGGCTGGTCAAGATGTTTAAGAAAAGAAAACAAATGTGAATATAGAACTGCTATTGAATGTATACTGAATGTTACCCCCATCTCCATGTTCAAACTGTATCCTGCTATGTGATAAACCAAGCTGGGCTTAGTGGCATAAAATAAGCATCCTATGATGCTGACAGCTCTGTGCACCCAGGTGTTGGGTGGGGTGCACCAGAGACATTTGTTACACAATATCTGGGGTGTCTGCTGGGAAGACTTAACTATCTGGGGTTGACTTCATATGGCTTGGTCTTCCTCACAGATGGCAGTCTTGGGATAATCAAATTTCTTACAAGGTGGCTTAGACTCCAAGAGCAAGTGTTACAGTGGACAAAGCAGTATCTGCTATGATTTAACTTTGAAATTTATTATTTTTATTGTTTTAAAAATATACATTCCAATACAGACTGGTATTAAATGAAAGTATTTTATCTTTCCCTTCATACCCCCATTTTTTCATAAGAGAAGTTTTAGGTTTACAGAAAATCATCTGTAAAATACAGAGTTCCCTTATACCACCCTATTATTAACACTAGCATTAGTGTGGTACATTTGTTATAATTCATGAAACATTGTTTTTATAATTGATGTTATCAACTGTAATCTATGGTTTAACTTAGGGTTCATTGTGTTGTACAGTTCCACAAGTTAAAAAACTTTTTTTAGCTAGTAACATATATACAACCTAAAATTTCCCTTTTAGCCACATTCAAATTTATAATACAATGCCATCAATTACATTTAAAACATTTTACTACAGCTACCACCATCCATTACCAAATTTTCTATCATCCCAAATAGAAATGCTGTGCATTTTAAGCATTAACACACTATCTCCTACTGCCACCTTGTCCCCTGTTAACCTATATTCTAGATTCTGATACTATGAGTTTGCTTATTCTATTTCATATTAGTGAGTTCATATCATATTTTCCCTTTTGTGTCTGGCTTATCTCACTCAACATGTCTTCAAAATTCATCCATATTGTTGCTTGTATCAGAATGTCATTCCTTTTAATGAATTTACAAGGATAATGAATATTGTGGCTGAATAATATTCCATTGTGTGTATATATATATATATATACATATATATGTATATACACATATACATATACATATATATTTAAATCGCATGTTGTTTATCCATTCATCAGTTGATGGACACTTGGATTTGCCTCCATCATTTAGAAATTGTGAAAAACTGCTATGAACATCAGCACTATTGTGCAAATATCTGTATGCTGGTTTGCAACTGTTATGTACCCCAGAAAAGCCATGCTCTTTTTCCATATCCAATCTTGTGGAGGCAGACCTATTGTTTAGGGCGGGACCTTTTGGTATTTCCATGGAGATGTATCTCTGCCCATTCAAGGTGAATCTTAATCTGCATACTGGAGTCCTTTAAAAGGAAACCATTTTAGAACAGCTCAGAGCCAACATGGACAGAGACATTGGGAGATTCAGAAAGAAAATGTTTCTGGGAAGCTTTTGGAAACCAGAAGCCAAAGGAAAGCAGAAATCAGCCATGTGCCTTCCCAGCTGACAGAGGTGTTCCATACATGACTTTTTGAGTCATGATATCTTTCTTTGGATGCCTTAGTTTGGACATTTTTATGGCCTTATAACTGCAAATGTGCAACTTAATAAATCCCCGTTATAAAAGCCAACCCATTTCTGGTATATTGCATTGTGGCAACATTAGCAAATTAGAACAATCTGCTGGAATCCCTGCTTTCTTTTGAGTAGATACCTAGTAGTGGGATTTCCAGGCCATATGATAATTCTATACATACTTTCCTGGAGAACCACCAAACTACCTTCCACAACAGTTGTACCATTGTACATTCCCACCAGGAGTGAATGAGTGTTCCTATTTCTCCACATCCTCTCCAACAATGTAGTTTTCTGTTTCTGTAATAGTACCCACTCTAGAGGGTGTGAAATGGTAGCTTATTGTGTTTTGATTTTTATGTCCCTAATAGCTAATGATGTTGAGCATCTTTTCACGTGATTTTTGGTCATTTATCTTCTTGGAGAAATGGCTATGCAAGTCTGTTCTAGTCCAGACAGTTTGTGCAGAGCAGGGCGGGGGCTGTTGCAAGACCAAAGTCATGCCAGGCATAGAAACAAATGTAGGGTTATTGGAACTTAATAATAGGAGAGATTCTCCAATGACAGGTGTTCCAGATGTTTAGCACTCCACAAAGTATGGGGGGAGCACAACGGGTAATAAATGATTTCCAAAGAAAGACATTCCATATAGTATGAGAACTTCAAGTCTCTAATATAAGCATTAAAGGGGCCTAAAACCTGTTGTTTTACTAAGATTAATGTTTAAGACTAAGATACAGTAAATTACATTTTTACATCTGTGGTTATGTTCCACCCCCTTTAGGGACATTGTTTACTTTCTCGACCTTTGTCTTTGGCTAGAGAAAGTTTGTTATGGGCAGTTTAGGAGGAAGCTCAGCCCTGGGCTAGCAGAACCCACCCCCCCGTAACAGGCTGCATTGACCATAGGACAGGAATTATGCCCACATACCACACCAGCAATATAAAACACAACAGAGTAGTGACAATTCAACACACAGAAGATAATTCTATAAAGAAATGCTGCCAAGGCTGAGTAAGAGAGTTAAACCAAGTAGAAAGGGGGTCAGCAGATAATTGATCAATTCTGCGTATGTGCTCGTGCATGCGATTTAAAGCTTGTGAAATATTATGTTGCGTGATCAGGAATATATACACAACATTGTATGTTTATAAGGGCACAGGTTCTACCTTGTAATGCAGTTAAAATGTCTAAAGCCATTCTCTTCTGTAAGACTACTTTTCACGATTGGGTGGTCTCATTTAATAATGTTATTGCTAATCTAGATTCATTAAGTGCCAGTTGTGTGGTTGACTAAACCTGTTGTGTGATTTTCAGTAACCTTTATATCTCCCCTTGGGGCAAGAATAGCCAAGGGATAAAACTGCCAGGGGGTGAGCTTCACTCAATATCATTTCCCAATTGCTAGGAGTTGTGGTAAAGAGTCATATAATGTGGCAGGGACATAAGGCTGTCCCCACGTATGGTGTCCTGTCCAATCCTAAGGCAAATAAGGCCATCCATATTGCCCACAAGTCCACAGACACCCCAGGAGGAGGCATGTGCTCCACGCTAACTGGAGGCACTTTGCCATTGGAAAAGACTATATTTTTGAAACTTAATGGTGACATTACATACTTCTGAGGGTAACTACCCCATGCTAAGATGTTCTATGTAGACAGGGGCAGTATGGTCTAAGATTACTACTTCTGCTGTCAGCCATCCTGTTCCATCTTGTACTACATACCCTAACACAGGCCAGGGCTTATTTACTTGTTCCTTCACAAGAGAAAAAATGTAAACCCAACTCTCATTATAAGATGGTAACGATTTCAGTTTTAAAAAAGAAAGTCTCACTACAGATGTGTCAGTGTGTTGAGTTCTGCCACATCAGCAGGGCATTCCACATAGTCCAGTTAGCAGGAGTTATGGTCCAGGGAAGGCTGGTAGCACCCAAAAATGGCAAGTCCATGTAAATCCAACACAGGGTTCCATTGTGAGCATGAGTTGCCACTGAAGCCCACTGTAGAAAGTTGTTTTCCAGGGCACTATGGGTGAAAAAATGCATATTTATGGGTAACCATAAGGAATAAATCCTGTTAATTTACTAATATACATCCAAGAGTTCCATTGGTAGATGGTAAGGTACTAGGCAGAAAGACATTGTGGAGAGGTTTTATATACTACATATTCTCCCCCTATAAATCTTGAGAGTTCTCCACTGTGACATTAATCATTAGTCTAGGCATAAGAAGGGCCCACATAGTTATACATAAGGTTCCCATGGGAACAGGAGTACCCAGATTGGTGACAGAAATTTTAACAGGCATTTTTTTGTATAACTTGTGATCTTATTACAATATTTTGGGTGACAGATATTTCCCAGGGGTTAAGATTCCCAAGTAGTGTGGTTGCATAGGTCAGCACCAAGGCCAAAGTACCTAATTTTCTTCAGTTTGTATAGTCTGAGACATAGGTAACAATAAATTATTATTATTCCCCTTTTTAGGCTGTAAAGTGGCTGGCGCTTTAATTTGTATCCTTAGCACTCACCTGGACCCCGTCATTAGCATTTCAGTAGGAACTGGGGCTACAGCTCCTGGTGTGGCCGTTTAGGTGGGTTGGGGCTGATAAAACCTTTTAGTCCATTGTTGTAAGAATTTCTTATCATCTTTCAGCAGTTCCTTTAAGAGACCTTTCATTCTTTCTGGGAGACCTGAACCTATGGGGCTTTAGGGGAGATGAAAAGGCCACACTACATGATAGTCCATAGCCATGCTTGGGCCATTTGTCTAGTGAAGGGGGTTCCCTGATCACTGTTTATTTGTGTAGGTATTCCTTGAGGGTGCTTACCTTTTCTAGGAAGTGGATGGTTGCTTTTTAGAAAAGCTAACAGAAGTCCCATGGCACTATCTACCATGGTAGATGCCATTTCTAAGAGAAGAAAGGAGCCGATATAGTCTACTTGCCACTGGGTCACTGGACCCTGTGATCAGTTGATGTGTCCCATCAGGTGGGGCAATCAGTGTGGTCATCATAGGGAGCACTATGGGCCCTCCCATGTGATGTTTATAAGTTATTGTCACATGATGGGTAGCTGGGACTGCTGGGTTAAACAGCATAATGTTTGATACCCTTGTGTCTGTTCTTTTGGTGAAGCCACTCAGATGCTTCTCAATTTTCAGTTGGGTGTTCCAGACTCAAGTGAGGGTATCTGCCACAATGTTTCCAGGTCATGTGTTAAGAGTGTGGACAGGGACATGATACAGTTATCTCTTGTCTCTGGTAGGCATCCCAGATGTCTTACTACAGCTCTTGTCCTTATGGGGAGTGACCGATGACTGTTCATTATTCTTGTTTCCAGGTTGCCATCCAGGTTGTGAAGTCTTTGTAAACAGTCCAGCTGTTAGACAGTTAGCATGTATCCTGGTTTATGTACTATTACTATCCATACAGCTCTTAATTCATTCCATTGACTGCTTTGCATAATATCAGTCTCCCACCATATGGTGTCAGTTCTAGGTTGTACCACCACAGCTGACCATGTGGAGGCCACTCACAATAATAACTCAGGAATTGTTCCTGTGCCCTCTATAGTGAGTATTTCAATAGCTATTTCAGACGCAGCAATCTTTGCTGTTGGATCTTCTACATATGACCCTGGTCCTAAAATTTCATGCATCTTGTCACTAAGAAAGCTATTGAAAACACTGTATTACAACAAATAAGCTTTCTACTTTAATAAGGTAGTTAATTGCACACTGCCAGAGTGTGGCTTATTGGCTGTGTCCATAATCCATCCCTATATAGGGAGGGTGGTCCTCAAGATGACAGGGCATTTCTGCATCAGACCTTCCACTTGCAATAGAGCATTATATGCAGCACACAGTTGCTTTTCTAAGGGACTAGGTCTTAATTCTGCCTCTTTCCAAAATTGTGACCAAAACCTTAGGAGTATTCATTTGGAATGCTACTTCTGCCAAAAACCAACACTCATGCTAGCCACATCCAATTCACAGGGTAAATCAGTCTCTACACCCTCCAGTGATTATGCCTATGCTACTGCCCCTTTTCTTTTTTAAAAGAAGCCTACTGGAGGTCACCCCATTTCTATGTATGACCTTTTCCAATTAGCATATACAATAGTTTTGATATTTGAGATAAATGGCAAATGAAAGGTGTATCAGTCAGGGTTCTCTAGAGAAACAGAATCAATAGGAGATATCAGAAAATACAAGATTTATAAAACTGTATCATGCAACCATGGGAATATAGGAGTCCCAAATCCATAGGCAGGCTATGAAGCTGGCAATTCCAATGAAGGGGCTCAGAGAACACCACAGGAGAGGCTTACTAGCTGAAGAGAAAGTGAAAAGTCTCTCTTCTCCCTTAAAAGTCTGCAACTGATTGAATCAAATCCAAGCAATTGGATTATCTTGTTTGTGGGAGACACACCCTAAGTTGATCATAGATGTAATCAGCCACAGCTGCAATCAACTGACTGATGATTTAACAAACCAGGCTTCTGGCTTATCAACCAGCCACAAAATAGCCTTGCAGTAACAGGCCAGTGGTGGCCTGACCAGACAACTGGGCACCCTCACCTGGCCAAGTGGACATCAGAACATAACCATCACAAAAGGTCTCCAACATCCTAGTAGTCCTAGAAAGATCATTAACTTCTTTGGCATATGCAACATAGGAAAACATTTTACCTTACCAATTGCTGCAGAAGGAATAGTTTTTGTCTTACCTGACCATATAACACTCAAGAATTTGACAGAGTTGCCAAGGCCTTGAAGCTTGTCAGGCTTGACGGCCCATCCCTAGCTCTCAAATGGGCTGCTAACATTTCTGACACCTCTTTTAGTACTGAAAGAGAACTGTCAGTTAATACAATATCGTCAATATAATGAAATAAAGCCACAGATTTGGGTTTCTCCCAATTGGTCAAGTCTTTTGCCACTAGGCCATGGCAAATGGTTGGGTGCTGTAAATAGCCATGTGGCAGCATGTTGAAAGTCCTTTGCTGTTCTTCAAAAGTGCAGGTGAAAGCAGGTTGGCTCACTTCATCTAAGGGACTACTGAAGCATTAGATAAATCTAAAAGAAAATGACAATGACATAAATGAGTGCTAAGAGCTGCTGCATAGAAATGTGGCATTACTTTAATTTGTAGTAATCTACAGTCATGTGACAGATTCTGTCATGTTTCTGTACTGTCTACACAGGACTGTTAAATGAGCTATAGCTTGGTACTAATATTCACACTCTTTCTAGTTCCTTAATGGTTGTAGAAATCTCTTGATGCCCCCCCCCCCAGGACATTGTTTAGTGATTATAATCCTCTGAAGTTGTGGTACTTTTACAGGGGGTCATTTTGCCTTCTCCTTTAAGATTGTTTTCACTACTCTACACTGGAGGTAGAATTCTCCTATGGTAGTTTATAATGTAGAATTTAAGAGAAGATAAATTTCTAATATATATTCAAGTGTAGAGAAATATATACAGTGTATTCCTGGGAAGAGGGCAATCCCCCAATTTGAAAGATCAAATTATGCCATTTGGTTCTGATTGTCTTTCTCCCAAAGCCATCTTTGGCCAGCACAGCTCTGTTAAATTGGGCTACATTTCTATAAATTAGAGTACATTCAGCCCCCACCCCCACCCTGTATCTACTACTGCCAACGTTCTCTCTAACTAGTAAATAGTTAACTTTATGTGTGGCCTCCAATCCCCAGGGTCCCTGGTTATTGCTTGTACCTGGGAGGATGGATCCTTCCCCTATAGGAAAAGGCACTTGCCAAGTCTCCTCCAGGGGTGTGAAGGGTTCTTGTGCTCTGGGCTCTCGTACTCTGAAAGGGGTTTCTTAGCCAGACTATATCCCCCCTCAGCTGTTTGAGGATTTATTTTAGTAAATTTTTTGTCTTTGAGTAATTTTCTCAACAATTTAACTAAAACAGCATTTGGTTGGTTTATCTATGGGTTCTAGTTCTGTCCCTGTGGCAATGAGATCAGCCCACATTTGCTTATGTGAGACCTGATTAGGGTAGTCATGCTCTCAATAAGTTTTTCCATGGCCCTCACTGCTATTTTTTGGAGCCCCTCAGTTTCTCTGGGATCTGC
Source organism: Tamandua tetradactyla (assembly GCF_023851605.1). Lineage (NCBI taxonomy): Eukaryota > Metazoa > Chordata > Mammalia > Pilosa > Myrmecophagidae > Tamandua > Tamandua tetradactyla. The sequence continues at coordinate 3,133,393 of NC_135351.1, read as the reverse complement.
TATGGTTTGAGCTGCTCTCAAAATGGGCTATCCTACTAGAGTACTCAAAATGGACATGAGGGGTCCATAAAAATGGTTAGGAGCAGTATGCAAGATGGTGTCTTTCATCCTTGCTGTAAAAGTTTCATTGTTGGGGCCTGCAAAATTCACAGAATATATTGTATGCTTCATCTGAAGACACTACAAAATATCTTGCAATTCTTCCATAGATTGCCAATTTAGAGTAGTATATGGAATAGCTCCCTCATTGGGCCTGGCATACAGCTATTAGCCAGGCTAATAAAGATATAGTTTCTACCTGATTTAGGGTGGCATACAGGTACTGGCATAAGGATGGGTACATTGCAATAGATGCTAATTTACTAATTTACATCCCAGTTAATATATCACCCTCAGCTCCTGTGTCCCATAATTGTAAAAGCCAATCAGGTAATGACTCCCTGATTTTCTGCCTATAACACTGCTTGAGGTCACCTAAGTCAGCAGCAGTATAATCTCATAGTAAAATGGAGTTTCTGCATTGGAGATTGTAAATTCTGAGGGTCCACCCCAGTAGGTTGCCCCTGTGCTGCTTTTATTTTTGCTGTAGCACTAGCACTGGGCATACTTGCCAGGTAATTCCTCTTCCTCTACTTCCCGTGTCTCTTCCTTTTCCTGCTTTTCATCATCAGATGAAGAATCTATGGGATCTCAAGCCTTGTGGTCCCACCCTGTATTATTTGGTATTCTCTGGACTCAAAATCAGGGTGATTTTTGATGGTGAGCTAGAGCACATCTACAGCTAATGTTTCTATCTGATCATCCACATGACATAAGTGCTCAGTTAAAGCATCCTTCACGTCCACTTGAGTGAGCTGTGTGTCCCTCTCTAACTTTAATTCTTCCTCTAGATGGCAGGCTCTTGTTTTTGCCGCCTGCTGTGCCTTTGTGGCCATACATAAGGCTCCAAAAGGGGCCAGGCTGTGGCTGCCACTACGTGGCATTCTCTTTGCTAAGATTTAGTTGTCCTGCTATCTGTTGAAAACAGTTCTCAGGGTGTCCCCATATTTTCACAGTGGTCCCCGTGCATCCAGAAGAGAAGCCATCTCTTCCCACATGGATGATGTAGGCTAACCTGGGAGTCACTCTGGTGGGCCTCCCTCCCCCAGACCCATGCTTACTGCTGCTGGCAGTGTCTTATCTCCTAGCTGGCTTGCCAATCGTTCTGGCCCAGATTGAGTTCGTGCAGAGCATGGGCTGGGGCTGCTGTGAGACTGAAAAACACACCAGGCTCAGAAACAGACATAGGTTTATTGGGATTTATGAACAGGAGAGGTTCTCTGGTGGCAGCTCCTCTGGCTGCTTAGCACTCTGCAAGGTACAGGGGGAGTTCAAGGAGTCATATATGATTTTAGAACAAAGACATTCCATATAGTATGAGGACATCAGGTCTCTTGTATAATCATTAAAGAGATCTAAAATGGGATGTTTTACTAAGATTAATAAGATATTATGGTCTTCAGATTTAGTCCTAAGACTAAGATGTAATCAGTGCCATTTTAAATCTGTAGTTCCATTCTTCTCCTTTCAAGGAGATTGTTTACTTTCTTGACCTTTGTCAGATAGAAAGGTTTGTTATAGGCTGTTTAGAAGGGGGCCAAAGCCCTGGAATACCACAAAATCTTTTTCCCATTCAGATTTTTTTGTTGTTGTTGAGTTGGAGAATTACTTTATATATTCTGGATATTCAACCCTTATCAGATATGTAGTTTCCAAATATTTTCTCCCATTGTGTAGATTGTTTTATTTTCATGATAAAGTCCTTTGATGCATACAGATTTTAAAATTTTGATGCAGTCCCATTTTTCTATTTTTGTGAATAAAGCCTTCAAAACTATTGCCTAACACAAGGCCCTGAAGATGCTTCCTCATGTTTTTTTTTCTAGGAGTTTTATAGTTCTGGCTCTTCTATTTGCATCTTTGATTTTGAGTTGATTTTTGTATATGGTACGAGGTAGGGGACTGTCTTCATTCTTTTGTAAATGGAGCTCAGTTTTCCCAGCATCATTTGTTGAAGAGACTTATTCTTTCTAGTTGGGTGGTCTTTGCCTCCTTGTCAAAAATCAGTTGGCGATAAATGTGAAGGCTGATACCTGAATGCTCCAATTCAATCCAGTTGTTCTTAGATGTCTGTTCTTGTGCCAGTACCATGCCATCTTTTTTTTTTCTTTAACTTTTTTTATTGTATAGTGTAACATATACACAAAACAAAGAAATAAAAAAGCATTAGTTTTCAAAGCACTCTTCAACAAATAGTTAAGGACAGATTCCAGAGTTTGTGATGGGCTACCATATGATCTTTTCATATTTTTATTTCTAGCTGCTTCAGAATATAGGAGGCTAAAAGACTTAAATATTTATCATCACAATCAACTTTTCTTCCTTCTTTTTTTTTGAGAAAAATAACACATATACAAAAAGGCAATAAATTTCAAAGCCCAGCACTACAATTAGTTGTAGGACATATATCAGAGTATGACATGGGTTACAATTCCACAATTTTAGGTTTTTACTAGTATCTGCTCTAAGATACTGGAGACTAAGAGAGATATCAATTTAAGGATTCAGCATTCATATTGATTTGTTAAATCCTATCTTCTATGTATAATTCCACCATCACCTTTGATCTTTCCATTCTTCTCTTTAAGGGTGTTTGGACTAGGGCCATTCTAACTTTTTCATGTTGGAAGGCTCTGTCACTAATATGGGGTAGGGAGATGGAACTAGCTGATGTTCTGGAGAGGCTGGGCTAGGTTTCAGGATTTATCTGGACCAAGGACCCATTTGGAAGTTGTAGGTTTCTGGAAATCTATTCTAGCACATGGAATTCTTGTTCCACATTCCTTGTGGAATATTTTTTTATTTTTAATTTATTATTATTATTATTCTGCATGGGCAGGCACCAGGAGTCAAACCCAGGTCTCCAGCATGGCAGGTGAGAACTCCGCCTGCTGAGCCACCGTGGCCCTCCTTGTGGAATCTTATATATTGCCCTAGGTGTTCTTTAAGGCTGGCTGGAATGGTCCTGGATGAGGGGGTTGGTAGTAGGTTATGATAGGTAGCAATGTCTAACTGAAGCTTGCATAACAGCAACCTCCAGGGTAGCCTCTCCACTCTATTTGAACTCTCTCTGCCACTGCTACTTTTAGTCACACTTCCTTTCCCCCTTTTGGTCAGGATGGAATTGTTGATCCCACAGTGCCAGGGCCAGATTCACCCCTGGGCATGCTGCTTTGATTATTGTGGCTTTGTAATAAATGTTAAGATTGGGAAATGTGAGTTCTCCAACTTCATTTTTCTTTTTCAAGACGGCATTGGCTATTTGGGGCCCCTTTTGATTGGGATTGATTTGCATTTGTAAATCACTTTGGGTAGAATTGTCATCTTAACAATATTTAGTTTTATAATATAATCTTATAATATTTATAAGTTTTCCAATCCATAAACATGGAATGTCTTTCCATTTATGTAGGTCTTTAATTTCTTCTAGTGATGTTTTGCAGTTTTCTGTGTACAAGTCCTTTACCTTTTTTGTTGCTATTTGATTCTTTTGTTGCTAATACAAATGGAATTTTTCTTGATTTCTTCTTCTGATTGGTCAGCAACACTGCTGATTTTGGGTGTTGATATTGTACCCCATCACTTTGCTGAATTCATTTATTAGCTCTAGGAGCTTTTTTGTGGATTTTTCAGGATTTTCTGTATATATGATTGTGTCATCTGCAAATTGGAAATGTTTTACTTCTTCCTTTCCAATTTGGATGCCTTTTATTTCTTTTTCTTGCTTAATTGCTCTAGCTAGAATTTCCTTTACAATGTTGAATAACAGTGGTGTGAGTGCATGTCCTTGTTTCGTAGCTTGTCTTAGTGGGAAAACTTTCAGTCTTTCACCATTAAGTATGATGTTAACTGTGGGTTTTCCATCTATGTCCTATATCATGTTGATGAAGTTGCCTTCCATTTGTAGTTTTTAAAAATGGTTTTATCAGGAAGTACTGCTAGATTTTGTCAAATGTCTTTTCTGTACCAGTTGAGATGATTGCGTGTTCTTATTTCATTCTGTTAATCTGGTGTGTTACATGAATTGATTTTCTTATGTACACATGGGATAAATCCTACTTGATCATGGTGCATAATTCTTTTAGTGTGCTGTTGAATTCAGTTTACTAGTAGCTTGTTGAGGAGTTTTGCATCTATATTCATGAAAGATATTGATCTATAATTTTGTTTTCTTATGGTATCTGGCTTTGGTATGAGGGTGATGCTAGAAATGAGTTGGAGAGTTGTCCCTTTTTAGAACAATTTGAGCAAGATTGTTGTTAATTCTTCTTGGAATCTGTTTTGGTTTGCCAAAACTGCTAGAATGAGATATGCCAGAAATGGAGTAGCTTTTAGTAATGGTACTTATTAGCTTGCAAATTAACAGATCCAAGGCCATGAAAATGTCCCAATTAAAGCATATGATTGTTTTTGTATTGTCCCATATTGAGTTCCTTCTCATTTTCTTTTGGATATATATTTTTGTATATTTTCCTTGTGGTTGCCATGGGGTTAAAATTTAACATCCTGGGCGGGCCACGGTGGCTCAACAGGCAGGAATGCTTGCCTGCGATGCCAGAGGACCCGGGTTCGATTCCCGGTGCCTGCCCATGTAAAAGAAAAAAAAGAAATTTAACATCCTAAATATATAATAATCATATGTGATTTTATACCAACTTGACTTCAAAAGCATCCACATTCACTGTGGCTACACCTTTCCATTCCCCCTCCTTTTTATTTTCTACAAATTATATCTTTGTATACTGTATGTCAAAAGACATAGATTTTTCATTACTTTTTAAGCATTTGCATGTTGACATCTAGGAAATATGAAGTGGTGTCACATACCAAAAAAATATAATACAATAGCACTGGCATTTATAATTACCCATATGGTTATCTTTATTGGAGCTATTCATTTCATTATGCTGCTTTGAGCCACTGTCTAGTGCCCTTTCCTTTCAGGGTGAAGAACTCCCTTTATCATTGCTTGTAGGGCAGGTCTCATGGAGCTGAACTCCCTCAGCTTCTGTTTAGCTGGGAATGTTTTAATCTCTCCATCATTTTTGAGAGAAAGCCTCACCAGATACCAATTTTTTTTTTTTTTTTTAACATGGGCAGGCACTGGGAATCGAACCCAGGTCCTCGGGCATGGTAGGTAAGCATTCTTACCTGCTGAGCCACCATGGCCCGCCCAAATACCGAATTTTTGTCCAGGAATGATTTTTTCTCACCACTTTAAGTATTTCAATCTGCCACCTTCTTGCCTATGGATTTTGATAAGAAATCAGCACTTAATCTAGTTGGGACCCCCTTATACATAATGCTTTGCTTTTCTCTTAGAGGTTTCAGAACTTTCTCCTTGTCCTTTTTATTTGACAGTTTGGCCAGTTTGTGATGGGTCATATTTCTCTTTAAGTTGTCCTGTTGAATGTTTTCTGGACTTCTTGGGTATGCATATTTATATCTTTTATTAAGTTTGGGAAGTTTTCTATCATTGTTTCTTGAATATTTCGTCTGCCTTTTTCTTTCTTCTCCATCTGGGGCTCCATAATGAGTATATTGGTATGCTTTTTGTATCCCACAGGCCTCTTAGGCTATTTTCACCTTTAGAAGTCCTTTTCTTTCTGCTCCTCAGCTTAACTCACTTTAATTGTCTTGTATTCAAGTTCACTGATTCTTTCTTCTGCTAGCTGCAATCTGCTGTTGAAACCTCCTGCTGTTGAAAGGTTTTCATTTCAGTTATTGTGGTCTTTATCTCCAGCAATCCTCTTGGTTCCTTTTAAAGATTTCTCTTTATTGAGATTTTCATATTGCTCATTCAGTGTCTTCCTGAAATGCTTTGGTTCTTTCTCTGTATTTTCCTTCATTCCCTTGAGTGTAATGAAGATAATTTTTAAAGTCTTTGTTCAGTATGCACACAGCCTGGCTTTGTATCCAATAAGTGACATGACAGTGGTTTTCTTGAGTGTCAAGAGCAACAAAACAAAGAAAATCTAAACAGAAAATACTTTCACCATCTTTGCAAATTGGCTTTGTGTTGGCTGGTACTTTCCTTCAGATTTCAGCCTTCCTATGAGGAAGGTTAGTCCAATGTGAATGCTAAGTACAGGGTCCTCCTTGCCTTTACTGAGCCTGTGTCTTTGCTCTGGGTTTGTGCTCACTAGTGGACTCAGAAGTTTCCCTGTTTACAGTTATTTAAATGTCCCCTCTACTGCCCAGTAAACAAAACTTCTCCCTCTCCCAGCTGTTCCACTGCAGAACCTACAGAATCTAAGCCTTTATGCCAGGATGCCAGCCTCAATTGCTTTTTATACTGCTTTCTTTGTCTTAAGCTGCTTTTTCCTGGAAGGCAAATTCTGGATGGAGAGGGCATGCCAGAAAGAAGTATCCCAAGTCACTCTTTCCCAGCTGGAATAAGCCCAGGGACTCACAAAAGGGGTGCAGGCCAGCTCCAAACTGTCCTGTGGAGGGGATATGATAAGGGTCAGAAAGGGTGTCAAGAGCTTCTTCCTTGGTTTTCTAAAGCTGCACTTTCTTTATTTGGCACCTGCTCAGCAAACACAGCCTTTTAACGGTCGCCTGCAGCTCTGAGGAAGTGTACTATCATTAAGCCTCCACTACTGCCTTGTCCAGGCCACCCTCAGAGTCAGGGCCCCAGTGACCCAAAGTAGCTAATCAAAAGCAATCAGCAGGGTGGGCCACAGTGACTCAGCAGGCAGAGTTCTCGCCTGCCATGCTGGAAACCTGGGTTCGATTCTCGATGCTTGCCCATGCGAAAAAAATAAAAATAAAAAAAAGCAGTGATCAGCAATTGGACTATATCCTGTCCCCCCAGATCTTGGGGAGCTTGATTTTGATGCCTCTTTATGGAACCAGTGAGTTGTACCAGTGGCAGCTCAAGTGGGAACTGGGCAATAGAGCAGAGAGAGTCTTTCACTGGAATTTAATGCATTCAACAGGTTCTTCTTTCCACTCTTCTCTGGATGCTACACTGTGTTCTGGTGGAGGGACTGATTCCTGGAGCCTCCTATTCCACCATCTTCCTACAATTCTCCCTTCCATCACCCTTTTGTATTCAATTTCTTGAATATTATTTCTTAAAAGTTATTATGTTTAAAAGAGGATGCACAATTAATACACTTCTAAAATAGTAGTATGAGGAACTTATTCAACTTGTCCCCTAGCAAAACAACCATATTTGGTGAAAATTATTTTTTAAAATTTAAACATCTCTGGAAATTGTCCTTAAGATCATATGGCAAATGAAGAAACATTTATTCAATTAAATCTATTAAATCTTGATAAAAACAGCAAGGCTCTGTGGCACTCAAAGCACAACCTGCTCTCCCCATCAGCTCAGAATTTGGAAGATATTCTCCAGATGGAAGTGCCTTAGAAGATAGAGCTTTTTCTCCTACTATAACATTTCCCTGTGAGAGGCAGAGTACCAGGATTTCTCAGTTCCTCCAGTTCTGTTTTGTGGAGGCTAAATTCCAAATGAGAGTAGCCAACAAGTTGGAGGCTCCCATCCTTCTTGACTCCCACTCACAGACCAGGAACGCTACTCCAGGCATGGGAGGTCAAGAAAATTGGGTCCCCATTGCTCTAGTTTACAATCTGCATGTAAGGTAGAGGTTCTATGCTAGGAGAGGAAGGCTGAGAAGATCAGAGATTGCACCTCCTGGAACCCTGCTCATAAAACAGAGTGTCACTGTGAGAGAAGATGGCTATTGTCCATACCCTTAGCTCCAGAACAGTGGCTTGGAGATTTTTTCAAGAGGAGAGACAGGCCATAACAGAGAGCTTCAAATCTCTCCCCAAATTAACAATCTCTATTCAGAACAGAGTGATGGGAAGTTCAAGTCTAAGAATGCGCCTTGAAAACACTGGAGAATTTGGTGGTGATTAATGAAAAGGAGGCTGGTAGCCTCATGAGAGATATAAGCTAAATTGTAGGCCAACTAGTTTGCCAGAGAGAACCAGAGAGACAGCTAGAGAGAACCATCCTGGAGTCTGAACAAATCTCAAGGCTGGTTCCAACAACTGCCACTGCTAAGGAGCCCATATTTAACTGAATCAGACCGTGTAAATATGTATGCATTGTCAAAATCAGCAGAACAACCATCCAGCAATTAGTGGAACCTAACAGTTTGGTATGTATCAACAAAGGCAGACTGTTTGACAGAGGAATACAGAAAATAGAAAGTGAAAGAGAACCCAGCTGAAATTACTGTCATTCCTGGATGACTTTGTATGCCCAAAGCTGAGCCTTCTAAGGAAGAGCATCTGAGGGTTCAAACTGGAGGCAAACAGACTTCCCTAAAATAGGCCAAACAAATCACTAAACAGGCAAACAAGCAAACAATCATACAATCCCCCAAGGGAGGGATGGATATGTATCCAAACTTGTTACAATATATTATGTAAATGTCCAGTTTAAGACACAATTTATGAGGCATGCAAAGAAAGAGAAAAGTGTGATACATATACAGGAAAAAGCAGGCAACAGAAGCTGCCAGGGAGGGTCCAGATGTCAGATTTAGAAGACATAGAATTCAGACATTGTAAGTGTGTTCAAAGAACTGAAGGAAACCATACTTAAGAAAGCAAAGTAAGGATAATGGTAATATTCCATCAAGTAGAGAACATCAGTAAAGAGAAGGAAATTAGAAAAAAGATCTACAGGATAAATTTGGCATTGACAAGTACAATAACTGAAATGAAAAATTCACTAGAGGAGCTCAACAGTAGATTTGAATTGGCAGAAAGAAGAATCAGCAAACTTGAAGATTGATATAGATTATGCAATCTGAAGAACAGAGAGACAAAATATGAAGAAAAATGAGCAGAGCTTCAGAGAAATGTGGAATGCCATAAAGCACACCAACATACATGTAATGAGAATACCAGAAGATAAGGGATCTGGGAAAACGTTCAATGCAAGAATAGCTGAAAACTCCCCCAATATAATGAAAAGCATTAATCTACAGATCCCAAAGTCCAACATATGGCAGGTAGGATATATGCAAAGAAAGCTTCACCTAGACACATTCTTTTGAAAATGTTGAACCTCAAAAGAATTAATAACTTACTTCTCATCAGAAAAAATGGAGGCCAGAGGGCAATCAGGTGACATATTCAATGTGCTAAGAGAAGAAAAGTAAATTAAGAATCTTATATCTAGCAAAACTCTCTTTCAAAGGAGAAGACAATATAAAAATATTCCCAGATGAACAAAAACCAAGAGATTTTAGTTCAAGCAGACGTGTCTTATGAGAAATACTAAGGGAAGTTCTTCAGTCTGGGAGCAAGTGACCCCATAAGAAAATTTGAGTTTACAGGTAAAACAAAGAGAACTGATAAACACCATTATGAATTATAAAAGACATAGAAATGAATATTCTTTTATAGGTTTAAAAATAAATTGTATATACAATATTTATAATTGTATTGGTGAGACTATACTATATAACATACCTGACAAAAACAGTACAAAGGAGGTAAGTGGGGGCAAAGCTGTATTGAAATAAGGAAATGACACCAATTGGTAACTGGAATCCACAAAAATAAATAGAGAGAACCAGAAATGGTAAATAAGAAGGTTAATATAACAAACTCTTTAATATAAACTTGTTTCTTTTCTTCTCTGAGCTCGGTGGAATTAAGTTAGTGTAAATCTGAAGTATATTCTAATAAGATATATATGGTAAGTCCTAGAGAAACTGCTAAGAAAGCTAAAAAAAAAACAGTTAAAAATCACTAAAAGAAATAAAACGTTACACTGGAAAATACTGACTTAATGCAAAAGAAAACAGTCAAAATGGAATAGAAGAAATAAAAATATATGACATATATAGAAAACAAAAAGCAATATGACAGCTGTAAATCCAACTGTTAATACATTAGTAAACTATTAATAACTAATAAACATATTAAATGTAAATAGATTAAACAATCCAGTTCTAAAGGCAGAGATTGACAAGCTATATATAAAAAAATTCCCACTGTATGTTGATTATAGGAGATACACTTTAGATTCAAAGATACAAACAAGATGGAAGTAAAAGGATGGAAAAATATATACCATGCAAATAGCAACCATATGAAAGCAAGAGTGACCATACTAATATCAGACAAAATAGACTTTACAACAAAAAATGTTAGTAGAAATAAAAAGAGACATTCCATATTGATAAAAAGTCAACCTATTAGTAAGGTATAATAATTATAAACATATATGCAGCTAACTAAAGAGCTCCCAAGTACATGAAGCAAAAACTGACAGAATTGAAGGGACAAATAGACAATTCAAAAATAACCATTGAAAACTTCAACATCATACTTTCAATAGAGGATAGAATGACTAGGCAGAAGATAAAAAGGAAATAGAAGACTTAAACAACAATATAAACCAACTATACCTAACAGACAATATAGAATATTCCACCCAACAACAGAAGATACACACTTTTCAAGTGAACATGAGACATTCTTCAGGATAGAACATTTGTTAAGTCATAAAACAAGCATCAATGTATTTTTAAGGATTGAAATCATACAAAATATGTTCTCTGACTACAATGATATGAAATTAAAAATCAATAACAGTAGAAGATTGGGGCAATTCACAAATATGTGGAAATTAAACATACCCCTAAGTAACCATAGGTCAATAAGAAATCCCCATAGGCTGAGGGAAATTAGATAGTACTTTGAGATGGATGAAAATGAAAATACTGTACACTGAAACTTATGGGATGCAACTAAGGCAGTGTTTATAGGAAAATTATAAGCTGTAAATGTCTACATTAAGACAAAGAACCCAAATCAGCAAATTGACCTTCAACCTTAAGACACTGGGAAAAGAAGAGCAAACTAAACCTAAAATAAGCAGAATGAAATAAATAGTAAAGATTGGGTTGAAGGTGAAACAGAGAAGAGAAAAACAATAGGGAAAATCAACAAAACTTGAAGTTGTTTCTTTGCAAATATTTAGCTAGACTGAACAAGAAAAAAAGAGAAGATGCATATTACTAAAAAAAGGAATGAAAGAGAGGACAATACTACTACTAAATAGAAATTAAAAGAATTATAAGGAAATCTATTAATAACTGTATGTCAACAAATTTGTTAATAGATGAAGTAAGCAAATCTCAAGAAATATCAAACTACAAAAATTGACTTCAGGAGTAATAGACAATTTCATCCCCAGAGAACCTCTTTTGTTGCTCAGATATGACCTCTTTCTCTATGACAACTCTGCAGGTAAACCCACTGCCCTCCAATGAACCTGGCCATGATATCATGGGATTAAGAAAGCCTTCTTGACCAAAATGGGGAAGAGGTATGCAACAGAATAAAGCTTCAGTGGATGAGAGATTTAAAATAGAGCTGAAAGGTCATTCTGGAGATTATTCTTATGCAGTGGATATATATCCCCTTTCAGTTTTTGGTGTATTGAAATAGCTAGAAGGAAATACTTGAAGCTGATGAACGGTAGTCCAACAGTCTTAACTCTTGAAGATGAATGAATAACTTTAGAGTTTTTAAGGTGTGACCATGCAATTGTGAATACCTTGTGACTGACACTCCCTTTATTCAGTGTATGGACAGATGTATAAGAATAAACTGACAAAAGTAAATAAATAATAGGTGAAAAGGGGTGTGGGATGTTTTGGGTGCTCTTTTTCACTTTTATTTTTATTTTAATGCTTTTTGAGTAATGAAAATGTTCAAAAATTGATTGTGATAGCAAATGCACAGCTATACGATGATACTGTGAACCACTGATTGTACAATTTGGATGGTTGTGTGTTGTGTAAATATATAATATATCTCAATAAAATTGCATTTAAAAATTAATAAAGAAAGGAAGAAACCCATGGTAAGGATTTAGACTCAAAAAAGAAAAAAAAGGAAGAGAGAAAAAGTAGACAGTTTGAATAGACATTGAAGAGGTAAAAAGGTAGAATTAGTAATTTAAAAAACTTTCCACAAAGAAAAGTCTAGCCCCAGAGAGCTTCACTGATGAATTCTATGTAAACATTTAAAATAGAATTAATATGAATTCTTTACAAATTCTTAAAAGAAATAGAGTTATCATTTTGCAACTCATCGTATCAGGTCAGTGTTACCCTGGTAGGAAAACCAGACAAGGACATCACACAAAAAAGAAAACCACAATCCAATATCTCTTATAAATGTAATTGAAAACTCCTCAACAAAATGCTAGCAAACAAAACCCAATGCATATAAAAAGGATTATGCACCACGAAAAGTGGGACTATTGCGAGGAATGCAATCTTTATTTAATATCCCCAAATCCATTAATATAATACACTATATCATTTGAATGAAGGACAAAAGCCACATGATCATCTCAATAGATGCAGAAAAGGCATTTGGCAAAATCTAATACCCATTTATCATAAAAAAAAAAACACTGCCCAACTAGTAATAGAAGGGAACCTCCTCAACTTGGTAAAATGCATATACAAAAACCTGTACCTAACATCATACTTAATGGCAAAAGACTGAATGCTTGCCCTCTAATCAGGAACAAAACAAAGTTGTCCTCTCTTGCCACTTCTATTCAAGATTATACTGGAGGTTCAAGCCAGGGCAATTACGTAAGAAAAATAAACAGGATTCATGTTGGAAAAGAAGAAGTGAAAGTATGTCTATTTTCAGATGCGCGTGATCTGACAATATGTAGTAAAGACAATAAAGACTCCATTAAAAAATACTAGAACTAACAAGTTTGCAGAATATAAGATTAATAGACACAAATCAATTGTATTTCTATACACTGGCAATAAACAATCCAAAAATGAAATTAAGAAGACAATTTTATTTATCATAACCTCAAAAGAATAAAATGAATTTAACAAACGAAGTGCAAACCTAATATGCTGAAAACTACAAAGCATTGCTGACAGAAATTAAAGACCTGAATAAATGGAAAGATTTCTCATATTTATGGATCAAAAGACTTAATCTGATCAAGATGGCAATACTCCCCAAATTGATCTACAGAGTTAAAAACAATTCCTGTCAATGCCCAACCAGCTTAATTGCAGAAATTCACAAGTTGATCTTTGAATTCATATGGAAATTCTAAGAACCTAAAATAATCAAAGCAATTTTGTAAAAGAATAAAATTGTGGGACTCATACTTCCTGATTTAAAAACTTATTACAAAGCTATATCAGTCAAGACAGTGTGGCACTGGCATAAGGATAGACATATGGCTCAATAGAATAGAATCTAGCATGCAGATATAAGCCCTCACATTTACAGTGAACTTATTTTCAGTAAGAGTACCAAGACGGTTGAAAGGAGGGAAAAGATAAGCTTTTAAACAAATGCGGTTGGGATAACTGAATATCGATACGCGGAAGAATGAAGTTGGACCCTGTTTTAGTTTTCTAAAGCTGATGAAATGCAATGTACAAGAAATGGGTTGGCTTTTACAATGGGGATTTATTATCTTATAAGCTGACAGTTCTTAGGCTGTGAAAATATCTAACTCAAGACATCAGCAGGCAATGCTTTCTCCACAAAGACCGAATACTGGTGACCCTCAGCTACTCTGCCACATGGCCAGGCCGACGGTGCTGTCTGCCAGTCTCTCCCTTCTCTCTTGGGTTTTCTTGCTCTGGATGCTTCTCTCTCAGCTTCTCTAGGGCTTTTCTATTTTTTTTTCTCTTTTTTTCCTCTTCAAAGGACTCCAGTAGGAGGATAAAGACCCAATTTGAATGGGTCACATTTCAATTGAAATAAAATAATCAAAAGGTCCCATCTACAGTCTGTCCACACCCACAAGAATGGATTAGCCTTTTCTGGGGTGCATACAGCTTCGAACCACCACAGAAACCTTCCTCTCATCGTACACAAAAATTAACCCAGAATACGTCAACTGTTAGTAGAAAATATAGGAGTAAATCTTCATGATTTGGGCTGGGTAAAGCTTTATTAGATATGACACGAAAAGCGTTAAGTGGCAAAAGAAAACATAGTTAAGTTAGACTCATCAAAATTAAACTATTTTGTGCTTCAAAGAATACCACAAAAAAGTGAAAAGACAGCCTACAGAATAGGAGGGAATATTGCAAGTTATATATCTGATAAGGGAATTTTGTCTAGATTTCATAAAGAACTCTTATGATTCAATATTAGAAAGATGATAACCAATTTAAAAAATGGGCAAAGGCTGTGAATAGACATTTCTCTAACGAAGATATGCAAATGGTCAATAAGCACATGAAATCACGGCCAGATTATTAGCTATGAGAGAAGTACAAATAAAAACTACATTGGTATGCCACGTCACACCCACTGGGTTGACTAGAATAAAAAAGAGAGATAACGCTGTTGGTAAGGTACTAATGTGAAATTCTGTAGCAACTTTGAGAAACAGTTTGGCAATTCTTCAAAAAGCTAACTATGGAATTATCATATACCTGGCAATTACACTCCTTCGCATATACCTAAGAGAAGTGAAAACCTATTTGCACTAAAAACTTGTACATGAATGTTCATAGGTGCATTATTCATAATAACAATGAAGTGGAAACAACCATATATCCTTTAACTAATGAATGGATAAATACAACATGGTACAGCCATATGATGGAATATTATTTTGCGACAAAAAGAAATGAAGTACTGACACATGCTACAACATAGCTGTATCTTGAAAACATTACACTATGTGAAAGAAGCTAGTAATAAAAACATATGTATGATTCCATTTATATGAAATGGCCAGAGTAGGTAAATATATGGAGACAGAAAGATTAATGGTCCCTAAGGCTAGGGGTGGGGGAATTAGAGGAAATGAGGTGTGATTGCTAGTGTTAATAGGACTCCTTTTGGGTGATGAAATGTTCTGACGTTGATTTTGGTGATGTTTGCATAACTGATAAACAAAAAAACATTGAATTGTTCACTTGAAGTGGTTGATTGTATGGGAAGTGAATTATGGCTCCTGTTGTACTAAAAACGTTTTTTAAAAAGAAACAAAAAAATGAGTACATACACCCAGGAAGCTTGAAATGACCTTTTTTTTTTTTTTTTGCATGGACAGTCTCGGGAATCTAACCTGGGTCTCTGGCATGGCAGGTGAGAACTCTGCCACAGAGCCACTGTGGCCCACCCTGAAATGGCTTTTTGCTCAAGAAAATAATTATCTGGCACACTGGAGAAAGTTTCTGGAGGCAATATGAACATGGTTCATGGATGCTTGTGAAGGAAAGAAAGGGGTTGATTCTTTTGCTTTTTATCACAATCCTGGGATGGGGAGAGGCTAATGAGTGGAGGAAGGCAGCCACTGTTTCCTTAAGAGAAAATTCCTCATTGGTGAAGTACTTCCTTATTCATATGACTATGAATCAAGATCCATTCCTTCAATCTGGAGTCCAGCAGGTAGCCATCATCCTTTTTAGTGCTCTTCATTCCCTACTGCAGTTTCATGTTCTTCCAACTAGGATAATTTTCCTTCATTCAGAAGATCTTTAGTATTTCCTATTGTGAGAGTCTGCTGGTGATGAATTCTCTCTCCTTTTCTTTATATGTAAAATGGCTTCATTTCACCTTCATGTTTAAAGAAGATTTTTACTGAGCATAGAGCTCTAGGTTGGCAGTATTTGCTTTCAGCAGCTTAGAAATGTCAATCAATTGTGTTCTAGTGTCCATAGTTCCTGTTGAAAAGTCAGCCATCTGTTTTAATGTTGCCCGTTCAAAGGTGATGTGTCTTTTGTTACTCTGACTGTCTCTCTGATTTTCATTTTTTATCAGGTTTTCAGTAGTTTGACTATGATATACCAAAGTATGTATCCTGCATGGGCTTCCTGGGATTTTAATTCTGATGTCTTATTACTAATTTTAGAAAATTCTTGGCTATTATTTCTTTTGTCCATTATATTGCGTCTGCTCTCCTCTCTCTTTCCAGGACTTTGATTGTATATTTATTGCTTTATTTATTTGTTTATTTTTTACAACAGGCAGCATGTGTCACTTATACTATTCTTTTTTATTCCTCTCTCTTTGCTTCAGTTTATTTTTTTTCTATTAGCTTGTCTTCAACTTCTCTACTTTCCAAACTGTCATTATACCAATCCAATGAATTAATTCTAGATATTTGGTTTTAGAATGCCCATTTGACTTTTTTGTGTAGTTATAATTTTCTTTTGAATTAACCATCTTTTTCATTGATTTGTCCATCTTATCCTCTATTTTTAAAATATAGCCATATTCATTATTTTAATAGATTTCTCTGATAATTCCAAAATCTAGATTTTTCTGTGGTTCTGTTTCTATTGTTTGTTTTTGTCTTGTTTATTGGTCACATCTTTCTGCTTCTTTATTGCCCTGACATTGTGTATAAAAGAACCTTGATGGCCCCATCAATAACTATCATCCATCAGCAAGGCCATTATTAACTTTTCTGTAGCATATGGGATGAATAGATGACTGCCTCAGTCAAAGAAAGGATTGAGGTGTGTTGGGGCTGGGTTGTGATTTTAATAAATTTTAGTAAAACTCAGTTCAGCTCTGGTTTATCCTTGTTCCTTGGGCATGGCTCTTTTTGGATTTTAATTGATTGGCTAAAATTTATTAAAATTAATTTATTTTGATTGGTTCTGGCTATTTTCTGTGTCTCTTTAATCTTGAAAGTTTTGCCTTTCAGACCTCTTTATTTAAGTTCTTTTCCCCTCCTGTTACATGTAGTTCCAAAATCTGGCAAACATTTTGAGGTGGAGACCTGTTGCTGGTTTGTTTTAGGTTTTTCTCTCTAGTGGTTGACTTTGTCTCCAAAGCACTATGATATCATTGGTAGTTTTACTTCAACTTTCTGGCTGTATCCCATCCCAGCATACCAGAACTCAGCTAATGACTAGTGGGAGAGTCAACCTTGCATTTGAGCCTCCTTTCATTTACAACTATTTGGCCAACCCATGCAACTGGCCAAAATGCTGATGGTTTCCTTTTACCCTAGTCCCATGGCTTTTCTTTACTGTATTTGATCCTCAGCCTGTGCCTGGAGCTGGCTGATGCTGCTAGGAAAGAAAGCATTGGCTCACCTAGGGTTTCTTTACTTTTTGCAATTTAGTTTATAAGTCCATGCTTCTGTAACTCTTCAATATCTTTAAAAATATGATCAATGTAATTTATATAAATTTTCAAATTTCAACAGAAATGTTGGCCTGTTCTTACCATATCACATCTAAGTGGTACTATTCCCCTCATCAATCAAATGCTATTTTAAAAATTGCAACAAACTTGTGTTTTTTTCTGTAAATTGTTTGAACATGAGGAGCTATTTTTTTTGTTAGAGAAGACTGTATATCACACAGAGATTCTAGATTTGGAATTGGAGTCATGGCAATAAAGGCATGTATGGACACTGGGAATTTGAAGACTGGACTATAGATGAAATTGTTTATTGTATACTCAGAATTCAGTTCCTGCTTCTTTCCTCTTAACAGGACTTGGAATTCACTCAGGTATGCACCTTCCCAAATGCAACCATGTACCTCAGGGAGGGCTAATTCTATCCTCAGCTCCAAGGAGTAGAGTTGATTGACTACAGATAATCTTGTTCTCTTGCCAATGATTTGGTTAGAAAGACAATAGGTGGTTCCTTGGTTTGGGATGGATGGATATTGGACATTACATTTGCATGGGAAATGTGGGAAGTTCACATCTGGGAAAGTTTGGAAATGACAAAGTTATGGGGCCTTCTAATCAAGTTTTCTTAGCAATCTTAGAATTAAAGAGGTTTTTTTTTTCTCTGACAGCATCAGTATCAAATCCTTTAGGCAATTCGGTGATCTGGATGTTAGCTTCTGACCTATGGTATAATATACCATAGGTAGCCTTTTACAGGCAAAGTGTATCTGTACTCTAATCCAGAGTTCACATGAGATTAAATAAATTCTCATTGTGATGTGGGGCATTAGGTCTCTTTGCAGCTCGTGGTACTGTAAATCAGAGTGCTGTGGTTGACCTGGCCCTTGAGTGTCTTCTGCAGTAACAACTGATGCTCTGTCCTCAGAGCTGAACTGGATGCACAGCTGAAGTCCATCTGGGGAATGATCGCTTTCCTCTGGCATTATACCCTTGTAATCCGTCTGAAGAGGAATTTCTGTGGCTTAAGCCAAGGAATAGCAATATTCACACTTATAAATTCTCCTGGATAATTTTATACCTTTAATAATTTGACCCTAGTGATGTTTTAGTTTTATGCCCAACAGCATATTTTATTTCATTGCTTCCTTCAACAAATATTGATTGAGCTCCTAATGCTTTCAGGCACTGACATTTTTAGGTACTAAGACATAAGACTCGTCCCACAGAGGAGTGAACATAAGGACACACTCAAGGTTGTCCGTGCAGTTTTTAGGAGCCAACGGGTGGAATCAATCCAGTTATCCTTCCTTAAGAAAATGGCTAAACATATTGTAATTTATTCATACCATGGAATACTACACAGCAATTAAAATAAAGAAAAGAAAGGTACAGATTACACCATGGATAAATCTCAAAACTACAATCAGTAAAAAAAAAAGCAAGTAGCTAAAAGGTATGTATGGCATGACACCATTTATGTAAATTTTAAGAATTTAATATAGGCAATAGAATATATTGATTAAGAATGCATACACATGATATAAATGTACAAAAACATGATTTAGGGCAGGTGACGGTGGCTCAGTGGCAGAGTTCTCGCCTGCCATGCCAGAGACCCAGGTTTGATTCCTGGTGCCTGCCCATGCAAAAAAAACCAAAAACATGTTTTAAGATGTGTTCTAGTTTGCTAGCTGCCGGAATGCAACACAACAGAGATGGATTGGCTTTTAATAAAAGGGGATTTATTTTATTAGTTCTTCCGAGGAAAGGCAGCTAACTTTTATCTGAGGTTCTTTCTTATGTGGGAAGGTTCAGGGTGATCTCTGCTGGCCTTCTCTCCAGGCCTCTGAGTTTCAACAACTTCTCCCGGGGTGATTCCTTTCTGCATCTCCAAAGGCCTTCGCTGAGCTGCAAGTGCTGAGATGAGGTATGCCAAGATGCTTGGGCTGTGCTACATTGAGTCTCTCATTTAAGCACCAGCCAATTAAGTCAAACGTCATTCATTGCAGCAGGCACGCCTCCTAGCTGACTGCAGATGTAATCAGCAACAGATGAGGTTCACATACCATTGGCTCATGTCCACAGCAACAGAACTAGGTGCCTTCACCCGGCCAAGTTGACAACTGAATCTAACTACCACAAGATGGGTGTTTTTCTGGAGAGGAGGCGGGAGGAGAAGATGGGGGTAAAGCTGGGACGTAAATGTTATTTATTTTTTTAAAGAGAAGGATGAAGTCAGTTAGACAAAATACTAATATTTGTTTAATATCAGTGGTGGGTACATAGATATCAGATATGTATTTTCTATACTTTTAGTGTATGAATAGTTTCACAATTAAAACCATGTTTAAATGGAAACATGGAGGCATTATTGCTAAATAACTCACAGTTCAGTGAGAAGGGGACAAAAAGCAAACTGATGATGGCTTGATAAAAGTTGAAAACACTAAGACTTTGGGCACACAATGGAGCTGCTGATATCTCAGCCTGGGGGTCTGAGGGCTCCTGGAGGAGATACTACTTGACTGGAGAGTTGAAAAACCACATGGGACTGGTGGGGCAGAGAGGGTAAGAATTTCAGGCAAAGATTAGCTTCATCCTTAATAGCTGTAGAGTAATCAAACCCATTATTTGCTACACAATAAGATGTGCTTGATGCTTTGTATGTGTTATTCTGTCTAATCTTTGCAATAGATGTTTAAGGCAGGTGTTATTGTTACTGTTTTATAGATGAAATAACTGAGGTTAAATCGCCTGCCCAGGATCACTTAGGTAGTGGTGGTGGGTCTCCACCTGAGGTCCCTTAGGCTCTAAAGACCATACTCTTCTCATGATACCATACAAGACTTTATGTGTCCTCTCTGCTATGCAATGCCACAGAAAAAGTCCTCATCCACTACAGTTATAAGGGATACAGTATTTTTCAAGGGGAAGGGAAAATCATGAAGTTGAAGGATCTCAGAAAAGGCAACACTGACTAGATCAAGGATCTAACTCTACAATTTCCGAAAAGTATGGGGTCATTTAAATGACCCCACAAGCATGCAGCCAGCAAATTCAGACTGCGGAAAACACGGTAGGACAAATGACTGGGTTTCTATAGCAAATACATTTCTAGGGAAAAGAAAGAGTGGGAAACTATAGATTAAAAATGATCTAAGAAATATATCAATCAACTACAAATGTAAGGGCTTTGTTTGGACCTTAAAAAATGATGAGACAGAGTCATTTGAAATGGACTGGATATTGGATGATGTTAACGAATTGCTGTAACATTTTTAAGTGTCATAATTATAGTGCAATTATGCTTGGTTTAAAAAGTGTCATATTTTAGAGATATCTACTGAGTTATTTGTGGATGAAATAGTATATCTTGTATTTACTTCAAAATAACTAGGGGAGGGTATACATACGTTAATAAAATAAGTACTGATAATTGTTGAATTGGGTGAAGTATACAGGAGGGACCATGGCAATGTTCTCTCTACTTTTTGTGCGTATTTAAAGTATTTTATAATAAAAAGTTAGAAAACATGAGGAGGAAATAAAGAGGATCTTGCCTAGTTCTCTCTCTGATGCTTCGGTTTTTTTTACTGGAATGCCAGTTACATGAAAAAATATAACTTGTCCATTCTTTTCTGGGGGGAAGTGGGGGGAGTACATGGGTCAGGAATCGAACCCAGGTCTCCCTCATGGCAGGTGGGAATTCTACCACTGAACTACCCTCACAACCCCCTTGTCCATTCCTTTTTTTGTGTGTGTATTCGTTTTAATCTATTCTTCTCTTCAAAGTTTTTCTTTTCTTTTTTTTTTTCTTTCAGTAAATCTTTGTGGTGGTGAAGGCAAAGCATATTTTTCTTGGCAATATCACCTTGGGCTGGGCAATCTTTATATTATACGGCATTGTAAATCTCACAAGTATAAATGTTAAGTAGCCTCATTTTTCATTTGCAGGAGAAGCTTAAATATCTCATGATGCATTTAGACTCAATTTAACTTGAAATGAACAATAAATGCTGAAACACTTGATTATGACACATTGATATATAGTTTTCAATTATAAGTTAATTGTAGAGCTCTTTAAAGGAAAAGGGCAGTAGAAAAGAATTGAAACTTTATAAACACTCTTTTATTTAGCAGTTTGATGTTATTTTCCTTTGTCACCAGCATTCTTAGTTCACATACACCTAATACTGATTGCGTATTAGGGCTAATGGAAGACTAATACAGCCAACTAATTAATTAAAGGCAATTTAAAAGGCAACAATACAAGAGTTATGCACAAGGCTGCTGGCACCAGGCAGACCTGGATTGAATTTCTGGGATTCAACCTTGACTTTGGGCCATGAATTATCATCTTTATGCCCCAGTACGGTCATGTGGAGATAATAACAGAGCACATGTGATCTCACATGTGCTCACACACACCTGGCTCATAGAACATACTCTACAAAAGCTAGTTCATACGGTTAATTGCTGGGAGCCCTGTGTGCATTGTAAAATGACACAGGCCCCATGGGACAGTTACAGAAAACAGAACATCTGGCTACTGTCCTCTGGTTTATCATCTGACATAGAAAGCAGGAACTAACAGGCATGGCTCTGCTCTGTCTGCATATTGCATGTAGCGAGGTGAGATGGCTGAGTCCTCAATGGTCTCCACCCCCATTCAACCACACTGAGTCTGGGAGTCCACGAAAGTAGACTTTTGTTTAAAATGATATTCCACATGCTTCAGGGCAGGAAATTAAAAGTATATCTCCTAAAATGACTAAAAGAAGGGGTATCAAATCGGTATGTGCTCACACTTTTTAGGTAGCAGTTAAAATACTTATAGTGATACATACTTGTGTTTGTTAACAAATTTCATTTTTAATTAAGAGGACTACAGTTTTTTTAAAGAAGATAATCAAAATATTTCAGGATCTTTGTGCCCTTAAATAAATTGCAAGCATCACTGCTTAATTACATGTGAACTTTGCATAAAATCAAATATACATTTTAAAGGGTTTTCATTGTCTTTTTTAAAAAATGAAATTGTAGGAGTGGGAACCCAGGTGAAGTTGTGGATGTAATCAAAACAGCATGGTATACTGGCACAAGGCAGGCATACAAACCAACAGAACTGAACTGGGAATTCAGAGATAAACCCTGACATCATGAGCAATTGATTCTATTTTATCTTTCTAAAATATGTTCAATCATATTTTAAAGGTAAATTCACTTTAGGACTTCAGTGGTGTGCTGGTAAAAGCCATGATCTAATCAAAATCCCATTTCATAAAGGCAGAATAATCTCTATTCAATACTGTATGTTTGAAACTGTAATCATATCATTTCCCTGGAAATGAGTGGTTGTTAAACTAGATTAAGTGATGACATGTCTCCACCCATTTGGGTGGGTCTTGAGAAGTTTCTGGAGCCTTATAAAAGAGGAAACATTTGGAGAATGGGAGATTCAGAGAGAGCAGAACGACATAGCCACAAGAAGCAGAGTCCACCAGCCAGCGACCTTTGGAGACGAAGAAGGAAAATGCCTTCCAGGGAGCTCCATGAAATAGGAAGCCAGGAGAAACTAGCAGATGATGCGGTGCTCGCCATGTGCCCTTCCAGATGAGAGAGGAACCCTGACTGCGTTCATCATGTGCCCTTCCACTTGAGAGAGAAGCCCTGAACCTCATCGGTCTTCTTGAACCAAGGTATCTTTTCCTGGATGCCTTTGATTGGACATTTCTATAGACTTGCTTTAAGTGGGACATTTTCTTGGCCTTAGGACTGTAAACTAGCAATTCATTGAATTCCCCTTTTTAAAAGCCATTCTGTTTCTGTATATTGCATTCCAGCAGCTAGCAAACTAGAACATGTGGTATAGCTTTTTTAAGTGCTAAAGGTATTCTTTTTTTATTAGAGAAGTTGTGAATTTACAAAACAATCATAATAAAATTCAGGATTCCCTTACACCACCGTACCTTGCATTGATTACACTGTAATTGTAACATTCATTACAATTATTTGTAACATTTGTTACAATTGATGACAGCGCTTTTTAAATAATTGTACTGTTTTTAACAGTAATTACAATTGATTAAGGATTATTAAAACAGCTCTATCTATCTTCCCTTATTTACATTAGGTGTATTTTTCCCATATACCACCCTATTATTAGCAACTTGAATCAGTATCATTTGTTATAATTCATGAAAGAACATTCTTCGACTTGTGCTATTAACTATAGTCCGTCCTCTACAAAGGGAGTCACTGTCCTATGTTATATCTTTTAATTTTTATTCTAGTAATATATACAACCTCAATTTTCTTTTAACCACATTCATCTCCATATTTCAGTGTTGTTTACACTAACATTAGCTTGCTACCACCACCACCATCCATTTTCAAACCTTTACTATCACCCTAACTAGAAGTTCAGCTCCCCATTCTCTAGCCCCAATCTATCTCCTGGTAACCTCTATCCTAGATTCCAACTCTCTGAGCTTGCTTATTACGATTAGCTCAAAACTGCAGGATGATGCAATATTTGTCCTTTTTTGTCTGGCTTATTTCACATAACATAATTTCCTTAAGAGCATCCAACAACTTGGATTTGACATCAAGATTTCACTCCTTCCTACAGCTGAATAACATTCCATTGTATGTACACCCCATTTTGTTTATTCATTCATTGGCTGAGGACAGTTGGGGTGCTTCCATCTTATGGCAATTGTGAAAAGTGCACGATGAACATCAGTGTGCAAATGTCTGAGTCCCTCTCTTTAGTACTTCTGGATATATACCTACTAGTGGAATTGCTGGATCATATGGCAGTTTTATACGTAACTTCCTGAGGAAGTGCCAAACTGTCTTCCAGAGCAGCTGCACCACTGGGCATTACCACCAGCGAAGGCTGAGTGTTCGTATTTCTCCACATCCTCTCCAACACTTAGTTTCTTATTTTTGTAATAGTAGCCATTCTAGTAGGTGTGAGATAGCTCATTGTGGTTTGGATTTACATTTCCCTAATAGCTAGTGACACTGAACATTTTTTTCATGTGCTTTTCAGTCAATTGCATTTCCTACTTGGAATAATGTCTATTCAAGACTTTTGTTCATTTAAAAATTGTGTTGTTTGTCTTTTTATTGTTGAGTTGTAGGACTTTATAAGTACTCTAGATAGTAAACCCTTATCAGATATGTGGTTTCCAAATAATCTCTTTCATTGAATAGGTTGTGAAAACACTTTTGTGAAAAAGTCCTTTGATGCAGAAAAGTTTTAATTTTGAAGAGGTCCCATTTATCTATTTTTTTTCATTGCTTGCGCTTTGAGTGTAATGTCTGAAAAACCATTGCCTACCACAAGACCTTGAAGATGCTTCCCTACATTTTCTTCTAGGCATTTCTTTGGTCTTAGTTCTTATATTTAGGTCTGAATTAGTTAGGGTTCTGTAGAGAAACAGAATCAACAGGGAACATTCGCAAATATAAAATTTATAAGAGTGTCTCACATGACTGCAGGAACACAGAGCCTAAAATCCACAGGGCAGGCTGTGAAGCTGATGATTTCGATGGAGGGTCTGGACGAACTCCACAGGAGAGGCTCGCCAGTTGAAACAGAAAGAACCTGTCTCTTCTGAATCCTCCTTAAAAGGCTTCCAGTGATCAGATTAAGCATTACTCATTGCAGAAGACACTCCCCTTTGGCTGATTACAAATGGAATCAGCTGTGAATGTAGCTGACATGATCATGATTTAATTCTATGAAATGTCTTCATCACAACAGACAGGCCAGCACTTGCCCAACCAGACAAACAAGTATCACCACTGGCCAAGTTGACACATGAACCTGACCATGACATTCCACCCCTTGTGAACTTGGTAGCTGTACATATCACCTTAAACCATACCTAGTTTCCAAATAAAAAATAATAAAACACACATTTTTTTTCTTTCATCTAACAATACTCAACTGTCCTGCATATAATTGGAAACATTAAATCTCTTCAGAATAGGGTGCAAATCCTTGGTTAATATTCATTCTTAAACTTGATATCTTACAACTTAAATAATATACCATGAAGAAAACAGCATTATAGCCCTCGTTTCTGTAACTGATCACGTGGTTGAAGTTCATATTTATCACTACCTTCTTCCACTACCCATTCCATGTTCCCTTTACCCTCAGCAAGCACTTAAGCTGGCCATGGTTCTTTGCCTGGTGGGGTGACCCAAACCTTCATTCCTGACATTTCAGAGCCATTGGTAGTCCTGCCTGGATTGAATTGCTACAGTTTTCCATTGATTTTAATCACAGGGCATGGTAGTACTAAAAGACGCCCTAGGGGATCTCCTATATTCCAAGAAAACTCTTCTTTGCCTCCATTATATAGTTGCAGTCCTACTTCCCCCAATAGTCAGGGTCAGTCACCCCAGACAATAATGCAATCCCCTTCTTGGCTTGTTGATCCAGTGGCATAAGTAGCCCAAAGTGACCAGGTGGCAGTCTTAACTTCCAGTACAGTGGAATCATTGTTGTTTCTCCTAGAGGAAGCACTCCCTGTTTTGGAACTAGGGACAGGAAGCAAAAATTTCCCTAGTGAATAACTAGGGGTAATAGTGAGTGGTACCACTCCCATTTCCACCCCTTGGTTCCTGGACCCATGGATCCTGGCTATGGGAGAAACAGCACCATACAGCAGATGCTGATTCAGAGCATATACAGCTTCCTGAAGAACATTACCCCAGCCTTTCAAGGTATTGCCACCTAGTTGACACCATAATTGAGTTTTCAAAAGGCCATTCCACCATTCTATCAATATAGCTGCTTCTGGATGATGGGGAACATGGTAAGACCAGAGAATTCCATGAGCATGTGCCCATTCCCACACTTCATTTGCTGTGAAGTGTGTTCCTTGATCCGAAGCAATGCAGTGTGGAATACCATGACGATGGATAAGGCATTCTGTAAGCCCACAGATGGTAGTTTTGGCAGAAGCATTGTGTGCAGGGAAAGCAAACCCATATCCAGAGTATGTGTCTATTCCAATTAGAACAAATCACTGCCCCTTTCATGAAGGGAGTGGTCCAGTGTAGGCAACCTGCCACCATGTAGCTGGCTGGTCACCTTGGGGAATGGTGCCATATTGGGGGCTGAGTGTGTGTCTCTGCTGCTGGCAGATTGGGCACTCAGCAGTGGCTGTAGCCAAGTCAGCCTTGGTGAGTGGAAGTCCATGTTGCTAGGCCATGCATAACCTCCTTCCCTACCACCATGACCACTTTGTTCGTGAGCCCATTGGGCAATAACAGGACTTGCTGGGGAAAGAGGCTGACTGGTAGCCACAGAATGAGTCATCTTTTCCACTTGATTATTAAAACCTTCCTCTGCTATGACTCCCAGGGGTGTGAACCTTCCTGGCAATGTGGGACAAAGATCCTGGAATGAGCTGAGACTCAGCATCAAAGGACTGAGAAAAACCCTAGAATGAGCTGAGAATTAATATCAAGGGATTGAGAGAACATTCTCGACCAAAAGGGGGAAGAGTAAAATGAGACAAAGTGTCAACGGCTGAGAGATTCCAAATAGAGTTGAGAGGTTATCCTGGAGGTTATTCTTATGCATTAAGTAGATATCACCTTGTTATTCAAGATGTAGTGGAGAGGCTGGAGGGAATTGCCTGAAAATGTAGTGCTGTGTTCCAGTAGCCATGTTTCTTGATGATGATTGAACAATGATATAGCTTTCAAAATGAGACTCTGTGAATATGAAAACCTTATGTCTGATGCTCCTTTTAGCTACTATATCAACAGAAGAGTAGAACATATGGAATAAAAATAAATAATAGGGGGAACAAGTGTTAAAATAAATTCAGTTTGAAATAGTGGTAAATGAAAGCGAGGGGTAAGGGGTATGGTACGTATAGTTTTTTTTCCTTTATTATCATTTTATTTCTTTTTCTAAATCGATGCAAATGTACTAAGAAATGATGAATATGCAACTATGTGATGATTTAAGAATTACTGATTGTATATGTAGAATGGAATGATATTTAAATGTTTTGTTTGTTAATTTTTTTTAATTAATAAAAAAAGTTAAAAAAAAAACTTCCTATGCTGAAGTCACCCTCTTCTGGTATGCATTGACATGGGACACAAATATCTTCATGTTTTTAACCCACTCAGAAAAGTCTATCCACATACTTCTTCCCCAGACCTCTTTGTCACCAATTTTTCAATTATGGTTTTCCAAGTCCCTGACCATCCAGCCAAACCATTAGCAACAGCCCTTGAGTCAGTATACAAATGCACCTCTGGCCAGTTTTTCTTCCAAGCAAAATGAACAACCAGGTGCACTGCTCGAAGTTCTGCCCACTGGGATGATTTCTCCTCACCACTGTCCTTTAGGGACACCCCTGAATGGGCTGGTAGTGCTGCAGCTGTCCACTTTCGGGTGGTACCTGCATGTCATGCTGAACCATCTGTAAACCAGGCCCGAGTTTTCTCTTCCTCAGTCAATTCACTGTAAGGAACTCCCCAAGAGGCCATAGCTCTGGTCTAGGAAAGAGACGGTAATGTGGCAGGAGTGGACACCATGGGCATTTGGTCTACTTCTTCATGTAACTTACTTGTGCCTTCAGGACCTGCTCTGGCCCTATTTCATATATACCATTTCCATTTTACAACAGAGTGTTGCTGCACATGCGCAACTTTATGACTTGGTGGGTCAGACAACACCCAGCTCATGATAGGCAACTCGGGTCTCATGGTAACTTGGTGACCCATGGTTAAGCGTTCAGCCTCTACTAAGTCCCAGTAGCAGGCCAAAAGCTGTTTCTCAAAAAGAGAGTAGTTATCTGCAGCAGATGGTAAGGCTTTGCTCCAAAATCCTAAGGGTTTGTGTTGTGATTCTCCTATAGGGGCCTGCCAAAGGCTCCAAACAGCATCTCTATTTGTCACTGACACTTCCAGCACCATTGGATCTGCTGGATCATACAGCCCAACTGACAGAGCAGCTTGTACAGCAGCCCGGACCTGTCTCAGGACCTCCTCTTGTTCAGGTCCCCACTCAAAATTAGCAGCTTTTCTGGTTACCCGATAAATGGGCCGGAGTAGCACACCCAAATGAAGAATATGTTGTCACGAAAATCCAAAGAGACAAACTAGGTGTTGTGCCTCGTTTTTGGTGGTAGGAGGGACCAGATGCAGCAACTTCTCCTTCACCTTAGAAGGGATATCTCGACATGCCCCACACCACTGGACACCTAGAAAGTTCACTGAGGTGGAAGGCCCCTGTATTTTTGTTGGATTTATCTCCCATCCTCTGACACGCAAATGCCTTACCAGTAAGTCTAGAGTAGTTGCTACTTTTTGCTCACTTGGTCCAATCAATATGATATCATCAATATAATGGACCAGTGTGATGTCTCGTGGGAGGGAGAAAAGATCAAGTTCCCTGTGGGACAAGATTATGACATAGGGGTGGGCCACGGTGGCTCAGCAGGCAAGAATGTCATCTGCCATGCCAGAGGACCCAGGTTCAATTCCCGGTGCCTGCCTACGTTAAAAAAAAAAAAGACTATGACATAGGGCTGGAGGGTTGATAAACCCCTGAGGTAGGACAGTGAAAGTATATTGTTGACCTTGCCAGCTGAAAGCAAATGGTTTCTGGTGGTCTTTACTAATAGCTATTGAGAAAAAAAGCATTTTTAGATCAATAGTTGTATACCAGGTATGAGGGGATGTATTGATTTGCTCAAGCAATGATATCACATCTGGAACAGCAGCTGCAATTGGAGTTATCACCTGGTTGAGTTTACAAAGGCCCACTGTCCTCCTCCAAGAACCATCTGTTTTGTGCACAGGCCAAATAGAGTTGAATGAGGATGTGGCAGTAATCTCTGCAATCCCTCCAGGAATCCAGTATTGCTTCTGATTTGCTATTTTTCTCGGTAAGGGCAGCTCTAGTGGCAGCTCTAGTGGCTTCCATTTGGCCTTTCCCACCATAATAGCCCTCACTGCACGAGTTAGAGGGATTCTGCCAGTTGCTCAGTATGTCTATACCAATTATACATTCTGGAACTGGGGAAATAACTACAGGATGGGTCCGGGGGCCCACTGGACCCACTGTGAGATGGACCTGAGCTAAAACTCCATTGACAATCTGGCCTCCATAAACCCCCACTCTGACTGGTGGTCCACAGTGATGTGTTGGGTCCCCTGGAGTTAATGTCACTTCTGAACCAGTGTCTAATAATCCCCGAAATATCTGATCATTTCCTTTTCCCCAATGCACAGTTACCCTGGTAAAATGCCATTGGTCTCCTTGGGGAAGGCTTGGAGGAAGATTAACAGTATAAATTTGTGGCAGTGTAACAGGTTTCTCTCCCAAAGGGACCTGGCCTCCCCTTCATTCAAGGGGCTCTGAGTCTGTAAACTGTTTCAAGTCTGGAAATTGTTAAAGGGCCGTGACTCTGTGTTTTTGTAATTCAGGTTAGACTTCTGTTCACTTGACCTAGAACTCTTTTGTTTATACAGCTCGAACAAGAATTTAGTAGACTGCCCTTCTATTGTATTTCTAGGTACCCCATGATTTACTAGCCAATACCACAAATCTCTGTGAGTCATATAATTTTGATGTCTACTTTGAGTGTGCTGTCTATTATAATAGCCACACCTACCCTGTCTTTGGCGATTAAATGCTGCCACCTGGCTTCTGTCAACTCGGGATCCCATCATCCCCATTGTGTTTAAGGATTCCAGCTCAGTGATAGTAGTTCCTACAGTAATATCTGACCTACAGAGCAGTGAAACCACAGAGTTCTTCAGGGATGTGCTAGTCTCACAAATTTATTTCTCACTGTTCTGGCAAAAGGTGCATCCTCCGGACATTCCTGAGGTATAAGAGCAGGCTTTGCATGATAAATCCACTCTAACATTCCAACCTCTCTAAGCCTCTGGATTCCCTCATCTACATTATACCAGGGCAGTTCTGGCATTTCAACCTCAGGTAATGTCAGCCACCTTTTGATCCATGTTTCAACCAACCATCCAAACAAACTGTTAATACCTTTTCTGAGCCCTCGAGCTATAACATTTAATGCAGAATCTCTGCTTAGTGGGCCCATATCAATAAATTCAGCCTGATCCAGCCTTATATTCCTCCCACCATTATCCCACACTGTTAAAATCCATTGCCACACATATTCTCCTGATATCTGTCTATATAAATTGGAAAAATCACACAGTTGTTTTGGAGTATAATGTACCTCTTCATGTGTGATACTTTGTACCTCACCTTTAGGGGCCTGTTGGGATTTTAGTCTAGTTACAGATCTGGAAGAAATGAGGGGTGATGGGGGTGGGTCATGAAAAGAATTAGAAATATCTTCCAAGTAATTTGCTTCAGGGCGTTCATTTGCAGTTTCATTTTGGTGAAACAGGACTAATCATTCTAGGGCTAATCCCTTCAGGAGGAGATTGGGTGCCCAACTCCTCAAGGCAGGCTGGAGGTGGGGCAGTTATGTCCTTAGGGCAAACTATTACAGGCTTACCTAGAGAAGACTCAGCATGATCTAGGGTTTCAACCTCACCCTGACATCATTATCAATCCATACGTCACCATCCCATTTTTCAGGGTCCCACTCCTTTCCAACCAATGCCCTCACTTTAATGGCACACACCATGCAAGATTGAGATTTCAGTTTACATTGTAAAGTTGCTACTCTAACAATAAGATTCTGAATCTGATTTTCAGAGATCTCAAGTCTTCGGCTACAGGAAATAACATTTTCCTTCAGGATACTCATAGAAACGTCTACATCTGTCAGATGGTCCTTAAGCTTCTCGTTTGAAGACTTAAGCCTATCCTTTTCACTCCTTAATGTAGCCAGTGCATCTAACAACAATCAATCAACATCTCTATACTTCTTATTTCTGCAAAACTCTGTAAAGGTGTCAAGAACATTATCCCCCAGAGTCTGGCTTCATAAAAGCGAAGCATTAAGAGAAGTGAATGGTCATATTTTGACTCTCTTTTGCCAACTCACTCCATGGATTGGGAGTGTCATTCTGATTATGGGAATCAGGGTCCTTAGTGCCTTTGAGTCCAGTCAGAGTAGAAAACCATTCATAAAAACCTTAAGATTCTGTTTCTTAAGAACCACTCCTGGTACCAAGATGTATTAGTTAGGGTTCTCTAGAGAAACAGAATCAACAGGAAACACTCGCAAATATAAAATTTATAAAAGTGTCTCATGTGACCACAACAATGCAGAGTCCAAAATCCACAGGGCAGGATGTGAAGCTGACTATTTTGATGGAGAGTCTGGACGAACTCCACAGGAGAGGCTCACCAGCTGAAACAGGAAGAGCCTGTCTCTTCTGAATCCTCCTTAAAAGGCTTCCAGTGATCAGATTAAGCATTACTAATTGCAGAAGACACTCCCCTTTGGCTGATTATAAATGGAGTCAGTTGTGGATGTAGCTGACATGATCATGATTTAATTCTATGAATTGTCCTCATCACAACAGACAGGCCAGCACTTGTCCAACTAGACAAACAGGTACCACCACTTGACCAAGTCGACACTTGAACCTGACACTGACAAGGTCTTTGATGCATTTTGAGTTAAACTGTGTATATGGGGTGAGATAGGGTTCCTCTTTCATTTTTTTTCATATGGATATTCAGTTCTCCTAGCACCATTTTTGAAGAGAATGCTCCTTTCCAGGTGAGTGGACTTGACCACCTTGTCAATTATAAATTGGCCATAGATGTGAAAGTCTATTTCTGAATTCAAAATTCATTTCTGTTGGCCAATATATCTCTTCTTATGCCAGTACCATGCTGTTTTGACTATTGTAGCTTTGAAATATGCATTAAAGTCAGGAATTGTGATTCCTCCAACTTCATTTTTTCTTTTCCATCTTTTCCAAGATATTTTTGGCTAATTGGGGCCCCTTACCCTTGCAAATAAATTGATAATTGGCTTTTCCATTTCTGCAAAGTAAAAGGCTGTTGGAATTTTGATTGGGATTGCATTGATTCTGTAAATCAGTATGAGTAGAATTGGTATCTTAATATTTAGCCTTCCAATCCATGTACACAGAAGGTCCTTCTGTTTAGGTTTTCTTCGATTTCTTTTAAAAATGTTTTGTAGTTTTCTATGTGCAAGGCCTTTACATACTTGGTTAAATTTATTCCTAGGTATTTGATTCCTCTAATTGCTATTCCAAATGGATTTTTTCCCTTGATTTCCTTCTCAAATTGCTCACTACTAGTGTACAGAGACACTATTGATTTCTGCACGTTGACCCTTGTATCATGCCACTTTGCTGAGCTCATTTATTAGTTCTAGTAGTTTGGTTGTAGATTCTTGGGGACTTTCTATGTAAAGGACCATGTTACCTGTACATAGTGATAGTTTTACATCTTACTTTCCAATTTGAATACCTTTTATTTCTTTTGCCTAACTCCTCTAGCTAGAACTTCTGGCACAATGTTGAATAACTGTGGTGACAGTGGACATCCTTGTCTTGTTTGAGATCTTACAGGGAAAACTTTCGGTCTTTCCCATTGAGTAGAATGTTAACTGAGTTTTTCATACATACCCTTTATCAGGTTGAGGAAGTTTCCTTCTATCTTTTGACATTGTTTTTTCAAGAAAGGATGCTGCATTTTGTCAAATGCCTTTTCTGTATCAATTGAGATGTTTAAGTGCTTTTTTCCCTTTGATTTGTTAGTGTGGTGTGTCAAATTAATTGATTTTCTTTTTTGAACCACCCTAGCATGCCTGGAATAAAATGTTCTTGATCATGGCATATTATGCTTTTAATATGCAGTTGGATTTGATTTGCAAGTAATTTGTTGATGATTTTTACATCTATATTCATTAGAGAAATTGGCTTGTAGTTTTCTTTTCTTGTAGTATCTTTATCTGGTTTTGATATTAGGGTAATATTGCCTTCATAAAATCAGTTAGGGTAGTGTTCCCTCCCCTTTAATGTTTTGGAAGAGTTTGACCAAGATTGGTATTAATTCTGGGAATGAATGATCTGTTTCTGAGTTTTTCTTTGTTGAGAGCTATTTCTTTCTGAAACAGTTTTATTCATACACCATACAATTCATCTTAAGTATTGTGGCAACTCAGGTTTGGGACCCTCTCCCTTAGGGGCAGAATAAAACTCCCACAGCTTTGCACACATGGCAGCCTGGGGACAGGAGCACAAGCCAGAAAGATGACCACCTCTCTGGAGGGGGCAGAATGGTCAAACCTCTTAAATAGACCTTTTGGACCCTCTTTGTTTTCCCTGTAATGTACCAATACTGAATCTATATCCTGAAAGTTTTAGGAACTCTTGAAATGTTACTGAATGTTACTTTGTTGGCAACATGTGCATGAGCTCTCCTGGCTCTGAGCCTCCTTTGTCTGTGCCCACTATAAAACCCTCCCATCCCCTCTGGTGAATGCAGAGCAGTGACCTCCATTTGCAAGGGTGCTGACTTCTGTTTCCTGATCCACCCCATTGGGAAGAATCTTCTCCCATAAGTCCCTAACTAAAACTCATGGGTAACTCTCTGCCTAGCATGTTGTTTGTTTGGGGGGCTATGCCAGATTGGAACACCAAACAATTCATCTTAAGTGTACAGTCAACGGCACTTGGTATAACCACATAGTTATGCATTTATCACTGCAATTATATAACAACATTTCTATTTATCTCAAAAAGAAAGAAAAAGAAATACCATACCCTTCCCTTATATACCCCTACTATTGACTTTTAGCCTTGGTATAATATCTTTCTTGCAATTAATGAAAGAATATCACAATGTTACTGTTAACTAGATACCTTGCATTAACTATATTTCCCCTATATACCACCCCATTATTAACACCTTGTAATAATGACATACATTGTTCTAGTTCATGTAAAACTTTCTTATATTTGTATAATTAACCACTGTCATCATCTTCTCTAAGTTTCACTAAGTTATTTATTGCCAGTTTTTATCCTCTAGCTTTATTTCTGGTGACATACATCACCATAATCTTCCTCTTTCAGCCATACTCACACTCGCCTTTGTTAATTACACGTATAATATTGTGTTACCATCCTATAGTATTGTACTCTCCATTTCTGAACCTTTACAATCAATCTTATTAAGTATTCTGTACTCCTTAAGCATCAATTGCCCAATTGTTGCCTTCTTTCTAACTCCTGATACTCTAAGCTTTCGAATTTAACTCTTTTTAGAGGGTTTTGTTAATCGATTCAATCTCTTTACTTGTAATTGGACTGCTGAGGTCTTCTAGTTCTTCTGTTGTGATCCTTTTTATTTCTTTGGAGTCAGTAGTAATATTCCCCCTCTCATTTTTTATTTTATTTGCATCATTTTTCCTCTCTCAAGCTCGCTAAGGGTTTGTCAATTTTATTGATCTTCTCAAAGAACAGTGTCTTTAACAAAGGGTGCTGGGAAAAGTAGATGTCAATATGCAAAAGAACGAAGGTCTCTCCCTACCTCATACTATATAGAAAAATCAACTCAAGATGGTTCAAAGACCTAAATTTAAGAACCAAAAGTATAAAACTCTTAGAAGAAAACAAGGAAGCATCCTCAAAACCTTATGTCAGTCAATAGTTTTTTAGAGTCTATACCAAAAGCATGAACAGTGAAACAAAAAAAAAATAGATAATGAGACCTCATCAAATTAAAAACTTCTGTGCACCAAAGTGCTTTATAATGAAAGTAAAAGACAACCTATAGAATGAGAGAAAATATTTGGAAACCACATCTCTGATAAGAGTTTAGTCTCTAGAATACATAAAGAAATCCTTCAATTGAACAACAAAAAGACAAACAACCCAATAAAAAAATGTACAAAATACTCCAAGAGGCATTTCTCCAAAGAAGAAATACAAATGGCCAGAAAGCACATGAGAAGATGTTTCATATCATTAGCAATCAAGGAAATACAAGTTAAAATCATAATGAGTTATCATTTCACACTGATTAGAATGGCCACTATTTAAAAAATGGAAGATAACAAGTGTTGGAGAGAATACAGAGAAATGGAAACACTCATTCCTTGTTGGTGGGGATGAAAAGTGATGCGGCCACAGTAGTAGACAGTTTGATGGTTCATCAGAAAGTTAAGTATAGAATTACCACATGATCCAACCATCTCACTTCTAGGTGTCTACCCAAAGATTTGAAAAGAGGGATTTGAACAGATATTTGCACACCAATGCTCGTAGAGTATTATTCACAATTGCTAAAAGATGGAAGCAATCCAAGTATCCACCAACAGATGAAAGGAAAACCAAAATGTGGCATATACATACAATAGAATATCATTCAGTCATAAAAAGAGTGAAGTTCTGGGATATGTGACAACATGAATGAATCTTGAAGACATCATGCTGAGTAAAATAAACCAGACACTAAAGGACAAATATTATATGATCTTGCTGAAAT
The DNA here is from genome assembly GCF_023851605.1 of Tamandua tetradactyla. Lineage (NCBI taxonomy): Eukaryota > Metazoa > Chordata > Mammalia > Pilosa > Myrmecophagidae > Tamandua > Tamandua tetradactyla. The sequence continues at coordinate 3,097,716 of NC_135351.1, read as the reverse complement.
GAAATAATTAGAAACAAATTCGTAGAGTCAGAAAGTAGAATAAATGTTGCCAGAGGCTGGTGTGGGGATAGGAAAAGGGGAGTTAATGCTTAATTAGTATAGAATTACTGTTGGGGGTGGTGAAGAGTTTTAGTAATGGATGGTGATGGTAACACAACATTGTGAATGTCATTAACGACATTAAATTATATATTTAATTTATATATATATAAATATATAAAATATATATATATATCATATATAATATATATGATATATATATAAAGTATATAATATATAATTTATATATATATATAAAATTTATAAATATATAAAATTTTATATATAAATATATAAATTATATATTTAATGTGGTTAAAAGGGGAAATTTTATACTGTATAAATTACTAGAATAAAAATTAAAAAACAGAAAGCCTTTATAGCTTGACAAAGTGACAAATTATGAATGTCCAGATATGTTACTTTTATAATTTATGGGCCAGAGTGTTCTTAAATTCTTATAATGTGGTTGATTGGGGGTGATTTTGAACCTGTGTGAATTAAAAAAAGCACAAATATGTATGTAGTAAAATCACTCATTGAAGGAAAGACTAGCTAATGTAGTGCAGGTTAATGCCCTTAATAAGAAATACAATCTCCCAATTCAGGAATTTCATGTAATTGTGTTGTAGTTCTGAATCCTAAGTGCTGGGTCAGTGACACTTTGCAACTTCATCTCTCGAGTTGCTAGAAAAAATGCTGGTTTTTTTTTTTTTTTTTTTTTTTTTTAACATGGGCAGGCACTGGGAATTGAACCTCGGTCCTCGGGCATGGCAGGCAAGCACTCTTACCTGCTGAGCCACCATGGCCTGCCCAAATGTTGGTTTTTTAATTCAAAGAATATTGAGTTTTGGAAATGATACATAGAAGCATTGGATTGACCAACCAATTTGATGTTAATTTTTCTTTACTTTTGTTACATATATCAAAATGCTGATGCCATCTTTTTTATTTTTCTAAATTGTTTGGTGCTGCTGTCAAAGTCAGATGGCCTCATGCATGGAAGGCCAATGTGCCACTTCTGATTAAAGCAGTAAGTGACTCCAGGAATGGTAGACAAAGAGAAGTACAACATATGCAGTTTCTAATTGTTTCTTACATATTTGAACTATCAGACATTATAGTTATAGGGATAATCTCTCCTCACGTAGTTTTCCTTTGGAACTTAAAAAAAAATAGTCTCAGTTGAGTTTGTTTCTATGTCCTGATCTGTCTCTGCTGTGAGCCATATGACAAATCTGTAACCACCAGACCCTTTCAATATGAAAAATTTAAAATGGACATAGCTCAAACATCCCTAAAGAGAGGGATGGAAAGGTCAAAGGTGATGGTGGCGTTATACAGTGAAGATAGGATTTAACAAATGAATATGAATTCTGAATCATTAAATTGATATCTCTTTTAGTCTTCAGTATCCTAGAGCAGGTAGAAGTAAAAACCTAAAATTGTGGAATCGTAATCCACACCCAACTCTGAGATATGTTCTACAACTAATTGTGGTTCTGTGCTTTGAAATTTATTGCTTTTTTGTGTATATGTTATTTTTCACAGAAAAGAAGGAAAGAAAGCTGATTGTGGTGATAAAAAATATTTAAGCCTTCTAACCTCCAATGTTCTAGAGCAACTAGAAGGAAAAATCTGAGAGGACCGTATGGTAGCCCATGACACACTCTGGGATCTGTCCTGTAACCACTTGTTGAAGAGTGCTTTGAAAACTATTGATTTTTTTATTATTAATTTTTAATTAAAAAGTATGACGAGAAAGAAACACAAACATTCTTAACATATGATTATTCCATTCTACATATATCATCACATAGTTGCACATTCATCGTCATGATCATTTCTTAGAACATTTGCATCAATTCAGAAAAAGAAGTAAAAAGACAACAGGAAAAGAAATAAAACAAAAACAGAAAAAAACATTATACATACCATACCCCTTACCCTTCCCTTTCATTGATCACTAGCCTTTCAAACTGAATTTATTTTAACATTTGTTCCCCCTATAATTTATTTTTATTCCATATGTTCCACTCATCTGTTGACAAAGTAGATAAAAGGAACATCAGACACAAGTGAAAACTATTGCTTTTTTATTTCTTTGCTTTGTTTATATGCTATATTATACAATAAAAAAGTTAAAAAAAAATTAAAAGAACCAAACACAATGAGATATCACTTCATACCTGCTAGGATATCACTTCATACCTGCTATTAAACAAATAAGAATCTACAAGTGTTGGAGAGGATGTGGAGAAATTGGAACGCTTATTCATGGCTGGTGGAAATGTAAAATGGCACAGCTGCTGTGGAGGACAGTTTAGCAGTTCCTCAGGAAGCTGTAGAGCTGCCTTACAATTTGGCATTCTGGCCACTCAGATATACCCAGAAGATCTGAAAGCAGGGACTTGGACAGACATCTGCACACTGATGTTCATAGTGGCATTATTCACAATTGCCAAAAGATGGACACAATCCAAGTGTTCAACGGATGAATGGATAAACAAAATGTGGTATACGGAATATTATCAGCAGTAAGAAGAAATGAAATCCTGAAGCACGTGACAACATGGATGAAATTGAGGACATTATGTTAAGTGAAATAAGTCAGACACAAAAGGATAAATATTTTATGATCTCAGATATGAATTAATTATAATATGCAAACTCATGGACATAAAATATAGAATAAAAATTAGCAGGATATAGAATGAGGCTAAAGAAGGGGGAGCAGTTGCTTAATATGCTGCAGAATGAATTTTAAACGTTTGGAAATAGAGATGATGGTAGTAGTTTATTGTGAGAACTATTAACAGTGCCAAATGGTGTGTGAGTGTGGTGGAAAGGGAAAGTTTAGAGTCATGTATGTCACCAGAAGGAAAGTTAAAACATGGGAATGTATAACAATGAATCTTCTGGTGGACGATGTCTGTGATTAACTGTACAAATATGAAAAGTTCTTTTGTGAACTAGAGCAGACGTACAGCACTAATATAAGGAGTTAATAATGGAGGGGTATATGGAAAAAATGTACCTATTGCAAATTAAAAAGTAAAAAAATCTGCAGCCGAGTAGTGGACTAGAGGACTGAAGACCCATGTGGAGGAGAGAGGCAGGGTCTCGAGGGGCAGTCCGCCTTCCTAGGAGACTGCCTTCTGCATGCTGCAAGCAGTCTCTGGGATGCGAGATCTTTCTGAATGGTGGCAATGCTTTGCTGAGAGGTTTGGATGTTTGCACTGACTGAGCTCCTCACTGGCATGATTTACTATCATCTAGCTCTGCTCCTAATTGCCTGATGTTGGGGGAAGCAGCTAGATAAGGAAAGGGGAAGAGAAATAGGTCTGAAGGTTAAAGGAAAGAGTATTCACATCTCTTTCCATCCCAGTCTCCAACGCAGTCTTTTTCTGCCTTGCTAAGGTCAAAGAACTTTTTACTTTCTTTGAAAAATGCTTCTCTTGGGAAGCATTCTGATCCAGTTGTGAACCTGATTAATATTCTTAGAGCCTCCAAAGAGCCATCACTAAGTGTCTTGGTTACAGTTTCAGAGGAAAAGGGATGTGTTTTCAAACCCATCTAAAATGGCCTTGTGGAGGCTCTATCTCAAGTTGAATTTTTTAAAAGGGAAACAAAACCTGTGGCTTGGCCAAGGAAAATGAATAATGTATTCTAGACGCACTTGATTTAGGATGAAAGGATACACAGGGAAAGGACTGGCAAAGAGAATTATGTGTTGTGTCTTGCTCAGAGCTCATTTGCAGAAAATAGAATTAAATCTAGTTAGCTTAAACGGAAAGGGATTCAATCCAGGATTTTAAATGATTTATACACTCATTGGGAAGATCAAAGAATGTATTCCAGAATCTTTTAAGAGTGCTACCCAAATTTGCCCTGCAGAATCGAAGAAGCTATTGCCTCTTCTCCAATTCTGCTGGCACCAATCAAGTTGGGAAATCATGTTATGGCTGCTTGTTCCAGAACCAGGGAGCCACTGTGATGGGTTGCTGGCACCATCTGGAAATGTCTATTAATAGAAAGTTGCACCTAAGGCAGTTCACTTGAGCAAAATAGATTCCATTAATGGTGCTTTTCAATACCCCCATGAAACTAGTAATAAACCCTGATACCTCTTCATAAGTTTTCACAGGAAAACCAGATGTCTCCATGATGGCGTTGGTTGGCAGATACAATAGAAACATGTACCTTTCTAATCTCGCATGAATGTTACTAAAATGGCAGAACCTAAATCACATATAGAACTCTAGATGTAAGGGAATGGGGGTAGCATAATAAAAAGCTCTAATTTTCTAGATTTTTAAATACTTGAAAATACACGAGAAGGATGCTAGAGTAGATGCTGGTTGAACTAATTCACAAAGCTCACTGCAGTCCTTCTGTTTGGAAACTCAACACCCATATACTCCTTTCTCCCCATGTTTAAACTTTCAAGCATCAGTAGTACCTCATGCAATAAAAAATGAACTCATTTGTTCCCCTGAAGGGGAGATCCAAGGTCTCCTTTTCTTACTAATGTCCTATGCAGTCATAATCCTATCTTGATATTTTATAACCCACAGATTAAATTATAAAGTCATGTCATATAAAACACATCCTAAGGTGGGCCACAGTGGCTCAGCAGGCAGAGTTCTCACCTGCCGTGCCAGAGACCTGGGTTTGTTTTCCGGTGCCTGCCCATGCAAAACAAAAACAAAACACATCCTATATAAATTATGAAGGGAAAGGGAGAGGAAGAACATAGATTGACTATAATAGAGCAAAGAAGAAAAATGAAGTAATGCTATAACAGTCCCCAGTTTTTAAAGACTTGCATCCTTTTTTCATATTTATTTCATGCTTCCTTTTGTTCCCCACCTCTGCTGAACAAGGCTCATCACCAAACAAGGTGATCTAAATTATTCCTGAAAGGTTCTATTTCTGTGTTGTCTTTCTTGTACTGATGTGTTGTAATCTCCCATTAAATTCTATTACTGGACATGGCATTATTAAGAGTTAACCCAGTGAATTCCCAAAGATCTAGAAGGAAAATGCAACCACAGACACCATCAGTCTTCTGCTCTGCATTAGACACTTCAGCTACCACTAAATCTGTAATAAGGCCCATGTGGTCAGGTGGCTTTCACTGGCCTGAAGAACTTGGTTTGGGTTCCTCTTGAAGCTGGCAGTGTAAGGAGTTATTCAGAAAATGGGTCAGAGCAGCACACTTAAATGTAATATATATGACATCCTAAATCCAAAGAACCCCATCAAGGGCTGTGATTCTTTATGAATAGTAGGGCCACATGGGCCAGTACTTTGTCCTTCACTTTGGAAAGATGTCCCATCAATTCCAAGACAGCTAGACACAGTACCTTGGCTGAGGGAGCAGGCCCTTGGATTCTTGGGGTAATATTCCACACTCTGACCCATATTTGGCACCTAGTGTTCTTGTTCCTGCTCATTAGGTTCAGTAAGAATGATATCATCAGAGTTTTCTGCTGGGATGGTGAAGTGAACAAAGTTTCCTATAGTTGAAATTGTGAGAGAAGATGGAGACTAGACTGTGAAGGTGTGTTGTTATCCCTAGCAGGTATGTGGTTGAAACCAGCAGGTGGTGGCTTTGTTGGGTAATAGAAAAAAGCACTTAATAAACTGATACTGCACATCAGGTGCCAGGCGCTGTGTTGATTTACTCTCATCATGGAACTACTACTACTGCAGTTGGAGTCACCACCCATGAAATTCACAACAAACTACTGTTATTCTCCTTTAACAATCTGTGCTCTACATAGGCCAAACTAGTGAGTTAGATGGTTATAGTAGGATTCACCACTCCTACATCTTTCAAAGCTTTGGAAACTCATCCACAGATGTGATGCTGTTTTTGATCAACTCTTCTGTTAGGGAGAAGTAATTCCAGTATCTTCCACTTGTTCTTCCTAACTTAATTGGCTTCACTCCCTGGGTCAGGAATGAGTGTGGGGATTCTGTAGCTGAAGTGTTTCTCTACTGTGTGCATTCAGAACCTGGGGGCATAACCATAGGATAACTTTATAGACCCCAAATTTCATAGTAAGGACATGAAACCAAACTCCATTTATCTCTTAACCCCCCAAATCCCTACCCTAAAAGATGAAGAGTTCAAGCAACTGCTTTGCCTCCTTGAGCCATGGAGCACCCGTGTCCCATCTTCTGATGCCAATGACATCTTTGCTGTCTTCAAACCCAACCAAGTCAGATAGCTTAGAGATATTCAAACTTTTTTCCTAAAATACTTCTTTAAAGAATTTTGAAAAGAAACATTTTTAACTTGACGCATCTCTACAATATTTTTCCACAGACTACTTCTGGCTTTGTATATTTCAAACCTTATTTCTTCTCCTCTGAGCAACACCTAAAAGTTCTTATCACTGCAATGGACAGAAGGAATATTCCTAGAAGTCATTCTCACTCTGGGGTGGTAGCAGAAACTCAACTATATGAGGAAGTGTCTCTGAACCAATAAAATACATGCCATTAAATCCAAATTAAATTTATCCCCATTCAACCAGAAAGATTTCAAAAATAACTGTGGCCATTTCAGTGTTACCTAACATGAGGGGAAGTATGAGAAAGGAGGGTAGAAACAGGAATATTAACCTATTATGGTTAAAATATCTACTTTTGCAAATAGTAATAAAATACCTGACTCGGTTGGGCCATTTATAGGACCTTGGAAGTAGCCTGTGCAAGCGAGACACTCATTAGTCTCACAGTAAACCTTCCTCAACTGTAAGTGACAACATTTTATGATTAAAATTATTATATAAATTTTAAAAAGCATAAATGGAACCTAAACACTATAGTGACATGCTATTGACTATTGTCCTTTTTAAGAATATTTGAACAATCTCTTTTTGAGCATTTGAAAACTTTACATTTTTCCTTTTGCTTTTTAAACATGCATTTTTGTTTCATTTTCTCTTCAGAATTCTACCATAATGTTTTATATGTATATATATATATGTGTATATATATATATATATGTTCATATTTTCAACTGCTTTACTGGGATACAATTCACATACCATACAATTCATGTACTTAAAGTGTACAGTTCAATAGTTTTTAGTATATTCACAAAGTTGTGCAACTATCACCACAGTCAATTTTAGAATATCTTCATTACCCAGAGAAGAAATCCTACTCCCTTTAGCCATCACCCCTCAAATCCTCCATCCCCTCAGCTCTAACCTATGTTCTAGATTATAGGTTTACCTATTCTTATCCTTTCGTATAAATGGAGTCGTACAGTATGTGGTCTCTAGTGACTACCTTCTTCCGTAAAACATAATGTTTTTAAGCTTCATCCATGTTGTAACATGAAATACATTTTTATACCTGAAAAATTTATTGGTCACCCTTTTCTGAAACTAAAATATGTATGGGAATCAAAATTTTAAAAGGTACTGTTTCCTGTGACCAAAATATTCTATGACTTAAAAATATTGGCTAGGTTGTGTCATTCTTATATTTACTGCTACACAGAAAATGAATGAAAATGACATAAATCTGTTATAGATATCAATAAATCATTGCTAAACACAAGAAACAATATTTTATTGGAAATGCCTTGCTAGTGTGATGAATTTCTCTCTTTTTGTCCCCAAGAAACTGGGTGGATATGACACTGTCAGAATGCTGTACAGTTCTGCACCAATTCCATTCCTACTTTTTTAACTTTACAGATGCAATTCGTGGAAAACCTCCATCACAAAGATATGGTAATAGGAACAGAAAGTATTTTCTTATAGAAATGTCACTCAATTATTTTCCATTCTTTCCTAGTTATAATTCCCAAACCACATGGTATTTTTTGCCCACCTTTTCTCACTTTGTCTCACCCTCCAAAATGATGCATTTTTCGACAGTAGTTGAGGGCTGCTAAGATGCAGTTATTAAATAAAACTTACCATTACTCTTTATCATATGTCTGAATTTAAAACATCCCAACATAAGGCAAAATACTGATACCCTAGAGCCAACATTTAACAGAAATTAATTTAATGCCGGGAAAACTGGATTTCCTGGAGGGTTTTAGTGCATTGGTTAGTTGTCAAGGAAGGCGTCCCTTCTATCTGACATTTGGAGGTTTCTATTCCCAGGGCAATTCACTTGAGTGCATTTGGGAAGGTTGAGGGTCATTGCTTTCTTTTATATAGTAGGAGAAGGGTGACTGTGACCTCTATCATGTCCTTGGGACAAGGGTACACCTACAGGGTAAGGCTCTGGGACATTATTTTGTTACAAAGATCTGCGCACCACTCAGACTCTGAAGTTTGAAAGCCACTGAGGTAACATCTCAGATTTCCATTCTTAGAGTCTGTTCCTGCAACTGCTCTTGATATCAAGCACTCTTGATATTGGTTGGGTTCAGTTACAGGAACAGAATCCACTCTAAATAGTTTAAGCAGAAAGAGATTTCTTACGGGATATTAAATGTCTCATAGAAGATGAACAAATAGGCTATAGATTGAGATTTTTTTATAAATGACCGTCAAAGTCCCACTGCAACAAGGAAGCTTGTGGCTCTTCTGTGGCCAGTGAGTGGGTGATCATTCGCAAAGCTATTGCTGGAACTACTGCTTCAGACCACATCCCCCAAACCCCTGCCCCCCTGTCCTGAGCCTGGGGGCATTTAGAGTTCAGCTTTTTACTTTTTTTTTTTTTTTAAGAAAAGCATACTAACCAAAAAAAGAAAGAGACACCACCCACAGCACCAGAATGCAGGATAAGCTGGCCACTGGTGGACATTACAGGGTAGAGAAGGGAAAGACTTTGGCATTCCAACCTCAGAAGCACAGAGCTGTAATTCATCAAGTGAATGTGGTAAGTGGAATAGGATGAAAGAAAAGGTGGCAAGAAGACCAGGTAGATGCTGTGCTTGTTGTGGAAGGAACAGAATCAGGAGGAAGTGGGCTTGGCTTTCTGGTGGCTGGGGCAGAGAACCGTGTGCCAGAAGGTCTCTCCATTTGTGCGTGCAGCATACATCCAAAACATTTGCCTAAGAGCATCAGTTTTTTGCATCTGCAGGCGTTGTCTGTCCCTGTGAGTTTCCAGAGACCCTGTTAGATGATTGTGTTTCTCCACATTTTCTCTACCATTGTCCTCCCAGCACATAAAACAGAGCCTGGGGTGGAGGAAGTGCCCAATAAATATTCATTGAAGTGATGGATAAAATAAATGTGTTCATAATTGGAACCCAAGCTCACTGGTGGTCTGTGATAAGGTTTTTTCTCAGTATCCAGGTGTTGATTCGTCAGCCCCAGCAGGGGTGTCATACATGAAAGCAAGTCCCTGGGGGGCCCTTCTGACTAAGTCTGTGATCTACAGAGAAGAGTAAGGTGCTTTGATCATCTGGCCAACACCGTCTGCTCCTGACAGCATCTTCCAGGATGGAGTCTTCAACTAAGTACAGTGTGGTATTAAAACTTCAACCTCAACAACAGTTTAATGGGTCTTATCATCTGCTTGATATTCTTGAGCTCATGTAATCCTCACAACAGCCTACCAGGTAAATTTCATTATTCTTATTTACGTATCAGGAAACTTAGTCTCATAACGTTCAAAAAACTAACCCCAGGTCATTGGGTTGGACCCCAATTCTCATTTCAAATCATTTACCCTGACTGAATAGGTGCATTGGAAGGAACTCCAGGAGACCTGGGTTCTAGACGTAGCTCCGATATGGAGTGCTTAGGGTTGTTGGATGTACTTGCCGGCCACTGGTGTTTGAACATGGCCACATGGCTAATCCTGCCAAAGGACTGTGAGTGGCAATGACTAGTGTCAACACAATCATTGGTGTCCTTTCTCTTCTCCTGCCATGATGACTGAGAATGATACATGCTCCAAATATGGTGGTGACCAGGGCACAGTATCTCCATCATCCTGGGTCCCCAGTGACTATATGAAGTTCCCTGACCACCCGTGCCAGACACCTAGTATGAGCAAGAATATACCCACATAAGTTAAGGCAAGGGATTTTAGGATCGTTTGATACCAATGTAAGTTAGCTCGTTCTGATTAATGCACTCGGCCAGCTCTCTTTCATCCTAGGAGTTTCAGTTTGATCTTCTGTGATAATAATGTCTACCCCAAGCTGTGTGAGGAGCAGTTAGAAGAGATAATGGAGAAAAAGTTTCCTTCCAGGTGTGACATTCTCTAAAGAGCACATGAACTCTGAAGAGTGCTCTAAAGATATAGTTTTCTTTTTGGTCACAGTTTTATGGGCCTAAGGTCTTAAGGTTTTAATTTCATTCTTCAACAGAGTGGATTGTAATGAACCACAATTCTAGATGCCTGGGACCCTTCGTGGTTTGGATTATAGTTTTCCCAGCTTCTGTTAAAGGTCAAGTTTATATCTTCCTGAGAAAGGTCTAGAAGGTGAATCTCACCTTTGTGCCCCACCCCCCAAAACTGCTCCCCTTTGTAATACACAGCAAGCAGGTATGCCCAACTGCAGATGGGGCCAGTGTGGAAGATATTCCTAGCAACCTTCCAATATTTTTCAGTTTTCCCCTTCTTGGACATAAGGGAGGATATTCATTCCCCAACCTTATAAGTTAGGTGTGCCTGTGAGACTTACTTTGGCTAATGAAGTGTGAGTGGAGCTATTTAAGACATTTAAGAGCTGGTGCATGATTCCCAAGTGGTTTTTCCCTGCAATTGTTAACTGGCAGATTTGTGTTGAGATGGTTACCCGAGATGGTGCAGACCCCCGTCAACCCGATTTGCTAAAATGAGCAGCTCTTCTGCCAGCCAGCTGTGAACTTGCAGCATGAGTGAGAGATGAACCTTTGTGGTTTGGTGATATGGGTGTTGTTTTGAACCTTGGAGATTTTTGGTGTTGTTACTTATTGCAGCATAACCTGGTTTAACCTGACTAATTCAGTTGGTAATGAGGCTAAGTAGAAGAAATAGATATCTGGACTGGGAATCAAGAGTCCTGCATTGTAGGTTTAGCTGGGGAAATGGGGTTTAGTCTCTGGGCTTCAGTTTCCTTATTAATGAATGATGGAAAGTGAACTAGATTTCCTCTCAGTTTCTTTCCAATTATCACATCCTATGATACTGATATGTCAGTCTAACTATCTAATCTGACTTCCTTTTTATATATCTATCTAAGCATATCTATCCATCTATCTTATCATTTAATGATCCCCCATCTGTATCTATCTATCTATCTATCTATCTATCTATCTATCTATCTATCTATCTATCTATCTATCTATCTATCTATCCAATTGCCTATCTATACCTACCTAAACAAATCTATCTATCCATCTATATAATCATCTATCTAATGATCTATATCTATCCATATTGATCTACCTACTTATCTAATCATCCCCTGTATGTGTGTATGTATGTATGTGTATATCTATCATCTATTTCATTTATCTATCCACCCATATACTTATTCTAGCAAATAAGTAGGTATGACTAAGTAATGACTATGTAAAGCAAAATATTTTCACAAAACTCAACTCATATTCTGCTTACAATTTTATGCAAAAGTTAATTTAGAAGAGGACAGCAAAGCTTGTCACAGACTTCTCCTTAGCTGATGTTTTTTTCTGAGAGGAAGAGGAAGCAAACATTTTTCTCTCTGTAAAAACCTTTCGTTTCTGAAGAGGACCTTGCTTTACTTTGTTTTGCAAACAGAGTAATAAGGAGCTCTTGAATTTGGGTTAGACAGCTGGGAAATATATCTAAGCAAAAGTATTCTTATCAAAATTGTTTTCTCCTATTTCTTACATCAGTTGAGTAAATCAAAGAGAAAATCCCTCTTACTGGGAACTCAGCTCCTGACAGATGTAGAGGAAAGGGGTAGGAAACTGGAGGAAATATAACCGTGGAGTGACATGGCAACCTTGTGGCGAGAGGCTGCATCTGAGAAGGAGATGTATGCCAGAAAATGAGAGTAAGATTTATAGATGAAATTTATATAGGGAAAAGCAAAGATCAGTGAAAACTCATGACGTGTAACTCTGCAAGGAATCTGGCAAGGAAAACATAACTCCTATTCTGTAGAGAAGGTAAAGGCCCACAGGCTAAGAATCTGGGGTGAGGAGGAATCCCTAGAGAGATGGGGAATTTCACTTCTGGTTATCATGTAATAGATCACGTTGGAGGAACAGCTAGAAAGATAGAAGTTCATTGGAAAGCTGGCTATATTTCCTGCACTAGAAATATCAGCAAACCCTCTCAAGTAGTTACTCTCTTTTCTTTCGTTAAGATTTGGCTCCACTGTATAGAAAAGAAAACCCCAAACAACAGTGACTTACACATGCAAGTGTTTATTGTGTCATGTAAAACAGACGATATGCAGGTATTCCTGCGCTGGTTGGGCAGCTTTTGTCAGCAAGGAGCCAGGCCCTTTCTACCTTTCTGTTCCCACTTCATTGGGGCGTAGCTTCCATTTTTAGGGTAACCACAGTGTCCAAAATGGATGATGGAGCTTTTACCATCACATCTGCTTTCATGACAGTGGAAAAGGAGCTGTGAAAGGGCAAAATGGGCTCATTAATCAGCTGAGTAAGTTCCCTTTAAGAAATCTGCTTAGGAATCCCGCTAGCACTATTTCTTTGGCCAGAAGGTATTTAGCTGGCAATAGCTAGCTATCAGGGAAGCTGGGAATGCAGTCTTTTAGCAGCCCTTTAACGGTTTCTCCCACATGATTTTTCCATCTATTGTCTATGAGATGGTCATTGGGATCAGTAATATATTCAGAAATAACAAAGTGTACTAAATTCTCAGTTAGAGAAAATGGTGTTTTGGCTCTAAATTTTAAACTTTTCTCGCATAACTTAAATAAGGGATGATTATTAATAGTTGTTTATAATAGGCTGATGTATCTGAAAGTTGTTCTTATAACAAATAGTTTTACCTGTTGTCAACAGATATAATTTGAAAAAACAATTCCATCGTCATATAAATTTTAAACTGATTTTTTTAAACATACTTTGTGACTCTCTGGAAACAATGTTTCTTCAAATAATTTGAGCACAGAGAGCTTTCCCCCTAGTATTTTCTAGAATTTAGAGATCCATGGGACACACTTTATGCACCTTTATAGAATATGGGAAGAGACCTCATGCCTATCTTCTAAAAAAGGATCATAAATGGCAAGTTGCAAGCTTCTGATGACAGGGACCAGGTCTTCTATTTCTTTTAAATCAGTATGTTACTTTGGATATTTCTAGCAAACTTCAACTGCTAATTGATGCTCAACTAATTGGGTGATTGTGATCATCTGGGGGAGGACTGAAAGAGAAGTTTTGCCCTGTGATCAAGCAGCAGATGGATCCCATATAATAGAATAGAGATTCCTGCCTCCTGTTCCCCTCTCCTTTCCCCATGTCAGTCCTTGGCTTTCTGTCCTCAATCCTTATCTATACTGGGAATTTGGCTCCCAGGACTCTTCCACCACAGTGAGGCATTCTGTGACCATAGTTGAAGAGTGTAAGAAGTAAAGTTATTAAACAAAAGTTATCACCCTTCTCTGTCATGTATTTGAATACAGAGCATTTCAATATAGGCCAAAATACTCAGTTTCTAAAACAAGCCTCACCCTTAACAGAGTTAGTATAAGGCAGGGAAAGACAGAGAGTCCCATTAAATTAGGATCCCCTTTGTTTGGCAAGCATGGTTTGTATACTCAGGAGCCCAGTTTCTGGGTCAGTTCAGGAAGATGAGTTGCTTTTGTAAATGGGAAGATGGTGGTTGTGAATGCTGGTATGTTCTTGGGGAAAGAGTACATATGAAAGTTGAGGCTCTAAGAAATGAATTCCCTTTTCATTGCCATCATCCACTCTTTTAGTTGGATTTTTCCCTCCTGGGTCACTATGGAAGAATCTCTCAACTTCTCTACCCTCTAAACTGGAGGGAAAAAATCCAGTTAACTGCAACTAGAAAATGTATGATTTGCATTTTAAATTCTGATTAAAAATTCTTTAATCGCTCTACTGGTTGAATTAAATACATACCTGTTAAATTGACTACAGGGGCCTTGAGTTTTAGGTTTCCTAGTAGGGATGTGCATTTTTCTTATTCTGTTTTCTGAACAACGTTGCATATAGCATTATTCCTATTTCATGGTGAGGAAATAGATTCAGCGTGTTAAAGGCAGATTCTGGAGTGAAACAGACCTGTGTTCCAATTCCAGCTTTTGTCAGTGGCGGATGTGTGACCTAAGACCAGTGATGTACCATCCTGAGTTTTGGTTTTGTCCCTGTAAAACAGTATGAACCCTGAGGTGCCATCAGCATTAAAGCAAAATAAGCAGCTCCAAGCTCATACACACCCACCAGAACCAGAAAACAAGTAGAAATGGGCAGAACAAAATCTTTAAGAAGTATGGAAAACAGTAAAAAATTTACAGCAATCACTCAAATGTTGAATTAAGTAAAAGGCAAAATAAAAATGTAGGAAAGGTTGTGGCTGTTTACTAGCCCTTATTCCATGCCCTCCCCAACTCAGCAGCCATTTGGAAAACTGAGGAGCCCACATTTCCTATATGGAACCCTGGGTTCTGGTTCTGCAGAGAGCAGAATAGACCTTATTCACAAATGGGTGTGTGCGTCCGTTCTGACTCACCTGGTGGCTACCTGAAGGACTGGACTAAGGAGTTTGCCCCTGCTTTGTCTATGTCAGAATTCACTGGAGGAGAAGTGGCAGATATTGTTGGAAAATATGTTAAGGGAATGGTCAACCTGCAGCTGCTTGGGATGAAAGAGCAGGGTTGAGGCACACAATAGAACGCCTGGGGTCTGGGAGGAAAAGCTAAGAAGAGTTTCTTTGTGGAATTAGGGCATTCACCGGCACCTGTGTAAATGGGGTACTTTAGAAAGCCGCGTTGCAAACCCAGGGTAGGATGCATGCTCAGAAAAGACCTGAGAAGACCCTCAGCCTTCATACTGGGTTAATTTCTATGCTCAGTGCAGGCTGATATAAGTGTTTGAAGGAGAGCCTGAATACATGGTGCCAATCTGTGGAGACTGGGAGAGTTGATATATTGTTGCTGTTTGTTAGCTTGTTACTCTTTTTTCTCCTGGTGCTCAAGGAAACCTCTGTCAAAGCACAAGCTGAATACAAGCTAAAGGAACAGAGATTTAATTAACAGAGATGGCAAGGAATACAGTCTTTACAAAAATAATTTGGAAAAATCACTAAAATAAACAGATTGCTACAAGTTCAATAATAAATACAGAAAAAACAAGCAAACAACAAAAAATTCCACAGCCTATCCAAGGAAGGGAGAGAATAAAATTTCCAGAGTTACTGCATTATACAGGAAGATGTGGTTCATTCAAAGGTATGAAATAAAGGGACAGAAATCATCCATAAAGAGACATAGATATTGGACTGACTCTACAAAGACTTTAAAATAAGTATCATAAATATGCCCAAACAGTTAAAGCAAAACATGGAAAAAGAACTAAAGGAAAGCAGAAAAAAATAGTATATATACAAAATTAGACTATCAATAAAGAGATAGAAATTGTTTAAAAGAACTAAACAGAATCCTAGAGCTGGAAAGCACAAAAACGGAAATGAAAAGTCCCCTAAAGGAGTTCAACAGCATATTTGAACAGGCAGAAGGAAGAGTCAGCAAATTTAAGATAACACAATTGGGATTATCTATTCTGAGAAGAAGAAAGAAAAAAAATGAAGAAACAGAGTCTAAGAGACCTGTTGGACACCACCAAGGAAGGATACCATTATACATTATTCTGATAGTCCCAGAAAGAGGAGAGTGAACAGAAAGGGACAGTAAGTATACTTGTAGAAATAATGACTGAAACTATCTCAGATTTGATGAAGGACATGAACATATACAACTAAGAATCTCAAAGAACCCCAAATAGGATAAACTCAAAGAAATATGCACCAAGGTAGCTTATAGTCAGTGTCGAAAGAAAAAGACAAAGGAAAAATACTGAAAGCAGCAAGCAGTAGTGACTTGTACCGTACAGGATCTTCAATAAGATTAACAGCCAATTTCTCATCAGAAACCATGAAGACCAAAAGGCGATGGGATGGCATATTTAAAGTGCTGAAAGAGAAAAGCTGTCAACCAAGAATTCTATATTCAGTAAGATTGTCCTTCAAAAATAAGCAAAAAATTGAAACATTCCCAGATAAACAAAAACCGGAGGAGTTAATTGCCACCAGACAGACACTATAAGAGATATTAAAGGTTAAGAAATACTTCAGGTTCAAAAAAAGGTCACTATACTGTAATTTGAAGATGTATGAAGAAATGAAGATCTTTTTTTTGGTCCAGGTAGCTACATAGGTAAATATTAAAAAGTGCTGTATTTTTGGTTTGTAGCTCCACTTTCCATTTTTAACATGATGTAAAATACACACGCGTAGACTTCTTGGAAGATGGTGGAGCAGGGCAGAGAGAAGTGACCTCTGCACCATGGGACAATAAGGCAGCCGGAGAGAGAATGATCAGGACTTTGGTCCCGGGGGCGTGAGTGATTGAGGAGGGTGTTCAGTGTGTTTTGGGGAGGAAAGAGGCAGGGGGATTAGGGTCTGGAGAATGGGGTCGATTGCATTGGCGGGAATCCCTGCTGGTGGTATGTGGGAAGGTGCAGATTGAAAGGAGCTGACTTCCCTCCACTCCAGCCTGCCCCAGCTGGGGCTGGGGAAACCTCCCTGAGCAGAGCCACAAGGACCCTGGAGGCAGTCTGGTTGTCTGGCAGGAGATCTGGGTGCTGGCTGCCCAGCTGGGTGCTGCAAACAGCTGTCCCTTCAGGCACATTGCTGCAGGTCGGTTGATTCCCACATCTGGATGCTGAACGACTCTCCCATCCTGCATGCCAGGAACAGCCCTCTGCCATGCATGCCATCTCTCCAGCTGGTCCCTGCAGGTGCAAGTCTGAGAGTAGGCGGTGCCTCGGTGGTGTCACCTGCTGGAGGAACACGGTAAGTGCAGGTAGTCAGAATCCTCTCCCTAGGTTTTTCTTCTTTTATCTTTTTTCCTCAATATAGCCTTTCTATATATATTCTTTATTGGTGGTATTATTGTTATTTTTATTTATATATTTTATACATTTACACTGTTATTGATTTTTTATGTTTTTTTTCTAATTTTTTATTATTCTATTTCATTGTATTTATTTACTTTTTCTTTAATTTTTTTTTCCCTTCTGTGGGCACCAGTCTGCGTTCATCCCCAGTAAATCTTGGGGTATCTCCCTCTGACTTTGGGGCTTACTACATTGGTGAGGTGTGTTTTGTAAATGTTGGTATTTTTTCATATTTTTATTGTGTTTTATATTATTGCTAGTATTTATTAAAAAAATTTTGGGGGGTGCAGTGCACTGGTCAGGAATCAAACCCAGGTCTCCTACATGGTGGGTGAGCATTCTGCCACCTAAGTGCCTGTGCACCCCAGCCTAGCTTTTAATAGATCCTCAGCAAAATTTATACCCCTACATTAGAAACTGGACCTTGGTTTGCTGAGGAATTACTGACAAACCAAGTGCAAAAGGAAACCTTCAAAGTAAAACCAAGTAAATATATAACTTTAGAGATGTGAAGGAAATTAACTTGCAAAATAACCTTATTAAGATAATGATATGGCCAAACAGAAAATCATAAAGCACATAAAGATCTTTCCAGAAGTGACCCAGCCAAATGACCAAATCAAAACATCAGAGGGGACACAGAATATGGAACAACTACTCAAGGATATGTATAAAGAAATAAAGGATATCACGAAGATACTAGAAGAGCATAAAGAAGAATTTGAAAGATTAAATAGAAAAGTAGCAGATCTCACAGAGATGAAAGATATAGTAGACCAAATTAGAAGCATGCTAAAGACACACAACAGATTTGAAGAAGCAAAGAGAAGAATAAGTGAAGTAGAAAACAGAACAATTGAATTACAGCACACAAAAGAACAAATGGAAATGGATCTTAGGGAAAGGATAAAAAACAAGAGGCATGCAAATATAAGAATCATTGATGTCCCAGAAGGAGAAGAAAAGAATAAAGGGCTGGGGAAATTATTGAAGATACATTTCTGGAAAACTTCCCAACCCGTATAAAAGACATAAGTATGTAAATTAAAGAGTCCCAATGAACTCCAAATAGAATAGATCCAAA
Organism: Tamandua tetradactyla; assembly: GCF_023851605.1. Taxonomy (NCBI): domain Eukaryota; kingdom Metazoa; phylum Chordata; class Mammalia; order Pilosa; family Myrmecophagidae; genus Tamandua; species Tamandua tetradactyla. The sequence goes on along the minus strand of NC_135351.1, from coordinate 3,079,512 downwards.
TAGGCCTACTCCAAGACACATACATACTAATCAAATTGTCAAATGTTGAAGAGAGACAACTTGTCAGTTCCTTCAGAAACTAAATATCAAGTTGCACTATGACCTGGCAATAGCACTATCAGTATATACCCAGAAGAGCTGAAGTAATGACACAAACAGACATTTGCACACTGATGTTCATAGCAGCATTATTCACAATTGCCAAAAGATGGAAACAATCCAAATGTCCATCAACAGACAAGTGGATTGGCAAAATGTGCTATATGCATGCATATGATGGAATATTGTGCAGCAGTAAGATGAAATGACATCCTGAAGCACATAACAGGATGGATGCACCTTGAGGACATAATGCTGAGTGAAATAAGCCAGACCAAAAGAATAGATATTGTATGACTTCACTTTTATGACTATAGTAAAGGTAAAATTCTGGGCTTGTAAATGCAGAATATCGGGGACTTAGAGATACGTTGAAGCTAGAGATGGCTGAATGGTTAGGTAATGAGGTTGAACTCAAAGGTAAGAGAATAGATAGTGAAAGCAGTTCACTAGTGGATCTATAAGTGATAATTATAAAACATTGCTAAATGAAATAAAAAATGACTTAAATAGATGGAAAGACATTCCATGCTTATGGATAGGAAGGTTGAATGTCACTAAGATATCAATTCTACCCAAAGTGATCTGTAGATTTAACACAGTATCAATCAAAATGCCAACACCCTACTTTGATACTACCATACTACCATATTGAAGATGAACATAATTGAAAGGGGTTGTATAGACCTATATGTTCCACTAATTAGTACTACCAATATAAATAAGTTCTTGCAAGAACTACTTCAAAGATATGGTTCTTGTACAAAGAGTGTTTAAGTTGAGAGTATAGGGGGAAAGCTGCTATTGGATGCTATGGGCTATGTTTAACAGGAAAACATCAGAGTACCATAGCAACACCAGGGGTAAATAATGGGAAGAGAGGCAAGAGTTAAGAGGAGGTTTAGATTTCCTATTTGGTGAGGGTGTGTTTATTCATTATCTTTCTCTTAAGAACAATGAAATTATATAAAATTAAGAGTGTTGATGGACTATGGACTTTGTACATTATGCATGATGCCAAATGAATGTAGGTGGCTGAAGGATGCACTGACTGAGAAGTAGATTGGTGAGTGATGGTGAATACATGTGATCAAATACTGTACTACTACAAAAAGGAATGAATTTGTGAAGCATGCAGCATTGAGAATGAACTTGTGGAACATTTGACGAAAGCAAAGTAAGCCAGAAACAGAAGAGCAATTATTTTAAGGTCTGTTTTAGGAAATTCTTATTAAAAAACAGGGGCCTAGATTGAAAGCTCTTATAGCAGTCACATTTTGTCTGGAGTGACAATTATTATTTCTGGATTTTGTGAGGCTCTTTTATATATGTATAACCTGGTATTTAGAGATAAAAATGAAGCCAGTAAGGTCTGGATTAAGGTAACTCAGAACACGGGGTAAGGAAGACATTGCTTATATTTTGGAACCACACCTACTCTTTGAGACCAAAGGAAGGAAGGTTATTTTGTCTGGAGCCTAAATTTTCCATGGCACATAATCTAACTCAACCTGTCTGAATAGCTCCTTTAAACAATTGAAGCACAGGGAAACCAGAATAAGAATGAGGCCCTTTAATCCTGTTTAGCCTAATATAATGCCTGGGTACATCCTAGAATATATTTAGCAGCTAATAAAAAAGTATTGGCAAAGTCCATTGAGGGATGGGAGAAAAAACATGGAACTAGCAGCTAATAAAAAAGTATTGGCAAAGTCCATTGAGGGATGGGAGAAAAAACATGGAACTATTAAACATTACCACTAGGGAAACCCCTGATACTCTGTCAAATATTAAGGACACCCAAATGAATAGGATAAGCCCTTCACCTTGAGGCTTACTTGTGAAGCTTATTTATGTAATGGAAAAGCTTATCCTACCTATAAGTGTGCCTAAGGATTACTTCTGGGGGATCTCTTTTGTTGCTCAGATGTGGTCTCAATCTCTCTAATCCCAACTCTACAAGTGAAATCATTGCCCTCCCTTCTACAATGGAACAGGACATCCCTGATGGAATGGGAGATGACTCGCATGCGTATTAGTATGGTCCTGACACCATGGGATGAATGATGCCATCCTGATCAATAGGGGGAAAAGAAGTATAACAAATAAGGGATCAGTGGCTGAGAGAGTTCAAATAGAATTGAGGTTACACTAGATGTCACTCTTACACAAGCTTCAGTTAGACATTGCTACCCATCATAACTTGTCAAACCCCAACCAAAACCATTCCAGCCAATCTTAAAGAACACCTATGGGGATAGATGAGATTCTACAAAAGTTCCACACACAAGGATAACTTTCCAGAAATCTACAACCTCCAGATGGGTCCTTGGACAAGATAAGTTCTGAAACTTACAGGGGCCAGCATCTCCAGAACATCAGCTTGATCCATCTTCCTATCCCATATTATTGACAGCCCCTTCCAACATGAAAAAGTTAGAATGGCCATAGCCCAAATACCCTTAAGGAATGGGAGAAAGATCAAAGGTGATGATGGTATTATACAGAGAGGGTAAGGTTTAACAGAAATACTGAATGAGGATTAAAGAACCTGGCTTTTCTGGGGTACACAACAGATTCAAACTGGCACAAACCTACCTATAAAAATCCTGGAAAAATCCACAACAAAAGTACTAGAGGTGATAAATGAGTTCAGTGAAGTGGCTGAAGATCAACATGCAAAATTCAGCAGTTTCCATACACTTTTAATAAACAAACTGAAAAGGAGATGAAGAAAAAATTCTATGTATACTTGCAACTTAAAAAAGCAAATATCATACCAAAACCAGGCAAAGATATTACAAAAAAAGAAAACTACAGACCAATCTCTCTAATGAATATAGATGCAAAAATCCTCAATAAAATTCTAGCAAATCGTATCCAACAACACATTAAAAGAATTATACATCATGACCAAGTAGGATTCATCCCAGGTATGCAAGGATGGTTCAACATAAGAAAATCAATTAATGTAATACACCATATCAACAAATCAAAGCAGAAAAATCACATGATCATCTCAATTGATGCAGAGAAGGCATTCGACAAGATTCAACATCCTTTCCTGTTGAAAACACTTCAAAAGATAGGAATACAAGGGAACTTCCTTAAAATGATAGAGGGAATATATGAAAAACCCACAGCTAATATCATCCTCAATGGGGAAAAATTGAAAACTTTCCCCCTAAGATCAGGAACAAGACAAGGATGTCCACTATCACCACTATTATTCAACATTGTGTTGGAGGTTCTAGCCAGAGCAATTAGACAAGAAAAAGAAATACAAGGCATCAAAATTGGAAAGGAAGAAGTAAAACTATCACTGTTTGCAGATGATATGATACTATACGTCGAAAACCCGGAAAAATCCACAACAAAACTACTAGAGCTAATAAATGAGTACAGCAAAGTAGCAGGTTACAAGATCAACATTCAAAAATCTGTAGCATTTCTATACACTAGCAATGAACAAGCTGAGGGGGAAATCAAGAAACGAATCCCATTTACAATTGCAACTAAAAGAATAAAATACCTAGGAATAAATTTAACTAAAGAGACAAAAAACCTATATAAAGAAAACTACAAAAAACTGCTAAAAGAAATCACAGAAGACCTAAATAGATGGAAGGGCATACCGTGTTCATGGATTGGAAGACTAAATATAGTTAAGATGTCAATCCTACCTAAATTGATTTACAGATTCAATGCAATACCAATCAAAATCCCAACAACTTATTTTTCAGAAATAGAAAAACCAATAAGCAAATTTATCTGGAAGGGCAGGGTGCCCTGAATTGCTAAAAACATCTTGAGGGAAAAAAACGAAGCTGGAGGTCTCGCGCTGCCTGACTTTAAGGCATATTATGACGCCACAGTGGTCAAAACAGCATGGTATTGGCATAAAGATAGATATATCGACCAATGGAATTGAATAGAGTGCTCAGATATAGACCCTCTCATCTATGGACATTTGATCTTTGATAAGACAGTCAAGCCAACTCACCTGGGACAGAACAGTCTCTTCAATAAATGGTGCCTAGAGAACTGGATATCCATATGCAAAAGAATGAAAGAAGACCCATCTCTCACACTCCATACAAAAGTTAACTCAAAAATGGATCAAAGATCTAAACATTAGGTCTAAGACCATAAAACAGTTAGAGGAAAATGTTGGGAGATATCTTATGGATCTTACAACTGGAGGCGGTTTCATGGACCTTAAACCTAAAGCAAGAGCACTGAAGAAGGAAATAAATAAATGGGAACTCCTCAAAATTAAACACTTTTGTGCATCAAAGAACTTCATCAAGAAAGTAGAAAGACAGCCTTCACAATGGGAGACAATATTTGGAAATGATATATCAGATAAAGGTCTAGTATCCAGAATTTATAAAGAGATTGTTCATCTCAACAACAAAAAGACAGCCGACCCAATTACAAAATGGGAAAAAGACTTGAACAGACACCTAGCAGAAGAGGAAATACAAATGGCCAAAAGGCACATGAAGAGATGCTCAATGTCCCTGGCCATTAGAGAAATGCAAATCAAAACCACAATGAGATATCATCTCACACCCACCAGAATGGCCATTATCAACAAAACAGAAAATGACAAGTGCTGGAGAGGATGTGGAGAAAGAGGCACACTTATCCACTGTTGGTGGGAATGTCAAGTGGTGCAACCACTGTGGAAGGCAGTTTGGCGGTTCCTCAAAAAGCTGAATATAGAATTGCCATACGACCCAGCAATACCGTTGCTGGGAATATACTCAAAGGACTTAAGGGCAAAGACACAAACAGACATTTGCACACCAATGTTTATAGCAGCGTTATTTACAATTGCAAAGAGATGGAAACAGCCGAAATCTCCATCAACAGAAGAGTGGCTAAACAAACTGTGGTATATACATACGATGGAATACTATGCAACTTTAAGACAGGATAAACTTATGAAGCATGTAATAACATGGATGGACCTAGAGAACATTATGCTGAGTGAGTCTAGCCAAAAACTAAAGGACAAATACTGTATGGTCCCACTGATGTGAACAGACATTCGAGAATAAATTTGGAATATGTCCTTGATAACAGAGTCCAGCAGGAGGTAGAAACAGGGTAAGATAATGGCCAATTGGAGTTGAAGGGATACAGACGGTGTAACAGGACTAGATACAAAAACTCAAAAATGGACAGCACAAGAATACCTAATTGTAAAGTAATCATGTTAAAACACTGAATGAAGCTGCATCTGAGCTATAGGTTTTTGTTTTGTTTTGTTTTGATTTTACTATTATTACTTTTATTTTTTTCTCTATATTAACATTCTATATCTTTTTCAGTTATGTTGCTAGTTCTTCTAAACCAATGCAAATGTACTAAGAAATGATGATCATGCATCTATGTGATGATGTTAAGAATTAATGATTGCATGTGTAGAATGGTATGATCTCTAAATGTTGGGTTAATTTCTTTTTTTCCGTTAATTAAAAAAAAAAAAAAAAGAGAAGGGATAATTGGAGCTGAAGGGATACAGACTGTACAACGGGACTGGATATAAAAACTCAGAAATGGACAGCACAATACTACCCAATTGTAATGCAATTATGTTAAAACACTGAATGAAGCTGCATGTGAGGTATAGGTTTTTTGTTTTTGTTTTTTTTTTCTTTCTATTATTGTTTTAATTCTTATCCTGTTGTCTTTTTATTTCTTTTTCTAAATCGATGCAAATGTACTAAGAAATGATGAATATGCAACTATGTGATGTTATTAAGAATTACTGATTGTACATGTAGATTGGAATGATTTCTAATTGCTTTGTTAATTCTTTTTTAATTAATAAAAAAAAGCAAATATCTAGGAATAAATTTAAACAAGGATGTAAAGGACTTATACATGGAAAAGTAGAACACACTGCTGTGAGAAATTAAAGAAGACCTAAATGAATGGAAGGATATTCTGTGTTCATGGGTTGGAAGACTAAACATCATTAAGAAGCCAATTCTACCCAAAGCATTTACAGTTTCAAATCAATACCAATCAAAATTGCAACAAGCCTCTTTACAAAAATGGAAAAGCCAATCATGAAATTTATATAGAGAACCCCAAATTAATTAGGGGTCCCAGAGAGCCAAAAGCATCTTGAAAGAGAGAGCTAAGTTGGAGGACTCATACTTCCATATTTTAAATTTACTACATAGTACAGTAATCAAATCAGCATGGCACTGGCCCAGCGACAGACATATAGACCAAAGGAATAAAACTGAGAGTTTAGAAATAAACTTCCACACCTAGGGCTAATTAATTTTTCACTAGGGGACCCATCTCCTCAATGGAGAAAGAATAGCTTCTTCAACAAAATGTGCTGTGAAAACTCGATATCCATGTGTAAAGGAATGATAGTGGACCTCATCTCACATCTTATAAAAAAATTAACTCAAAAATAGATCAAAGACCTAAATGTAAGAACCAGGACTATAAACCCCCTAGAAGAGAATGTAGAGAAGCATCTTCAAGATCTTGTAGTAGGCAATGGCTTCTTAGACTTTGCATCCAAAGCACAAGCAACGAAAACAAAAATACATAAATGAGATTTACTCAAAAATAAAAATTTCTGTGCTTCAAAGAACTTTGTCAAGAAAAGTAAAAGAGGCAGCCCACACACTGGAAAACATATTTAAACCACCTATCCAATAAGGTTTTAATTATATAAAGAAATACTACAGCTCAACAATAAAAAGACAACCCAATTAAAAAATGGTCAAAATACTTGAATAGATATTTCTTCAAAAAAGATACACAAATGGCCAAAAAGCATGTGAAGAGATGCTCAGCATCACTAGCTGATAGGGAAATGTAAATCAAACCCACAATGAGATATCATTTTACACCAACTAGAATGGTCAGTATTTAGAAAAAAAACAAGAAACAGAAAACCACAAATGTCAAAGAGGATGTGGAAATATCCTCACTCATTCACTGCTGGTGTGAATGTAGAATGGGATAGTCACTGTGGAAGACAATTTGGTGGTTTATCAGGAAGCTAAGCATAGAATTGTTATATGACCCAGCAATCTTGCCACAAAGTATATACCGAAGAGAACTGAAAACAAGGACTCAAACAGCTATTTGCACATTGATGTTCATAGACATTATTCACAATTGCCAAAAGATGAAAGCGATCCAAGTATCTACCAACCAAAGAATGGATAAGAAAAATGTGACATATAAAAATGATGGAACATTATTCAGCAGCAAGAAAAAATGAAGTCTTGATGCATGCAACAACAAGGATAAACATTGGACATTACGTGGAGTGAAATAAGCCAGACATAAAAGGACAAATATTGTATGAACTCATCAATATGGACAAAGTATAATAAGCAAACCATAAAGTAGAATCTAGAGTATAGATTACCAGGAGGCAGAATTGGGGAAAGAATGGGGAGCTAATGCTTAATTTGTACAGAATATCTCTTTAGATTGACTGTAAATGTTTGGAAGTTGATAGAGATGATGGTACCACATCATTGTGAGTATAACTAATAGCAGTGAATGATGTGTGTGAATGTGGACAAAAGGGGTAGTTTCAGGTCATGTTGCTACTGGAAGGAAAGCTAGATGATAAAACATAGGGCTGTATAACATAGTTAATCCTGTAGTGGACGATGTCTGTGGTGAATAGTACAAATATAAGAATGTTCTTTCATGAACTATAACAAATGTACATCCTATTACAAGATATTACTAAGAGGGTGGTGTTCTAGTTTGCTAGTTGCCAGAATGCAATATACCAGAAACAGAATGGCTTTTAAAAAGGGGAATTTAATAAGTTGCTAGTTTACAGTTCTAAGGCTGAGAAAATGTCCCAATTAAAACAAGTCTATAGAAATGTCCAATCAAAGGCATCCAGGAAAAGATACCTTGGTTCTAGAAGGCTGATGAAGTTCAAGGTTTCTCTCTCAAGTGAGAAGGCACATGGTGAGCACAGTCACAGTTTCTCTCATCTGGAAGGGCACACGGTGAACACAGCATCATCTGTAGCTTCTTCTCCTGGCTTTCTGTTTCATGAGGCTCCCCAGGAGACATTTTCCTTCTTCATCTCCAAAAGTCACTGGCTGGTGAACTCTGCATCTCATGGCTACGTCATTCTTCTCTGCTCTCTCTGAATCTCCTTCATTCTCCAAAATGTCTCCTCTTTTATAGGACTCCAGAAACTTATCAAGACCTACCCAAAAGGGTGGAGACATGTTGTCACTTAATCAACCATTATTGATTAAATCATCTCCAGGGAGATGATCTGATTACAGTTTCAAACATACAATATTGAATAGGGATTATTCTGCCTTTACAAAATGGAATTTTGATTAAAACATGGCTTTTCTAGGGTCCATACATCCTTTCAAACCAGTGCAGATGGCAAAATACATCTAATGAAAACTATGGACTATAGTTAACAGTAATATTTCAGTATTCTTTAAATATAAATAAATCTATAAAGATAGAATTGGAATGGTGATTGGTGATTTGGTGATTATGTAGGGCTGGGGAAGGATAGAGAGATAGAGAGGTGACTGCTAAGGGGTATGGGGATTTTCTTTTTTGGAGTAATGAAAATGTTCTGTAATTGATTCTATTGATGAATGCACAACTCTGTGATTATACCAAAGGCCACTGTTTGTACACCTTCGATGTACTGTATGCATAAGAGTGTATCTCAAAAAAATTTCTTAAAATTAATTCAAAATGAACAAAGACCTAAAGGTAAGAACCACAGCTATAAAACTCCTAGAAGAAAACAGGGGGAAGCACTTTCAAGACTTTCTATTAGGCAATGGTTCCTGGGCTTCACACCAGAAGCACAATTGAAAAAAATAAAATATAGGAATTAGGATTTAATCAAAATTAGAAACTTTTGTGCAATTAAAAATTGGACCAAAGACTTGCATAGATGTTTCTGCAAAGAATGTATACAAATGGCCAAAAAGCACATGAACAGATGCTCAAATATCATTAGCCATTAGGAAATTGTAAATAAAAAATCACAGTGAGATCCTAATTCATGCCCATTAGAATGGCTACTATCAAACACACACACACACAACACCCCATAAATAGCATGTTTTGGATAAGATATGGACAAGTAAGAACCTCATTTATTGTTGGTGGGGACATAAAATGGTGCAGCCACTGTGGGAAACACTTTGGCAGTTCTCCGAAAATTAAGTGTAGAATTACCATATGATCTGGCAGTTCCACTTCTAGTACATGTCAAAAAGAATTTTTCACTCTTTTATCTATGATTTTCTTGCTGGACAGCTTTGTTCTCTATCTGCTGTTTGACATTCAGTTCAACTTATTCTAGACCTCTTGCATAGGTTCTGTTTAACTGATCAGAATTTTTCAGTTATTGTTTTTTTTTAGTTTTTTTTCCTTGCCTATATGGAATATTTTTTGAGAAGGGTCTTCAGATATTAAAGACCCCAGTCAGATTTTCCCAGACCAGACAGGCCCACATCTCAGGAGGAAAAAGTAGCCAGCATTAGTTTTCCCTTAGGGTGAGATCCTGCAAGTTGTTACACTTTCCTATGAAGCCTCTAGACTCTATACTTTTTCTTTCCTGTCCAGCATGTGGCTCTTGTCTGTCCACGGCTTTCCACCATGTTAAAATGATGTGGTGCCTTTAATTTCAGCAGACTCTCCCTTCCAGAAGCATGGTTGAGACAGAGATAAGGTAGTATGATGGTGTGCTGGTTTGAAATGATGTATATACCCTAGAAAAGCCATGTTTTAATTTTAATCCCGTTTTGTAAAAGCAGCCATTTCTTCTAATCCCTATTCAGTATTGTATGTTTGAAATTGTAATTAGCTTATTTCCCTGGAAATGTGATTTAATCAAGAGTGGTTATTAAGCTGGACTAGGTAGAGGCATGTCTCCACCCATTTGGGTGGGTCTTGATTAATTTCTGGAGTCCTATCAAAGTGGAAACATTTTGGAGAAACAAAGAGATTCGGAGAGAAGAGAGAAGAATGACATAGTCATGAGAAGCAGAGCCCACCAGCCAGCAACCTTTGGAGATGAAGAAAGAAAATGTCTCCTGAAACAGGAAGGCAGGAGAAGAAGCTAGAAGATGTTTCCATGTCTGCCTTGTGCACTTCCAGATGAGAGAGGAACTCTGACTGTGTTCATCATGTGCCTTTCCAGATGAGAGAGAGTTAGGTGTTTTCTCAATTGAGAGAGAAACCCTGAACTTCATCATCTTTCTTGAACCAAGGTGTCTTTCCCTGGATACCTTTGATTGGACATTTCTATAGACTTATTTTAATTGGGACATTTTCTCAGCCTTAGAACTGTAAACTAGCAACTTATTAAATTCTTCTTTTTAAAAAACCATTCTGTTTCTGGTATATTGCATTGCAGCAGCTATCAAACTAGAACAGATGGCTTTAATTGCTTCAGTTTTCCAGTTCCTGGAGCTTGAATTTTTTGAAGGAGGGATTCCATTTGAGCTGGGCCCCACCCCCTTTTCCTTATGGAAGATACACCCTTTAAGGAATTAACTCCTTTCAGTTGATTAGTTACTTTGTCTCTCAGAGAAGCTTAATACAGCCTTTGCCTGGAACAGTGCTGGAGCCTGAGAGGGCTTCCAGTTTTATCTAGTGATCTGTTAGGGAGTAAAAAAAAAAAAGCAAAAGCAAAAACAAACAAACAAAAAAACCCAACCTTTTCAGAGTTGGTGCTCCTTGGGTTGTCAATGAAGAGCTTAAGTTGGTATGTGGTTCTGTCTCTCCATCTCTCCAGGCTGTATGGGCCCATTTTTCTTGGAGTCCAGCCCTTTTCCAGTATTTTGTGATGTCCAACTAACTCTGAAAATGGATCTTTTCCCTCTTCTTTTGTAAACTTTTCTAAATAGCTCATTAGAGAAAGCTTCAGGCATTTTCAATTGTTAGTTGGACCCAGGAAAGGGCTGACTAAAGATAGGTCTGAGAGACAATGTAATGAGTCAAGTGGGGTAGATTATTCCCTAAAAGGTGTATCTTCCCCCAATAAAAAGAAGGTCAGTGGTCAATTCAAGTGGTGGCCCTCTTTCAGAGACTTCAAGACCCAGGGGCTGGAAAACAGAAATACCTTAAGCTTGCCTCCTACCTCAGCCTCTGTGTCAACTACAACCCAGGCAGGGAGTATCTGCTGAGAATTAAAGGCACCACATCACTTTACACCTACTGGGAGCTTTGGGTTGACAATCATCACTTGCTGGGTGGGATAGAAAAAAACACAAAGTCTAGAGAATTAGCAGGAAAGTCTGACAACCTGCTGGTTGTCACCCTCAGGAACACTTGATAGTGGATACACCCTCCTCTTGAGACCAGAGCTTGTGTGGTCTGGGAAAATCTGATTAGGTCAATCATACCTAGGGAAATGCTCCTCAAAAAAAAAAAGTTTCTATGTAGGCAGAGAAAGAACCAGAAAATCAAGAACTGAGAAATTCTGATCAGTTAAACAGAAGCTATGCTAAAGGTCTAGAATGAGTTGAACTGAACACCAAAGAAGAGATGGGTAACAAACCAGACAACAAGAAAACCCTACAAGAAGAGAGAAAATGACATCCAGAATGAATTAATCAAGGAAGTCAGATGCCTGGACACCAGCAAAAAATTATGAGCCACACCAGGAAAAATGAAGATATGGCCCAATCAAAGGAACAAACTAACATTTCAAATAAGATATCAGAATTGAAAACACTAATTTAAAATGTTCAAACAAACATGAAAAATCACATCAAAAATCAAATCAACAAGTTGAGGGAAGATATGGCAAAAGAGATGAAGAATTTAAAGAAGACATTGAGCGAACATATAGAACAACTTAAAATTTTGAAAAAATAAATGGCAGGACTTACTGGAATGAAAGGCACAATAGAAGGGATGAAAAACAAAATGGAGACCTACAACAGCAGACTTGAAGAGGCAGAAGAAAGGATTAGTGAACTAGAGGATAGGACATCTGAAATCCTACATACAAAAAGAACAGATAGGGAAAATAATGGGAAAGTATGAGCAGAGTCTCAGGGAAATGAATGACAGCATGAAGTACATGAACATATGTATTATGGATGTCCCAGACATTAAGAGAAGGGAAAAGAGGCAGAAAAATAATGGAGGAAATAATCACTGAAAATTTCCCATCTCTTATGAAAGACCTAGAATTATAGATCCAAGAATCACAGCATACCTCCAAACAGAATAGATCTTACTAGACCTACTCCAAGATGCTTACTAATCAGATTGTCAAATGTTAAAGACAGAAAATTCTGAAAATAGCAAGAGAAAAGTGATTCAAGATAAACTTGTTAAGATTATGTGTGGATTTATTAGTTGAAACCATGTAGGTAAGAAAGCTGTGGTATACATTTAAGATACTGAAAGAGAAAAATTGTCACCCAAGAATTCTATATCTGCCAAAACTGTCCTTCAAAAATTAGGAAGGGCTTAAAATATTTTCAGAGAAACAGACACTGAGAGTGTTTGTGAACAAAAACCTGCTCCAAAAAAATACTAAAGGGAGCACTACAGGTAGATAAGAAAAGACAGAAGAGAGAGATCTAGAGAGCAGTGTAGAAAATAAGAATATCAGGAAAGTAAAGAGAGAAAGAGGAAAAAAAGATATGACATATAAAATCCAAAAGACAGCAGGATAGAAGAATGTCCTGCCTTTATGTTAATAACATTAAATGATAATGAATTAAACTCCCCCCAATAAAAAGACACAGACTGGCAGAATGGATTAAAAAAATATGCCCCATCTATACGCTGTCTACAAGAGACTCACTTTAGACACAAGGACAAAAATAAGTTGAAAGTAAAAAATTGGAAAAAGATATCTCACACAAACAACAACCAGAAAAGAGTGGTGGCAAGTATACTAATAGCAGATAACTTACACCTCAAATGTAAAACAATTAAAAGAATAAAGAAGGACACAATGTATTAATAAAAGGGAGAATTTATTGAGAAGATATAAAAAATCACGAATATTTATGTACCAAGCCAGAGTGCCTCAAAATACATAAGGCACACACTGACAACACTGAAGGGAGCTGTAGACACTGCTACAGTAGAATTGGAGTCTTCAATTCTACTGTCATCAAGGGATAGAACATCTAGACAGAGGATCAATAAGGAAACAGAAGTGAAATAGTATGATAATGAACTAGACTTGACAGAACTTTATAGAACAGTATGCCCCACAACAACAAGATACATTTTTTTCTCAGGTACTCATGGATCATTTTCCAGGATAGACCTCCTGTTGAATCACAAAGCAAATCTCAATGAACTTAAAAAGATTGAAATTATACAAAAACACTTTTCAGATCATAATGAAATGAAGTTAGAAATCTGTAACAGGCAGAAAGCCAGAAAATTCACAAATGTATGGAGGCTAAACAACACGTTCTAAAAAATGAGTGGGTCAAGGAAGAAATTACAAGAGAAATCAGTAAATATTTTGAGGTAAATGTAAATGAAAACAGAGCATATTAAAGTATATGGGGTGCAGCAAAGGCAGTGCTGAAAGGGGAAATTACTGCCCTAAATGCCTATATTAAAAAGAAGAAAGAGCAGAATTAAGGAATTTAACTGTTCACCTGGAAGAACTAGAGAATGAACAGCAAACTAACCCAAAAGCAAAGAGAAAGAAAGAAGTAACAAAGATTAGAGCAGAAGTAAATGAAATTAAGAACATGAAAATAATAGAGAATGAACAAAACCAGAAGTTAGTTCTTTGAGACCATCAATGAAATTGGTGGACCCTTAGCTAGCCTGAAAGAGACAGAGATAGAGATACAGATAGATGATAACTAGCTAGCTAGCTAGAGAATGGAAATAAATAAAATCAGAAATTTGAGAGGCAACATAACTATTCAACCCACAGAAATAAAGAAGATAATGAGAAGATACTATGAACAGCTATATACTAATAAATTAGACAATGTAGACAAAATGGACAACTTCCTAAAAAAGCATGAACCAAGATTGACTTGAAAAGAAATAGACAACCTCAACAAACCAATAATGTATAAAAAGATTGAATCAGTCATCAAAAACTCCCCAAACTCCATGGATCAGGTAAGTCCTGAAATGCAGAGAGGCCAGCCTCTCCAGACCATAAGTTAGTTCACTCCCTTATCCCATGATGTTCACAGCACCTTCCAAAGTGAAAAAGCTAAAATGAGCTTAGCCCAAATACCCCTAAAGAGTGGGAGAAAGAGCAAAGGTGATGATGGAGTTATACAGAGAAGGTAGGGTTTAACAAATGAGTACAATTGCTGAATCATTAAATTGATATTTCTTTTAGTCTCCAGTATATTAGAGCAGGTAGAAGGAAAAACCTAAAATTATGAAATTGTAACTTATGCCACATTCTGAAATCTGTTCTACAACTAATTGTTGTGATGTACTTTAAAATTTATTGCCTTTTTTTGTATATATGCTATTTTTCACAAAAAAGAAAAAAATAATCATTGTGTTTTGTACGATGTTGGCTTGAAGACTGAGTTTAAGACCTTTTTTGGTAAATTAAATATGTAAAGCATGTAAGAAGTGTCTTTGTTAGGGAAAAAGAGAATACTTTTCCCCCTAAAGTAAAATAACTTATTGTTGCAGAATGAGAAAAAAGAATGTATAGGATAAAATGGATGACAATAGAAAGTTGTAGAAGTCTTGTTGGGGATGAATTTTATTGGTTGTCATGAAGGGTGGCTAAGACTTTATAGTTTTGTAAGATTTTTAATAGATTTCTTATCAGATGTGTCTTCATGCAAAATGAGAATTTGCTTTTCAATCTGGTAAAATGACAATGTTTTCTTGGATTATTTGTTTACTCTTAGTGAAAAGCTATAAAAGGTTTTTAACCATCAAGAGAAAAAACTCCCCAAAGGAAAAGTCCAGGACCAGATGGCTTCATATGTGAATACTACCAAGCACTCAAGAAAAAATTAGTACCAATCCTACTCAAAGTCTTCCAAAAAATTAAAGAGGAGGGAACGCTACCTAACTCATTCTATGAAGCCAACATCACCTTAATACCAAGGCCAGACAAAAGTACAAGAAAAAATATTCTAATCTCTTTAAATAATACTGATGCAAAAATCCTTAATAAAATGCTCACAGATTTAATCCAGCAACACATTAAAAGAATAGTCAGGAGAGTGCCAAGATGGCAGCTTAGGGAGGTGTGGGATTTAGTTCATTCTCCAGAGCAGCTGCTAATTAGCCAGTAACAGTACAGAATGACTGCTGGCGCCATGTCAGTAACCAGACACACAGTGTGCACAGTCTGACAAGCTGGACCAGCTGCAAGCCCACCCAGAACTATGAGTTCCCCAAGCTGTGGTGGCTGGTGCCCCTCCCCCACAGGCTGCTTCCCAAAGGGGAAAGAAGGGACTTTACTAGCCCGCAGGGGCTGAGCACAGCTAAGCTCCAATTGTGGAATTAATAAAAAAATTCTGACTACTAAAAATAGGCTCCCAGCTCAGCCGAACCTCAAGTCAAAGCAGAAGTTGCTGATTTTTGCCCAAGTGCCAAGAGGGCAGGGCTGATAGAAAAAGAAAAAAGAAAAATGGAGGTTTTTTTGATCAGATAGCACATAATACTTGAAAGGGTCTGGGCCCTGGAGGAAAGGAGGGGGTACATAGGATCTGAAAGTACACCAAGTAACATACCAACTTATGCTCTTTTTTTTTTTTTCATGCGCTTCATATTGTCTTTCAATTCCCTGAGTCCCCAACTTATGCTCTTGATTGGCAAATATGAGGAATGGAGGTCCTTCTCTGAGAAGGATTTTTCTCTTTCCCTTTTGTGGCTCTATTTCTATGGTTTGATGGCCTTTGGATACACCAGCAGGGCTTCTCAGGCTCCAAATGCCCCAGACATAGGTAGAAAGAAGCTTGTTTGAGAGCTTATCTGGAGCCTGTGCTTTCCCCAGGAGAGGGGTGGGGCCCAGCTCAGGTGGATTCCCTCCCTCAAGGAATTCAGACTCCAAGGTTTGGAAAATTGAAGTGATTAAAGCCAGCCTACAACTTCTCCTCTGTCTGCACCATGCCCCAGCAAGGAGAATCTGCTGAAGTTAAAGGTACCCCATCACCTTATGCTGGTCGGACCCACAGGCAGAAAAGCATCACATACTGGGAAGGATAGGAAAAACACAGAGTCCATAAACTTCATAGGAAAGCCTTTCAACCTGATGGGTCTCACCCTCAGGGAAAACTGATGCAGGTGGCTCTTTCCTCCTGACAGAAGACCAGTTTAGTCTGGGAAAATCTGGCTGGGGTCTATAATACCTAAGTAGACCCTCCTAAGGGTGTATGTGGGGGGGGGGGGAAGGCACCATACAGCAGGACAAGAAACAAGAAAACACGAACTGAAAAATTCTGATCTGTTAAACAAAACCTAAGTTAGTGGCCCAGAATAAGCTGAACTGAATGTCAAAGAACAGATAGACAACAAAGTCATCCAACAAGAAAATCCTAAGTTAAAGAAGGGAAAACAGTCTCCAGAATAAACTAATTATGGTAATTAAATACCTAGACACCAGCAAAAAATAATGAACCACACTGGGAAAATTGAAGATATGGCCCAGTCAATGGAACAAACCAACAATTCAAATGAGATACAAGAGTTGAAACAATTAATTCAGAATGTTCGAATAGACATGGAAAACCTCATCAAAAATCAAATCAATGAATTGAGGAAGGATATAAAGAAGGCAAGGAACGAACAAAAAGAAGAAATCGAAAGTCTGAAAAAACAAATCACAGAACTTATGGGAATGAAAGGCACAGTAGAAGAGATGTAAAAAAACAATGGAAATCTACAATGTCAGATTTCAAGAGGCAGGAGATAGGATTAGTTAACTGGAGGATGGAACATCTGAAATCCAACAAGCAAAAGAAAATATAGGGAAAAGACTGGGGAAATATAAGCAAGGGCTCAGGGAATTGAATGACAACATGAAGCACATGGATATATGTGTTGTGGGTGTCCCAGAAGGAGAAGAGAAGGAAGAAGGAGGAGAAAAATTAATGGAGGAAATTATCACTGAATATTTCCCAACTCTTATGAAAGACTTAAAATTACAGATCCAAGAAGTGCAGTGCATCCCAAACAGAATAGATCCGAATAGACATACTCCAAGACACTTACTAATCAGAATGTCAGACGTCAAAGAGAAAGAGAATCTTGAAAGCAGCAAGAGAAAAGCAATCCATCACATACAAGGGAAGCCCAACAAGACAATGTGTAGATTTCTTAGCAGAAACCATGCAGGCAAGAAGACAGTAGGATGATATATTTAAATTACTAAAAGAGAAAAACTGCCAATGAAGAATTCTATATCCAGCAAAATTGTCCTTCAAAAATGAGGGGGAAATTAAAACATTTTCAGACAAAAAATCACTGAGAGAATTTGTGACCAAGAGACCAGCTCTGCAAGAAAGTCTAAAGGCAGCACTAGAGACAGATACAAAAAGACAGGAGAGAGCAGTATGGAGAAAATTGTAGAAATGAAGACTATCAGTAAAGATAAAGAGAAGAAAAATTAGATATAACATATAAAATCCAAAACGCAAAATGGTAGAAGAAAGTACTGCACTTACAATAATAATAATACTAAATGTAAATGGATTAAATTCCCCAATCAAAAGACATAGACTAGCAGAATGGATTTAAAAACAGGACCCATCTATATGTTGTCTACAAGAAACACATCTGAGACCCAAGGATAAACATAAGTTGAAAGTGAAAGATTGGGAAAAGATATTTCATGCAAATAACAATCAGAAAAGAGCAGGAGTAGCTATACTAATATTCAACAAATTAAACTTCAAATGTAAAAAGTTAAAAGAGACAAAGAAAGACATGATGTATTAATAAAAGGAACAATTCAACAAGAAGACATAACAATCATAAATATTCATACACTGAGCCAGAATGCTCCAAAATAATGAGGCAAACACTGAAAAGAGAAATAGACACATATAATACCATAATAGTTGGGGACTTCAATTCCCCACTCTCACTAATGGACAGAACATCTAGACAGAGGATCAGTAAAGAAACAGAGAATTTGAATAATACAAAAAATGAGCTAGACTTAACAGACATTTATAGAACACTACACCCCACAACAGCAGAATACACCTTTTTCTCAAGTGTTCATGAATCATTCTCAAGGATAGAGCATATGCTGGGGCACAAAGCAAGTCTCAATAAAATTGAAAACATTGAAATCATACAAAACACTTTCTCAGATCATAAAAGAATGAAGTCGGAAACCAATAATAGGCAGAGTACCAGAAAATTCACAGATATATGGAGGCTCAACAACACACTCTTAAACAACCAGTAGGTCTTTAAGGAAGAAATTACAAGAGAAATCAATAAATATCTCTAGGCAAATGAAAATGAAAACACAACATATCAAAATTTATTGGATGCAGCAAAGGCAGTCCTAATGGAGAAATTTATTGCCCTAAATGCCTATATCAAAAAGAAGAAAAGATGAAAATCAAGGAGTTAACTGTTCACTTAAAAGAACTAGAGAAAGAGCAGCAAACTAACCCCAAAGCAAGCACAAGGAAAGAAATAATAAAGATTAAAGCAGAAATAAATGAAATTGAGAACATGAAAACAATTGAGAAAATCAACAAAACCAGAGTTGGTTCTATGAGAAAATCAATAAGATTGGTGGATCCTTAGTGAGATTGACAAAAAGAAGGAGAGAGAGAATGCAAATGAATAAAATCAGAAATGGAAGAGGAGACATAACCACTGACCCCGCAGAAATAAAGGAAGTAATGAGAGGATACTATGAACAACTTTATACTAATAAACTTGACAATGCAGATAAAATGGACAACTTTCTAGAAAGGCATGAACAACCAACATTCACTCGAGAAGAAATAAATGACCTCAACAAACTAATCACAAGTAGAGGAATTGAATCAGTCATTAAGAAGCTCACCAAAAAGAAAAGTCCGGGACCAGATGGCATCACATGTGAATTCTAACAAACACTCCACAAAGAGTTAGTATCAATCCTGCTCAAACTCTTCAAAAAATTGAAGGGGAGAGAAAGCTACCTAACTCGTTCTATGAAGCCAACATCGCCCTTATTCCAAAGCCAAAGACATTACAAAAAACCAAAATTACAGGCCAGTCTCTCTAATGAATATAATACAAAAATCCTCAACAAAATTCTAGCAAATCAAATGCAGTAGCACATTAAAAGAATTATACATCATGACCAAATAGGATTCATTCGAGGTATGCAAGGATGGTTCTACATAAGAAAATCAATTAATGTAATACACCACATCAACAAATCAAAGCAGAAAAACCACATGATCATCTCGATTGATGGAGAAAAGGCATTTGACAAAATCCAACATCCTTTCCTGTTGAAAACACTTCAAAGGATAGGAATAGAAGGGAATTTCCTCAAAATGATAAAGGGAATATATGAAAAACCCACCACTAACATCATCCACAGTGGGGAAAAACTGAAAACTTTCCCCCAAAGATCAGGAACAAGACAAGAATGTCCACTATCACTACTGTTATTCAACATTGTGTTGGAAGTTCTAGTCAGAGCAATTAGACAAGAAAAAGAAATATAAGGCATCCAAATTGGAAAGGAAGAAGTAAAACTCTCACTACTGAAAACCCAGAAAAATCTACAGCAAAACTTCTAAAGCTAATAAATGAGTGCAGGAAAGTGGCAGGTTGCAAGATCAACACTCAAAAATCTGTAGTGTTTCTATACACTAGTAATGAACAACCTGAGGGGGGAATCAAGAAAAAAATTCCATTTACAGTTGCAACCAAAAGAATAAAATATTTAGGAATAAATTTAACTGAAGAGACAAAAGACCTATACAAAGAAAACTACAAGAAATTGTTAAAAGAAATAACAGAAGACCTAAATAAATAGAAGGGCATACCATGTTCATAGATTAGAAGATCTCATGGATTGGAGGTCTCATGCTACCTGACTTTAAGGTGTATTATGAAGCTACAGTGGACAAGACAGCATGGTACTGGCATAAAGATAGATATATTGACCAATGGAATCGAATAGAGTGTTCAGATATAGACCCTCTCAGCTATGGACAATTGATCTTTGATAAGGTAGTCAAACCAACTCACCAGGGACAGAACAGTCTCTTCAATAAATGGTGCTTAGAGAACTGGATATTCATGTGCGAAAGAACAATAGAGGATCCATATCTCACACCCTACACAAAAATCAACTCAAAATGGATCAAAGACCTAAACATTAGATCTAAGACCATAAAACTTTTAGAAGAAAATATAGGGAAATATCTTATAAATCTTATAACAGGGGGTGGTTTCCTAGATCTTACACTGAAAGCATGAGCATTGAAGAAAGAAATAGATAAACAGGAATTCCTCAAAATGAAACACTTTTGTGCATTAAAGAACTTCATCAAGAAAGTAAAAAGACAGCCTGCACAATAAGAAACAATATTGGGAAATGATACATCAGATAAAGTTCTAGTATCCAGAATATATAAAGAGATTGTTCAACTCAACAACAAAAAGACAGAGAACAAAATGGGGAAAAGACATGAACAGACACTTCTCAGAAGAGGAAATACAAATGGCCAAAAGGCACATGAAAAGATGTTCAACTTCACTGGCTGTTAGGAAAATGCAAATCAAAACCACAATGAGATATTATCTCACACCCACAAGAATGGCCATTATCAATAAAACAGGAAATGACAAGTGCTGGAGAGGATGTGGAGAAAGAGGGACACTTATCCACTGTTGGTGGGAATGTCAAATGATTCAACTGATGTGGAAGGCAGTTTGGCAATTCCTCTGGAAGCTAAGTATAGAATTGCCATATGACCCAGCAATACAATTGCTAGGTATCTACTGAGAGGACATGAGAGCAAGGAAACAAATGGACATTTGCACACCAATGTTTATAGCAGCATTATTTACAATCACAAAGAGATGGAAACAGCCAAAATGTCCATCAACAGACCAGTGGCTAAACCATCTGTGGTATATACGATGGAATATTATGCAGCTGTAAGACAGAATAAAGTTATGAAGTATGTAACAACATGGATGGAGCTTAAGGACATTATGATGAGTGAGATTAGCCAGAAAGAAAAGGACAAATGCTGTGTGGCCTCACTCATATCAACTGACATTAGTGAATAAACTTGGAGAATTTCACTGGTAACAGAGACCAGCAGGAGATAGAAATAGGGTAAGATATTGGGTAATTGGAGCTGAAAGGATACAGATTGAGCAACAGAACTGATTGTAAAAATTCAGAAATGAATAGCACAATACTGCCTAAATGTAATACAATTATGTTAGAACACTGAATGGAGCTGAATGTGAGAATGATAGAGGGAGGAGGAAAGGGGGCATAAATGAAATCAGAAAGAAAGACAGATGTTAAAGATTGAGATGGTATAATCTAGGGATGCCCAGAGTGTAAGAATAACCTTCAGGATAAAATTGTACATTTAGTCACTAAAATGTACAAATTTAAAAATGTACAAATTTAAAAATGATTTTGCATGAGAAAGAACAAAGGAATGTCAATACTGCAGGGTATTGAAAATAGATGGTAATTAACATTTTAAAATTTTAATTTATTGTGAGACTTAAGCAAAAAAATGTTTATTTGGTACAAAATTTATATTTTGACTAGTGCAATTCCTAATATAACTTATGTGGACAGCTTAATTGAACACCATAAGTACATGGAACCTTGAGTAGGGCATAAGATTTTGTAGGTTTGTCCAGAGTGATGCCCCAATAAATCCCAGAGTGATTTGAACAGTGAATAAAAAATTACTTGCGAAGTCCTCTTGGGGGAATGTTGAGAAAGGGGGGATATTCACCTTTCCCAAGTGGAGAATTCTTGATATTCTCACAAGCAGTGTGGACAACCAAAGCAATAAGCTGAGCCCCCAATCTTGGGGGTTGTTCGTATGAAACTTAACCCCACAAAGGATAGGTCAAGTCTACTTAAAATTAGTCCTAAGAGTCACTCCCAAGAGAATCTCTTTCGTTGCTCAGATGTGGCCTCTCTCTCCAGCCAACACAACAAGTAAACTCACTGCCCTCCCCATCTCTACGTAGGACATAATTCCCGGGGGTGTGGACCTTCCTGGCAATGTGGGACAGAAATCCTAGAATGAGCTGGGACTCAGCATCAAGGGATTGAGAAAACCTTCTTGACCAAAAGGCGCAAGAACGAAATGAGACAAAATAAAGTGTCAATGACTGAGAGAGATTCCAAACAGAATCGAGAGGTTATCCTGGAGATTATTCTTACACATTAAATAGATATCACCTTGTTAGTCAAGATGTAATGGAGAGACGGTGCTCGGAGGCACGCCGGCCGGGGCGTCGCGGCTGCCGGGGAGGTCGCCCGGGCACCCGGCAGCCCGCGAGACCTGCGGGCGGGCGCGCGGCATGAGCGGCCGGGAAGCAGGATGCGCTCCGAGGGCGCGGCCCTGGGGCCGGGGGCGCCGCTGTGTGGGGCGCTGAACCTGGTGCTGGGCACACTGCTGAGCAGAGTTGCTGGAATGGGAGTCTCTTGAGGCTTTGTCTGTTGTACTCAGTGAGTATCTTGTGTGCCTAGGAAAATGCTTAGTGCATGGCTGGTGCTCAGTGGAAATTGCCAAATTGTGATTGAGGGCGGCAGAGTCGGAGCCAGCGTGCAGAGACTGTCCTCGCTGCCCCCCTTCCTGCCCGTGAGCTACCGCGTGCTGCAAGCCGAGACCTCCTTCTTCCTGAAGGAGGCCAACCAGGACCCCCCCCCCCCCCGCCCCGCACAACTCCAGGGTCGAATCCTTCTTCCCCTACAAGGCACGCAGCCACCCGTGGTGAACGCCAGCTGTGGGTCTTTCTCGGTGGAGAAGGTAGTGCTTTTGGACCTAATACCCGCATCAAGCCTCTTCAGCCCCGGAGGCAAACTGCACCCGGGCTGGCAGCTGCACGCCCACATCCTGCTGGAGTGCGTCTACCTGAGCGGGCCTAAGGTGCAGGTCCTCTTCTCCCTGCTGGGTCATGACTGGGACTCGCCCGGCGCTGCCGACGTGCTGCCCTGCCCGCGGGTGTTCGCCTTCCGGGAGACGCGGGAGGTGTAGGGCAGATGCCGGTTGCGGGGCTCCCTGGGCGTGTGTGTGTGTGGTGGAGCTGCAGCTGCTTGCCCAGCTGGTTCAGCACCCCCGTGGCAGTGGCCGGGCGGAGGAAGGCGGCCAAGCACCCGGAAGGCAGCTCGGTGGAGCTCTACTACGCTGTGCAGCCGGACGACAAGTGCCCCAACTGTGCCCCTGGGGATGGCAGGAAGGCCAAAGCTATCCACCCCGGGAAGGACAGCCCGGTGCGGGGCACCGCGGCCTTGCAGAGGATCTGGGCCGTCAGCCTGGCCTGGGCCCCCAACAGCGCCCAGCTCAGCAAGCTGCGGCCACGTGGCCATCTGGCTGCCCGTCCAGGCCGGTCAAACAAGGGGATGTGGTGACCGCCTCCATCACAGTTGTCAGCAATTCCAGCGTGGACCTCTTCATCTTGAGTCTTTTAAGGAGAATTCAGAAAAGACAGTCACATCCTGCTTCAGCTGGTGGGCCTCTCCTGTGGAGTTCATCCAGACCCTTCATCAGAGCCATCAGCTTCACAGCCTGCCTATGGATTTTGGACTTTTCCATTCTTATAGCTGTCCACCCAGCCTCTCCTGAGAGTTCTTTGAGGAACTTCATCAGAATTACCAGCTTGTGGCCTGCTCTACAGACCTTGGACTCACCATCAGCTGGGTAAGCCAGAGAATGCAAATGAATCGCAAGGTTCTTCAGAGCCTCTCCAGATCCTATATCAGGCCCATTGAAACTGCTTTGCACCCTCTGCATTAGTACCAGACCCTGTTTTGGCTGAGAAATATGGATAGATCAACTGTCAAATCAGTGTACTAATACAAACCCAGGCAACCACTGAGCCCTTGAAAAGAGAGAGAGAAATCAGCCTTGGAACAGATACATCAACATCAGATGACTAGATAACAGCAAAAAGTCACAAGGCATAGGAAACTCAAGAGGAAATGGCCCAGTCAAAGGAATGGATCAGAACATTGGAAGAGGTACAGAATCTGGAACAACTGGTCAAAGATGTGTAAACAAATCTTCTGAACCAATTCAAAGAAATAAAGGAATATGTGTATAAAATGATAAAGGATATTAAGAAAACAATAGAGGAGCATAAAGGAGAATTTGAAATAATATATAGAAAATTAACTGATGTTAGGGAAATAAAAGACAGCTTAGATGAAATTGAAAATATACTGGGGACACAGAACTGAAGATTTGAAGAGGCAGAAGAAAGAACCAATGAGCTAGAGGACAGTTCAACCAAAATTAAATAAATAACAAATTGGTAAAAAAAAAATTGCAAAGCTTAAGCAGAGTCTCAGGGAAGTGATTGACAACACAAAGCACAAAAATATATGCATCATGGGTGCCCCAGATGGAGAAAAAAAGGTAAAAAGATTATTCAAAAAAATAATGGCTGAAAATTTCCCAATCCTTATAGCACACATAAGTATGTAAATCATTGAAGCCCAATGTACTCCAAACAGAATAATTTCAAAAAATTGTTAGATGTAGGATCTGGGCTAATTACATAGGCATTGTCTTAATGTCATGGTCTTGAAAATCCTCTGTATTAAACTGGAAATATTTCATCTACCTAGTTGTTCCCTTACATGGATCAATTGATGAAAAGATTATCCCTAACATTAATTTTATTTGTTCATTTTTAAGTTCAAAATACTGTGCAAATCAAAACCACAATGAGATATCATCTCACACCCACCAGAATGGCCATTATCAGCAAAACAGAAAATGACAAGTGCTGGAGAGGATGTGGAGAAAGAGGCACACTTATCCACTGTTGGTGGGAATGTCAAATGGTGCAACCACTGTGGAAGGCAGTTTGGCGGTTCCTCAAAAAGCTGAATATAGAATTGCCATACGACCCAGCAATACCATTGCTGGGAATCTACTCAAAGCACTTAAGGGCAAAGACACAAACGGACATTTGCACACCAATGTTTATAGCAGCATTATTTACAATTGCAAAGAGATGGAACAGCCAAAATGTCCATCAACAGACGAGTGACTAAACAAACTGTGGTATATACATACGATGGAATATTATGCAGCTTTAAGACAGAATAAACTCATGAAGCATGTAATAACATGGATGAACCTAGAAAACATTATGCTGAGTGAGACTAGCAAAAAACTAAAGGACAAATACTGTATGGTCCCACTGATGTGAACCGACATTAGAGGATAAACTTGGAATATGTCATTGGTAACAGAGACCATCAGGAGATAGAAATAGGGTAAGGTAATGGGTAACTGGAGCTGAAGGGATACAGACTGTGCAACAGGGCTGGATACAAAACTCAGAAATGGACAGCACAATACTACCTAATTGTAATGTAATTATGTTAAAACACTGAATGAAGCTGCATCTGAGATATAGTTTTTTTAATTTTTTATTTTTATTTCTTTCTCTCTATTATAGTTTTATTTCTTTTTCTGTTGTCTTTTTATTTCTTTTTCTAAATCGATGCAAATGTATTAAGAAATGATGAATATGCATCTATGTGATGATATTGGGAATTATTGATTGTATATGGAGAATGGAATGATTTCTAAATGTTGTGTTAGTTAATTTTTTAATTAATAAAAAATATATACAAAAAAAAGATGTAATGGAGAGGCTGAAGGGAACTGCCTGAAAATGTAGAGCTGTGTTCCAGTAGCCATTGTTCTTGAAGATGATTGTGTAATGATATAGCTTTTACAATGTGACTGTGTGATTGTGAAAACTTTGTGTCTGATCCTCCTTTTATCTACCTTATCAACATATGAATAAAACATATGGAATAGAAATAAATAATAGGGGGAACAAATGTTAAAATAAATTTAGTAGATTGTAATGCTAGTGATCAATGAAAGGAAGGGGTAGGGGGTATGGTATGTATGAATTTTTTCTGTCTTTTTATTTCTTTTTCTGAATTTATGCAAATGTTCTAGGAAATGATCATGATGATGAATATGCAACTATGTGATAATATTGTGAATTACTGATTATATATGTAGAATGGAATGATCATATGTTAAGATTGTTTGTGTTTGTTTGTTGTGATATATTTTAAAAATTTTTTAAAAAGGGATATTCACCATGACCAAGTGAGATTTATTCTAGGCATGTGTGCCAATTTGAATCTGTGATGGACCCCAGGAAAGCCATATTCTTTAAGCCTCATTTAATATGGCTGGCTGGAAATTTTTTGATTCTCCCCATGAAGATGTGATCCATCCAATTGTGGGTGGTAACTCTTGATTATATTGTTTCCATGGAGTTGTGACTCCACCCATTCAGGTGGGTCTTGATTAGTTTACTGGAATCCTTCAAAAGAGGAAGAATTTTGGAGAGAGCTTCAGAATGATGAGAGCTATGACAGAACCACAAGAACTACCAGAGCCCATGTAGCCAGACATCTTTGGAGATGAAGAAGGAAAATGCCCCCAGAGCAGCTTCATGAAGGAAATAGCCTGGAGAGAAAGCTAGCAGGCATCACCATGTGTTCTAGTTTGCTAGCTGCCAGAATGCAACACACCAGAGACGGATTGGCTTTTAATAAAAGGGGATTTATTTTGTTGGTTCTTCAGAGGAAAGGCAGCTAACTCTCCACTGAGGTTCTTTCTTAGGTGGAAGGCACAGGATGGTCTCTGCTAGTCTTCTCTCCAGGCCCCTGGGTTCCAACAACTTTCCCCGGGGTAACTTCTTTCTGCATCTCCAATGGCCTGGGCTGAGCTGCTAGTGCTGAGATGAGGAATGCCGAGCTGCTTAGACTGTGCTACATTGCGTTCTCTCATTTAAGCACCAGCCAATTAAGTCAAACATCACTCATTGCAGCAGACACGCCCCCTAGCTGACTGCAGATGTAATTGGCAACAGTTGAGGTTCACATACCGTTGGTTTATATCCGCAGCAACAAGACTAGGTATGCTCACCTGGCCAAGTTGACAACTGAATCTAACTAACACACCATGCTTGCCATGTGCCTTTCCAGTTAAGAAAGAAACCTTGAACTTCATTGGCCTTCCTTGAGTGAAGGTAACTTCTTGTTGGTGCCTCAATTTGGACAATTTTATAGACTTGCTTTAACTGGGACATTTTCTCGGCCCTAGAACTGTAAACTTGAAACTTATTAAATTCCCTTTTTAAAGGCCATTCTGTTTCTGGTATATTGCGTTCCAGCAGCTGGTAAACTAGAACAATATGCAAGACTGTGTCAACACAAGAAAATCAATCAATGTAATACACCACATCAATACATAAAATCAGAAAAACCACTTGGTCATCTTGATTGATGCAGAAAAGGCATTGGACAAAATTCAACATTGTTTCTTGATAAAAAACACTTCAAAAGATAGGAATAGTGAGAACTTTCTCAACATGATAACAGGAATATATGAAAAACCTACAGCTGACATCATACTCAATGGGGGAAGACTGAAAACTTCTCCCCTAAGATCAGGAACAAGTCAAGGATTTCTACTGTCACCATCGTTATTCAACATTGTACTGGAAGTTCTAGCTAGAGCAACCAGGCAAGAAAAAAAATTAAAAGGAATCCAAATTGGAAGGAAGAAGTACAAGTTTCACTGTTTGCAGATGATATGATACTATATGTAGAAAATCCCCCCAAAATCTGCAACAAAGCTACTAGAGCTAGTAAATGATTACAACAAAGTGGCAGGGTATAAGATCAACACGCAAAAGCCAGCAGTGTTTCTGTACAGTAGTAATGAGTAGTTTGATGAAGATCTCAAGAAAAAAAATTCCATTTACAATAGCTACCAAAAGAATAAAATATGTAGGAATAAATTGAATCATGGCCACAAGAGACCTATTCAAAGAAAACTACAAGAAATTGCTAAAACAAGGCAAAGGAAACCTAAATAAATGGAAAGACATGCTATGCTCCTGTATCTGAAGACTAAATATAGCTCAGATGTCAGTTCTACACAAATTGATTTATAGATCCAATGCAACACCAATTAAGAGCCCAACAACTTACTTTGCAGAAATTTATTTGGAATGGCAGGGTGCCATGAATAGCTAAAAACATCTTGAGAAAGGAATGACTTTAAAGCATATTACAAAGCTAATAATGGTCAAAACAGCATGATAGTGGCTTAAAGACAGATGTATTGACCAATGGCATCTAATTGAGTGCTCAGAAATACTCTCATCTATAGACAGTTGATTTTTGATAAAACCATCAAGCGAACTCAGCTGGGACACAGCAGCCTCTTCAATAAATGGTGTTTGGAGAATTGGATATCCATATCCAAAAAAAATGAAAGAGGACCCCTATCTCATACCTAATACACAAGTTAACTCAAAATGGATTAAAGACCTAAACATTAGAGTTAATAACATAAAAATTTTGGAAGAAAATATATGGAAATATTTTTAAGGTTTAGTGATGGGAGGTGGTTTTCTAGACCTTGCACCGAAAGCATGAACAGTGGAAAAAGAAATAGGTAAATGGTATGTCCTCAAAAATTGAGCATCAAAAGACTTTGTCAGTAAAGTAGAAAGGCAGCCTATACAATGAAAGACAATATTTGGAAACCACATATCAGATAAGGTTTAATATCCAGAATATATAAAGAGATCCTACAACTCAACAATAAAAAGACACCCTAATTTAAAATGGGCAAAAGACATGGACAGACACTTTTTCAATCTCACATCTACTAAAAAGGCCATTTTCAAAGAGAAGAGAAATTTTTTTTGCTGGAGAGGATGTGGGAAAAAAGGAACATTCATTCACCATTGCTGGTAATGTAGAATGGTGCAACCACTCTGGAAGGCAATTTGGCATTTTCCCAGGAAGCTAAGTATAGCATTGCCATATGATCCAGCAATCCCATTACTAGGTGTACATTTGCAGACACTGAAGGCAGGGACATGAACAGACATTTGCCCACTGATGGTCATGGCATTATTCACATTTCCCAAGAGCCCATCATTGGATGAGTAATACACAAACTGTGATATTGTATATAATGGAATATTATGCAACAACAAGACAGAATAAAATCATGAAGCATGCAACAACATGGATGAAACTTTAGGACATTATGTTTGGTGAAATTAGCCAGGAAAAAAAGGACAAATACTGTATGGTATCTCTGATATGAACTAAGATTAAGGAGTGAACTTTGAGAGTTAAAGTCAAGAGCACAGGAGATAAAAGATAGAGATTTGGCACTTGATGCTGAAGGAGTACAGAAAGTTCGAAAACAGGATTGGTTGTATAGATCCAGAAATGGATAGCACAGTACTATCTGACGATAGCCCAATGCTGCAAGTACATTAAACAAAGATGAGTATGAGTATGGTTGAAAGAGGAAGGCAAGGGGCATGTATCACACCAGAAGGAAAGGTAGGAGATAATGACTGGAACTGTAATTTTACCAAATCTTCATGGAATGAGTAACCCTGATTTTAAACTCTCAGAGCATTGAAAAAAGGGAAAGCTAACCAAATAACTTCATGAAGCTACTATAATCTTGAAATCCAAACCAGAAAAAGATATTTTAAGAAGCAAAAGTCAGAAACCAATTATACTTATGAATAAAGCTGCTAAATGTTGAATAAAATATTAGCAAATTGGATTTGGCAGTTTGTATAAAAGTAATTGTTAATCAAGATAAAATCAGGTTTATCCTGGAAATGTAAGCAAGTTCAATAGCATACAGTTTATTAATAGTATATCATAGTAACATAATTAATAGTATATCATAGTAACATATTTAAGAAAAAAAATGTAATAAATTTAATAGATTCAGAAGAAAACATTTGATTAAAAAAAAGATGGACTGTGTAATTTAGCAAAACCTAGAGTGGTCAATGATGGTGAATAAATGTAAAAATATAAGAATGCTTTTACATGAGGGAGAACAAATGAATTTCAAAATTGCAAGGTGTTGAAAATGCGATGGTATATGGAAAAAAAACAATCAATGCAAACTAGTAACATCATAATATATTTCCAGTAAATGTAACAAAGGCAAAATACCAAAGCTAAACGTCAATAAGAGGGGGTTATAAGAGAGGGCTATGGGATTCTGGGTGTTGGTGTTTCCCCTTTTTATTTCCATTTTCTATTCTTCATTTTTTTCTCATTTTCTTTTTTTGTGGAAAAATGGAAACGTCCTCACAGAGATTGTGGTGGTGAATGCATAACCATGTGGTTATATAGGGATCCATTGATTGCTTACTTAGGATGGATTGTATGATGTGTGGATAAAACTGTTTAAAAAATAAACAGAAAGATACACGTGCTGGAGAAAAGGTAGAGAGAGAGAGATGTACCTATTCACTATTGGAAGGGAAGTAGAATGCTGCAGTGTAATATTGTGAATGTAGTAAATGCCAACAAATTGTACCCTAAAAAATGGTTAAAATGGTAAATTTTGTTATGTATATCCTACCACAATTGATGATAGTGGAAGCTTAAAATGTACAGAGTTCTTATTTGAAATAATGGAAATGTTTTGGTCATAGATGATGGTGATGGTACAACAGTATTTGAGCAAACTGACAGCACTGAAATACATATCTGAATGTGGTTAAAAGGGGCAATGTTAGGTTGTATATATAACAGAATATAATTTTTTTTAATTCCATAGACTTGCACTACACAAAATTAAACCTTAAATTAAACCGTGGACTAAAGTTAATAGTACAATTATAAAAATATGCTTTCATCACTTGTAACAAATTCACCACCCCAATGCAAGTTATTAATAATAGAGTGGT
Source organism: Tamandua tetradactyla (assembly GCF_023851605.1). Taxonomy (NCBI): domain Eukaryota; kingdom Metazoa; phylum Chordata; class Mammalia; order Pilosa; family Myrmecophagidae; genus Tamandua; species Tamandua tetradactyla. The sequence continues at coordinate 3,048,450 of NC_135351.1, read as the reverse complement.
ATATGGAATCCTGCATTTTATCATGATTGTTCTGTAAATCCACAACTTCTGTAATAAAAACTTTAAAAATGAAAAAATATATGCTATGGCCCAGCTAATCTGCAGTATTGGTATGAGGAAAGATGCAAGTAAAATGGCCTTGCAAAGTTGTAATGAAGATTAGAAATAGCAAATGAAGCACTTACATTCTTGGAACAAGAAGGTCCTCTATAAATAGTACTTTAAATATTTAAAACAAACTATGATTTGTAGTTTCAATGCAGCAAAACATCTGGATATTGAGAATACATTGTACTGTCACAGTTTAAATTTTTAAACTTGGGAATATCTGGATAGTTTGACGTTGTATAAGCTGTACTTCTATGTGATGGAATGGCGAAGTGAAATTGTAGGGCCATGTAGTACTAGGAGAGCTCTGAATATCCAGTCTTGAAGGCTTTCAGCAACTCATCCATACTCTGCTATTTCAGAAACTGCATGTGATTACCTACCCTTGTCGCAGCCCTGGCCTTGTCGTGCACTGATGTGCAAGGAGAGATTCTCAACCAAGTGGGTAGACATGCATAAGTAGATGTGGCCGGGAGGAGAACGTGTCTCTTATTGAGTGTCTGAGAGCTTCTCAAGCCTTTGAGTACATATGGTTTCAACATTGGGGAAATGAGGGAAACCAAAGCAGGCCTGCCTTCTCTATTGACAGATCAGTTTTCTGGCAATCTCTATGGTTTGTCTGACATTAGCCAGGAAGCTGAGACACAGGGGACGACTGGGACTCCATAAGTCTCACTTAAGGAAAAGTGTTCTTGGCTCCTGGACCATTCTTATTAGAGGCGAGCCTCCTGCCCTGGAAGGAGAGTGTGGGCCTCCCACTCTCTGGGTCTGGGACCTTGGCTCTTGTAATGATTCTGTGCACAGTCTCCAAAATAATGAGGCCATATATATATATGTGTGTGTGTGTAATTGCATAAAATCTCCCCAGACTTTCCCAGATCTAGTCTGCTGATACACCGTTATGATGGTAACATATCCATCCTTTCCCCCATCTTTCTTTCTGCAGGTTCTCTGTCCTAGTTTTCTCACTTCAAAGAGCATTTCCTATGAGGGCTCAGCTGGCAGCAAATGCCTTTGTAGAGGAGGCCAATGACCCAGTGGGGCCTATAGCACAGCTTGGAGCAGGATTTCATTCCTCATAATACCAACTCCCTAGACATTAGTCATTATTATCAGAAAAGGAAAATATTTCATGGGATCAAATGAGTTTGGGAAATAATACTTATAAGCCTTCATTACATTCTGGGATAATTGTCATGGTCAGATTTTGATGGCCGACTGAATGGCCATATAGGACTCTCAAGAGATCAACCAGGGTTTTTGTTTCAAAGCACCATCTCTCTCTCTCTCTCTCTCTCTCACACACACACTCACACACACTCACATACACACACACAAGCACACACAGTATAGTATTCTCTGCCCTTGAGGGACTGAGAATATAAATAAGACCAGATCTGTACACAATGAAGACACTGTAAGGGTAAAGTCAGAGGAAGGAGAGTACAGGGTGCTTTCCCAATCACCAGTTATACTTTTCTCTGATCTTTATCTATCCACTGGTTTTGCAAATTAATGCAATCCTGAAGTCTTTTTTTGTTTGTTTAAAAATTATTCTCACTTTATTATTGAGTAGACATAGACAAATCAATTTTCTAAAGCTGTGACCACTGAACATAAAGTAATAAACAAACTTGGCAGTGATCAACCAATTATCTCTGTCACAATTCTCTGTTTTTTGGAATCTGTTAGAACACAAAGTAGATTTCATCCAAAAGAGCAAAATCTGTAGACTAACCAAGACAGACAGATAATTATTAAATGTACTCTGTGCTTTGCAGACAATAGGGAAATCTGTTATCTCTACTCTAAAACAGTACTAAAAGTGCTTACTTCTTCACTAAACATTCCTTAGCTTCTTGAAAGGATACTTGCGCTCTCTCCAACTGTGGCCCGATTTAAATGCAATAATTCCTAAAGCAATAGTTCCTAGTAACTCCACTGGTCTGCATGAAATACTTCCTCCTGCAGTGTCACTGGTTTGTTCCCTCCTCCTCTAAGGTTGACCACCCAAGTTCTGGAACCCCAGAGGCAGGACTCAGAACATTTTTGAGGCCTCTTTTTTCATAAATGATATAGCTGATACTGAGATAAGAGCCAAATTATTTCATTCCTTCTTTTATTAGGCAATCTGTCATTCCTTTCAGACCACCAAGAGTCATTCTTTTAAAAAAAGGGTTGTATATATATATATACCTTGGTGTGATGGTTGGGGTTATGTGTCAACTTGGCCAGGTGATGGTAACCACCTAACTGGCCTAACCATTATTACAAGGACATTTTGTGACTGGTTTATTAAATCACCAGCCCGTTGATTTCATCCATGACTGATTACATCTGCAGCAGGTCAAGGGGACTGCCCTCCATAATTGGTGACATTTAATCTAATCAATTGGTGGCTTTAAATAAGAAATCAGAAGAGACAATTGCCCTCTCTCTACTTCAGCCACCAGCCTGTCCTGGGGGATTCATTAAGACCTTCATTGGAGCTGTCACCTTACTGCCTACCCAACGGAATTTTGACTTGTGCATCCCCACAATTGTTGAGACACTTTTATAAAATCTCATATTTAAAGATATTTCTCTTGGTTCTGTTTCCCTAGAGAACCCTGACTAATACACTTGGTTTGTTATTTTACATTGGCTTTTTATGGACTGATTTTCCCTGATGTGGAAGGTTTGGGCTCTCTTTAGGTCGTGGCAGTGGTTCCAGGACTTGATCTTGGTACTGCTGTTTCTGTAGTAGGTACAATCAATTCGAGGGATGTCCACAGCTATGTAATGAAAGTAGAAGCAGGAAACCATTCTACTAACAAACTCTTATTGCTTGTACATACTGGTTTCTTAAAAATAATCCCATTCATAATGTAGTGCCACCATCATCAACATTTATCACCAGAACTTTTTCATCACCTCAAGGAGAAATTCTGCCTCCGTTAAGCATTAACCCCTACTCTCTGCCCCCCACCCCCAACCCCTGTTAACCTGTGCTTTTGTGTTTGGCTTATTTCATTCAACATGCTGTCTTCAAGGTTCATCTATATTATAGTTTACATCAGAACTTCATTCCCTTTTATGGTTGATATCTATCTCTATATCTATCACTCTTTTGTTTGTCTACTTTTCTATTGAGAGAACTTGGTTGGTTCCACATTTTGGCTGTTGTGAATAATGTTGCTACTGTGTTTCTCGAGGGTGGAAAGAGAATGGTATATCTGAAAAGAAGGCATCTGAAAATATTATGTATTCTTTTGTCATTGATTTATGTACTTCAATGAGGCAAAGTAACGTTCAATGTGATCAGTTTTAGTTCTCATGCCTATTTGACAGATTTCAAAATAGCACTAGGATGTGAGTGCCAATTTCTGTATGCATGTAGACAGCTTGAGCTTGGGAATATTTTGGAAATGCAGGGCTGTGAGTTAGGCAGCTGGAGCCCCAGGTGCTGACAGAGTTGAGGGCTTCCAAAGACACCTAATGAGAAGGTTGGATGGATGGATCCCCAGACTAAGCCCCGCTGCCCCCTCCACCTCCCACCTCCATATCTCCCCAGCCCTGTTTACAGGCCTCCTGTGAAATAAAAACTGCACTTGGGGACAGGCAGACAGCTAATGAAGTCTCTGTTCTTAGCTGATCTCGAGCTTCCTACGTTTATTTTCAAGGAGCCTTGGTCAGATCAAAGTTCTGAGCAGTAGGAAGAATAAAAACAGAATATACTCATTATATGGGGGAAAATGTCTGAGTCAAATACTGCATAAAACTTTTTTAAAAGGTCTGTAGCAATGCAGATAATTTGTAAGAACTTTCTACTTGCTATTTTGAGAATATTCACAGTTTCAACAGCTGATCAAATGGTATCTAAGTCAATGTTCAATATTTAGAATTTAAGAACTTTGTTATCTGAATTTGTAGCTTTTTTTCCTGTTGCCTTTATTTTAAATTGGTTTATGAAAGTTACTGCACAAACACAGGCATTACAATTACTTTATTTAAATATGCCTGTGGTTAAGCTAAGATACCTGTTTTTAGTGGTTCTAAGTGTATTGCTTGTTTCCTTAAATAAAAAAAATCAAGCAATAGGTTGATTTTTCTAAACCCATGTTTCTAAATTAAGAACAAATTGATCATGTTTCTAGAAACTTAACTAAACAGGATTAACTGCTAAGATGGCTAGTCCTCCAACCACCTACAGCATGCTTTTTTGTGTATTTTCAATGACAATTTTCAAAAATTATGGCATGTTAATGTAGAAAATTTGCAGGAAAATAAATATTATGTATTTATATGATTCATAGTCATATATTTATATACAGGATTACAAAGTTAAGATTTTATATACTGGCTTTTAAATTTTTTAAATGTTTTTTCATTGAGTATCAAATCAAAGGCATCCTCTCATTCCATTTAAGAACATGGAAAATTAGTCATATTGTATTAACGTAAGTTTAATCTGTGAACCATCAAATGCTATTTTTCATGGGAGAAAAATGGAAGGAAGCTCTTTTCCACATACATTTTATTGTTAAAGGATTCTTAAAATACTGCAATGGACTGACTATTTTCAACTCTCCTACAGCGGCATTGGTGAGACAGTCCATTGGCCAGGGAAAATACCCTGAAGGAACAACTTCCATGTTGGAGGTAGTTCTCTGAGGACTCAAGTGGTTGGCTGACAGCCGAGGGCATGGGGCATAAGCACACCGTGCTCAGTTGATGTGGCAAACTGCAGAAGCAAATGTTCTCAAGGATGCTGACTCAAGAGTCTGAAGAGACCTGAAAAGAGGACATTCTGATAAGAAAGAAACTGTTCCTGGGACAAGGAGCTGGGAACCAAACTTTGTAGCTTTGCAGGCATAATAGATATTCAAAAATAATCTTGCTTTGATTATAAAGCAAAGCAGCTCCTGTGTAAGAAAACAATAAGTATGTGAATGTCAGTATATTCGGGGCTTTTGCTCCTGATGAGCTTGAGTCCCCTGGCCCCACCTACCTATCTTCTTGTGTCTGTTATTTCTTAATCCTGCGTGGTGCCCCTTCTTCTCCCCTGTTCTCCAGGGAATTCCCAGCAAGTGGCACCTGAACAGGGACCTGAAGAAGGGAAGGCTCCAACCAACTGAAGAGGATTTTGTCATGTCACCAGGACCCAGAAGGAGGGAGAGTCCAGACTCCAAGAACTTGGTAAAGTTTTGTTCTGGGAATGTGTTAATCAGGGTTACAATGGGGCAACATACTTCTTTGCAAGCTGAATATGAAACCTTGTTGCATACCTTGTTAAAGGCAAATGGGGTGAAAGTCAAAAAAGGTAAAATCACAGAGTTCTTTTGCATTATTCAGAAATACTGTTACTGGCTGCTGGAAAGAGGAACCTTAGAACTTGGACAATGGCATGAACTGATAAAGAAATTAAAGAAAGTTTACAGACAAGGAGAAAATATTTCTGTTTCTGTTTGGTCTTTGTGTAACTTAATTACAGCTCTATTACAACCACTTCAACATAATCGTTCAGAAAATGAAAGTGTTGGTGACCATGAAAGTGATAGGGCCAGCTGATGTCGCAGATGAAATAAAAAAGGAGGAAAAGACTACTTCTCTTCATTCTGATTAATTCCCACTTTTACCATCAGTTGAAATGTTGTCTAATAAAGGGATTTATATTGGTCAAAAGGTATATGGGTGAGCTCCTTCTTTTGCACATGAAAGAGACACAGGGAATGACTGCCCTCCGCAAATTTCTGTAACAGTCCCTTATGGACCTACAGTTTCCTTAGGAATTAGGCAAGCACAATTATAAGGGAATCCTAAAGCTTCTATGTTTCCTGTACAAATTACTCAGATTCCTCCTAATGAACAGTACCCTCAAGGTGGCCACCAATTTGAGCATGTACTTCTTCTTTTCAAAATTTTAAAAGAATTAAAATCTGCTTGTGCTCAATATGGAACTTCATCCCCATAGGCTATTGGATTGTTAAGGGGATCAGCGCACTCTGAAAGATTAATTCCATGGGGTTGAGAAATGTGTGCTCATGCTGCCTTGACTGCCTCACAATTTTGACAGTGGAAAACATGTTTTCTTGATGAGAAATGGCTGCTAGAAATGCTAAGGCCCAACCTCCTATGGCAGACCAAATTATGGGAACTGAACAGTGAGCAGGAATAGGAGCCCAATTGCAATTTACTGATGTGGCTATTGTGTCTTGTTTGCATTCGGGCACGGGAGCAGATTACTCCTCCAGGAACAGTTTCTTCCTCTTTTGTAAATATATTGCAAGGGAATAATGAACCTCATATAGGTTTGATAACTTGTTTGAGAGATACTTTAGATAAGTCTGTAGCACAATCAGAATAGAGGGATTCGTTATTGCAAAGACTTGCCTTTGACAGTACTAATTCTGAATGTCAAAACCCTTATGACCTATTAAGGCTGCAGGAGGACATTTAGAAGATTATCGTAAATGTTGCAGAGACATTGGTTCAGAACCACATAGAATGCAAATGTGAGCTGATGCCATTGCTGGAATGAGCATAAAAGGGTCCCCCAAAGGAAAATGTTTCAAATGTGGAAAACTCAGATACATGAAACGAGATTGCAAAACGAAAAATAATTCTGGAGCTCATCCCAAAACTAATAATGGTAATTTGGAAATTAGATCAGGAGGAAACCCTCCCAGAAAATGTTCTAAATGTCAAAAAGGTTATCATTGGAGCAATCAGTGTAGGTCTTGATTTGATATTGAAGGCAATTTGTTGTTGGGAAACTGGATATGGGAGCCAGCTCGGGGCCCCAGCCAAAGCAATGCCGGGTGAATGCAGTACCCAGTACAAACCACTCTGGCAATGTGTCCAAGATTTGTCCCCTGCAACTAGCGGGAGTGCAGCAGTAGATGTACCTACTGCTGAAACTGTCATGCTGTCCCTGAGTCAAATCCTAGAAAAGCTAAAACAAGAATATATGGCCCTATTCCTGCACAAACAGTAGGACTCATGCTCGGAAAAAGTAGTTTAAGTAGTAAAGGCATCTTCATTTACACTGGAGTCATTGATGAGGATTATAAAGACAAAATTCAAGTTATGATTTCAGTGCAAGGTCCATATCAAATTGTAGAAGGAGACCAATTTGCTCAATTATTAATTTTACCATATTATAAAATGGGACATTCAGGAAGGAAAAGAACAGGAGGATTTGGCAGTATTGGAAAACAAAAAGTATATTGGCAAGTTATTAAGAAAAGAAGGACCTGAATGCACAATACAGATTAAAGGTAAATCCTTTAAAGGGCTTGTAGATACAGGAGCAGACATTAGTATTATTGCATTAAAATACTGGCCATCAAGCTGGCCTTTACAACTCTAAGCCAGCCCTTACATGGAGTAGATACAGTTAACACTGTGCAACAGAATGTTAATATTTTGTCTTGCAAAGGGCCTGATGGGCAAACAGGAATTGTTCAGTCTTATGTTTTGGATATTGTGATAAATCTCTGCGGAAGAGGCTTACTTGGCAATGGGGAGCACATGTTAACATTCCATATCTAGCTCCTTCTGTAAAAACCATAATGGGCAATATGGGATATAATCCTATACAAGACACTGCATCTGGTTCATCAATTTCTAACACTAGTATGTTTAATTCTGGACAAATATCTCAAAGGGGCCTTGGCTATCCAGATTTATAATGAGGCCACTGCTGACATTACACCCCAACCTTTTAACTTGGAAACCAACTGAGCCTGTGTGGATTGACCAGGGGCCCCATCTGAAGAAAAATTACAGGCACTAACACAATTAGTTCAGGAATAGTTTAAAGCAGGACATATAGAAGAATCTCATAGCCCTTGGAATGCTCCAGCATTTGTTATAAAAAAGAAATCAGGGAAATGGAGGATGTTAACTGATTTGAGAAAAGTTAATGCTGTAATTCAACCTATGGGGCCGTTACAACCTGGCTTACCTACACCGGTTACGATTCCTAAAAGCTGGTTTATTATTGTGATAGATTTAAAAGATTGCTTCTTTACCATACCTTTGGCAGAACCAGATAAAGAGAACTTTGCTTTTACTGTGCCCACATACAATCATCAAGAACCAAAGTTCTTCCTCAAGAACTTCCTCAAGGCATGTTAAGCAGCCCCACAATAAGCCAGAGATACATTGGATTGGCTTTGCAACCTTTCTGAGACAAATACCCTGAGGGATCTATCATTCATTATGTGGATGACATTTTAGTGGCCATGCAACAAGAAGAATAGTTACAAATTCTTCTTCAAAGTTTAGAACAAGGACTAAATAAAGTGGGATTACAACTAGCACCAGAAAAAATTCAAAAAACAGTTCCAAACAAATACTTGGGCAGTATAGTAGATAAAACTACTATTATTCCTCAAAAGGTTCAGATAAGAAAAGATCATTTGCAAACATTGAATGATTCCCAGAAATTGTTAGGAGATATTAATTGGTTATGATGTATGCTTGGAATTCCTACTCATGCCTTCCATCATTTATTTGATACTTTCAGTTAGATGGTCCCAGGAAGTTAACCATTCAAACTGAAAGAGAATTAGAATGCTTCAAGAACATATTCATACAGCCTGACTGCATAGAATTCAAATTGGAGTACCTGTACGGCTTTTAATTTTTCCCTCAGAACATTCTCCCACAGGGATTTTAACATAACAAGAAGCTATACTGGAATGGACATTTGTGCCTTATTCTACCCAGAAAAAGTTAACAACATATCTAGATAAAATGAGATTGTTAATATTTAATGGTCAACCAAGACTTCAACAGTTGTGCAGTCAAGATCCAGTAAAAATTGTAGTTCCTCTTACCAAACAACAAACTGAAAGTGCATATCAAAGTAGTTTGAATTGGCAAATAGGCCTTGCTGATTATATAAATGAAATTGATAATCATTATCCTAAAATAAAATTATTTCAATTTTTAAAACTCACTTCTTGGATTTTTGCCTGGAATAATCAGTGATACACCCTTAACTAATGCTGATACTTATTTTACAGATGGCAATAAGTCAGGGAAAGCTGAATATTTTGACCAGATAAAAAAGTATAGAACACTTTGTGCACCTCAATACAAAAAGTAGAATTAGCAGCAATCATTCAACTAATAAGGGATAAACCAGAATCACTCAATATTGTAACAAATTCACAATATTCTGTTACTGTCACCCATAATATTGAAACAGCAATGTTAAATATTGATAATTTAAAATTAGGCCAATTTTTTAAACAATTGCAAGACACCATTCAACAGCGTATCCATGAAATCTTCATTGCTCATATTTGATCTCATACCCATTTACCCCAGGGCATTTGTCAGAAGGTAATAATGAAATTGATAAATTATTAATTGGAGCTGCAGAAGCTTATAAATGGCATAATCGTACCCACTGTAATTCCAAAAGTTTACAACAAAGATTTCACTTAACTCATGCCCAAACTCAACAGATTATTCAACATTGTCCAATTTGCAGTCTCTTACACTCTATAGCATTCACATATCTGGAGTAAATCCGTGAGGATTACAAACAAATGAAATTTGGCAAACTGATGTCACACATGCCCCTTCATTTGGGAAATTAGCTTATGTTCATGTTTTTATTGATGCTTTTTCTGGGTATCTTGTAGCTCCCCTGGTTAGCAGAAAAAACTGCAAGACATGTTATTGAACATTTTCTTGAGTACTTTAGTCATATGGAAGTTCCAAAACAAATAAAAACAGATAATGGGCCAGCATGTATTTCCAAAAAGGTACATACATTTTTTTTATCTTGGAATATTAAACATGTAACTGGCATTTCTTATAACCCTCAAGGACAAGTTATCATTGAACGAGTATATCAAATGTTCAAACAACAATTATTAAAACAGAAAGGGGAAAAGAGAGAGACTTTCTCCTCTTGATATCAGGGCAATCAGGCCATGTTAACTTAAATTTTTTTTTAAATATCTGGGGTAGTGGCTCAGAGAAGTAGCTGAAGAACATTGGGCACAAACATCGAATAAAATCTTTTTGGAACAACCTATATGGTGGAAAGATTTAGAAGCAAATACATGGAAATCTGGTTGTGTAAAGGCGTGGGGAAAAGGATATGCTTGTGTTTCTGCAGGTGATGGACAGCCAAGAAGGAAGCCATTCTTCCTTCTAGAAGAATCAAGCTGAAATAAGAGCAAGAAACCACCGAAGAGGGGCTTGGACAAAACAGAACCTCTTATGGAAGGAATGGGGAAACTGAGCTTGAAGAAAGAACGTGTCGTAATACTCCACACCCAATAAGCTAAGCCACCTTCATGGGGGCAGATACTAATGTTAGCACAGCAAGCTGAGGAAACTCTTAAGGAGTCGGGCAAGGAAAGAAATACACTTAATTTGTTCCTTGCTTTGGTGACCATGGTTGTACTACCTGTAAGTCACCTTGCACTACATTTTAATAAGCACTTGAGTAAATTGATGTTGCTTTTTATCTCTGCATCTGTATTAAATATACCTATAACTAAAACTGAAGATTATAATTATTGGGCATAGGTACCTAATCCTCCACTGTTAAGACCTGTCACATGGCAAGACAATTCTGTGGCTGCTTATATTAATGATTCAGCTGATCTTCCTAGTCCAGTTGATTCTTCTCTTCCTTATTTCTGAAAGAAGGAAGGGGAAAAATTTAATATTTCTATGATGGTATTTCAAGGCTTTGTGTTATGTCTCTCAAGCCATAATAATACTCCTTGTTCAAAATTGGAACTTCAAAGATGGCTAGGTTATACTCTTAAGAAAAATAATTCTCTGGCTAAATTGCATTTGCTTTCTGTAATGAGCTTTGCATATGAAGAAAAATCAATTCCTGAGCCTGTTCCTAATGAGCTGCCTTTAGGTAAAAATTCATACACATGGATGCCTGAGTCGGAACATAGGCACTGGGTACCATGCCATGCCAAACAAAAGTCAGTACGCCTTAATGGTTCCTATGGAATAGTAACGGATTGGTCCCCTAAGGGGTATGCAATTCAAAACTGCAGTTCTGACTCACATTGTTTGGTTAAGTTACCTTGGTTTACTCTGAATAATTATTCTACCGAGATTTATACCAATGCTACAAATAAAACCTTGTGGCATGGGATGGGAATGGTAACCCTGTCCCCTTTTGTGAACTCAGGTCCTTGACAAACTGCAATCTGGAAATTAGCCATGATTTTAGCCCCTATTCATATTTGAAAAAGAAGTTACTATTTAACAAATTCAACCTATTCTCTGAATTTTAAAATCAATCAAACTGGTTATATTCAAGCTTGTGTGGTTAATCCGTATGTTATTTTAGCAGTAACAATTGCTTTTAATTCGTCCTCACCAGAAACACAATGTTCTGTTTGCTAATTATTTGCCTGTCTTAATTCTTCTATTTCTAAACATCAAACTTTTCTTCTTTTAAGCAGGTGTCTTGGCATATGGATTCCTTTCAACCAGATTCAGCCTTGGGAATCATCCCCAGACATGCATATCTTACTTAACACTATTCAATATATGCTTAAAAGAAGCAAACATTTTATTGGTACTTTAATTATGGTGATCCTGGACATTATAGCCATCATGACCATGGCTGCAGTGGCAGGAGTGGTCCTGACACAGGAGATTCAAACTGCAGAATGCATACAGAAATGACATGAACATGCAAGTAAGATCTGGAGCTGACAAATAAAAATTGATAGAGTGGTCAACACTCAGCTCAATGATCTTGAACAATCAGTAGTAATATTGAGAAATGAAGTACAATCTCTTAAAATGCAATTACACCTTCTGTGTGATTGGAATATTGCTTCTTTTCGTGTTTCTCCCTATTTGTATAATCAATTTGAAGCTCAATGGGAGAAAGTAAAAAGGCATTTACTGGGACATTGGGATAAGTTAACTTTGGATATTAAGAAACTTAAGTCCAAAATTTGATATGCAAAAGAATGTTCCTCATTTAATGAAAGAAACTGAAGTTATAAATGGGATAGTATAATGTCTACAAGCTTTTAACCCATTATCTTGGATTAAAATAATTGGAGGGTCTACTATAGATATTATAATAATATTATTTCTACTTTTTCTCTTTTTGTATCTAGTCTGGAAGTTCATCCAATGAAAGCATCTTGACAACAAAATGAGAACTGCTGCTTTGACCTCTGTCATGCTTGCTTTACAAGAATAAAAAAGGGGAAATGTTGGAGATGGTTCTCTGAGGACTCGAGTGGTTGGCTGACAGCCGAGGGCATGGGGCACAAGCACACCGTGCTCTGTTAATGTGGTAAACTGCAGAAGCAAATGTTCTCAAGGACACTGACTCAAGAATCCAAAGAGACCAGAAAAGAGAACATTCTGATAAGAAACAAATGGTTCCTGGGACAAAGGATAAAACTCTGAATCTTTGCAGGCATAACAGATATTCAAAAATAATCTTGCTTTCACTATGCTCCCTAAAGCAGTTCTTGTGTAAGAGCACAATAAATGTGTGACATCAGTATATTGGGGGCTCTTGCTCCTGATAAGCATGAGTCCCCTGACCCCACTTAACCATCTTCTTGTGTCTGTCATTTCTTAATCCTGCATGGCGCCCCTTCGTCTCCCCTGTTCTCTGGGGAATTCCTGGCACTTCTATCCTGATTCAGTTTACTCTTTAGCTAAAGAACTCAAGTTAGGATTGTAAGTTCTTTAGCTCTATGACTGCAAGACTAGAAAAGTTTGCAGGACATTTGGCAATTGTTGGGTGACTAGCTTTGGGAATGTTGCAGACTTAGAGGCAGTATGATCCAACTGATTTTGTGCTGCTCTACTCTTTCTACCCTTGCCCAGTGCACTTGGATCCGGTCTTCTCATTTGTAAGGTGAAGAGAAGGACAAGGTAGGGAGTCAAGTGCTCAGCATGGTGACAGGATATATAAACCTACTGCCATTATTATGACATACAGTCCCCCAGGGTGACTTCCCACAGAAGCATCTGTACTTGGATCTTCATCAATCTCAGACTGTCTTCACCAATCTCACTTACAAATAATGATTCAAGTTTCCTAACAAAAATGCAGAAAAGAGAATTTAGCATCTCATTAAGAGAATAATAGACCATGGCCAAAGGTTTATTTTTTCTAAGGTAGGCAAGGCTGATTCACTAATAGGAACCACATTAATAGAGCGAAAGAAGAAAACCATTAAGCCATTCAACATATCCTAAAAAGGTATTTGTTAAAATAAACCATTCATCCTAAAAGCTTCTTATATGGAAAATTTGAAACAAATATGAAAGTAGACTGAAAAGCATAATGAACCTCCATGTACCTATTGCATAACTTCAACATTATGACTGTTTTTGTTTTACCTATAGCCCCATTTCCTTCCCTCTTATATTATTTTGAGGCAAACTCCAGACACGATTTCATTTCATACATTAATATCTTAGTATATACCTCCAAAAGATGAGGATTTAAAAAAATAACCATAATGTCATTATCACACAAAAGAATTGACAATACATCCTTAATGTTATAAAGTATTCAATAACTGATTAATTTTTAATGTTTCATAAATGGTATAATTTATTTTGCAGCTTATTTTTGAATCAGGATCTAAATAATTTACACATATTATAATTTATCGATGTCTTTTAAGTTTCTCTCTCTTTTAAAACAGTAGACCAGATTTTTTAGAGCAGTTTTAGGTTTACAAAATATTTGAGACATTTTGAAAATATTGAGTCCCCCTACCTATGTATATGGAATATCTCTCCATTTACTTAGATCTTCTTTGATTTCTTTCATTGCAGCTTTATAGTTTTCCATATACAGATCATGCACATATTTTGTTATATTGATACCTAAGTATTTCAGTTTGGGAATGCTAATAAAGCATAATTCATATTCCAATTAAAGTCTTATTCCAATTTTAAATTCGTATTCCAATTGCTCAATCCTGGTATATGGGAAAGCAATTGACTCTTTTTGTAAATAATCTATTTCTGTCTCTATAGATTTATTTATATTTACATTTTACATAAATGGAGTCATACAACGTGTAGTACTTTGTGTCTGGTTTTTTTCACTTAGCATAGTATTTTTAAAAATTTGTTATAATTTTTAATTAGAAAATGTGTAAGTCTACCAAAGGTGTAGGTTTACAGAATTCCCATATATCCTCCTATTATTAACACTTTGCGTTAGTGTGGTAACTTTGTCACAATTGATGAAAGAGCAATCTTATACTTGTGCTATTAACCCCAGTCCATCATCCACACTCACTGTGGATGTGTTAATAAGGCTAACTGTGTTATATCATCCCATGTTTTATCTTCTAACTTTCATTCCAGTAACATACGCAACCGCCAAATTTCCCTTTTCAACTACATGCACATACATAATTCGCAGTGTTAATTACACTCACATTAATGTGCTACCATAACCACCATCCTTTTCAAAACATTTACAATCAATCTAAATAGAAGTTCTCTACAAATTAAGATTCAGCTCCATATTCTCAACTTCCAAACAATACCCTTGGTAAACGATATTATAGATTCTAACATAAGAGTTTTCTTATTAGAATTCATTCATATCAGCAAGATCATTAGTCTACAGATATTTACTGATTTCTGTTGCAAAGTCTTCTCTGACCCACTGATTTTCAAAGGATGTGTGGTTTAACTTCTTTGTATTTGTGAATTTTCCAGTTATCTGCCTGTTATTGATTTCCAGCTGCTTCATTCCGTTATGGTGAAAGAAAATGCTCTACATATTTTCAATCTTTTAAAATTTATTAAGACTTGTTTTGTGGCCTAATATGTGTCATTTCTAGAGGATGATCCATAGGCATTTGAGAAGAATGTGTATAATACGATTCTGGGGTACAGTATTCCGCATATGTTGCTAGGTCTAGTTCATTTATCGTATTATTCGCATTCTCTGTTTCCTTATTGATCCTCCGTCTAGATGTTCTACCTGTTGATGAAAGTGGTGTGTTGAAATGTCCTGTTAGCCACAGACAGGCCAGCACTTCCCAATCAGACAAACGGGCACCACCACCTGGCCACGTTGATACATGAAACTGACCATGACAGGATATATTGAGGCATCACACTAACCTGTAAAAATAAAAAAGATTTTACTCCCTATTCAAGTTTCATGTAATTATGATGTTTGGATAAACTGACCATACAAGTTAAATGAGGTAGTGTGCTACAGAAAATATAAAATTTTAAGGCTTTCTTTGATACTTGGTTCAACTTATTCTCCACCTTTAGAATGGCCTGTGTCGAACTGATCAGATTTTTTCATCTCTTCATTTGATTCTTGTCCTGAAATTTTTAAAAAAAAATTTTTAAGATTGCATTATTTGTGCAATC
The DNA here is from genome assembly GCF_023851605.1 of Tamandua tetradactyla. Taxonomy (NCBI): domain Eukaryota; kingdom Metazoa; phylum Chordata; class Mammalia; order Pilosa; family Myrmecophagidae; genus Tamandua; species Tamandua tetradactyla. Next base: position 3,032,964 of record NC_135351.1, on the reverse strand, counting down.
TTATTTCACCCTCAAGGGAAAGCTTTCTTTCCTCTGTTCCTTCATGGGGAGTCTTGATCTGTTCTGTTTGTTTTTGTTGTACCTGTAAAGTTTTAAACACTTGCTCGGGGACAAATTCTGGGAGGAGGGTCACCCTGGAGAAGACGTTCCCATGTCAGTATTTCCCAGACAAAACAGACCCAGGAACCCAAAATGGAGTCACAGATTTCCTCCAAAGTGCCCTGGGATCAGGAAGGAAACTTAAAGCCTTTTGGAGAGCACCTGAAAACTATGGGGAGCTGTTTCCTGTACTGCACAGCCTATGACACCCTTTAGCAAACTCTTCTTCATACTCCTAAGGCAGCAGTGTGTCTTTATACCTCCATGACCCCTGTTCTTGTCAGGGGTGATGTTGAAAGAGTGGCTGCCACCACTTTTCTCCAGGGCAAGTTGAAATAACAGTTCTGAGCCAAGAGCAAGTGTTCTAGTTTGCTAGCTGCCGGAATGCAACACACCAGAGACGGATTGGCTTTTAATAAAAGGGGATTTATTTTGTTGGTTCTTCAGAGGAAAGGCAGCTAACTTTCCACTGAGGTTCTTTCTTACATGGAAGGCACAAGATGGTCTCTGCTGGTCTTCTATCCAGGCCCCTGAGTTCCAACAACTTTCCCCGGGGTGACTTCTTTCTGCATCTCCAAAGGCCTGGGCTGAGCTGCTAGTGCTGAGATGAGGAATGCTGAGCTGCTTAGCAGTGCTACATTGCAATCTCCCATTTAAGCATCAGCCAATTAAGTCAAACATCACTCATTGCAGCAGACACACCTCCTAGCTGACTGCAGATGTAATTGGCAACAGATGAGGTTCACGCACCATTGGCTTATGTCACAGCAACAAGACTAGGTATGCTCACCTGGCCAAGTTGACAACTGAATCAAACTAACACAGCAAGCAATCCAAATACATTAATCAAAAGCTGTGATCAGTTCTTGGCAGTGCCCATTCTAGAGGAACAGGATTTTTACATTTCTTTCTCATGGCAGCAACTAGCCAGGGGCTGGATCCCAATGTGCCCTGCCCCCAAATATGGGAGATGGGCACTGGCAGCTACCATAGAGAGAGCTATCCACAGTTCTTTACTGCAATTTTTCTGCCTCTTCTTCCTGCTCTTCCTTGAATGTTGTATAGTGTTCTTCTGGTCTCCAGAGCCCTAGAACAGATGTTTTATACAGTTCCTGCCTCCTTACGAGCTGTTTTTGAGGAAGGAATGAGCCCTGGAGCTTCTTACTCTGCTATCTTCCAGAAAGCAATTGATTTTTAAATATTAATGTTGCACCCTAAACCTTGCTATAACCACTTAATATTTCCTGGAGGATTCTTTGTTGATTCTTTAGGATTTCCTATATACGCAATCACATCATCTAGAAACAAAGACAGTTTTATTTCTTCCTTATCTATTTACTTTTATTTCCTTTTCTTGTCTTCTTGTATGAGCAAGGACTTCCAACGTGATGTTGAAAAGGAGTGGTGGGAGCACACATCCATCTTGTTCTGACCGTAGGAGGAAAGTATAATTTAAACCACTGAGTATGGTGCTAGCTGTGGGTGTTTTGTAGACATTCTGTCAAGTTGAGGAAGTTCCCTCTATTCCTAGTTTGCTGAATTTTTATAATTAATGAGTGTTAGATTTTGTCAAGTGCTTTTTCTACTTCTATTGACAAAACTAGATGATTTTTTCATCAGCCCATTGGTCTGTGTGCTATTTTGAAGCTATTATGCATCCCAGAAAAGGACATGATCTTTTAATCCATTCTTAAAGGTACAGACTACTGTGAATGGGAAGCTTTGATTAAATTTCAACTGTGATGTGACCCACCCAATTCAAAGTGGGTCTTAATCCTTTACTGGAATCCTTTGTGAGAATAAAAGACAGAAAAATCCCAGATAGCATTCAGAGAGAGCCTAGAAAGAAAATTCCCAGAGGATTTAAGAAAAGGTCCACAGAGAAAGTCAATGGAACCAGAGCTGAAGGCAATGAAACTTGGGGGGAAGGACCAGTAGACTCCAGCCATGTGCCTTCCATTTCACAGAGATGTCCCTGATGCTGGCTACCTTTCTTCAGAGACCAGTTATCATCCTATTGATGCCTTAATTTGGACATTTTCATGGTCTAAGAACTGTAAATTGTAAGTTAATAAATCCCCATTGTAAAAGCCAACCCATTGCATTCTAGCACCTTTAGCAAAACAAAACAATGTTATATTACATTAATTGATTTTCAAATATTGAACCAGCCTTGCATACCTGGAATAAATCCCAATTGATCATAGTATATGATTATTTTTATACATTTTCAGATTCCATCTGCTAATGTTTTGTTGAGGAATTTTCCTTCTATGTTCATGAGAGATATTGATCTCTCATTTTCCTTTCTTTTAATATCTTTTGGTATAGGGTACATCTGTCCTCACAGGATGTGTTAGGAAGTGCTTCTGCTGCTTCTATTTTCTAGAAGAGATTGTGGAGAATTCTTATCATTTTTTCCTTATATGCTTGGTAGAATTCAGCAGTGAAACCATTTGGACTTTATGTTTTGTTTTGGAAGATTACTAATTGTTGATTCAATTTCTTTAATAGATATAGGTCTATTTGGGTTATCTATTTCTTCTTTTGTGAATTTTGGAAGTTGCCATCTTTCAAGGAATTAGTCCATTTCATCTAAGTTATCAAGTTTTTAGACAGAGTGGTTCATATTGTCCATAACTGAAAGGGTCTATTTCTGAACACTCAATTCAAGTCCATTGGTCAGTATATGTATCTGACTGCCACTATCATGCTGTTTTGACCACTGTAGCTTCATAATATGCTTTAAAATCAGGTAGTGAGACCTCCCACTTCAATTTTTTTTCTCAAGATATTTTTAGTTATTCAGGGCACACTGCCCTTCCAAATAAATTTGGTTATTGGCTTTTCTATTTCTGCAAAGTATATTTTTAGGATTTTAATTGGTATTGCATTGGATCTATAAATCAGTTTGGGTAGAGTTGACACCTGAATTATAGATAGTCTTCAAATCCATGAACATGGTATGCCCTTCCATTTATTTAGGTCTTCAATGATTTCTTTTAGCAATTCTTGTAGTTTTCTGTTTATAGGTCTTTTATATCCTTAGTGAAATTTATTCCTAAATATTTTATTCTTTTGCTTGTTGCATTAGTTAGGGTTGTCTACAGAAACAGAATCAACAGGAAACACTTGCAAATATAAAATTTATAAAAGTGTTTCACATAACCGTGGGAACACAGAGTCCAAAATCTGCAGGACAGGCTGTGAAGCTGACGATTCTGATGGAGGGTCTGGATGAACACCACAGGAGAGGTTCGCCAGCCAAAGCAGAAAGAGAACCTGTCTCTTCTGAATCCTCCTTAAAAGGCTTCTGGTAATTAGATTAAGCATCACTCATTGCAGAAGACACTCCCCTTTGGCTGATTACAAATGGAGTCAGCTGTGGACGCAGCTGACATGATCATGATTTAATTCTGGGAAATGTCCTCATCACAACAGACAGGCAGCACTTGCCCAAACAGACAAACAGGTACCACCACTTGGTCAAGTTGACACATCAACCTGACGATGGCAGTTGCTATTGTAAATGGATTTTTTGCTTAATTTCTTCCCTCAGATTGCTTATCATAAGGGTATAGGAACAGTACTGATATTTGGCTGTTGATGTTGTACACTGCCACTTTGCTGTACTCATTTATTAACTCTAGTAGGTTTGTGTAGATTTTTTTGGATTTTCAACATATAGCATGTCATCATCTGCAAATAGAGAGTTTTATTTCTTCCTTTCCAGTTTGGAGTCTTTTATTTATTTTTCTTGTCTATGCTCTGGCTAGAACTTCCAGCACAATGTTGAATAACAATGGTGACAGTGGGCATCCTTGTCTTTTTCCTGATCTTTCCCCATAGAGGATGATGTTAGCTGTGGGTATTTCATAGATTCCCTTTATCATGCTGAGGAAGTCCCCTTCTACACCTCTCCTTTGAAGTGTTTTCATCAAGAAAGGATGTAATTTTGTCAAATGTCTTTTCTGAATCAATTGAGTTGATCCTGTGTTTTTCTGCTTTGATTTGTTGATATGGTGCATTACATTTATTTTCTTATGTTGACCTAGTCTCACTTGGTCATGGTGTATAATTCTTTTAATGTGCTGCTGGATTTGATTTTCAAGTACTTTGTTGAGGATTTGTAATTTATTCATTAAAAAGATTGGTCTGTAATTTTCTTTTCTTGTAGTATCTTTGTCTAGCTTTTGTAATAGGGTGATGTTGACTTCATAGATAAGTTAAGTAGCTTTCCCTCCTCTTCAATTTTTTTGAAGAGTTTAAGCAAGATTGGTACTACCTCTTTCTTGAATGCTTGGTAGAATTCACATGCAGAGCTATCTGGTCCTAGGATTTTCTTTTTGGGGAGCTTCTTGATGACTGATTCAATCTCTTTACTTGGTTCATTGAGGTCATCTATTTTTTCTTGATTCAAGATTGGTTGTTCGCACCTTTCTGGAACTCATCCATTTCGTTGCTGTCTAGTTTATCAACATATAGTTACTCAAAATGTCCTCTCATTATCTCTTTTCTTTCTGTAGGGTCAATGGCTGTTTCTCCTCTTCCATGCCTGATTTTATTTATTTGCATCTTCTGTCCTTTTTTTTTTCCTTTTCAACATAGCTAAGGGTTCTTCAATTTTGCTGAATATCTGAAAGAACCAACTTTGGATTTTGCTGATTTTCTCAATTGTTCTCATGTTCTCAATTTCATTTATTTCTGCTCCACTGTTAATTATTTCTTTCCTTTTGTTCACTTTGCAATTAGTTTTCCATTTTCTCGAGTTCTTACAAGTGAACAGTCAATTCCTTGAGTTTTGCTCTTTCTTATTTTTTTAATATAGACATTTAAGGTAACAAATTTCCCTCTCAGCACTGCCTTTACTGTATCCCACAAGTTTTGATATGTTGTGTTTTCATCTTCATTTGCCTCAAAATATTTACTGATTTCTCTTGTAATTTCTTCCTTGACCCACTGATTGTTTAAGAATGTGTAGTTGAGCCTCCATATATTTGTGAAATTTCTGGTCTTCTGCCTGTTATTCATTTCCAACTTCATTCCATTATTATCTGAGAAAGTGTTTTTTATGATTTCAATCTTTTTAAATTTATTGAGACTTCCTTTGTGACTCAGCATGCTGTCTATTCTTGATAATGTTCCATGAACACTTGAGAAAAATGTGTATCCTTCTGTTGTAGGGTATAATGTCCTATAAGTGTCTGTTAAATCTAGTTCATTTATTGTATTATTCAAATTCTGCTTCTTTATTGATCCTCTGTCTAGATGTTCTATCAATTGATGAGAATGGGGAATTGAAGTCTCTAACTATTATGGTAGAGGTGTCTGTTTCTCCCTTCAGTGTTGTCATGTCTGTTTCATGTATTTTGGAGCACTCTGGCTCAGTGCACAAATATTTATGATTGTTATGTTTTCTTGTTGAATGATTCCTTTAATATATAGTGTCCTTTTTGTTTCTTTAATTGTTTACATTTGAAGTCTAATTTTTCAGATATTTGTACAGCTACTTGTTTAATCTGAAAACTGATGGAATGCAATATACCAGAAATGGAACAGCTTTTAAAAAGGGGAATTTAGTAAACTGCAAGTTTATATGTTCTAAGGCCATACATTCTAGTTTGCTAGCTGCCGGAATGTGTTATATCAGAAATGGAATGACTTTTAAAAGGGGAATTCATTAACTTGCAAGTTTACAGTTCTAAGGCCATGAAAACATCCCAATTAAAGCAAGTCTATAAAAATGTCCAAATTAAGGCACCAAGAAGAATGAACTTTCCCTCAGGAAAGGTCAATGAAATTCAGGGTTTCTCCCTCAACTGGAAAGACACATGGTGGACATGGCAATATCTGCTAGCTTTCTCTCCAGGTTTTTTGTTTCATGATGCTCTCCCAGGGGCTATTTCCTTCTTTATCTCCAAAGGCCTCTGGCTGCATGGGCTCTCTGTCTCAGGACTCTGCCATGGCTTTCTCACTCTCTCTCTCTCCAGAAGTCTTCTTCTTTTAAAGGATTCCAGTAAGCTAATCAAGACCCATCTATAATGGGTGGAATCATATCTCCCTCTAATCTAAGATTAATACCCACAATTGGGTGAGCCACATCTCTGTGGAGATAATCTAATCGAGTTTCCAACCTATAATGCTGAATGGGGATTAAAAGAAAGGCTGTCTCTACAAGATTGGATCAGGATTAAAACATGACTTTTCTACAGTACATAATCCTTTCGAACCAGCACATTCCACCCTGCGGACCCTAAAAAAGACATGTTTTTTTCCATATACAAAATAGACTCATTCCATCATAGTATCAGAAAGCCTTAAACCATTTCAGTAACAATACAAATACAATCAAGTATAAAATCTATACAAAGTCTCATCAAAGTCTGTTACAGGCTTAGTCTGTTCTAAGGCAAAACTTTCCTCTGGCTCTGGGCCTGTAAAACTCAGAACAAGTTATTTACTGCCAACATACAAAGGAGGGACAATCACAGGATTTCCATAGGGAGAAATTGGAAGGAACACAGTGGTTACTGGCTCAAGCAGTTTGAAAACTGCAGGGCAAATGCCATTAGATTTCAAAGCCTGAGAGCCATTTATCTTCAAGACTTTAGAAAGTGGCAATCTCTTTCCAAGTGCCTATGTAGTGGCCTGCCTCTCTCTGAATGAAACCTTGTGGGACACTGGGGAGACAGCCATTTTCTTGGCTCCACCCTCGCCAAGCATCAGGGCTACACATGAGCTCTCTGCCATCTCCAGGGAACAAGCTCAACTCCTCCATGTGGTGGTAGTCAGGTTCTCCCCACTCTCCAAGGAATGTGCTTGTGCTGGTTTGAAAAGATGTTTGGACCCTAGAAAAGCCATGTTTTAATCTTAATCCCATTTTGTAAAGGCAGCCATTTCTTCTAATTCCTATTCAGTATTGTATGTTTGAAACTTTAATTAGATCATCTCCCTGGAGATGTAATTCAATCAAGAGTGGTTTTTAAGCTGGGTTTGCTGGAGGCTCGTCTCCACCCATTTGGGTGGATCTTGATTAGTTTACTGGAATCCTATAAGAGCGGAAACATTTTGGAGAAAGGGAGATTCTGAGAGAGCAGAGCAGAATGACATAGCCATGAGAGGCAGAGTCCACCAGCCAGCGACCTTCGGAGATGAGGTAGGAAAATGTCTCCCAGGGATCTTCATGGGGCAGGAGGCTGGGAGAAGGAGCTAGCAGATGATGTTATGTTCACCATGTGCCCTTCCACTTGAGAGAGGAACCCTGAACCTCATTGGTCTTCTTGAACCAAGGTATTTTTCCCTGGATGCCTTTGATTGGGCATTTCTATAGACTTGTTTTAATTGGGACATTTTCTCAGCCTTAGAACTGTAAACTAGCAACTTATTAAATTCCCCTTTTTAAAAGCCATTCTGTTTCTGGTATATTGCATTCTGGCAGCTAGCAAACTAGAACAGTGTTCCACCCTCTCCAAGGTCTGAGGCAGCACAACTCATCCACTGCAACAAGGTGGAAGGCCTCTCTCTGCCTTCCAGGCAAGCTCACCCTCCCATAGTTCTTGGGTGGGTCTGCTCTCCTGGCCCGAGGTTTCTTGACTTTAGACTTTAGCTTCCATAGTTCTGCCTCTAAAGTTATTTTATCTTCACACTGTACCTTTTCTGAGTCTCCCAGTCCAGACTGGCAGTGGCTCCATTTATACAGATTCCACAGCTCTTTTATTGGCTTTCTATGTAGTTAGCAAGGATCATGCCCATCAGACAGCAGGAGTTTCCACAAATCCTTCCTGGGTAACTCTATCTCCAATCATGGGTTTCCCTGAAATGGCTGGTTGATTCCACATTTGGCCATATCTTCACAGGAGGCACCATTTTCTGGGGACTCCCTTCCTGGATGTCCAGAATTTTCCAAAACATCAATTTCTGGTTTCTTTGTACCCAAGAGAGTGTCTGTGAAAATGTCCATATTGAAGCAAAGCTATGAAAATGTCCAATCTAAGGCATCCAGGGAAGGATACCTTAGTTCAAGAAGGTCAGTGATGTTCAGGGGTTCGCTCTCAACTGGAAAGGCACAGAGTGAGCATGGCAAAATCTGCTAACTTTCTCTCCAGGCTTCTGTTTCATGAAGCTCCCCCAGTGGCATTTTCTTTCTTCATCTCCAAATGTCCCTGGCTGTGTGGGCTCTGTAGCTTTTTCCAAAATAGTCCCCTCTTAAAGAGCTCCAGTAAGCAACCCCACCTTGAATGGGTGGAGATACATCTCCATAGAAATCATCTAATCAAAAGTTACCATCCACAGTTGGGTGTGTCACATCTCCACGGAAACAATAAAAAAGCTCCTACCGAGTGGAATTTCCAGGTCATATGGCATTACTATACTTAGCTCCCTGAGGAACTGCCAAAGTGTCTTCCAGTGGCTGCGCCATTTTACATTCTCACCAGAACATTGCACAAGGGATCTGTCTGAAAAACAACACTGCCTGCAGTCTTTTCATCTGCATCATTTGATGCAGAAGAAGAGCTGGTCCAAGTGGCAGTAGGACCTTCAATTTACAGATAAATCCATTATCCATTGAAAACTGGATCATGAAACAAGTGAACAATGTGACATAATTCATCCTGCTTGGCCTGACACAGATATCCAGAAACTCTTCTTTTTCATGTTCACAATCATCTACTCTCATCATGGCAGGCAACCTATTCATCATAGTAACAGTGGCCAACAGCCCAGCCTTAGGCTCCCCTATGCATTTTTTTTTTCTGTCTTTCTTGTCCTTTCAAGATGCTGCCTTCTTTCCTACTACTGCCCCCAAAATGATATTTGACTTACTCATAGAGAAGAAAATCATCTCTTTTACTGGGTGCATGATTCAGGTCTTTACAATGCATTTCCTTGGGGGAGTTGAGATCATCCTGCTCATGGTGATGGCCTATGACTGCTATGTGGCCATCTGCAGGCCTCTGCACTATGCAATCACAATGAGCTGGCCGATATGTGGTGTCCTGGTGGCCGTATCCTGGGCTGGGGGATTTCTTCGTGGTCTGGTTCAAATCCTTTTTATGCTGTGATTGCCCTTCTGTGGTTCCAATGTCATTAACCACTTCTATGATCTCTACCCTTTGCTGAAAGTCTCCTGCACTGATACACACATCTTTGGACTCTTTGTTACTGCCAATAGTGGGTTTCGGTGCATACTCAGTTTTCCATTCTTATCACCTCCTGTGTCCTCACTCTTTACTCCCTGGGGTCTCACAGTTCTGAAGGATGACAGAAGGCACTATACACGTGTGTTGCACATGTTGCTGTGGTTTTCTTATTCTTTGTGCCCTGCATGTTTGTATACCTTCATCCCATGACCACCTTCCCTATTGATAAAGCAGTGGCTGTATTTTGTACTATGATAACACCCTTGTTAAACCCTTTAACCTACACACTCAGAAATGCAGAAGCGAAAAAGGCAATGATGAGGCTCTGGAGCCAAAGGATTATTGTGGGTAACAAATCATGAAACTAAAGAAGATAAATGGTTCATGTTTTTTGCTTAAAAACGTGGTAATTCAGAAGATAATGGGCTTACTGTCAAAATATGCAATATTATACTTATCCCCCTGTTGCATGGAATCTTATGTGATTCCCCTTTTGTAAAATATCAACTTTAATTGAAAAGTGAATAAAGTCCCTTCCAATGAGAAAAAAAAAAAAAAGCTCCTACCCAGCAACATTGAATGAGGATTAAAGAACTTGGCTTTTCTGGGGTACACAATAGATTCAAACTGGCACACAACCCCTGTTCTTTTCTGATTGTTATTTGCATGAAATATTTTTTCCCAACCTTTCACTTTCAACTTCTGTTGTCCTGGGTCTAAAATGAGTCTTCTGTAAGCAGCATATTGATGGGTGCTGTTTTTTGTTTTGTTTTGTTTTGTTTTGTTTTTATCTATTTTGCCAGTCTATGCCTTTTGATTGAGGATTTTAATCCATTAATATCTAGTATTATTACTGCAAAGGCAGCATTTTCATCTGCCATTTTGTCATTTGGATTATATCTAATTTTTTTCTCTTTTTACCTTTACTGATAGACTTCATTTCTACACTCTTCTTCAGACCTCAGTCTCCTGCATTTTCCTATCTGCCTCTAGCACTTATTTTAGTATTTCTTGCAAAGCCATTCTCCTAGTCACAAATTCTCTCAGTGATAGTTTATCTGAAAATATTTTAATCTTCCCCTTATTTTTTTTTTCACATGGACAGGCACTGGGAATCGAACCTGGGTCTCTGGCATGGCAGGCGAGAACTCTGCCTGCTGAGCCACCATGGCCATCCCCCCTCATTTTTGAAGGACAATTTTACTGGGTACAAAATTATTGGTTGGCAGTTTTCTCTTTTAAAATCTTAAATATATCATACCACTGCCTTCTTGTTTTTAAGGTCTCTGCAGAGAAATCCACATATAGTGTTATTGGGCTTCCCTTGTGTGTAATAGATTACTTTTCTCTTGCTGCTGTCAAAATTCTCTTTTCCTATGATATTTGACAATCTGATTAGTAAGTGTCTTGGATTATGTCTATATGGTTCTATTCTGTTTGGGGTATGCTATACTTCTTGGATTTGTAATTACATATCTTTCATAAGAAGTGTGAAATTTTCAGTGAGTATTTCCTCCATTAGTCTTTTTCCTACTTTTCCCTCTCTTCTTTCTGGGACACCTACAACATGGATATTTGTGCACTTCATGTTGTCATTCAATTCTCTGAGACCCTGCTCATAGTTTTCCATATATATTTTTTTGTGTGTGTTGGATTTCAGATGTCTAGTTCTTTAGTTGGCTAATCCTTTCTTCTGCCTCTTCAAATCTACTGTAGGTTTACATTGTTTTTTCACCTATTCTATTGTGCCTTTCACTCTCATAAGTTCTGTGCTTTGTTTTCTCAAACTTTCAAGTTCTTCTTTTTGTTCACTCAATGCCTTCTTTATAGTCTCTTCAATTCATTGATTTAATTTTTGATGAGATTTTCTATGCGTGTTTGAACATCCTGAATTAGTTTCAACTCCTGTATCTCATTTGAAGTGTTGGCTTGTTCCTTTTGACTGTTCAATTGTTTGTTCAATTTCCTAGTATGACTCCTTATTTTTTGCTGGCATCTAGGCATTTGATTTCCTTAATTAGTTTATTCTGGAGGTTGTGCTCACACTTTTACCTAGGATTTTCTGCTGAATTACTTTGTTCTCTATCTGTTCTCTGATGTTCAGCTCAATTCATTCTAGACATCTAGCATAAGTTTTGTTTAAGTGATCAGAATTTTTTCAGTTCTTGTTATTCTGTTTCTTGACCTGACTATATAGAGCCTTTATTATTTTTTTTTTTAGGAGAGTCTCCTCAGATATTACAGACCCCACAGTTGACCCAGACCAGACAGGCCCACATCTCAGGAGGAAAGAGTAGCCAGCATCAGTTTTCCCCGTGGCTGAGACCCTGCAGGTGGTCAGATTTTCCTATGAGGCTTTTCCTATCCTGGCCAGCACGTGGTGCTTCTCTTCTGAGGCTTCCTGCCAGTTTAAGGTGAGGCAGTGCCTGTAATTTCAGCAGACTCTCCCTGCCAGGGGCATAGTTGAGACAGAGGTGAGGTAGAATGATGGCTTTAATTGCTTCAGCTTTTCAGTCCCTGGGGCCTGAAATCCTTGAAGGAGGGATTCCACTTGAGCTAGTCCCCACCCCCCTTTATCTTGGGGAAGATACACCCTCTGGAGAATTAACTCCTTTCACCTGACTAGTTACTTTGTCTTTCAGACAAGTTTAATTCCACCCTTGCCTGGGGCAGTGTTGTAGCCTGTGAGTGCCTCCAGTTCTATCTAATGAGGTGTGGAGGAGAAAAAAAAAAAGCCTTTTCAGAGCCAGACCCCTGCTCCTTGGGTTTGTCAATCAAGAGCTTGATCTGGCATGTGGCTTAATGTATCTTCAGACTCGATATACCCCCTCTTGCCTTGGGTTCAGCCCCTTTCCAGTATTTTGTACTGTCCGACTAAATAAGCTATCCCCTTTTGTTTTCCAAGAGCCCTGCCCTCTCTTTGCCAGAGCAAAATCTTCTAGTTCTTTTAGGGCTTATTCCAGTTTTATCTGGGCTGGGGGCATGTTTTCAGTAGCCGGAATTTGCTAATGAATTCCATAATTGGAACTTGGTTGAGCTAAGCCCTTCCTGCTAATAAAGCCTGTTGCGTTTCCCCTCACTGAACCAGCCTGCTATGCCCATGGGGGAAAGGCACCTGCTTCCCTGGCTTGGGGGACTTAAGAGTTCTGTGTGGACCCTCAGCTGTTCCACCTGGTCCGGACTGCTGTGCGCTGCGTGCCTGGTCACTGATGCTCCCCCAGCACTTGTTCTGTACCATTCCTGGCTATTTACTAGCCGCTCTGGAGGGCAAACTAATGTCCACACCTCACTATGCTGCATCTTCATCTTATATCTTTTGTTCTTTGGTTAGCCTGGCGAGGAGTTTATACATTTTATTGATCTTTTAAAATGATCTGGTTTCGGTTTTGTTTATTTTTTCCTTTGATCTTCTATTTTCAAATTCACTGATTTTTGCACTAATTTTTGTTGTTTCTTTTCTTTTGCTTAATGTAGATTTAATTTGCTTTTTCTAGCTTGCTAAGGCAGGAGCTTAACTATTTGTTTAAATTCTTTTCTGATACACAAATTAAATGCAATAAATTTCTCTCTATGCACTGCTTTTTACTGCACCCCACAAATTTTGATAAGTTGTATTTTCATTTACATTTAGTTCAAAATGTTTTAGTTAACTTGATACTTCATTGACCCATGTGTTATCTAAAATTGTGTCATTTTATCTCCAAATATTTTGAGATTTTCTGGCTATCTTTCTGTTATTTATTTCAAGCTTAATTCCATTGTGGTTTGAGACCATACTTCGTATTATTTGCATTCTTTCAAATTTTTTAAGTTCTGTTTTACTGCCAGGACGTGAACCATCTTGATGAAAGTTCCACGTGAGCTTGAGAAGAATGTGTCTTCTGCTGCTGTTAGAGAAGGTACTCAACAACAACAATTAAGTCCAGTTTATTGATGGTTCAACTATGTCCTTACTGATGCTAATAACTAATGGGGGGTGATGACATCTTCAGCTACAATAGTGGATTTGCCTATTTATAATAGTACTATTATATTTATAATTTACTATTTATAATGGTAAAGTTCTCTTTACCGTTCTATCAATTTTTGCCACATATGTTTTGATGTTCTATTTTTAAGTCATATATATTAAGTCAAGAAATGACTTTATCATTACATAATGTCTTTCTTTATCTCTGATAATAATTCTGGCTCTGAAGTTTGCTTTTTCTGAAATTAATATTGCCACTTTGGATTTCTAATAGTCTATCTTTGTCCATCCATTTCCTTATTATCTATCTGTGTACTTATATTTAAAGTATTTTTGTGGATCATGTATATTTGCTTTTATCCACTCTGAGAGTTATGTCTGCTAATTTGTACATTAGATTATTCACATTTAAGGTGATTGTGCTGGTTTGAAAGGATGTATGTCCCCTAGAAAAGCCATGTTTTAATCAAAATCCCATTTCATAAAGATAGCATAATCCCTATTCAATACTGTATGTTTGAATCTGTAATCAGATCATCTCCCTGGAGATGTGATTTAACCATGAGTGGTTGTTAAACTGGATTAGGTGACAACATGTCTCCACCCATTTGGGTGGGTCTTGATTAGTTTCTGGAGTCCTATAAAAGAGGGAACATTTTGGAGGATGAAGGATATTCAGAGAGAGCAGAGCAGAATGACATAGCCATGAGAAGCCAAAGTCCACCAACCAGCGACCTTTGGAGATAAAGAAGGGAAATGCCTCGCGGGGAGCTTCATGAAATGGGAAACCAGGAGAAGAAGCTAGCAGATGATGCCGTGTTCACCATGTGCCCTTCCAGATGAGCGAGGAACCCTGACTGTTCACCATGTGCCTTTCCAGATGAGAGAGAAACTCTGTGTTTGCCATGTGCCTTCTCACTTGAGAGAGAAACCCTGAACTTCATCGGCCTTCTTGAACCAAGGTATTTTTCCCTGGATGCCTTTGATTGGACATTTCTATAGACTTGTTTTAATTGGACATTTTCTCAGCCTTAGAAATGTAAACTAGCAACCCATTAAATTATCCATTTTAAAAGCCATTCTGTTTCTGGTATATTGCATTCTGGCAGCTAGCAAACTTGAACAGTGATTATTGATATAGTTGGATTAATATCTACCAACTTGTAACTGTTTTCTATTCAGTGTTCTTGTTCATTGTTTCTCTTTTCTTCCTCTATTTTATGCCTTCTCTGACAATAGAGCATTTGATATAATTCCATTTTCTCTTCTTCCTTAGCAAATAAATTATAATTCCTTTAAAAATATTTGTAGTGTTTGTCCTAGAGTTTACAACATACATTTACAAGTAATTTAAATCCACTTTCAAATAATACTTCATGGATAATGCAGGTGCTTTATAAGCGAGTATTCCCAATTCTTCCTTCCCAATCCTTATTACGTTGCTGCCATTCATTTCATTTATCCACAAGCTATAATCTCCTAGTCATTGTTGCTATTAATGTTTTGAACTACCTGTTATTTGTTAGATAAATTGAAAAAAAAAGATTGTGTTTTACCTCCATTCATCCCTTCTTGAACACTTTTATTTTTTTTATCTAAGTACAAATTTCTGACCTATGATTCTCCTTCACTCTGAGAAGTTTTCTTACAAGGAAACTCTGCAGGAAATTCTTACATTTTTTGAAGGGTAAGTCTACAGACAATAATTACCTCAAATTTTGTCTCAGAAAAACTTTATTTCTCCAACCCTCCTTTTTGTAATTTGAGAAGTCGTAGGTTTAGAGAAAAATAAATGCATAAAATACACAGTTTCCATGTACCCCTACATTATTAACACCTTGCATTATTGTGGTATATTTGTTACAATTCATAAAAGAACATTTTTAAAAGTGTACAATTAACTATAGTCCATCATTTACAATAGGTTTGCTGTTTGTACAGCCCTATCTTTTGTTTTTAAAAAACTTTTATTCTAGTAACATACAAACAACCTATAATTTCCTCCTTCCAACCACATTCAAACATATATCAGTGCTATTAATTGCATTCACAATGTGCTACGAATCACCAACATTCTTTACCCAAGCTTTTCCATCAACCCAAATAGAAACTTCACACGATTTAAGCATTAATATTCCATTCCCTTCCCATTTTGCAGCCCTTGGTAACCTATATTCTAGTTTCTGATGCCACGAATTTTCATATTCTAAGTATTTCATATCAGTGGAATCATACCATATTTGTTCTTTTGTGTCTGGCTTACTTCACTCAACATATCTTCTAGGTTTATCCATTTGTTGCATGTATCAGAACTTTATTCCTTTCTATGACTGAATAACATTCCATTATATGTATGGACCACATTTTTTTATCTGTTCATTGATTGATGGATGTTTGGGTTGTTTACATCATTTGGCAGTTGTGAATAATGCTTCTATGAACATTAGCGAGCAAATGTCTATTTGAGCCCCTGCTTTCTATTCTATTGGGGATATTGCTAGAAGTGGGATTGCTAGGTCATATGGTAATTCTGTACTTAAATTTGTGAGGAACTGCAAACAGTCTCCACAGTGGGTGCACCATTTTTCATTGCCACCAGCAATGAATGAGTGTTCCTATTTCTCCACATCCTCTCCAGCACTTATTTTTAAATAGTAGCCATTCTATTGGTTTTGAAATGGCATCACATTGTGGTTTTGATTTGCATTTGCCTAATAACTAATGCTGTTGAGCATATTTTAATTTTTTTTTTTTTGCCATTTGTATATCTTCTTTGGAGAATGGTCTTTTCAAGTCCTTTCACCATTTTTAAATTGGGTTGTTTGCCTTTTTGTTGTTGAGTTGTAGGATTTATTTATATATTCTGTATAACAAAGCTTTATAAGTGTTGTATCTTCTTGTAGAGTTGACCCTTTTATCAGTTTAAAGTGACCCTCTCTGTCATTTTTTTTTACCTAAAGTCTATTTTATCTCATGTTAGTACAGCTAACCTAGTTCTCTTTTGGTTACTACATGCACGATATATATTTTTCATCCTTTCACATTCAACCTATTTATTTCTTTCAATTTAAGTTGAGTCTCTTGTAAACCACATGTAGTTGAATCATGCCATTTTGGCAATCTCTGCCTTTTGACTGGAGAGTTTAACCATTTACGTATAAAGTAACTACCGATAATGCAAGACTTTCTTTTGTCATGTTGGCATTTTGTGTTCCTATGTGTTATACCTTTTTTGACCCTCAATTCTCCCATTAATGCCTACTTTCATATTTATTTGCTTTTTTTGAATTTTAATACCTTGAGACCCTTATAATTTCTTCTTGAATATATTGTTTTCATGTTTCCTTTGTGGTTACCATAGGAGTAAAATTTAATATACTAAATCTATGTCAATCATATTTGGCTTGATACCAAGTTATTTTCAATATCATATACATACATTGCTCCTCTACCCTTCTGTACCCCGACCTTATTTTTTAGGCTTGTTAGAAATTATATCTTTGTATATTACACGTCCCAGACCATAGAGTTATCATTATTTTTGTGCATTTGCATTTCAGCAACTGTAAGAAGCCATAGT
The DNA here is from genome assembly GCF_023851605.1 of Tamandua tetradactyla. Taxonomy (NCBI): domain Eukaryota; kingdom Metazoa; phylum Chordata; class Mammalia; order Pilosa; family Myrmecophagidae; genus Tamandua; species Tamandua tetradactyla. The sequence goes on along the minus strand of NC_135351.1, from coordinate 3,016,175 downwards.
GGGGATACATAAGAAAAAAGCACAACGAAATAATATTGACATTTGACCCATGTGGTTACTTTTATTAGAGGTGTTTACTTATGCTGCTTTGATCTGTTGTCCAGTTTTTTATTCTTTCAATCTGAAGAACTCCCTTTAGCATTGCTTGTGGGGTAGGTCTAGTTTTAATGAATTCCCTCAGCTTTTTTTTTTTTTTTTTTTTGGTGTGGGCAGGCTCCAAGAATTGAACCTGGCCCCTCAGCTTTTGTTTATCTGAAAGTATCTTAATCTCTCCCTCATTTTTGAAGGAAAGTCTTTCTGGATACAAAATTGTTGGTTGGCAATTGTTTTCTACATCACATTTTGTAAAACTGCCTTCTTGCCTTCGTGATTTCTGGTGAGAAACTGAAACTGAATCTTATTTGTACTCCCTTGTATATAACATTGCTTTTCTTTTGTGGCTTTCAGAGCTCTCTCTTTTTCCTTAGCGTGAGAATTTGATTACTCTACATTTCAGTGAGGTTCTTTTTTCACTTATCCTGTTTGAGATTCATTGGGATTCTTGAATGTGCATATTCACGTCTTTCATTAAATTTAGGTCATTTTTTTTTGCCATTATTTGTTTGAATATTAGTTTTGCCCCTCTTCTCCTTCTAAACTCTCCTAATGTGAATATTGGTATGCTTGATGGCATCCCACAGGTCTCTTAGGATGTCACTTTTCTTTCTGCTCCTCAGCCTGAATCATTTCAATTGTCTAGTTAGTGCCAATCTGCTGTTGAAACCTTCTACAGAATATTTTAATTCAGTTATTTTGTTCAACTCCAGTATTTCCCTGGAAAGATTCCCATATTATTCACTCATTGTCTTCCTCACATCCTTTAGTTTCTTCTCCATGTTTTCCTTTATCTCCTTAAGAATACTGTGGATTAGTTTTTAAAAGTCTGTGTTGGGTAAGTCCATAGTCTGGTCCTCTTTCTTGATAGTTTCTGGATTTTCATCTTATTCTTTTGGATGGGCTATCATTTCCATTTAAAAAATTTTTGCCTTCTAATCTTTTAGTTGCCTACTGTACAATTTAAACTGTGGACTCTGGGATTCAGTCCCTAAGCTCTCTCTTCCCCAAGTTTGTATCCAGCTAGTGATATGACAAAGATTTTTTTGAGTGCCAGGTACTAATCAAAATTAACAAACCTAGGCAAAAAGAACCTTTCACTGTCTTTGTAAATTGGCTCTGCTTTACTAGTATTCTCCTTCAGGGCTTAGTTTTCCCTTAAGAAGATCATCCTGAGGCAAGTAGAAAGTGCAGAGTCCCCTCTGTCTTAACTGAGCCCACTTCTTTTCCTGGGCTTGTGCTAGGTTTTCGTTCTTACGAATTCCCCATTTGCAGTTTACATGTACTTCCTTTGAAATAGACTTTTCTGCCTTCCTCGTTGCTTTCTTGTGTGACAATGTGGAAGTTCTTTGCCTCAGGCTGCTTCAACTTGTTTCTCACATTGTCTTAGCTCTCTATAAACTGCTTCTCTGCCCTCAGACTCCTAGTTGATAGACTGGTACCGACGTACATGTACCACAGTATGCAACACAAGGGCCACTCTGCTCTCTCAGCTTGGGTCTAGAGATGCATAAGAGGGTGTTAGCTGGCTCCACTCCCCCTTGAGGAGAGGGTGGATAAATCACCAAGGGCACTTTAGCTTCTTCTATGGCTTCTGAACCTGCATTTTCTTGCTTCAGCATTTGCCTTGTTAATGCTACCCTTTAGCTTTTCTATTTGCCTTAGAGAGGTTGGAACTATGGCTGCATTTAGAGTGGGATAACAGGGATCTGAAGTAGCTGATCAGAAGTAGAGATCTGTGATGAGACCACATACCCCTGGGGTTTGGAGGACTAGGTCTTTATATCCCATCCTGACACCAGCAAGCTGTGCCAGGATCCTGAGCTTCAATCCCCACTGCTACCAGCTATGAGGCTGGGAGAAGTGGGATGGTAGGCACTTCCAGGACGGTGGAACTCTCTGGTTTTTATTGAAATTTACCAAGGTCTCCCAACCACTCTTCCATGAATGCTGCACAGTGTTCCACGGACTCCAGAGTTGATTCAGAAAATTCTTGCTAGTTTCAAGTGTTGTTTTTGTAGGGGACTCATTTTGGGAACTTCTTATTCCACTATCTTCCCACAATCCTCCCCTCTCTTCTTCACTTTTGAAGGATATTTTTGCTTAATGTGGCCTTCTAGATCGGTTGCTTTTTTCTCTATATAGTTTAACATTTCCGTCTTCTCTCTTCTTGCTTTCGTGCCTTCTGAAGAGAAATCCAATATAATTTTTCCCCTTGTTCATGTATAGATAAGGTATTTCACCACTCTAGACTATTTCAAGGCAGGCTTTGTCTTTGATTTTCTGCATTTTGAATATAATATGCCTAAATCTAGATAATTTGGTTTTTATCCTCCCTGAAGCTCACTGAGCTTCCTGGGTCCATGATATGGTTTTTGTCATTAGCTTTGAAAAATGGAAACTATTTTCCAAATAATACTAAAAGTTATTCCATTTATTCTTCCTATTCCTTTCTCTCTTTCTTACCCTTCTAGAATTTCCATTATGTATATGTTATACCTTCTGTAATTTTTCTTAAGACCTTGTAGAAATTTCTACTGATATATCTCCAAACTCAGTTATTTTTTCTTTGGTTGTATCCAATCTACAGAGAAGCTCAACACAGGAATCTGTTCTGGGTTCTTGCATTTTGTTCATTTTTCCCCTTAGAGTACTTAGCATAATGATCATAGTTTAAATTCCTTGTCTGATAATTCAAAAATTTCTGCCATATCTGAGCCTAGTTTTGTTGCTTGCTTTGTTTCTTCAGACTGTGATTTATGCCTATTAACATTTATTTTAATTTTCTGTTGAAAGGCTTACATGATGCTTCATGTAAAAGGACCTGAGGTAAATAGTTTTAGAGGTAAATAGCTTTTGGTGGGAAATTTGATCTTTATCTGGCTGGGAGTGAGGCCATATTTACTGCTTGCAGTAGATGTAAGTATAAGAGGCCAAAATTTCCTCTACTGTTCTTGATTTAGTCTCCTCTAGTTTCTTTGGTTTTCCCTAGAGACTCTTTCTTAAACAGAGTCTGAGCTAGTAGTTATTCCAGCTGTAATACCCTGGTACTCTGTAGTAACACTACTGATGTGATGATAAGGCATGTGTGTGGGGAAGGGAATCATTCTATAATACTATGAGTTAAGTTTCAGTCTTTTTGTGATCCTGTACCCTGGCTATGATCTTTACAAGTGCGTCTCTGTTTTTTTTCCCTGTAGGTAAGGCAAGAAAGATAGAAGGGGCTGGAGTTGGGGATTTTCCTCCTTCTATGGCAGAGTATAATGCTGGATTGGGCATTTCTGTTCCTCCAGGTCATTTATGCTCTGAAAAAGAACATATTTTTCAAGCTCTGGTAAAATAGTCTCCCTTGAAGACAAACCTTTCTTACAGAGAAGAGAATACCTTGGTTGTATTTCAAAATGGTTACTTTCCCTCACTATCTGTAAGAAGCAGAAGAGATTTTTCTCACATCTTCACGCTAAGAACCCAAGGGCTGGGCCATCAGGAGTTCTCATCTTTCAAGTTAGTCCACATTCAGCCTCTGTCAATTAGTCAATTACTTGCTAAATGTTCCTAGGAGAACAAGAGTGGATTTTTCTCAGATATTCACCCTGAGAATCCTAGGGCTTGGCTCTTAGGAGCTTTTATTTTCAAGCTAATACATATTTAGCCTCTGTCAATGAGCCAATTACTCTCTTTGTGTTCCTACTAGTACTGGCTCCAGTGGTCAGCTTTCCACTCTCAATAAGCTATGATTCTATGTATTCATTTGTCTCTCCAGTTTTCACGATGGTGATTTGCTCTCTGATGGATCTAAAAAGAATTGTTGATTTTTAGTTTGTTCAGCTATTTTTTTATTGTAAGGATGAGAATGATGCCTTCCAAACTCTTTAAATGTGGGACTGGAAACCGAAAGTCTTTTAAATCTCTCTTAGTTTAAGTCTCTATGGATTTCCCCTTCCAACTTTCTTTATTTTCCCCTTGGAATTTATTTGTTGAAGAATTTAGGTTGTTTGTTCTGTAGAGTTTCCTACAACCTGGAGCTTGTTGATGCTTCCCTGTAGCATAGACTGCCAACTGCCCTCTGTATTTCCAAGGTTAGAAGTTGGTTCCTGAGGCTAGGTCAGAGACAGGTCTGATGTGTTTTAGTCAAAACTATTTCATAGGTACTGTGTGTTCTTTCATCCATATATATATAAGAATTTAGTAAAGATGCTAAAAGTGGCATTTCAAATTATTGAAGAAAGCATGTTACAAATTTCAGTCTGAATTACACATTACATAACAGTACATTTTAGATGGACTCATTACATAAAAATACATTTTAGACCCATCAAAGACTTACAGAGGAAAAGAAAATTGTAAAATTAAAATATGAGGGTATTACAAAAATAAAGGAGTAAGGAAGGCCTTTTAAAGTATGAGTAAATTCCAAAAATCTAAAAGAAAAAAAAAACACTTCCACATGGCAAACAAGAACAACAAGACCCTCAAGTACCTAAAAATCAAAGAAAAATGACAGAAAGAATACTTGAATTCGCATAATACATTGACTTAACACCCATAGCATATATAGAGTTCTTACAAATTAGTAAGAGAAGAACAACTCAATAGAAATTTGGAAAAATAATATAAAGGGATAGTTCAGGCCAAGGAAGTTCAAATGGCTCTGAAGCGTATGCAAAGATGCTGAATCTCATTTTTAATATGAGAAATACAACTCATAACTACCATGGGAAGTTTATCACCTGTTAAATTAGCAAAGACTTAAAAGGTGATAAAATATAGCTCTTTTGAGTGGGGCCCACTCATGCATTGTGTAGATGAGTGTGAAGTGGTACAACATTTATAGAGAGCAACTTGGTCCTTTCTTCCCAGAGAAAACTGTGTAAGACTTTTAACTTGCACAGTTTTAGGAATATATCCTACTGCTCTAATTTGACAAGAACATGTAATATTACTTACCCAGAAGCAGACTGAGAATGCATAAGTGTCTATCATCGAGGGGGCAGTTAAGTAAGTGCTTTAGGTGTCTTGGCTGCTCAAGCACATACCATGCAATGGATTGGCTTAAACAATGGGAAATTATTTGTTCATGGTTTTGAGGCTAGGAAAAAGTTCAAATTAAGTCTTCAGGAGATGCTTTATTCCTGAAGATTGGCATTCTGGGGCTGGCTGCCTGGGATCCTTGGTCTTGGCTCCTCTGTCTCATGGCAATGCACATGGTGGCCTCTTCTGGACTCTCCCTTTTCTTATGGGTTCCACTGACCTTCAGCTTCTTGCTTCCTGTGGCTTTCTCTTTATTTTTCTGAATTTCATTATGCTTATAAAGGACTATAGTAATAAGATCAAGGCCCATCTTGAATGAAGTGGGTCCCATTCTAACTGAAGCAACCCCATCCAAAGGCCCTATGTGCTGGTTTGAAAGGAAGTATGCCCCCTAAGAAAAGTCATGTTTTAATATAAATCCCATTTCTTAAAGGTAGAATAGTCTCTATTCAATGCTGTGTATTTGGGACTGTGATGGGATCATCTCCCTGGTTGATGAGATTTAGTTAAGAATGGTTGTTAAACTGGATTAGGGGATGACATGTCTCCACCCATCTGAGTGGGTCTTGATTAGTTTCTGAAGTCCTATAAAAGAGGAAACATTTTGGAGAATGAGAGATTCAGAGAGAGCAGAGAATGCTGCAGCACCACGAAGCAGAGAGTCCACCAGCCAGCGACCTTTGGAGATGAAGAAGGAAAACGCCTCCCGGGGAGCTTCATGAAACAGGAAGCCAGGAGACAAAGCTAGCAGATGATGCCGTGTCTGCCATGTGCCCTTCCAGCCGACAGAGAAGCCCTGACTGCATTCGCCATGTGCCTTTCCAGATGAGAGAGAAACCCTGAACTTCATCGGCCTTCTTGAACCAAGGTATCTTTCCCCAGATGCCTTTGATTGGACATTTCTATAGACTTGTTTTAATTGGGACATTTTCTCGGCCTTAGATCTGTAAACTAGCAACTCATTAAATTTCCCCTTTTAAAAGCCATTCCGTTTCTGGTATATTGCATTCCAGCAGCTAGCAAACTAGAACACCCTACTTACAATGGGCTCACACCTACAGGAATGGATTAAATTCAAGAACATGTTTTTCAACTCCAAACTACCACACCACTAAAGGAATACTATGCAGCTATTAAAAAAGAATAAGGCAGTTCTGTATATATTGCTACAGAATGACCTCCAAGATATAATGCTGAGTGAAAAGGGCAGGTAATTTTGTGCTACCATACATGGAAAGTAAAAGCTATAAATATGTAAATATCTTTTGAATATCCTACATTTGATGAACACATAACTTTATCAAATTATGTCTCTAACACAAATTGGGTAAAGCTGAAGCAAAGCATGGGATGCATAGGATGATCTGGATATTTCAAGGAGTAGTAATAAGAAACCAAAACCAAATAAAAATGCATGCCCCCTGCAATGCCTGGGTAGAAGGACTGGTCACATTCTCGGGGAAGGTTGCTCCAATCAGGGCCCCATAATGTTAGTTATTAGGCTGTCATTGTTGATCCTAGAAGAGCCACCAGGGAGGGGTGTGATTATCCTGCTGTGGCTGAAGAAGCCCCCATGAGTTTTAGCATGAGTGGTGCCAAGTTTCCCTGCTCAGGGAACTGTGGCCCTTTTTGTGGCTGATCACCAAAAGGACCACAAGAATCGAATGCCAAGGGTTATCTCCCCATGGGCTCTGCTTGGCTTCATGTTGGCCACCTGTCATAGGAGGGGTAGGGATAAATGGCTGTTTGGGGTCAGTAATCGGAAAGAGTCTCGGTTTGGCTATCTTCTCTGAACCAAGATTGTTCTCCCAGCTCTAAAGTTATCTGCTTACTCAAGAATGGCCAGGATTAGATTCTGTGAAAGAATCTGAACATAATACCCAAAGTCATCAGCTCTCTTACCATGTGCCATATACAGGGAATAAGATAGATGACATAAAATCTTGTCTCCAGGGCTTGACACTTTAGTAAAAGAGACAGGAATGCAAACAGACATACCTAAGGGATTCTAACGGGGATAGAGGGAAAAACCATGACACAAATACTGGAACTTTGAGGAGTTCAGGAATGCAATGGTCCCAGACCCAAATTTAATGGTTTACAGTGGGAAATACCTTTCTAGAAGTGTGGGAAACTTTTTAGGGGGGAGCTGTTTAATATCAGAACAAAGATTCAGAATGTCTGAGCCAAGATAAGGCTCAGGTCCTCACAACTAGAAATCTCCTTGGATGTCCCAGCACCCAAGAAGCATGACAGATGTCCTGCCCCCAATCTCTTGCCAAGTTTTTCATTTGCGTCACCCAAAACTGTCCCTTAACTCCTTCAAAAGATAGTAGCAAGTCCCTGATGACCTCAGAAAAAGTTGCGGAGATACTATTGGCTTAGGAAGGAGCTGTGACTTTTAACTTTAGTTGGTAGATGCTTCAAAAATTTGACAACCACTGATACAGAATGCACAACTTAATGAGGCTAAGGTCAGGGTTTCCATCAGCTTCCCCATGCCTTCTGAGTCTACAAAGCTGGCCGCTTGGTGCTCATTCTGTTTGGCACCTGGTGGCTCGCTCACTGCCAGGAGGCTCCCACTCTTAAGGATGGAAAGCTTTGCAAACCTGTCACAACTAGAGGTAAAATACTGGAGTATGTGCATTGGTAGTATTGTCTTCAAATACAAAACAGCTTTATAGAGTGAGTTTAAGTTTTGGGGGCATATCATTGGAAAGATCTAAGCCAACAGGACAGTGGGAGCCCCATAGAAGGAACCAGCCCCAGGGAGAGAGCAGGTGTCAACACAGAAAAGCCATCAGCACCTGGGAAAGGAAGGGAAAATGGCCTGCAGCCATCACCCTCCCTGGAAATTATTTCTTTGTGTCCCCCTCTTCTCCAGCTCAAACTCCCATTCTTTCATAGTTAGGAGATCTAGGTGTATAATTTGTACCACAAAGCCAATTTGTAGCCCATTCTGATGATCTGACTCCCTTTTACCCTCAGGGCTCTCTCCCATCCTTTGCTTTGAAGCTGTAGTCTAGAGTAGGGAGGATGAAGGTGTAGCCTTAGGCTATTTAAAAAATGCATGGTGTTCAGGGGAAAAAACAAAACAAAACCTTCACTAATCATCAAAGAAATGTAAATTAAAATGACCTTTTGAGGTTATCACTTTTTAGCTACTAAGTCAGCAGAAAGTAATTTAATTCCAGGCAAGGTTGCTGTAAAACAAATTATACTCAGCCTTGGTGCCACCGTAAATTGTTAAAGGCTTTTCAGAAAGCAAGTTGGAATCATTGAGTCCTGAAAGTGATTCTACCAGTCAATGTCTTTTCTCACTCATAGGAATTCACCTTATGAAAATAATTCAGTGTAACAAGCTGTCTATACCACTTTGTACCTAAATGTTCAACAACTGGGAAATGACAAAATAAACCCCATTATCTAGATGGCACAGCATGCAGTAGAAATTATAACTGTTCAGACTGTATTGAAAGTAGAAGTGGTTTAAAATAATATGCTAAGTGAAAATATTGACTGTCTGGTTGACTCTTAGTAAAATGCACATTCGAATGTACATGACTGGCAAATATAAATAAACGAAAACAATGTGTTACCAAAGTGGAATTGCAGGTGGATCTTTCCTATGTTCAAAAAATTTCCTTAATGGAGTGAAATGGTTTTACAATGAAAGTGGAAGGCTGGAAAATGCTTTTGAGGAAATGTGGTGTTTTAGTGGAGAAGTAGAAGGAGGGCTTGACCCATCAACCAAAGGGGAATTTCTAATTTACCATCTGGGTGATAACTCCAGGGACTTCCAGGCTTGCTCCTTATGGGGATGCCTTCTCAAGCAGAGAGAACATTCTGCGCTACCCTCACCCTCATTGAATTCCAGAATCAGAGTCATCATAAGACAGAAGATACTTGGGGAGGAAACAGGGTTTCTTCAGAGCCGAAGAGAACTTTTTGGAGAGGAGAACCATAGACATTAGAAACTCCTTGAAATGGCTAGTGGCTTGAACAATAGCTTTGCACTGAGAGTGGGCCAGCCTGGTGATTGTAAATATCGAGACTGTTGACACACAGTTTCCCACCTTGGGACTCGGGAAGGCAGCCCTAGCTTCACGTGGGCCTGCGTGCTTGGCGCCCAGAGCTCGGGTTTCTAGAAGAAGCCGGGTTGACTGGGCCTTACGGGAAAGGAAATGCTCGGGTTTCACTGGAAGGTGGCCGTGCGGAGGGGCGGGGGCAAAGGGCTGGGAGCAGGACAGAAAGAATGGTCCCTTTCAATGCAGACAGATGCAGGCTGGCTTGAAGTCAGCCTGGATTAAAAAAAAAAAAAAAAAGTGGTCCAATAACATTTAAAAACCTGCACATATCCAAAGTCGTGTTTTAAATACTGCACAAGGGCAGATGATAAATGTGATGACTTTTCCGTCCTTTGAATCAGGTTCTCAACCTCAAATGCGTGTACAGATAAATGCATGTGCATGCCTGCTTCTTGTGTGGTGTGTATACAAACAGCTGCATCGCACATACATCTCTATTTTCTTCTCAGAAAGCTATAAGCCTGCAGCTGAGCTAAGTTTGGCATGGGCTAAACACTGTGTTTGTGACGGCTGCTTGAATTGGCTCTGTGAAGGGTGACGAGTTTGCAGCTTCTAAGAAAACGAATTACCTTTTTTTAAAAAATCCCGTTAGCAAATGAAGACGACCGTTGTTCGCTTAGAAACCCTGTTAAGCCCTGGTCCCGGCAATGACACGGTCCTTAAGGCTCTCCAACGGAATCATTCTACTCACCGGCTTCCAATTCATAAGCATTCTTTTCACAATGAATAAAGTGACGTGAAAAATTAGAGTCATGGGATTTCGAAGGCCTGGTAATGAGCCTAGAACCGGCCCCCTCCAACCTGCACGGTTATTCCGGGCTTCATCACACCAGTCTCAGCCCTGAGAGGCAGTGCTGGGGCCAGGCAAGCCCTGGGTGCCTGTCTCTGGGGCTGGGGTCTCCCCCTTGGAGGGCCCGCTGTACCTGGGGTCACAGGGAGGGCTCCATAAATCTGGCAGGCTCACGGCAGCCCCTTGGGGAATACCGCCCACCTCATAAAACTGCTACCTAATTAAACGCAGAGCCACCCATAGCAGGCCCAGCTCTGCAGGGGGCCCCGTGGAAGGGGGCACAGCGCCTGGCGGCTGCTGGCCGCTGGGGGTGAAGCGAGGTGGGCAGAGAGGGTGGAGATCGGAGGTCACTGTGGTAGCAACAGAGAGCAAGCAAAGTGCCCAGGAGTCCTGCTCCTTCATCTGGCCAACCTAAAGGGGGGAAAGGCAGAGTCAGGTGATTCCAGAAGAGTGAACAGGGGACTGAGGCGTTTTGACCACATCGAGGCTGTGGTTTTGGGGCCAGCAGAGTTGGCTACAGGGGAAGCAGGGCAGGGCTGGCCACTCCCTCACTCCCTAAGTATTCTTCCCCAGGAGAGGGAGCATTCTCCCTGCACTTTAGGAGGTCCTGGTGCCCGTGGCCTGGGAGTCTGCCCTTTTCTGAGAAGAGTGCTCCGGACTGGTCTTCTTACTCCTCCTGCCCTGATGTCCTCCTCTCTGCTGTGGTTTCATGTACTCAGCGGAGCAGGCTGTGCTGAACCCTTTCTCAGAAAGGCTCATTTCTCAGTGGATTCCTAGAAACCATCTCCTCCAGTCCTCTCACTCACCAATAAGGAAACTGAGGCCCAGGGAGGTTGAGGGACTGGCCTGAGGTGACACAGTGACCCGAGGGCAAGTCCGGGGAGCGAGGTGTCCGTTAAGATTCCACTGTCCGTGGTCCTGCTCAGAGCCACTGGGCTGTCCCCAAGACAGAGTAAATCGGCCAAGCCCCTGGAGAGGCTTCAATGTTAAATAATAAACGGAAACTCTCAATTGGTTGCAAGGAAAATGACAAACCGGCGGGAATGTGACAGCGGTCTTTTGGGAGAAGGGACACGTCAACAGCTTCACGTTTCCCATGCCTTTCCCCTCCACGGGGGTCCAGGTGGCCGGAGCAAGCCGCTGGTGCCAGGGGCTGGCCGGAGCCAAAAGGAGCCGGTGCCAGAAGCCAGCGTGGGGAAGCCACTCCTTCCTGAGGCGCTGCCGGGGAATTTCTCTGAAATTGGGGTAATGTGGAAATGAGAAGTTTTGAGTGTTTCCCACAGCACGGTTTGCAGCCCCGCGCTCCCTCGGGCCCTCAGGCCTGGAAGGGACCGCTCCGCGCCCGCGCCCTCTAATGCTGGCCGGAGTTACGCTCACGTTTCTCGGCCTAGGCACGGGGGGTTTGGGTTGCTAAGGGACAGGTCCCTGGGCAGCTTTTTAAATTTACTGTATTCACACAGGAAGGAGGCCTTGGGCTCCGGGTGAGTGAAAGGAAAGAGCTACCGAGGTTAGGGGATTGTCACGTTCTCTTGTAAGATTTATAATGTGGGTGTGGTTTTTTGTGAGTTAAAGTGAGGTATTTTAGAGAAAATGGTTTTACACGGCTGACTTAATGCCAGACAGTTATAACGCTGTGTCTGCTGGACGTTTCCAAGTCCCCTAAGGATTGCCCTGCAAATAGTCAGGCTCAGAACAGTGGTGGCCGCCCCGTGGAGGTGCCTGTAAGAGCCTGCATAGAGATGGATACCTGCTGGAACCTTCTAGATGCGCCAGCAGGCCTGGTCCCCTCTGGGAGGATTCCTTTTCTCTTTTTCACACAGGAGGTTCCCAGAAATAAGTGAAGGAAACTTTGGCAGGGAAGTGGGCCTGGGGTGGGGGTGGGGAGAGGGTGGATTAGCGGTTCTAAATTAGCAGCAAGTAGGGTCAAAAGCCAGATAAATTGGATTACCATGAGTATTTCCCCATCTGTGCTCACAGCGGGCAAGGCCTGGGGATGCAGTTTTGTATATGAAGGCACCATGGAAAGGCAGGGGTGACTCTCGTCTTTGTAGAGTTTATAATCTTGGGAAGAACACGTTTTATGGATGAAACTCCCATCCCCTTAAGGGGTACAGAGTGGAGCTAACACTGTTAAAGCCATGCCCGGAGCAGATCGTCTTCCAAGGGGAGCGTGATGGTGGAGTCTGCAGTGAGATGTTGAAACGGTACGTGGAGACCCACGGGCCTGTGGGTTTGTCCACATGCTGTGGGGTTGCCCAGTTGGTTGGGACCCTCTGGTAGCACCCCAGAAATTGGGGTGAGGGCCAGTGAGGCTGTTCAGAGGCCCCTTAGACCTCAACTCTGAGGGGCCCAAAGAGAGAGATGGCCTTTTCCGCTCCAGACTCAGGTTCTGAAATCATGACAGGCAAGGAGGGTGGGCGTCTTGGACAGCAGGGCCCACTTCACAGAGGACGTGTCGGCATATGGCAGGTCAGGTGGAGAATTTGGGCAGGTGAACTCGTCTCAGTTCCTCCTGTGCCTCAGACTTTGCTGGGCTTTATATCGAGGGAGTTCTCCTCTTTTCAGGAGTCACATCTAGTCAGGGAGATGAGGCTTACACTCATGCTGAATTAGCAGCACACGATGATGCCCAAGACACCTCAGGTGAGGGTTTCCAAGAAGGGAGCAGGTACTGTGGGCCAAGAAGGAGCTCCTAGTCTGGGTGACCTTCCTGGAGGGTTAGAAGAGCTGGATAGTTGAGGAGGAGGGTCAGTGTCATGGTCAGGTTCACGTGTCAACTTGGCCAAGTGGTGGTGCCTGTTTGTCTGGTTGGGCAAGTGCTGGTCTGTCTGTTGCGAAGAGGACATTTCATAGAATTAGATCATGATCATGTCAGGTGCATCCACAGCTGATTCCATTTGTAATCAGCCAAAGGGGAGCGTCTTCTGCAATGAGTGATGCTCAATCTAATCACGGGAAGCCTTTTAAGGAGAATTCAGAAGAGACAGCCTCTTCCTGCTTCGGCTGGTGAGCCTGTCCTGTGGAGTTCATCCAGACCTTCCATTAGAATCGTTGGCTTCACAGCCTGCCCTGCGGATTTTGGACTCCGCATTCCCACAGTCACATTCGACACTTTTATAAATTTTGTATCTGCAAGTGTTCCCTGTTGATTCTGTTTCTCTAGAGAACCCTAACTAATATAGTCAGGGAGCTCTGGGCGGTGGGCACGGCATGGGCAAACACCTAGTGGGGTAAGCAGTCAGCTTCCCACTCACAGTGCATGTTTATTTCTCAGACCTGCAGCAGCCTTGGTGATTCAATTTCCTTTGGCCTGGAATAGCAGAAAGGCAAGTTTGGGCTCTCATATCAGGACAGATCATGAACTGTGACACTGGAAAGATCTGGATTTCAGTCTCAGTTCTACTACTTGGTACTGTGATGCTGGACATGCTTCTCCAGAACTTGAGACATGATTTTCTCCATCTCTGGAATGGGCATACCAGTGTCTGGTCTTCAGATGGTTGGGTATTCACATGTTTAAAATGCACTAGCACAGGAATATGTCATTGGTAACAGAGTCCAGCAGGAGTTAGAAACAGGGTAAGATAATGGGTAATTGGAGCTGAAGGGATACAGACTGTGCAACAGGACTAGATACAAAAACTCAAAAATGAACAGCACAATAATACCTAATTATAAAGTAATCATGTTAAAACACTGAATGAAGCTGCATCTGAGCTATAGGGGTTTTTTTTTGTCTGTTTGTCTTTTTTTTTTTCTTTTTCCTTTTCTTTTTTTTACTATTATTATTATTTTTATTTTTTCTCTATATTAACATTCTATATCTTTTTCTGTTGTTTTGCTAGTTCTTTTCCTAAATCAATGCTCATGTACTAAGAAATGATGATCATGCATCTATGTGATGATGTTAAGAATTACTGATTGCATATGTAGAATGGAATGATTTCTAAATGTTGTGTTAATTTCTTTTTTTCTTTAATTAATAAAAAAACATGCACTAGCACAGTCTCTAGCATACAGATTCTCAATGTGTAGTAGAAATGATAGAGCAAAATCGTGGTGATGGGAGCAGAGCAGGGAGAGCATTCGTTAAGCAAACTGGCGTTATGGCAGTGAGGGAGGGAGATGAACCTGAGATACGGAACAGATTGGACTGCCAGAGGATTAGATGGGGGTAGGGGAGGTGAGGAGGGGATAGGACCCAAGGACAATGCCTAAATTTATTTGGGCAACTTTGCTATGCAAATTTGCTGAAATGATGGCAAGTGGGGAAGGAACATATAAGGAGAAAAGCAAGTGTTCCTTTTTCATAACACATTTTTTAAAAAAAAATGATGCGTGCTGGTTTGAATCTTGTGTACCCCAGAAAAAAACATGCCCTTTAATCCTCATTCAGTATTGCTGGGTGGGACCCATCAGATTGTTTCCATGGAGATGCTACCCACCCAGTTATGGGTGTTAACTTTTGGTTACATGATTTCTATGGAGATGTGTCTCCACTCATTCAAGGTGGGGTTGCTTACTGGAGTCCTTTAAGAGGGAACCATTTTGGAAAAAGCTTTAGAGCCCATGCAGCCAGAGACATTTGGAGATGAAGAAGGAATATGCCCCCAGGGGAGCTTCATGAAACAAGAAGCTGGGAGAGAAAGCTAGCAGATTTCACCATGTGCCTTTTCAGGTGAGAGAGAAACCCTGAACTTCATCGGCTTTTCTTGAATAAAGGTAACCTCTTATTGGTGCCTTAATTTAGACATTTTCAAGGCCTTAGAATTGTACATTTGCAACTTCTTCTTTTAAAAACCTGTTCCAGAATGATGTGATGGTGCCTCAGTGGCAGAGTTCTGGCCTGCCATGCTGAAGACTTGGGTTTGATTTCCAGTGCCTGCCCATGCAAAAAAAAAAAAAAAAAAATCATAAAAGCCATTCCATTCCTAGTATATTGCATTCTGGCAGCTTTCAAATTAGAACACCACGATATTGTGAGTGAAAAGAATGTGAGGCCCTCCATTCACATTCTCTAACCACCCCCCCAGCCTTCCTACTGACAAAAATTGCAGTGACCACAATTACCTTGGAAGCCTTGGGCTATAGATGGTGGATGGGCTCTCAGCCTGGGTCCCTGCGTGGGACAGAGCCACTGGCCAAATGGCTATTATGTGAGAGAGCATTTAACTTCTTTGTTCTTTGAGCTTCTGAATGCTGGGGGTCTCTTTGTGTCAGCAGTTTGTTCTGTACCATCTAATATTACCAATTTGTGAGTGTTGGAAGAAGTTAAGTAAGATGTTACGATCACATGGCTAGGAGCCAAATAACACTGCATCTAATTCTGAAACCTGGACCATCCATTACTCAGGCCAGGGAGGAGAGAGAAAGAGACCGTGACTTGGGAATATATGGGCTCCAACTCGGAGCCAGCCTGCTGGGTCATGAACACAGAGAGGCAAATCCTACTGTTGGGTGTTTCCCTGATAATCAAATGGGCAATGAGCTGTTTGGTGCTCATGTTGCGTTTGAAGAGAACCTGTTTGGGTTATGTACACCTTACTCTTTCGTTTTCCATGTGAATGATGCTTAGTTCTTAGTTCTTCAGAATTCGTGGAAAACTCAATTCCCAAAATCCCCCTTTTAAGGTGTTTGGAATGTTATGGGATCTTAGTCAGAAAAGAGGACATTAGTTTTGGTTCCCAGGATAACCAGATGGAGAGGTTAAAGCTCTTACAATTCTTTAAAAATTTATCAAAGCCTTGACCTTCCCATCAAAAAGCTGGGGAAACGCTTCTTGCTGTCAGAATGTTGTTATAGATCCAAAGGGATGGGCTTGGGGTAGATGGTAGACAGGCCACCCGGCTGGCCCTGGCTGAAGGAAGCATGACTTTGGCACACCGGCTGGCTTGACTACCTTCAATGAGCAAGGAGATCATGACTTCAAGCCTTAAGGGTGCTCTGAGCTATGAACCACTGCCCATTTGGAACAAGACCAGTTGAGGGCACTAGACCTGGGGCAGTTTAGGGCCTTCGTGTGAAGGATGAGCTGCTGCTGGATCTGGGGGGTTGATTCCCAGCTCTGTTACTGCACTAGTTATTGTCCAAACTGGGATGCTTTTCAGACGAAAGGGGACAATGCTGACTATTACCTTGGGTAGACTAGTATATATGGTCAGCATATATACTCCTCAGCACTAACCAGTTCCTAAAAGGGTCTGCACGAGTCTCAGCCCTGACAAATTGGATTGAATATGCAATATTCATTGTATCCCTGATTCAGATCTTTTCCTTACACATTTACCTTGTGATTTTAATATGTTTGCTTTGAGTCAGGTGGCACTGTTATGGATTAGTAAAGACAAAATATGAAACCTTCATAATTTAATAAATGCCCCAAGAAAAGAAATGCTTATTTCAAACTCTTGCTTCCTGAAGTCCTGTAGGAATTGACATGTTAGTGCAATTGACATAAAAGATGAAGTATAAAATCTCAAAAGGCAGATGCCCCCCAATTCTAATGGATTTTCTAACTCATTTATGGGCTGGAACCAAATAAGTGTGCATGATCAACAAGTTTCCTGCCCCAATGCCTTTCTTACCAAATTTTTACTACAGTGCTTTTTCTGGCAGTTGTTAAGATGTTGAAAAGATGAGCCTTTCAGGAAGCTTAAGGTAGAAAAAAACAGGTGGAACACCCAACTGGAGGGTGAGAAGAAAAGGGTTTTGGTAGGGGAAAGAATTCAAATGGCTTTGTATTCTCCTTGGCCTTGTTTGTTAAGAAAACCATGACCCTTGGAAGAAGAGAAACAGACTCAGAACCTGAGCATAATACATGCTCAGTGAATATTTTCTTGAGCTGAATTTTCCAATATGGCATGGGGTGGGGAGGGATCTAAGGCAATAGTTTGCTTTCTGCTCCTATATATGGCTTCATCTTAATGCACCTCAACTCTTGACATTTTCCAGATGTTCTATACCTAAAGGGATTTAAAAAGAAGGGAAATATGACTTTCAATGCATTGTTGAGGTTTACCAATCTCCTATTTTGCATTGGCATGGGAACTGGAACTGCTCCTTCTTCCTCCTAACTCCTTAACACAAAGTGTCTTGGACCCAAACGCTCAATTTTGGTCTCTAATTGGTGCCTCCATTCCCACCAGAGGTTCATAGTCATCTGGGAGAGGACAGGTTTGGTGGGAAGCAAGCTGCTAGGGCTACATTGCAGATGGTCGTAGGTCTCGTTCACAGAAAATAGGTGGGGAGGGCTGAGAGTTCAGTTCAAGGAAGCCAAATGGCCTTATCTGTTTTTTCCTAAGTTTACTAGTGAGTTTCCTTGGGGTTTTCAGCAGTTTAAAAAATGTTTCCCAAAGTTGGACCTAAGTGGTCCAAGTTTGGTTGCCCCTCTTCAGTTGATTGTATTTTTTCCTAATTCCTTCCACTTATCTGACTTAACAGAAGCATGAGATTGCTGTGATACTTTGAGATAGTGACTGAGTTGGGTCCTCAGGTCCTCAAAACTGGACTTAATTATTACACCCCTGGCTTCAATCATTGGGCAGGCTGGGGGAGATTAAATTATGTACCCCAGCAAACACATGTTCTTAATCTTAATCTACGTCCCTGAGGATGTGAACCCATTGTAAATGGGACCTATTTTTAGGTAAGGTGTAGCCCACCAAATCAAGTTGGTCTGGATTATAGGAGGCTGCTAATAGGACTGGGAAGTCACAGAAACAAGGAAGGAAAGGATATCACCTTGTGATGGGAGGCAGAGATAAGCTAAAACATCTAAAGGACTGCTGGCAGCCAGCACTGAGAAGGTACAGACTTTGGGAAGAAAACAGTGCTTTGCTAATATCTTGATTTTGGACTTCTTCTAGGCTGAAAACTGTGAGCCAATAAATTCCTGTTGTTGAAGTCAACCCATCATGTGGTATTTGTCACAGCAGCCTGGGAAGCCAAGACATGGGACCTAAGCACATATTTTGGCTGTTGCTCCCCAACTTTCCTCCTGCACACCCCCTGCTGGTGTTCACTAGAGCTCTTATTGAAGTGCTGGTGCTTCACAGAGTAATGATCCCAACTAGGGAGTGGGTTCCTAGCTTTGCCTTGAAAGAATTCTCTTGCAACATTAACTCTCTCATAATATAGGTTCTGTTGTGTACATGCTGGGGACTGTCAGTTTGCAGTTAGAGCTCCATAAATCCCCTGGTCTTGAGTTGGCCCCTGGTGAATTGCCATCCACCTCATAAAACTACTCCTTAATTAAGTACAG
Organism: Tamandua tetradactyla; assembly: GCF_023851605.1. Classification (NCBI taxonomy): domain Eukaryota; kingdom Metazoa; phylum Chordata; class Mammalia; order Pilosa; family Myrmecophagidae; genus Tamandua; species Tamandua tetradactyla. The sequence goes on along the minus strand of NC_135351.1, from coordinate 2,997,913 downwards.
CGCAGTACAATTGGCAGCCTTTGCTTCTCGCCAAAGTGCAGGCCTGGGTCTGTGAATGTACTCCTGCTGCATCTGTGCCATGAGGCAGGCGTGTCCCTTAGATGGCTGCTGAGAGTGGTCCCTTTGGGTAATGGAAAACACATACGGTCATTAGAGAGCCCCTCTTGCTCAGCCAGAAATCAGCACTCAGAAGCTTCTGTGGGGGTTGTTTTTAGCAAGTTGTGTTTCATAGTTGTCAAAATGATTAAACACAAATAACAAAACTTCACCTTTGGGTAAGTACAGGTCAGTGGTCACTTAGAAATGCTACTTCCTTTGCATTTTGCCTTAGCAGTGCTTTGAGTAAAGGGGAATCAGACGTTTAGACCCTAATTAACTGAATTAAAAATAACAGCTTCCAATTTTTCTGGTGATAGTAATGGATTACAGTAATGGGAACCAATTGCTTCTGGTGACTTCTTTTGGGCATCAGTCACAGGAAGACACTATGATTGAAATTTTTTTTAATGAAATTTAAGAGCTAAAGGACCATGTCATGAGTTGAGGTGGGCTTGGGACAAACAGGGGGGTCAGCAAAGGACTGATGCTGAGTCAGGAAAGTTCCAATGATCACCACAATCATCTTGTGTCATACAATGGATTATTTTTTTTTTAGTCAATACAATCAAGCTCTAATTAAGTTTAAATTAAGACTTTATATGATCTAATGTACAAGAGAAAGGCTTTTATTAGCTTATCTGTCATGTCCTTTCCAGCTATGAAGACTTTTTAAAACACTTTTAAGTATACTTTTCTCATTGGAAAATATAGGATACATAGTTGAAAAGACAAAAGCATTGGAGTCAGGTAGCTATACCTGGATTCTGGATCTGGCACTAGCTGGTCAGGTGACTTTAAAATTGCTTCATCACTAAGCTTCATTTCTTCGTCTCAAAAATGGTCTGATATTCCTTACCTTGAGGGGTGTTGGCGAGGATTAAAAGAGCCAATTTAAAAACAGCTTTTCCTTAACTCACCCCATGCCTGTGATACAAAGTGTTATTTCTAATGATTTTTTTAAAAAAAGATACTAGATATGTTAATTTCTCCCTGAATCCTGGGGTAGAACAGAAGTCCCCTCTTCCTGTCTCTGTCCCTCTTACATGTGGGCCCCCAGGTAGGAGCAACATCACGGAGGAGGAAGAATTCTTGAGGACCAGCCATGCCAGTTTGGGTAAGAGTGGCTACAGTCTGGTACTCTCCACCTTGCCTTTAGGAATGTGGGGACCAGCCTGGGATGGAGCTGCGAGTTATATTAAATGATGTTGCACTCGTTTGAAAGGATGTGTGTACCCTGGAAAAGCCATGTTTTAATCCTAATCCCATTTTGTAAAGACAGCCATTTCTTCTAATCCCTATTCAGTACTGGGTGTTTGAATCTGTAATTAGATCATCTCCCTGTAGATGTGACTCGATCAAGACTGGTTGTTAAGCTGGATTCAGTGGAGATGTGCCTCCACCCATTAAGGTGGGTCTTGATTAGTTTACTGGAGTCCTATAAAAGAGGAAATATTTTGGAGAATGAGGAGGTTCAGAGAGAGCAGAGGACACTGCGGCACCACGAAGCAGAGAGTCCACCAGCCACTGCTTGGGAGAGGAAGAAGGAGCTTCGTGAAGGGAAGTCAGGAGAGAAAGCAAGCAGATGACGCTGTGTTCACCACATGCTTTCCAGATCAGAGAGAGAAACTCTGATCCTGTTCACCATGTGCCTTCTCACTTGAGAGAGAAACCCTGAACTTCATTGGCCTTCTTGAACCAAGGTATCTTTCCCTGGGTGCCTTTGATTTGGCATTTCTATAGACTTGTTTTAATTGGGACATTTTCTCGGCCTTAGAGCTGTAAACTAGCAACTTATTACATTCCCCTTTTTAAAAGCCATTCTGTTCCTGGTGTATTGCATTCTGGCAGCCAGCAGACTAGAACAGATGTGATCAGAGGGTTGAATGAACGGCCATGCCTTGGGAAGTTCAAGGTGCTCTTGAAGAAGTTTGGCCACATCATCATCTTGTCCTGAATCAGAGTTAGCTAGAGGTGGTGGCTATGAACTGCACCCAGTCATGGGGTACTCTACTGGGTACTTTACTGTGTTTTAAGCTCTGGGGATACAGCACTGTACAAAATAAACAAAAATCCCCATCCCTTTGGTTCACAGCCCATCAGGACTGAAGAGTAGCAACTCCTGTCTATTCACAGAAGGATCCCCACCACTCCTGAGAAAGAGCTCTGCACCCATATTCCTCTCCAGTCTCCTCTGGCTCCTCTTTGAGTCAGAGTTGAAAGATTTTAGGTTGGGAAAACCTAGAACCCACTATATGAGCATCTGCTGAAGGGCAGCATGATGATTTCATGCACCTGAGCTGCTTCCTTTTAAATTCCACACAGGAGGCCACTTTCATAGAGTAAAGCCTTGGCATGGATTGCACAAAGGGCCATGGAGCAGGACTGCGGGGCAGGAGATAGGTAGCACTTCTCCACATCAAAATAACCACTTAACTGGTGAAAAATTTTTTGTAAGAAAAAACCAACAACCATTTAAAGCATCTAGAAATTATCCTAAGGGCATATAATAAAGGGAGAATCATTACTCAAGAAGATCTACTAAGTTTTCATAAGAACAGTGGAAGTCTATGGCATTTGAGCATTGGTTTGCTCCTGTACTCCCAGCTCAGTGTGACAAAAGCCCTACTTTGGGTAGGTAAGAAGTGAAAAAACTCTTCTCCTCTAAATTCCCAGCATAAGGCTACAGTTTCTCCTCAGGAAGGAAGGGTGGCTACATTTCTCATCCTCCTTAGCCTTGTGTTGTGGAGGACTATTCCAGATGGGCAGAGCTGCAAGGACTGGGGCTCCCAGCTCCCCATAGCCCTTACTTGTAGGGTGAGTGCTCTGCCCAGGTATGCCAGTTTGAATCTGTGGTGGACCCCAGAAAAGCCATGTCCTTTAATCCTCATTCAGTATTGCTGGGTGGGAGCATTTGATTGTTCCCATGCAGATGGGACACACCTAATTGTGGTTGGTAACTTTTGATTAGATGATTTCCATCGAGGTATGTCTCCACCCATTGAAGGTGGAGTTGCTTACTGGAATCCTTTAAAAGAGGAAACACTTTTGGAGAGAGCCCTTTTTTGGTAGAGCCATATGAAAGCCAGCAGACGTCACCATGTTCGCCATGTGCCCTTCCAGCTGAGAGAGAAACGTTGAACGTCGTTGGCCTTCTTGAACCAAGGTATCTTTCCCTGGATGCCTTAAATTGGACATTTCTATAGACTTGTTTTAATTGGGACATTTTCTTGGCCTTAGAACTTTAAACTAGCAACTTATTAAATTCCTCTTTTAAAACGTCATTCTGTTTCTAGTGTATTGCATTCCGGCAGCTAGCAAACCAGAACACCAAGTATGACAGGCCAAGAATCCTAGAGTTTGGTTGCCCAGCTTCAGTTCCCTTGTAGGGTAGAACTTCTACACAGGGAGGGGCAAGCTGAGAACACTTGGGACTATCATCCCTCTCAGGGCCTGTTTGTAGAGTAGGGGTTTGACTCTGGGATGTGCAACAGAATGGAAAAAGCATTCCCCAAGCTACAAACACATCCATCAGCAAAGGGCCTTAAGCTTTATTGGTTCAAGGGACTTAGCACAGTAATGGCTAAACAAAATGCTACTCTGACCTAGGGATAAATCCTCAGAAGCTTAAAAATTAGAATCATGCTTATTCCTCCATGAAAGTCAGTAGTACCACAAACAGGAAGAAGTTGGAAAAGTGAGCAGATGTCGAGAAAGATGTGAATGAAGCTGATCTGGATAGGACTAAGGTATATCCGAAGACATGATATCGTCCATACTTTAAAACTTCAACTTCTCTGTGATAGTAAAGGGGGAGAAGTTTATTTGGTGCAAAATTCATATTTTGAGTAGTGCATTTCCTAATTTAACTTGTGGTCAGTTTAATTGAACACCATAAGTACACAAGTAAACAAACAAGTAAGAAAATCAAGCCCTGGAAGGCAGGCATTGGTATCCAGAATTATCTGGATATATATATTATCTAAAATGTCCAGTTTTCAATTATAAGACATACAAAGAAACAGGGATGTGTGGCCCACACATGGGGGAAAAACAGGCAATAGAAATGGCATTTAAGGTGGCCCAGATATTGAATTTAGCAGGCAAATACTTCAAAGCAGGCATTACAAATATGTTCAAAGAACTAAAGAAAATCATGTTTGAAGAATTAAAGGAGGGGGTGTGCAAGGGTAGTTCAGTGGTAGAATTCTTGCTTGTCCTGGGGAGACCTGGGTTTGAGTCCCAGTCCATGCATTTCCCAAAAAAACAAGCAAGCAAAACAAACAAATAAACAAAACAAGCGAAAACTTCAACAAATGGTGCTGCAACAATGAGATATTCACATTGAAAAATAATGAAATGTGACCCTGTCATACAGCACGCCAAAAAAAAAAAATAGAATTAAAGGAGGATAAAATTACAATGACTCATCAAATAGAGAATATTACTAAAGAGAAAGAAATTAAAAAGAACCAAATGGAAAATCTTAAGTCGAAAAATTAAAAAAACCAAAATAAAAAATACTCTAGAGGGGCTCAACAGTATATTTCAGCAGAAGAAAGAATCAGCAAATTTTGAATATAGATAGAGATTATGTGATATGAATAACAGAAAGATAAAAAAATGGGAAAAAAGTGAGAGGAGTCTCAGGGAAATGTTGGGTTCTATTAAGCACACCAACATACACATAAAGGGAGTACCAAAAAGACTGTAGAAGATCTCTGTAGAATTGTTAAAATGGAATTATTGTAGCTACTCTAGGGGGTATGCGCTCTAAGAGGGTTTTTCAAACTTTTTTGACCGAGTACTACAATAAGCAATACATTTTACATTGTAATCCAGCACGCACGAAACAGAAACATCACAAAATAATACTTATCCTTAGGATATACAATTTTTCATTTTTTATTTTATTCTATAACTTTTTATATTTTATTTATATTGATGGCCAAGGCCCACTGAAATGATATCACAACCTTCTGATGGGCGGCCTGCAGAATGAAAAATACTGCTCTAGCGGACTGTTTTGGCCACCTTTAACCAAAAGATTATGAAATAGCCTGCCCTGGCATAACCGCTGGGTTCCAGCATCTGCCACCTCTTCTTCTGGTGCTCTTTTATCCTCCCATAGTATCTCTGTGATTCATTTAATATTTATTTGAACCATCAGTGAATGAACTAGTTATTTGGTGAGCACAATCCTGGGACCAGACACTGTGCTAGGCTCTGGGGGTACAACATTGAACAAAATAAATGACAAAAATCCCTGCTCTCTTCTTCCACAAATTTTGGTTGAAGGAAGCAGATATTAAACAATAATAAGTAAAATATGTAGCCTGTTAGATGGTGACAAGTTCAATGAATAAAGATAAAGGAGAGAATGGAAATAGAGAGCATTTGTTGATGTACACGTGAGAAAGATCTGGAAGAGACAAAGATGTAACTCTGCAAATATATTATGGGAAAACCATCATGAGCAGAAGGATCAGCAAATGCAGAGGCCCTTAGGTGGGAAGAAAAGTTCAAAGAATAGCAAAAGGACAGAATGGTTCAGAGGGTTGAATGAGAGAGATAATAGTAAGAGAGGAGGTGTTCTAGTTTGCTAGCTGCCAGAATATGATATACCAGAAATGGAACAGCTTTTAAAAAGGGGAATTTAAGAAGTTGCGGTTTACAGTTCTAAGACCATGACAATGTCTAAATTAAAGCAAATCTATAGAAATGTCCAATCTAAGGCATCTAGGGAAAGATACCTTGGTTCAAGAAACCCAATGACATTTAGGGTTTCTCTCTCAACCGGAAAGGCACATGGTGAACGTGGCAATGTCTGCTAGGTTTCTCTCCAGGTTTCTTCTTTCATGAAGCTCCCTTGGGGGCATTTTCCTTCCTCATCTCCAAAGGTCTTTGGCTGTGTAGGCTCTCCTGGTTCTCATGGTTCTTTTGTGGCTCTCTCTCTCTCTCTCTAAAATGCTTCCTCTTTTAAAGAATCCCAGTAAACTAATCAAGACCCACCTAGAATGGGTGGAGTCACATCTCCCTCTAATCCAAGGTTAATACTCACAATTGGGCGAATCACATCTCCGTAGAGATAACCTAATCACGTTTCCAGCCTACAGTGCTGAATAGGGATGAAAAGAAAAGGCTGCTCCCACAAGATTGGATCAGGGTTAAAACATGGCTCTTCTAGGGGTGCATAATCCTTTCAAACTGGCACAGGAGGTAAGAAAGATAGCAGGATCAGGTCCTGAGGGGCCCCGAAGCTCATTCTAGGACTTCAGCTTCTGCTCTGAGTGAGATGAGAAGCCTTTGGAGAACTTTGAGCAATGGAGTACTGTACTGCCTTGTAGCATGATCACTCTGGCTGCTGTGTGCAGAACAGACTGAAGGTGGGGAGGGAGGACCCGAGGACCTCAGGAAGTGTGTGCCATAGCTCAGGTGAGGGAAACGATAGTGGCTCAGACCAGGGTGCTAGCAGAGGCACTGGTGAGTGGGGGCTGGGTTTTGGATCTGTTTTGGAGGTAGAAACAACAGGTATTTGCTGATGGGTTGGATGTGAGATGCAAGAGACAAGCCCTGGATGGTCTCATCCTCAAATAGTATGATTTTAGCTGGGAGGGGCTAAGGGAGCCCTCTGGAGGTGTTTATATTAAAATAGAAGATACCTGAGACCAAAAAAACAGATTAAAAACAAAAAAGCTATTGTCCTTGCAGGAGAGGTTGCTGAAGAAGCTTATGGGGTATAGCCTCTATCCAGTGCCGTTCTCTGTCCCTAAATGTTCCTCTACTGACCACTCTGATTGTGTCTACAGGTAACATTTTACTGTTAAGTGACCTGCTTGTGTCCTTGATAACTGTGACTTCCGCCTTCCTTGTTTAATCTGAACAAAGCAAACTGATTAGGGGAAATTGGGTGTGTACCCTGCCTTATGTCTGAACAGAAGGAAGAGTCCCCTGCCCTTTAAGGACATCATCTTGTGTCCATCATCTTGTTCTAGTTGTTCCATCTGCTCATTTCTGTGCCAAGGAGATGGCTGAGTGGGAGACAAAGAGCTGCCCTTCAGCAGCCAGCAACCCTCAGGCTGTCCAGGTAGCCGGGGGTTCCTTTCACCAGCACGTGCTAACATCGCCCCCTGCTGTCCCAGCGCTGCCTGGGACCTTTTGGGCTCACTGCCCCACGTATGATGCAAGGGAGGTGGGCCAACTCAGCAAGGTGGCTGGCAGGGAGTAGATGCAATGCAATTAGTGCCCCATTCTTCCATCTATGATGGTCTAGTTCAATTGATATTATTTTTTACTAATTCTATGCCATTGTGCTTTGAAGCGTCTATCTTTATATAGCTAGCATAACTAAACAAATCCTCTCCGGGATTCAAATATGAATTATTGGCTTTAATAGCTTCTCCAGAACATGCTGAAATAGAATTCCATCTTTCAGTGTGTAACACTTTCTTCATTGACGCTTTTTTTTCCTCACCATCCTTAAGTGCTTTGCCTGTACACCAAAGACCATGAATAGTTGGATACCATGCTGTTAAATACAATTTTGCTGAGAATGATTCTCTTACACTTCTCAGTGAAAAATAAACTGCATGTTTTTGGTGAGAGGGCAGGTTTAGCCCACCCCATGTGCCCTGTAAAATATGCAGCATGAACACTTTCTGCTAAGTAGAAAACTGAGAACTGGGCTGTGGAAAGTCTTGTAAAGAAAACCACGTGTTAAAGTTTAGAGGTCAGTTGATACCCTCTCTGAAGACCTCTTCATCTTTGGCTTGGGTCTGCTGATATATCAACGTCACGTCTGTCAGCACTTGGGGACCTGAAGGGAAGGTGTGATCTCAAGACAGCATGGCTCTAGTTCTCTGCACTTCGCCGTCCCGTATGACAAACATCCCTTTCTTACTTCATTCATGTTTTTTATTGGAGCTGTCCTTTATTGGTGGTTTACTTGAGCTAATTGTCCTGTCTGCCTTTAGATGGATGAAAAACACTTTTTAAATTAAGCTATTCTCAAATAAAGGCCATTCTAAATGGTGCTCTTTCCCACAGAATTCATTTTTCTTGGTCAATATGAGATGCTGAAGTGCACCATGCACTGACAAAATGCGTTTACATTAAGAAAGATTAGATAAAAGGGTCTCCCTTCTGCTGAGAGTCCAGTTGGCAGCTGCTGCTTTTGGGAGCTCCAGTCCACTAGATTCTTGTGGCTATCATTCAAGACCTACATTGGGGGAAAAAAGTCTTAAGGATCTAGTCAGAGATTTTCAGAGCCAAATGCCCAGCTTTTTTTTTTTTTTTAACTGACTTTGCTGATTTTGGCAAACTCTTCCATTTATAACACTTAGTGCATTTACAAATAACAGAGTGGGTTGTGACAGGAGAGCAAGTGTTTCCTGATGATATAATCAGATTTCATTGTTTAAGACATCACTGCAATAAGAGACAATCCAATGTTTTGCACACCATGCATTGTTGTAATAATATGTTTTTTTGCTGACTGAATAGCAGCACGTGGCAATGTGAGTTCCCAGGGTGTGGGTATATGCATTTATAAATTCTTCATGATTGAGACGGTTTATACACGAAACTTGGCCATTTGTAAACTGGTAAATAGAAAGTGACTAAAGGCAGAGAATAGTTTGGAATAGACATTTAAAAACAATTATGCAAAATAATATTTTATTGGAGCAATAGGCAGTGAACTGAAAGCAATGAAAATGATTTAAAAGTAGATTGATTCATGTTATTTGGGGAGGAGGTGAAGCAATTTTACTTGTTATTAGAAGCTCACATATGGATTCCAGTCTAATTAGTGGCAGGTCAGAATAAAGTGATTCATTATTCTGAGATGCAGAAAAATTTGAAGAAACAAAGTCAATGTAAAGTGTCCAAATATTTTGAAGGCTTACGCTGATGTCATAGAAGTAAAGTTACCCCACCTAGATTTAACACAAAAGTCAAAAAAGGAAAATTCCTTCTTAAAGGGCTCCAGTAAGCAACCCCACCTTGAATGGGTGGAGACGCATCTCCAGTGGAAACCACCTAATCAAAAGTTACTACCCACAATTGGGTGGGGCAGTCACATCTCCATGGAAACAATAAAAAAGATCCCATCCAGCAATACTGAATAAAGATTAAAGGACATGGCTTTTCTGGGGTACACAATAGCTTCAAATCGGCATGAGTGGTTTTAAATATTTCTTCACACTTGAGCAGAGTCAGTTTGCAGATGTGCCAATTTTTGTACTTGAGTCATCACAGATACCTTTTTGGGATAACTTTTCATTTTGAAATAGCTTGAGTTTAGAGAAAAGTTTTTTTTTTTTTTAAATGCAACACAGAATTCCCATTCACCCTCCATCTAGCTCCTCTCATGTTAACGTATTTCATATTTCTAGTATAATTTTCAAATCCAGGAAACTACCATTGGCCCAATACTAATAATGGAACTGCAGGCATTATTTGCATTTTTATTAATGTTCTTTTCATCCTACATTGCACATTAGTGCCATCTTTGTCTCCTCCAATAATCTCGGTCACCTTTAATAATAACATGACAGTAATAAAACCTTACATTTCCACAGTGCTTCATGGGTTCAGTGTTCAGATTTCATCCCAAGAGGGCAGGACTTCATCTCACTGTGTATCTTCTCAGAAGCCAAAGCTCTACCATGAGGTTTGCTGATAGGTTCCCTCAGTCAGTGAGACATGTCAGCTTCCAAGATAAAGTGAAATTTCTCCAATTTGTGAGATTACTCAATTTCAGAAAAGTACTAGTTACACTCTACACATCTTCTTACAGACTAGCAAATAAATAAACTGACAAACAGCTATAGTTTTAAGGAATGCCAGTTTACAAGAAATGTTGACTTTATTTTTGTTTCTTCTTTGTACAACTATCCCTTGTCTTGTTTCCAATCTCTGAAACAAAGATAATTTTGGATGGTGACACCGGCTTTTTGCAGTTGTGACTTCTGGCATTGCCCTTTGATGTTAATTGCCATTTGGCATTACTGTCTTAATGATGATGATGAAGATGATGAAGGCTGGCATTTTTATGAGCGATTTTCTATTCGAGAACTTCTAGAGCTTTAATATCCTTCCCTTTGGTCATCCTGAGAGTTTAGCTAGGAAGGAGAGAGAAGGTGCTGTCAGCACCACGTTCGAGCTGAAGACAGAACCATAGGGGATGAAATGCTTTCCTGATACTCCTGTCAGAGGTGACAGGAGCAAAATTCAGGTCTCCGGACTCAGCATTTCCTACTTTATCAGCTCTCCATTGGTACAAATTGATGTGCACTGATTCACCATTATCCTCTTTGCAACCCTTGGGTTTTTAGAGCAGAACATGCTACCACTTTTTGTCTCAGTCTCTGCAGCTTTTCTACTTCAGTCTTTGGTGTTGAAGTTCTAAACCCATTTCATCTTCTTATTTAAAATTCTCAGCAAGCATACCATTCCACTGTTTTAAATTTTCATTTAAATGGCAATTGGTTCAAGTCATAAGGGGCAGTAATAATATGTAGTAGGATTTCAAGCAACGCTTGCTGAGTAAACATCTGTGTCAGTCCTCAACTCTGGTCCTGACCTTTCTCTGAAGCTCCAAAACTATGGCGTGCAACTCCTTCCTCCACATCTCCAAACTGAATTCTTGAAGAAACTTCAAACCTGGCATTTCCCAAATGGAGCTTCTCGTTCCCCAGGTCAATGTACTTCCTTCTGTCAAAAATGGTCCCACTATACAAGCAGTGGTTCAAGCCAGTATCCTGGAAACCATACTTTAAAGTCTTCCATTAGTTCGCTTAGCACACTCAAAGTGAGTGTATCAGCAAATCACCAAATCTCAGTGTTTCTCCTTCCTAAATAAATGTTTCTCAAATTTGTCTAATTTTCTCCCTCCCCATTGGGGCCTCCCAGGTCTAATGCAACAACAATTTTCTCAATTGCAGTTCCCTCCTTGCCAACCCATACTCATCCCTGCAATCAGAGTGAAACTTTAAAATGCGCTCTGATGATACAGGGGTACGGAATCCAGTGTCCATATTTTAGAAACACACATACTCTTTGAGATCAAAGGAAGAAAGGTTTATTTGGTCTGGAACTGATATTTTCTGTAGCACATGATCTAACTCAACATATCTGTATAGCTCATTCAAACAATTGAAACACAGGGAGCCCAGAATAACAGAGGTCCTTTAATCCTGTATAGATTAATGTCATGCTTGGATACATCCTAGAGCATATTAAGCAGATAATCAGAAAGTATTGGCAAAGTCCCTTGGGGGATGGGAGAAAAAACATGGAACTATTAAACATTACTATCAGGAGTCCCCTGATACTGTGCCAAACTTTAGGGACGCCCAAATCAATAGACCAAGCCCTTGATCTTGAGGCTTGCTCTTGTGAATCTTATGTAGGTAACAGAAATGCTTAGCTTACCTATAGGCATGCCAAAGAGTTATTTCTGAAGGGCCTCTTTTGTTGCTCATATGTGGCCTCACTCTCTCAAAGCCCAACTCTGCAAGTTAAATCATTGCCCTCCCCCTTAAGTGGGACATGACATCAAGGGGTGACAGTCTCTCTAGCGGCGTGGGAGATGATGACTCCCAGGAATGAGTCTGGCCCTGGCATTGTGGGGTCAACAATTCCATCCTGACCAAAAGGGGGAAAAGAACTGTAACCAATAAAGTATCAGCGGCAGAGCGATTCAAATAGCGCCAAGATTCTACTCTGGAGGTTGCTCTTATGAAAGCTTCAGTTAGACATTGCTACCTGTCATAACCTGCCAAGCCCCAACTAGAACCATTCCAACCAATCCTAAAGAACATCTAGGGCAGCATATAAGGTTCCACAAGGGTCCTGTGCACTAGAGTAACCTTCCAAAATCTTACAACCTTCACATCTGGGTCCCTGGACCAGATAAGTCCCAAATCTTAGAGGGCCCAGACTTTCCAGAACATCAGATAGTTCCATCTCCCTACCCCATATTATTGAAAGACCCTTCCAACGTGAAAAATTAGAATGGCCTTAGCCCAAACACCCCTAAAGAGAGGGATAGAAAGATAAAGGTGATCATGGAGTTATATAGAGAAGACAGGATTTACCAAATGCATATGATTACTGAATCATTAAATTAATATCTCTTTTAGTCTCTAGTATCTTAGAACATCTAGAAGTAAAACCTAAAATTGTGGAATTGTAACCCATGCTAAACTCTGAAATATGTTCTACAACTAATTGTGGTGCTGTGCTTTGAAATTTATTGCTTTTTTGTATATATGTTATTTTAACAAAAAAGAAGAAAAGTTGATTGTGATGATAAAAAAATTTGCATTCCTTCTCACCTCCTATATCCTGGAGTAACTAGAAAGAAAAGTCTGAGAGGACTGTCTGGTAGCCCATGACAGACTCTGGGATCTGTCCTTTAACTATTTGTTGAAGAGTGCTTTTAAAACTATTGCTTTTTCTTTCTTTACTTTGTATATATGTTATACTATACAATAAAATTTTTTTTAAATGCAGTCTGATGGATTAAAGACCTATCTATAAGAACCAGGAACATAGAACTCCTAGAAGAAAATGTAGGGAAGCGTACTCAAGATCTTGTAGTAGGCAATGGTTTCTTAGAACTTTCACCCAAAACACAAGCAGTGAAGGAAAAAGTAGATAAGTGGAACCCCTTCAAAAAATGTCTGCATTTCAAAGGACTTTATCAAGAAAGTAAAAAGACAGTCTGCTCAATGTGATAAAATATTTGGATGTCATGTATCCAATAACTGTTTAATATCCAGAATATATATAAAGAAATACTACAATTCAACAATAAGAATACAAACAAGCCAATAAAAAATTGGCAAAATATTTGAATAGACACTTTTCCAAAGAGAAATACAAATGGCCAAAAGCACGTGAAAAGATGGTCAACATCACTTGCTATTAGAGAAATGCAAATTAAACCACAGTGACATGTCCTTTCACACCCAGAAGAATGGCCACAATTGAAAATGCAGAAAACTACAAGTATTGGAGAGGATGTGGAGAAATAGTAACACTCATTCACTGCTGCTGGGAATGTAAAATGGTGCATTGTAGAAGACAGGCTGGGAGTTCCTTAGGAAGCTAAGTGTAGTACTGCCATATGACCTGCCAATCCTGCTGCTAGGTATACCCAAGAGAACTGAAAGCAGGGACTCAAACAGACATTTGCACACCCATGTTCATAGTGGTATCATTCACAATTGCCAAAAATGGAAGCAACCCAAGTGTCCATCAATCAATGAATGGATGAACAAAATGTGGTTGTGCATACAATGGAATATTATTCATCAGTGAGAAGGAATGAAGTCCTGATGCATGCAACAACATGTATGAACTTTGAGCCATTATGTTGAATGAAATAAGTCAGACAGAAAAGGACAAATATTGCATGATCCCAAAGTTATGAATTGTTCTAGTTTGCTAGCTGCCAGAATGCAATATACCAGAAATGGAATGGCTTTTAAAAAGGGGAATTTATTACATTGCTAGTTTACAGTTCTAAGGCCAAGATAATGTCCCAATTAAAGCAAGTCTATAGAAAAATCCAATCAAAGGCATCCATGGAAAGATACCTTGGTTCAAGAAGGAACACAGTGAACACAGTCAGGGTTTCTCTCTCATCTGGAAAGGCATGTGGTGAGCACAGCAGCATCTGCTAACTTTCTCTCCTGGCTTCCTGCTTCGTGAAGCTGCCTGGGAAGCATTTCCCTTCTTCACCTCCAAAGGTTGCTGGCTGGTGGACTCTCTGTTTCTTATGGCTATGCTGTTCTCCTCTCTCAGAACCTCCCATATTCTCCCAAATGTTTCCTCTTTTATAGGATTTCAGAGAACTAATCAAGATCCACCCGAGTGGGTGGAGACACGTCTCCCCTAATCCAGTTGAACAACCACTCTTGATTGAGTCACATCTCCAGAGAGATGATCTAATTACAGTTTCAGACAGATAGTACTGAATAGGAATTAGAAGAAATGGCTGCCTTTACAAAATTCAATTAGGATTAAAACATGGCTTTTCTAGGGCACATACATCCTTTCAAACTGGCATATGAATTAACTATAATAAACAATCTCATAGATTTAAAATCTAGAGCATAGGTCACCAGGAGATAGAATGAGGGTAGAGTATGGAGAGCTGATGCTTAATTTGTACAAAATTTTTAATTAGGTTAATTGCAAATGTTTGGAAATGGATGGAGGTGGTGGCAGCACATTATTCTGAGTGTAATTAACAGCACCGAATTTTGTTTGTGAATATGGTTAAAAGGGGAAGTGTAGGGCTGTGTATGTCACTAGAAGGAAAGCTAGACAATAAAACATGGGACTGTGTAACATAGTAAATACTGTTGTGGGTGAGAACTGTGGTTGATTATACAAATATAAGAATGTTCTTTCACGAACTAGAAGAAGTTGTTAACAATAGGATGATATATGAGAAAATACACCTAATGTAAACATGGGCTATGGTTAACAGTAATATTTTAATATTCTCTCATCAGTTGTAGCAAAAGTATGCCACTAAAGCTATGTGTCAATAATAAAGGGGTATATTACAAGATCAACACTCAAAAACCTGCAGAGTTTCTATTTCTAGAAATAGAGTAGATATTGGTAATTGGAGCTGAAGGGACACACATTGTACAACAGGACTGATTGTAAAAATTCAGAAACAGATAGCACAATACTACCTAACTATAATACAATAATGTTAGTACACTGAATGAAGCTGAATGTGAGAATGATAGAGCGAGAAGGGCTGGGGGCACAAATGAAATCAGAGGGAAAGATAGACGATAAAGACTGAAATGGTATAATCAAGGAATGCCTAGAGTGTACAATGATAGCGACTAAATGTATGAATTAAAAAATGTTTTTGCATGAGGAAGAATGAAGGAATGTTGATACTGCAGGGTGTTGAAAATAGATGGTAATTCATATTTTAAAACTTTAACTTGTGTGAGATTAAAGCAAAGAACGTTTATTTGGTACAAAATTTGTATCTTGGCTAGTGCATCTCCTAATATATCTGAACACCATAAGTGCATGGAACCGTGAGTAGGGCATGAGATTTTGTAGGTTTGTCCACAGTGATGCCAAAAAAAATCCCGGAGTGATTTGAACAGTGACTAAAAAAAGTATTTGCAAAGTTCCCTTGAGGAAATGGTGAGAAAAAGGGAAAATTCAACTTCCCCATTTGGAGAAGTCCTGATATTCTCGCAAGCAGTGAGGACAACAAAATCAATAGGCCGTGCCCTCAGTCTTGGGGTTTGTTCATATGAAACATCCTCGCAAAGGATAGACTAAGTCTACTTAAAATTAGGCCTAAGACTCACCCCCAGAGAACCTCTTTTGTTGCTCAGATGTGGCCTTTCTTGAGAGAAAGGCCAACTCTGTACATAGGACATGACTCCCAGGGGTGTAACCTCCCTGGCAATGTGGGACAGAAATCCTAGAATGAGCTGGGACTGAGCATCAAGAGATTGAGAAAACCTTCTTGACTGAAAGGGGGAAGAGAGAAGTGAGACAAAATAAAGTGTCAGTGGCTGAGAGATTTCAAATAGAGTCGAGAGGTTATCCTGGAGGTTATTCTTATGTGTTATATAGATAAACCCTTTTTAGTTTAAAGTGTTCTAGAGAGGCTAGAGGGAAGTGCCTGAAACTGTAGAGCTGTGTTCCAGTACCCATGTTTCTTGAAAATGATTGTATAATGATAAAGCTTTCAAAATGACTGTGTGATTGTGAAAAACTTGTGCCTGATGCTCCTTTTATCTATGGTATAGACAGATGAGTAAAAGGTATGGATTAAAAATAAATAAATAAGGGAACAAATGTTAAAATAAATTGGGTAGAGGGAAATATTAGTGGTCAATGAGAGGGAGGGGTAAGGGGTATGGTATGTATGAGTTTTTTCCTTTTTTCTTTTTATTTCTTTTTCCAGAGTGATAGAAATGTTCTGAGAAATTATCATAGCAATGACTATACAACTATGTGATGATATTGTGAGCCATTGATTGCACACAAAGTATGGAATGTTCATACATTAAGAATGTTCATGTTGTATGTTGATTGGTTTTATTAACAAAAAAGTAAAATAATAATAATAAGGGGATATAAAGCGTATGGGGTTTTCTATTTGGAGTAATGAAAATGTTCTAAAAGTGATTTTGGTGAAGAATACACAACTCTTTGAATATACTGTGAGCCATGGATTGCATACCTTGGATGGATTGTAGGGTGTGTGAATAAATTTCAATAACTGCTTTTTTAAAAATGCAGTCTGGTTATATTACTAATGCGCAAGAGCCTTCGAGGACTTTTCAGGATGCA
The DNA here is from genome assembly GCF_023851605.1 of Tamandua tetradactyla. Classification (NCBI taxonomy): domain Eukaryota; kingdom Metazoa; phylum Chordata; class Mammalia; order Pilosa; family Myrmecophagidae; genus Tamandua; species Tamandua tetradactyla. The sequence continues at coordinate 2,981,458 of NC_135351.1, read as the reverse complement.
CTCAGGAGAAAGCACCATTTTCCACATTTTTTTTTACTGGGATGAACAGTAAGAAATTCTTCCTCCATCTAGACCCAGTAAACACTCACCTGAACACACACACACACACACATACACTTCAATGGTTTATGACAGTAAGATGAAATAAAAATTAATAAGTAGGAATAAAGCTCCAAATCTGCAACATGTCTGGTGAGGCCCCTGAGGATCTCTCCCTGTCATCCTCCCCCAGAATCAGCTCTCATCGGTCCCTGTGCCCTCTGCCCCCTCTGGCCTCTTGCTCTCGCAGATCTGGGTAGTTTTCAGATCCTTGAAGGTGCTGTGCCCTCTCTTACCTGGTGAGTACCTGGTGTTTCATCTCCCTGAAACAATAGCTTTCCCCCTCCACCAACCCCCTTTGCCTCTTTCACCTCAACCTTTAGGGTTCAGTCTGAATGTCCCTTCTTCAAGGACATCTTTCCTGACACTATTGTTTTCCTCTCTTAGGTATCACCCCAGCTTCCATAAGCTTTCATAGTTCTATGCACCATTCACATAATGGAACATGATTCCTTCTCTGGCTGTAAGCTCTGTGAGGGCAGGGGCAAATCTGTCTTTTTCACAGCAATATCCAGAAAACCTAGAAAAGATGAGCAATAAATATTCATCAAATGACCAGATTTGATTAATCATCCTCTCTCTATGTAATAGTAAAGCTTCTTAATGTAAATCAGTAAGGATAAAAGCATTGCTTTCTTGATTAGAAAATGATTTTTTAGCAGTGTGAAACAGGGTTAAAATTTTCCAGCAAGGTTTCCAGGAGAACTGTATCTTGTACAGTTCAAGAGGACATTTATAGAACCATAAATCCATGTGCACTTAATGCTAACTATTAAAATAGCCTCACAGCAACTTTAGTACATTATAAATGTCTAGATTAAATAGTCTTTGGGTTCTTAAGATAAAAAACAGAAAATGAAATTTTATGATTAAATAGAAAATTAAGTGATAGAAATATGCAATGTATAAATTTCGGCAATAGTTTTACCTCTGTTGAAAATATATCTTGTTCATATGATCAAATGTATTTAGATGACCAACATAACCGCGTTTTTAGTGTGTTATTTTTATTCAGCTTGATATACTACAACAATCTATTAAGAACGAGAAACTTTGAAAACTTATTTTATTAGTCAAGACCATGTTAGAATGACGCTGAGTTACAGGTTTTAGGTCCAACATGCTTAATATTAATGTTATTATGTACCTTTTTATTATTTATCTTTGCAAGGCCCTGCTCTATATTTTATTTGTTAAAATATTTCATAATAATGGATTCTAAGTAATCCTCTCAATCAAAACCCCAATCCAATTTCCGAATCCCCTCCATAACTTTCCCAGCAAATGATTGTCCAGTCTGTACCTCCCCTATCTAGTACATGTGTATATTAGTTAGGGTTCTCTAGAGAAACAGAACCAATAGGTGATATCTGTAAATATGGGATTTATAAGGGTGTCTCTTGTGACCATGGGAATGGAAGAGTCCAAAATCCATAGGGCAGGCTGTGAAGCTGGTAGCTCCAATGAAGGGTCTAGATGAACTCCACAGGAGAGGCTCACTGGCTGAAGAAACAGTGAAAAGATCTCTCTTCTTCTTTAAAAGCCTTCAACTGATTGGATTCTATCATTTGCAGGAGGTGAGCCCTTAGTTGATTGCAGATGTAATCAGCCACAGATGCAATCAACTGACTGATGATTTAATAAACCAGCCTTCCAATTTATCAACGAGCCATGAAATATCCTTATAACAATGGTCAGCCCAGTGGTTGCCTGACCTGACACCTGACCACATTGTTACCAGAACCTAACCATCACAGTGTGTTAGGACAGACTCAGGACTGGCTAAAATAATGCGTTTCATGTCCAAAGAGCTTGAATGATTTGAACGTTCTTACTTAGTTGAATGTAATCTGTTCCACACCCCCCCATAGATTTTTCCTGTTGTCACTTTCTCTGACTTCTGAATCCAACAGAACAAGGTGGCCTCTACTTCTCCATGCCAGCTTATCAGGAATTTGAAGGCAGCAGATCACATGTGCTATAATTTCCTTTGACTTCCCTTGGCTTTACACAATTATTCCAAATGTTACACATACTTCCTTGGCTTGGTCTCCCTTCTTTGGCCATAAAGGACATGCTGTTTTCCAGGGGAAAATGATGGCCATGGGGGCAATGCAGCAGTCAGGGTCCAACCAAGAGACAACAACCACTTAGTCATTTGAACAGGGAAAGTTCAATATAACTAATTATTAACTACAACATAGGGCTAGAGTAATGAATGACTGGTTACTTAGAAGCAAAGAGAATTCTAGATCATATAGAAATAACAGAGATAAAAGGAGTGGCCCCTACCCTTAGCGATGAGATAGAGCATCCAAGAAAGAGCTCTTAGCCCTTGGCCTGAGATCTAGACTCTGTAGAAAGGTCATGGCTGTGACTCCTTGAATGTCAGACAAGTTTCTGTGGTGCTCCACTGATAGAACTTGCTGGAAATTTACCCTTCAGAACTAACTGGAAATCTGCAGTATATTAGCTGGAGAAAGCTGTTCCCAGGAAGCCATTTCACCAAGAGCACTCAGCTCTGCAACCACCCAAGGACAGTGCTGGAGGAGAGCTGACGGCTGCTCTGCACCATAGGAGCCTCCTACTAGAGAAACTGCATGTGTCCAGGAACCTTGCAAGAGATAACCCTAGAACTAGGAAGGAAAACTCCTTCCTTCTGTAATGTTTCTCCAATACCTTCTACCAACAAAGCTTAACCATATGTCAGCTGACAAATATCTAGCAGGCTTATGTCCATTTTCTAGGCAGGCAATGAAAGGTGAATTTGAAGCCATTAATAAGTTGGCAACTGGAGAGATAATATAGCAGATGAATTCATGTCATGCCATGATTATACCCCTACTGTTTGCCTTTGATCTCCACTTTTTGTGGAGACCAAGTCACGCTGGTGGTGTGCATACTGTGGATAGGAGTGAAGACTGTTTTAAGAAAGCCTGAAGCCTGGAGCTTGTTACACATCCCTTTTCTCCTCACCCTGGCCACCTCACACCCAGCTTGTAGGTCTTGGAGTAGCCGGGTACTTGACTTCTGTAAAACAAGAAACTCTGATCCTCCAAAGTTCCAGGTGAATGTAAGGATCAAATGAAATATAGAGTCATAGACAGTATGAGCTGCTTATCTGTTGTTTACCAAAAGAAAAACTAAAACTTAAATTTTGAATGTTGTCTGTGTTAGATGAAATTTTGATGCTCAGAAAGAGTCTTAGAGGAGGAAAAATTCGTGTATGAAAAGAAAGTATGTGGGAAAGGAATTAGACCTATTTGTCCATTTGCTAGTACCTAGGCCCCTCCCTCTTCAGAAAGCACCCATTGCAACCAAATTATTCCAGCCACACAAAAATGAGCTTTGTCTGTGCCTAACAAATCCTTGACAGTGATGCAGGCCTGAGAAAAGAGAAGCTAATTGTCAGCATCTCATCTGCCATGAATGAGAGACCTTGGCAGCTGCAGCAGCTGTGTGCACAAGTGCAACCCTAGCTCTGGTTTCACAGGGGAGATTCTGGAAGCTTGGTGGAGACCAGCAACATGGCAGAGGATGAAGGACTTGGGAATGTGTGCTGGACAGTTCCCAAAGAGGAAGCCCTGGGACATGGCGTGTGTTCTACTTTACTAGCTGCCAGAATGCAATATACCAGAAACAGAGTGGCTTTTAAAAAGGGGAATTTAATAAGTTACTAGTTTACAGTTCTGAGGCCGAGAAAACGTCCCAATTAAAACAAGTCTCTAGAAATGTCCAATCAAAGTCTATAGAAGTGTCCAAACAAAAAGAAAGATACCTTGGTTCAAAAAGGCCGATGAAGTTTAGGGTTTCTCTTTCAAGTGAGAAGGCACATGGTGAACACAGTCAAGGCTTCTCTCTCAGCTTGAAGGGCACATGGCAAACATGGCAGCATCTGCTAGCTTTCTCTCCTGGCTTCCAGTTTCATGAAGCTCCCCAAGAGATGTTTTCCTTCTTCATCTCCAAAGGTCTCTGGCTCATGGACTCTGCTCCGTGGTGCTGCAGCATTCTCTGCTCTCTCTGAATCTCCTTCATTCTCCCAAATATTTCCTGTTTTATAGGACTCCAAAAACTTATCAAGACCCACCCAAATGGGTGGAGACATGCCGTCACCTAATCCACCTTAACAACCACTCTTGATTAAATCACATCTCCAGGGAGATGATCTGATTATAGTTTCAAACATCCAATATTGAATAGGGATTATTCTGCCTTTATGAAATGAGATTTTGATTAAAACATGGGTTTTCTAGGGTCCGTACATCCTTTCAAACCAGCACAGCATGGATAGTGAACCAAGGAGAAATCCCAGGAAGATGTTGTGAACAGTTGCCGAGGAGGAAGAAGCTTGGGACAGGGCTTATATAGTGAGTGAGGAGGAGCCCTGGGGAGATGGAATGGAGGAGTGGCCAGAGAGGACAAGACCTGGAACCATGGCATGCATACTGGCTAAGGAGGATGCCTGAGGAGATGGCATGGACAGTGGACCTAGGAGGAGGCCAAGAGACATGCCCGGGGACATGGTGTGTACACTAGGCTGATGTTGAAACCAGTCTGTCGAAGATTTTGGTTGTGTCGTGAAGGCTGGCAGAATATGAAGTTCAGTGGTTTAGGCTCTTGGGCCCACCTGGGGTGGTTGGTTATTGACAGCAAGCATAGGCAGAGTGCATCGTCAGCTGTGCCTGACAATGGGAGCATAATTTCTACAGAAAAGAAGGGTCAAGGTAAGCCAGGGAACTCCATCTGCTCCTACTCTAAAGAAGCATTCCTTCCTGGCAGGCTGCTATCAGATCCCTTAGGGCTAATCTCAGACACCCCAACCCTGCCATCTGGGACTTGGCTTTGCCCAGCAGCCCAGGCCAAGAAAGCCTACTCATCCATAGGTTTCTTGATGGGTGGGAATTGTGCCCAGCGAAACAGCCTGGTCACTGGAGCCAGCTTCACAAGACAGTCATTTGTGCTGGAGCCTGGCTCCCAGGCAGCCATTCGATTTTCTGAGGACATCTGGTCTTCCTCCAATAGATCCTAACAGAGTTATCTGGCTTTCCATAGGAGTGGTGATGACTCCAATCTGCTCAGCCAGGTGTGCCCACAGTCCTGAGGATTTTCTTATCCTCACCATGAGGGTCGGGTGGGTGCTAGTCTTCCCATTGTACACAAGGAAATCAGTCACAAAATTGTAATTATTTGACTTTTGTGGTTGTTGTGTATATTATCTCAACTTCAGTTTAGTACATATTATTATTAAATGATCTATGCAAGAATATGTAGTGAGTTGGTGTTCCTTTTGGAGCAATGAGAACTGTTCCATTGCTTGGAGTGGTGGGGGGAGCTATAGACAGGGCATTCTTCCTTTAAGGAGGTCGTGGAGTGTTGCAGTTATTTGTGGCTGCACAACAAATGACTCCAAAATCTAGTAATCTACTCCAAAACCTCTAATCTATTTTCTATCTCTATGAATTTGCTTATTGGAGGTATTTCATATATGTGGAATCATACAACATCAATCTTCTATCTGACTTATTTCACTCAGCATCAAGTTTTCAAGGTTCACACATGTTGTAATGTGTATCACCATTGTATTCCTTTTGTTAGCTGAGTATTCCTTTTGTTAGCTGAGTAATAGTCCATTGGATGTATATGCCACATTTATTCATCCATTCATCTGCTGAGGGACACTTGGGCTGTTTCTACCTTGTAGCTTAACACCACCAGAATTTTATCATAGCCTACAACTTTTGGCTCCTGGCTGGGCAATTCTTCTACTCCATGTAATTACCAAGGTAACTTGGTGGTGTTCAGAGGTGAATGGGCCAGTCTAGGATGGTCCCAAACTCACCTGTCTGATGCCCTCCTGCTCTCAGTGGGGTCTACAGAACAGAGGGCATGTACGTGGCCTCCACACCCAATGGTTTCTCACATGGAAGCTCAGGGATCTGACAGTAGGGTGTTCCAGCAAACAAAAGGACGCTGTATGGCCTTTTGTTGTTTTATTTTGTTTTCTTGTACGCTGTATGGCGCGATTACTTTTCATTAGTTTTCCATGTGAGTATCCCGTTACTGCAGCACCATTTGTTGAATTTTTTGTTTTGTTTCTTTGTTTTTTGGAAAATACTTGCACCGGGAATTGAACCCAAATATCCTGCATGGCAGGCGAGAATTCTACCACTGAACTACCCTTGCATCCCAGCTTTTTTTTTTCAATTATGTGTTTATTGTGGCAACATACATGTAGCACAACATTTCCCATTTTACCACTTTCATGTGTACATTTCAGTTTTATCAGTTATATTCACAATATTGTGCTACCACCGCCACCATCCATTGCCAAAACTGTGTGTGTGTATGTGTGCACATTTACATTTATTCTAACAGAGCAACTTGTACAATTTTTTTTCTCATGGAAACATTTTTATTAACTGAAATTGACATTATTTTATCTGCCAAGTCCTTGGTAAATAAGCCTTTATTTGAAGCAAACCTATTGTGCTTTTAAATAATACCACAGTCATGAAGACTTGCAGTTTTGAAGTGATTAAAACGATGCTTAAATAATTATCAACTTACTGCATAGAAATACTTAAAACAATATTCTGGGGAGTGTTTGTAGGCTCTGTTTATAAATAGTGTTTGATATATTTGGTAGGTATTCAGTGTTGAAGATAAACACTCTTATATAAAGCATTGTTTTAATGCATTGCTCTACTAACAAGGTCAGTTTTAGATATATTTCTAACATTAAAGAATAAAATTTTTTTTCATATTTATTTTATTTGTAGAACTCTCAACAATGGAGAAATTTTGTACCCAACTATAAGAAACAGATACATTGTGAGTGACATTCTGTAGGAAAAACAAAACATAGCTTCAACAAAAGAAACTAGAAGCTGGCGGCATTATACATTCTGTGCATGAACAGACCATTCTGAACAGTAGCATTAAATACAGACCAAATGCATCTAGAAGTTTGTGTGCCTAGATGGGAATTACAGTCTCTACACACTAACAAGAAGAAGGTCGATAATACAGAACACAGTATTTTTAACAATTAGAGCGCACTTAATATCTGCAGCCGTCCACTGAGTTCTCAGAACAGACTGGCAACTGAAATTTCACATCCTCATAGGGTTACTTGGCGAAGGTCACTGTTTCAGCAAGCTTTACAGCCATTTAAGCAGCTTCATCCAAGTCTTCACAAGCAAGAACTTTAAGTCCACTGTCCATTATCAGGACCTCTGCATCATCAACCCTTGTACCTTGTAATCACACAACAGAAGGTATTCTAATTTCCAAGTCCTTTATTGCTATGACTATGCCCTGTGCAAGAAAATCATATAATTCCTCAAAAAATGTTGACCAAAATAGCCTGCACCTTTTTATCTGAAGTGATAAGCTTGGATGCTTCTGTTACTTGTTCAAACTGTGACACCACCACTGACATCAAGAAAGTTGGCTGGAATCCCTCTGTGACGTTTTACTACTTCCTTTGTAGCCATAGGCCAAACGAGCACCATTTCCTAGGCAGCCTTTGTGTCCATCTAGGCCAGTGTAAGTCAGGTCTGCCTTAGCTGCTTCTTTATCCTTTCATCTTCCTGGGTCCAGTCACATAGGTCAAAGATTTTCTTCTGACCACGGGCTGAATTAGAATCAAAACTGATCTTTGCATCCACACACAGCACAGCTCTGTCTGCGTCTTCTCCCTGCGGATTTATTTCTACCATGGCTGTATTATATTTCAGAAAGAGGTTGTAAAGCTTGATCTTGTTTTCTGCTGCAGAAACCACTCCCTTAGGTGGAAATCCCATCCTCTGTGCAAGTCTCGCAGCTTGTTCCTTTTTTGATGCCTTCTACAATATCAGTAAGTTCATTAGCTCTTCAGGAGTCTCAGCAGCAACATCTTCAATGTTGACACAACCTTGAGAATTTTCTCTTAAGCCAAGACCTTGAAATGACATTTTTGTGATTATTGCAAAGTAGCCTACTCTCCTGGGATATCTTCACTCACACACCAATACCTGATTGCATACTCTGCCCTTTTCTCCTGTTTGTTTGGTAGTCAACTTTGTCCCAGTCATTTGAGGAAACAGCTTTTGCTTCTTCTGGAGAGGAATCTATCTTCACTTTTCTCTTGAAGCCACTTTCAAATGTCCCTTTACCTCTACCACCAGCTAAAACCTGAGCCTTTATCACAATACCTTTTGAATCTAATTTTTTGGGAATGGAGACACCTGTTTCTTGCAACAACTCCATGCTCAGATATTCATATAGTGAGAGAGTCCTTTTCTGTTGCTGCTGTACTTGGAGCCTGTCATGGTCAGGTTCATGTGTCAACTTGGCCAAGTGGTGGTACCTATTTGTCTGGTTGGGCAAGTGCTGGCCTGTCTGTTGCAATGAGGACATTTCAGAGAATTAAATCATGATCATGTCAGCTGCATCCACAGCTGATTCCATTTGTAATCAGCCAAAGGGGAGTGTCTTCTGCAATGAGTGATGCTTAATCTAGTCACTGAAAGCCTTTTAAGGAGGATTCAGAAGAGACAGGCTCTCTTCCTTCTTCAGCTGGTGAGCCTCTTCTGTGGAGTTCGTCCAGACCCTCCATCAGAATCATCGGCTTCACAGCCTGCCCTGCGGATTTTGGACACTGCGCTCCTGCGGTCACATGAGACACTTTTATAAATTTTATATTTGCACGTGTTCCCTGTTGATTCTGTTTCTCTAGAGAATCCTAACACAGAGCCCATGGTTGTTAAACAATCCAGAACGTCCCAGATCCTTGGGCTATGCCTGCAGGGATATCTGGGGCCCCTGATTCCTCAGGGCAGTGGTGGCCACCAGCTTGCTATAGACCACAGAGGCCGCCATTTCTACTTTTGTACACTGTTAATGTTCAGAACCTAGCATCAGTGGGTGCGAGGGTAGTTCAGTGGTAGAATTCTCACCTGCCATGCGGGAGACCCGGGTTCGATTCCTGGTCCATGTACTTCCCCCACAACAAACAAACAAAAAACAAAGAAAAATTCAACAAATGGTGCTGCAATAACATGGAAAAATGATGAAATGTGACCCCTGTCATACAGCATACAAAAAAACAAAACAAATAAAAACCCAGCATCATCCTTCCCTTCTAGTAAACAAAAAGATGATTTAAAAATAAACAGGAACAAAATTACACTAGCGAATGTACATTCCAAGTAATATCCTAAGGTCCTACTGATTCTCTACCTAGTGAGAATTTTATTTTAAAAGGGTCATCTTAAACTGCAAGCACGGGGCAGGCAGTGGTGGCTCAGTGGCAGAATTCTTGCCTGCCATGCCAGTCACGCAGGTTCGATTCCTGGAGCCTGCCCATGACAAAAAAACAAACTTGCAAGGATGTCGGTTAAACATCACAATTAAATGTGACAAAGGAGAAGCCATATTGTCAAAATGCCTACTTAACTCACCCAAACATCTCAAACTTATTTTTTACTGACCTTCTACAACCCTATTATTGAAGTTTTCTTTTCTTCTTTTAAACAAGAGAAAGTAGACAGATACATGTTGGTAAATACTAACCGTTAATATTCACATAGAGATGGAGTGGAATCTCTTTACCAAAACCTTTTCATCATTCCAAACAGAAACTCTTCACATATTTAGCAATAATTCCCCATTCTACCACTACCTCCTTGGCTCCCAGCAGCTTCAAATCTACTTTCCGTTTCTATGAATTGGATTATTGGAGATGTTTCATATAAGTGGAATTGTATAACATTCATCCTGTTTTGTCTGGCTTATTTCACTCAGCATCAGGCTTTCAAGGTTCACCCATGTTGTAGCACATACCAGAACTTTGTATTCCTTTTAACGGCTGAATAATATTCCATTGCATGTATAGCATGCTTTGTTTATCCATTCATCTGTTGAAGGACACTTGAGCTGTGTCCACTTTTTAGCTATTACAAGTAATGTTGTTATGAGCATTAGTGTGCAAGTATCTGAGTCCCTGTTTTCAATTTCTTTGTGTATATACCTAGGAGTGGATTTACAAGTCCACATGGTCATATGGTGATTCTATGTTTAATTTTCTGAAGAAATGCCATACTGCTTTTCCCCGTAGTTGTACCATTTTACATTCCCACCAGGAATGCACAAGTATTCCTTCAAGGCCAGACAGAAAAGTGGTTTTTCTTACTTAGGGTTTGACCCAGGGCTGTTGTTGATGGTATAATGCTTGAGGAGAATAGAGTCAGGTCCCCTACAGTCTGAGCACTCTTAAGACTCAGCTGTGCCCATAGCAATGCCAACTCAAATCTATCTAAGTTCATTTCCTTTTTTATTTTTGTGTATTGCTGTTGAAGTTCTTGCTACAAATTCTAATTTGGCTGTTCTCAGAGCATCCAAAGGCAGAGGGTTTTGAGCATACCTAACAGACTCATAATGAAAGAACAAGGCACACCTGGAGAGCAGAAATGGTTTCATCAGCTGAAATCCAAATGGAATCCCTAAGGTGAAGGGGGGCACTCATAGCATGGACACCTTTGCCAGCTCCCTCCAAAGCTGGAGAGATATTTATTTTTATTTTTATTTTTTTATTAATTAAAAAAATTAACTAACAAAACATTTAGAAATCATTCCATTCTACATACACAATCAGTAATTCTTAATATCATCACATAGTTGCATATTCATCATTTCTTAGTACATTTGCATCGATGAGATATTTTTTGTTGTTGAAGATTTTCTCTGGTCAGATCTCAGAAACTCCGTTTTTCATAAGGGAGGCCATCTTATTGTTCCGTGAAGTCACTATGAGCAAGACATTGGAAATATCAGTCAAGACCCTCTTCAGGGGTACTTTGGTTTCTTTGCATTTATGTAATAGCTTTGTATGTAAAACTACAGCAAATGACAAAATAAAAAGGGCCAAAGGAGGATGTGAATTATCATCAAGTCCCTCAAAAGAATTCAAGTTACAGTGAATTCAGTGAGATGAATAATCACTTGGCTGTCAAACATTTGTTGGCCAATAACTGTTCTGAAAATCAGTCAATGGAGGGACTTTATATGGGAGCAGAATTATGTTTCCTTTGCTTTGGGGATTGATGATTGAAAGTGACAGATGTGGCGGTTCTATTGGATAAGAGGGAGAACATCTGAGCAATTAGACTGATCAGAATAGAAAGGACTTTCTTGAGAAGAAGCAATAATCCCTTTCACTGGGCATGACTGGCAAAGAGGATTTTGGGGAGCTGCTCAGTTGATTTCTAAGGTCCTTTCGTCCTCTAAGTTTTCATGATTCTGTCATTTCATGATTCTATAATTCTAAGCCTTAGCTTTTCTCCTCTTTGGAAACTTTAGCTCCAAAACCTTCTTTTAGGTACCAAAGACCCTGACTGAAATATCTTCTTGAAGGTTTCGGGGTAGGTGTTTATGTGTCTCTGGAGAAGAAGCCAAATGAATACTAATTGTGGTTTCTTTACCTTAGAATAATAAATATCAGACTTGTTTGGGTCTGAGATTTTCACTCAGTAACTTGTTCTTTAGGTGAAATATTTGCAATGTCATAAAGTAAACACATTCTAGGGGGTACTGCAACACAGCAGGAACCAACGCAAGGATCCAGGGAGAAGCTCCCTTTCTCCACTCACAGTGAACGGGCTTCCTCACAGCACCAAGCACTGTCCTCCTCCATCTTCTCTCAGAAGTGGCTGATGACCCTGCTCTAGGACAGTGACTTTCAAACAATTTTTTTTACCACTGTGTACCTTAAGAAATGCATTTTATATTCCTAATCAAGACACATCCATATACATAACTAAAAGCAAAAATTTCACAAAACCATATTTAGTTTTAGTCCCTATGAGCCACTCTAAGATTCCCAATCATATATTTGCTGTGTCCTTTTGTTTTCGACTTTACTTAAAAAAGATGCTGGTCACAGCCAACTAAATTGATTTTGAGACCCACAACTGACTTGAAACCCTTAGCTTAGACAACGTTGTTTCTGTAAATTAAACTCTGCCTTAGTTTGCCAGGGATGTTATAACAAATTCCATAGACTGGTTGGCTTAAATGACAAGAATTTATGGTCTCACTGCCTTGGAGGCTAGAAGTCCAAAATTAAAATATCAGTAGGCCATGCCCTCTCCAATGTCTGTAATGTTCTGGTGGTAGCTTCCTTTCATCTAAGGACTCTAATCACATCAGATTAAGGCCCACCCCTATGGAGTTTGACCTTATCTTAAGAATATCTTTGAAGATTCTATTTACAAATGGGTTCACATCAACAGCACCTGGAGTTAAGACTTGAACATGTCTTTGTGGGGGATCTGATTTGATCCATACTAAATTCTGAAGTCAATTCTATAATTTAGGTACATTTTCACCCCACTTTATGGATGAAGAAATCAAGGCTTTGATGTTAATCATCATGTCAAAAAGTACCCAGATTGTAACATTGTTTAGGAAAATGAAGCCCAAGAAGTTGAAGCTCATTTATGTGTGTGTGTTTACATATACATTCATTCATTCATTCAACAAACATTTACTGAGCTGTTGTGACATGCAAGACACTGCTAGACTCCATGGATACAGAAATGAATAGTCCACAATCTATCTCCTTAAGAAGCCCACAGCCAAGGAGATGAAAACCAATTCAAGACTAAACTTTTTTCCTGGGGTTCCCTGAGCATTACTTTGGGAATCCCAACTTTCATTCGTAGAATAGGGAGGAACATCCTTGACTTTTGATGGATTTTCATAAGAAAAAGAGCTTCTGATTCTAGAGCCACTACATTTAGAATGAGTTTCTCTCTGCAGCAGAGGCGAGTGCATACCTGGTGAAGGAGGTCGTTTCTCTGTCCCCCTACCCTTTGCCAAGACCCTCATTTGGTGCCTCCTGGTGGCTGGACAGTGCCCACACATTGGCCACATGAGGCCCTGCAGGGTCTGAGAAGCTGAGGTAACCCTTCAAGGGGGTTGGCCTGGTTTTACTGCATTGGGCTTATCACATGAGGAGCTGAACCAGTAACCTCAGAAAGTATAGTAATGGCCATATCGTGTGTCAGGCTCTTTTACTACTTCGTTTAATCCTCTCCACAATGCAGCGGGCCCCACTTTAAACTGAAGAAAGGGAAGGGTAAATACTAGAGTATTTCTAGTAATTCGCCAAAGATCCCACAGCTAGGAATTGGCAGAGTTGGTTTCAAGCCCAGATCTGGAGGGCTCTGAAGTCTGTAGCCTCAGCCCTGCTTGTGGGGAGGCTGGACACAAGGAAGGGATGAAAAAGAAAGAAAAGTGACGCTTTGCTGGAAGACTCTTGGGAGGCAGTGGGGGAGTCCATAGGGCTTTTGCCCTGTCTTTACCCCTTGCCCATTGTCCTTTGCCCTTTGCGAACCTCTGCTTCTTTCTCTGTGGAGCTGTAGGGCTAACACTCTTCAGACCCGTGAGTAGGGAAAGGTGGCAGAGGATTGCTGGGGTGTCAGATGTTCCAAGGATTCCTCACTTGGGCATGGCTGGACTTTGCCTTTGGCCCCGGCAGCTTTTCTGCCTTTGGCCGGAGGCCCCACTTTCCTTCACAGAATGCATTAGTGGGGGCAGAAAGGAGGCTTAGCCCTGCAGTTCACAGGAAAGAATGGCATTCTGTTTTGCAGGAAATTCTGCCTCAGGCTTTTCTCACACAAAGCCTCCCTATATTATCTTTGGGGCTGGTCTAGTGGGCCCCAGACCTGAGGACTCCTATCAGTAATGTGTGCCTTGCTACTATGCTCCTTGACTTGCATTCAAAGTTGGGAGCCCTTGGGCAGAAGTCCCTATAAAATGTTCATGCTAAAGCACAGATGATATGCTAGTGCCCTTTTATTTCCACATCAAAGCAAACATAAAAGAAAAGTTCATTCCTCAGGGAGACCACAAAAATAGGATCCCAGGATCCTTTCCCATCTCCAAAGAAATAGTTGGCTTTGCCAGGGTCTTGTTCAGGAAAATGGGTCATTTCCGACTCTTCAGTCTGCACTTTTGGCCCTTTATCAAACTAATAAGTTTAATGTGAGAATCGACCATTCTTGCCAAACTAGAGTGACTGGTTTAAGTTCCCGACAAAGCCATATAGAATTACACAGACTAGAGCCAGCGTTATTCAAAGTTAAACACCCCCACTCTTAATTCAATTTATTTATTCAGCTTGGGACTTGGGGAATATACAATTTAAACTGAAAAGTAAGACTATGAAGGGTATTATATATCAATCTGGTTACCAGAAAAAGAGGCTGTAGTCCAGCTTCTCCTTGACACCAAGTGGTTTTCTCAAGAGTCCCATATGTAAATCCAGAAGGCTTTGTGCTGACAAGGCCTTTTGATAAGATCTGCCTTAGAACTGACTATGACTATGAAATTTCCTTGGGAAAACTAGAAAAAGTTTTGTGTTGAATATGGCATAAAATTTGAAGAGGTCCCTGCATTGTGCAGAAGTTTGTCAATCAATGAGAATGTTCAAACAGACATGCTTTATAAATTTCCTTCAACGTCCAGAGAAGGGAGCAAATTCAGAGCTTACAGCTTTGAAAGATTTTGCTGATGTGGGGTTTAATATGATTTGATATGCATTTATTTGGAGTGATAGACTTTCCTGGATAAAGCTGTCCCTCTCTTTGTAATTAAGAATGTAATTAGCCAGCTCCAACAATGACTTGGGGAACATAATGAGGTAACCTGGATAACAAATCATTAAGTGTTCAGTGTAGAAAAATATATATTACAGGGTAATAGGTAGATATTACAAGTGATAGAGAGATCTTCCCCGGCTCCTTGCCTCTCACCCCTAGGGTAGGGTAAAAGTAGAGATGGTTAGAGTCAAAAATGTCTGTTGGAAGCTTTATTTTGTAACAGATATGAATTTTATCACACAAGCTCAGATAGGCAAGAAATGTCTCTATTCTTTTTTTTCAATTGAAATTAAATGCGACTCTTAAGTCCTGATCCTGCTGAGCTGGTAAAAAATCAATCCAAGGGCTTTGCAAAGATGATGATGATGAGCTCCAAAGCATCAAAGAGGACTTTCTGGTCATCACTAGAGGTACTACAAGGCATGCATGGGCTTGTAGCCACCAAAGCATGGGATGGATCTCTCCCAGGGCTTGGTGCACGGAGTCCAGTGTCTGCCTTCTTAAGTGTATCATGCAGCCACCCCATAAGGACTTGCCATCCTCCCACATCATGGCCACTGTGATAGCCTCATAGTTCCTGTTACCTTCTCAGTGTTGGGGACTGTGCTCACTTTCCCTTGCCCCTCCTGGACATGGCATATAATCTCCTCAATGAGTCTAGGCTGGAGGTTGTAATGGGACTGAATGCAGCTTTTGTTTGGCTCTCACAGAACTTAGCTCTTGTTTTAATTAAAATCTGACTCCTATGGTAAGACAAACAAGCACCCCAGCAGATTGATAAAGGACAACTCAGCACTCCTGCACTGCCTTCCTCTATGGGCTCCACTGGCTGGTTGGTGTTGGCTGGCTGCTGTGCCCAATAACAGGGCCTTCTAGTTGCTTCCTTCCTTTGTCACAGGCCATCCCTGTAAGTCCTTGGATTGATCACTCTGAAGTATGTTTTTCACAAAGGCAGGAAGAGAGGTTGTCTTCTAAGTAGTTACTTTCAGTCTTGTGATACAGACCTCCTTCCAGTCAAGGAAGCACACAGCAAGGCAACCTGCTTCAGTGGGGAGTTAGCTAAAAATAGAGGGAGAACAAGATATATCCTTAAGATTTCATATTGTCATATGGTAATAATAAACAAATAAGCAAGCAAAATGGAGTAATTTGACATTTTCTTGTCGATAGCTACCACGATATCATTGTTCCAAAATGGCGGCACTTCCTCTGGCTTCTGCTGGGCCACCTCACTGAAGAGGAGAATGAAAGGCCAGATCTTGGAGTAAGAAAGAATTCCAGAGATGGGAATGAGGAACATGTAGTCAATGGTGGGCTATTGGTAGGCTTAGAAATTTCTTTGGGGGCTTGAGGTTACTTGGTATATTTGCAGACTAGGCTGACGTCATGTGAAAGACGAATCCACAATCACTAGTGACAGGCCCTTTGCTGGGGGGGAAACACAAACATGACCTCATGTAACCCCATGGCAACACTGGAATTTGGGTAATTGTTTCACCTCTCAGCTCTGCTATGTTATTTTAGGACGTAGAATATAATCCCCATCGTATTCTATTCTTTGTCCTCAGATGCTAGTTCCAGCTGAGAAAGGATGAAGGAGTTACTCTGGAGCTCCTCTGTCTTTTCACCCTGAGTCTCCAGGTAGGATGAAAGATGGGGAAAGCGTGGGTAAAAAAAAAAACGAAATTAAAAAAAAATTATCCCAAGGAAGGAAGGGTAGGCCTGCAGAGAAAGGGCTGATTTTGGAAAATAAAAAAGAACAGAAGGGGGAACTTACCCTGGGGGAAGGGATAATGGTTAGGCCCCAGATAAAGGGTAGTGAATAAGGCTCAGGAATGCCCTTTCCAGCTTCACGCCCCTCTCCTTCCCCATCCTACTTTCCCTTCCTCCTGTTTTCGAGAGTGCCCTCATTCCAAGAAAATTTTATCAGAGACCTCTGCAAGTAGACGGTACTCTAGATTTGCTCTTATTAGCAAATGACCAATAAACATAAAAATATACCAGATATCAGTTATTAACATAGAAGTCAGAGAAATGGAAATAAAACAAAGGAAGAGGAAATGGGTGACAGGCAGCAAAACTGGCAAATATACAAAACTATCAGTTTATAAAGTATTTCTAGTGATGGCAGAGAGAATCCTAAAATTGTAAAGCAAGAGGACATTCATTCCATAGATCAGGGCTGACCTGGGTGGTTCTCACTCCTTGGGAGCTGAGAAGCCAGTCTCAAGTTAAAACTATTTTAAGAATGGGCACTAGATGGTGATTGGGATATTTTTAAAGTGCTGTAGGATTTAATAGCCAATAAAACCAAATAGCTCTGTATGGCCTTCTTTATGTATAGTCTGAATTTCTGACTGCTAAGTACACCATCAGTTGGCACATCTCTCGATCTGTTCTCTGCAATCACAGCACCCCCCTACATCATTACCGTTATCAACACCATCATCATCACCACCCTCTCCACCACCACCATCACCATCATCTTCATCACTGATGCTATTACCTAGCTCAACACTTCACATTGTGCTTTTCACCTAAGCTCTCTCAATATCATGTACCTCTTGCTTTTTAAATCTTTTCTCTCTTTCCTTTCTTCTCTTTATCATTCTCCTTTTCCCCCGATTTTTAGAAAACAGCTCTATTACATATCATAAAACTCACCTGTTGTTAAGGCATATGGCTCATTATTTTTTAAGTAAATTTATAAAATTGTGCAACTATCACTACAATCCATCACTCCCAAAAGCCCCCATGCCCATTTGTAGTTAGTCCTTGTTCCAACCCAGCCCCAAGAAACTACTACTCTTTCTTATTCTATAGATTGGCCATTTCTAGACAGTTCATATAAACAGAATTATACAAAACGAGCCTTCTTATGTCTGGCTCTTTTCATTCAGCATCATATTTTTGAGGCTCATCAGTGTTGTACTGTACCAATGCTACCTGTGATTCAATGCTTAGTATAATCTCTCTTTTTATGATAGCCATTCTTCTAGTGGGTATTTCATTCTGAATTGTCAGTTTTGAATTTCAGTTTGAATTGTCATTTCCCCGATGATTAGTGATGTTGGATATCTTTACACGTGATTACTTACCATTCATATATCTTCTTGGGTAAATGTCTATGGAAATAAGTTGCTCATTTAAAAATTGAATCACTTATTTTATTATTGAATTGTAGGAGTTGTTTATATATTCTGGATGCAAGTACTTTATCCAATATATTACTTGCACATTGTGGATTATCTTTGCATTTTTCTTAATAGCATCTTTTGAAGAGCAAAAGTTATTAATTTTGGCAAAGTTTAATTGAGCAAAAATATTTTTTATTGGAATTTTGGTGTCATCCCTATGTAATCTTTTCTTTTCCAAGGTCACAAAGATTGTCTTCTATATTTTCTTCTAAAAGTTTTATAGTTTTAGCTTTTACATTTAGACTGATGATCCATTCTAAGCTTATTTTATATATGGTATGAGGTAACAGACCAAGTTCATTTTTTAACATATGATAGCTAATTGCCCCCACACCATTTATTGAAAAATGATCCTTTTATCATTGAACTACTTTGGCAACTTTGGCCAGAAATGTAAAGAAAAAAGAAATATATTTCTTGACTTCCTTTTCTGTTCCATTGATCTGTGTGTATCCTTATGCCTATTTCACTCTGTCCTGATTCTTTTAACTTTATGGGAAATTTTGAAAATGGGCAAAGGCTTTGCTTTATGAAATACATTTGTTCATTTTCCTTGGCCTATTTGCTGTAACTTGAATCTACATACAGATTACTTATGGACTTTACTTTCTTCAAGCATAAACCTATTTCTGGGGGCCATAAACCTTAGACAGACTCATATGTATAAGAATAAACTTGCCAGGGAAAAAGGGCATAAACTTTCCAAATCTTGTCTCTTGGTCACTTCTATTGGGCTCGGCATCTGCTATGATTTCATTTACAAAGTGTGACTTTAATAAATATGCCCAGAAATCTCATCTTCAACTCTCCAATAGACTAGGGTCTTCTCTGATTATCTACACAGAGCATTTTGGGGTGTCTGCCTGAAATATATACCACGTTGACTTGCTGCAATGCCTAGACTTTACTATTAACAATTATTATATTTTGTGCTGTTTTCCTTCTTTCTTTCTTTCTTTTTTTTATAAATCTGGTCTCCCTCCCTAAGTTGCAAGTTTCATGTCTTCTACTTTTTGTGTTCTACAGAGTAACCATCTGATGCTTGGGAAATGGTAGGTACTAAATAGATCTGTGCTGGCTAATGGATCAATTCATTTGTAACAGATATTGCCTTCTTTCTGATCCTCTTCCAAAAAAAAAAAGTTACTACTTTTGGATTTAGCCCTTACAATCTCGGCTTCAATACTTTAAAAATCAATTTGCTTTACCCCTTTTGTCAGCTATTTATTACTGCATAATAAACCACCTGTATTAGAGTTCAGAGAAATAGAACCAAGGATCATCTATGTTGTAAGATACAGAAGATATTTAAATATATATGTAAATATCAAGAAATTTATTTATCCCTCATATGATCAAGGGGATTGGCAAGGTCAAATCCATAAGGCAGATCACAAATTAGAAACTTTGATGACGATGATCCTGAAGCCAGGAGAAGCTGGATGGATGAATTCTTTGATTCTGAAATCATTTGCTCTAGCTTTAAGACCTCCAACTGAGTGGATGAAGGCAATCACTTCTGTTGATTATAGATGCAATCTGCCATAGATGCAATCAACTGACTATATGTGCAAATCCATCTATTAAATGCCCTCACAGTAAAATCAGGCCAGAGTTTGCTTGGCCAAACAACAGGCACCATAACCTAACCAACTGACATACAAAATTAACCATCACACCACTCTCAAATTAAGTGGCTAAAATCATAACTTCTGCAATGTGATCTGGGCTCAGCTGGGCAGTCCTTCTGCTGGTTTTGCATGGGATCACTCATAAAGCAGCATTTATCTGAAGGCTAGCCTGGGGTGGAAGATTTGAGAGAGCCTCACCTAATGGGCTAGAACCTCAAATGGGACAGCTGGAACAAGTTGGAGCTGGATGGTCTCTCTCACAGGGTTGCCAGAGAACTCACGATTCTAAGAGAGCAGCATTGGAAGTGGCAAGACCTTGTAAGGTGTAGGTTCTGTAACTCCCACACATAATTTCTACATAATTTCTACCATATGGTAGAAATGGTACTCAAAGGTACCATAACAACTGAGAGTGCCATAATGCCAGAGGAGAGGCATGTATCTCTGATGGAAGAAGTGGCATGTAAATTCAGAGATGGAGGAATTTTGGGCTGCCATCTTTGCAAACAAACTACCATCCTCCTCAACTTGAGAGACTGGTGCTGTATAAACACAGAGTAAATGCTCAAAAAATAGTTGCTGATTGTTATAAGGTGCTTCCTGAAGGTAAGAACACCACAAAAAAGAATGGAACATTGCAGACACTGGAAATCAAATGTCACAATTAAGTTGAGAGTTTAGTCACAAGTCCCATGATATTAGGCAGGCTGCCGGTCACTTCATCCTCTTTTGCTGGAGCATATAGACTCAAACCAGTGTTTGTAGTCCATCTCATTAGAGCAAAATTATGCTGCTTCTCTTTTTGTAAAATCTCTGCTTCCCATGCCAGAAAACTCCAGGCCATTCTACTTCATTGACCATCAAGTTCTGTTGGTTCTACCTACTAGATATCCCTCAACTCTGTCTCCTCCTCTCTACTTCCACTCCTCATGCTCTCCTACCAAGCCTATTATGAGGACTCTTCACAAGTCCACTCTGTTGCATGTGATTTTTCTAAAATGTCCATCCAACATGGCACTGTCATGCCCATAGGTTTTAAGTTCAAATTCCTTAGCAGATCACTCAAAGCTTTTCATGATCTAGCTCCCACCTAACTTTCTGGCCATTTCTAGCTCGGTTCCCTACTGGCACTTTTTTTTTTTAAGTTGTGAAATGTAACATACATACAAAAAAGCAATAAATTTCGATGTACATTTTAATAAGTAGTTATGAACAGATTTCAAAGTTTGGTATGGGTTACAGTTCCTCAATTTCAGAGTTTTCCTTCAACTGCTCAAAGACACTGGATACTAATAAGAAAAATCAATATAATGATTCAGTAGTCATACCTATTTGTTAAATCTTAACTTCTCTGTTATACGCCTTCTTCACCTTAGATCCTTCTCCCAATCTTTAGGGATATTTGGGTTATTCCCATTCTAACTTTTTTCATGTTGAAAAGGGGTGGAGGGAAAAATGGTTGATATTCTCAGAGATACTGGCATATCTGGGTTTAAGGAGTTATCTGATCTAGGAACCATCTGAAGATTTTAGGTTTCTGAAAAGTGAACTTAGTGAGTGAAACTTTTGTAGGATCTCAGATACAGCCCTGGGTATCTTTAGGGTTAACTCCCCCACTGGCATTCTTTACTCTAGGCATTTGCTAAATTGTAGACCTTGCAATTTCTTGAATATGCTCTTCTGTTTTAAGGATGTACTTATGTATATGCTATTCCCTGAGCCTGGAATGTCTCTCTCCACCCCTGACATCCACCTGATGAAAATTCCTACTTAACGCACATTACCTTTTTGAAAACTTATCACGCCCCACTTGATGTGATGACATGAAATGATTGAAAGGTAAAATTTCTGAGTTGTTTCAGCCTGGATCAATGCTTAATGGTTCCACTTAGAGTAGCAGATATTGTTGGTTCCTACTCAGAGGCTGGTCCCTGTATTGTTCTCACTCCTGGCATCAGGCTGTATTAGATAGGTATTTCTTTAGAGAAACAGAATCAACAGGAGATATCTGTAAATATAAAGTTTATAAAAGTGTCTCACGTAACCATGGGAATGTAAGAGTCCAAGGTCTGTAGGGCAGGCCACAAGCTAGGAGCTCCGATGAAGGTCCTCAATGAACTCTCAGGAGAAGCTGGCTGGCTGAAACAGGAAGAGGGATTGTCTCTCTGAGTCTTCCTTAAAACCCTTCTGGTGGTTAGATTAAGTGTTGCTCATTGCAGAATGCAATCAGCTGTGGATGCAGCCAATGTGGTCATGATTTAGGTCCATGACATGTCCTCATTGCCACCGACAGTCCAGCACTTGCCTGACCAGACAACCAAGCACCACCACCTGCCCAAGTTGACACATGAACCTGTTCATGATCATCTCCCTCTTCACCCTTGCTAAAATACCTTAATTTGGTTTAGCTTCCTACATACTCTGTGATTCTGGAGAAATAAGCCCCAGTTCCATGGGGGAAAGTCCTGGATGGTCTGAGTAATAATTTGGGCTTGACAATGTGCTGCAATTCTGGCCAACACAGAAAGGTTTCTAAGAAAGATTTCTTTGCTTTTAAAAAGAAGCACCCAAGGAAGAAAAGATTTTTTTTCTGCTGGATTTTTTTGCCTTATCTTCATATGATAACTTAAACCACCTTTTTATAAGAAAATGATGAAGATGACACAGCTGAAATTGAAAGTGAAATTGGTTCCCTGATAATATTCAGCTGCACAATTAACCAACTTTAGAATTGCCTTACATGGGACATGTGTTCCCTCATTGTTTGTGTCATTTTTATTTGGATTTCTTATTACTTGTAGACCCAAATTGAGTCATATGCCCTTATCTGAACTATCAACCTGACCAAAGATGGGAATGTATTGATTAATTTATTCTGAGCTGTGTGCCCCAACTCTGGAGCCCAAGAGGGATCAGTTTCACACAAAACCCTTAGCTATGTGGGTGAGTCCCAGAGCAAAATCAAGTATTTGCTAAAAGAAGAAGGTGGATGCAGTGGAAGCAACCTCAAAATCCTCTAGAGTTGGGTTGCAAGGAATTGGTGAGTAAGAGTCGTTTAACTTCTCTCCCCATTGATTTATAAGTTGAATTACACAGTGAGGGCTCAGGATAGGGGGTGGAGGATTATAAGGAGGAAGTTTTGAGCATGGGGTTTCGAGGGAGACTTGAGGGATAGTAGGGTTTGTTTCTTAGCCCAGTTCCTTGGACAATGAACATAACAGCGACAATGACAATGGTGTCTATTAACATTTATTGAATTCTTTCCATCTGCCAGGCCCTAGTCAAGACTTTATACCTTTCTTCTCTTCTAATAGAAGCATTTAAAACTACCCATTCCTCTCTATGGACCACTTTAGCTGTATCCTACAAATGTTGATGTATTGTGTTTTCATTATAACTCAGTTTGATATATTTCCTAATTTCCATTGTGATTTCTTCTATGACTCAAAGGTCATTTCGAAGCGGTGCTGACTAATTTATACATATTAGGGGATTTTCTAGATATCATATTGTGATTAATTTATAACTTAATTTTCTGTATGATTTCAAAACCTTTGAAATTTAATACACCCTGTTTTATGGCTCAGCACATGGTTTATTTTATCGAATGTTCCATTTGCAATTGCAAAGGATGAGGTGTTCTGCAACTGTTGGATGTATATGTTAATTAAGTCAAGGTTATTATAGTATTATTAAAGTCATCTATATCCTTACTCACTTTTTTTTCTTCTAACTTGTTCTATAAATTACTGAGTGAGGGAAGTTAAAATGCCCAACATTTTTCTATTTACTTCTATTCTTATTACTTCAAGTGTCTTGAGTCTTTCTTACTAGACTCCATATTAGGGTTTTTGGTCTTGTATATGAATAAACTCTTTGGTCATTATAAAATGCACTTCTTTATTGATGGTAATACCCCTTGTCTTGATGCTTCCATTGTCTTACATGAACAATGCCATACCTATATTTTTATGTTTAGTGTTTGCATGCTGTCTGGTTTGCATCTGTTCTGTACTCCAGAAAAGTCAAGTTCTCTAATCTTCATTCAATATTGTTGGGTGGGAGCTTTTGGATTGCTTCATGGAGATGTGGTCCACCCAATTGTGGATGGCAACTTTTGATTAAAGGTTTCCATGAAGATGTGTCTCCACCCATTCAAGGTGGGGTTGCTTACTGGAGCCCTTTAAGAGGGAGCCGTTTTGGAAACAGCTTGATAACCCATGCGGCCAGAGATCTTTGAAGATGAAGAAGGAAAATGAAACAAAAAAACAAGGAGCGAAAGCTAGCAGACTTTGCCATGTGCCCTTCCAGCTGAGAGGGAAACCATGAACTTCATCTGCCTTTCTTGAGTGAAGATAACCTCTTTTTGGTGCCTTAATTCAGACATTTTCATGGCATTAGAACTGTAAAATTGCAACTTATTAATTCCCCTTTTTAAAAGCTGTTCTGTTTCTAGTATATCGTATTCCAGCGGCTTGAAAACTACAACACTTGGTGTCCTAGTTTGTTAGCTGCCGGAATGCAATATACCAGAAATGGAACGGCTTTTAAAAAGGGAATTTAATCAGTTGCTATTTTACAGTTCCAAGACTGAGAAAATCCCAATTAAAGCAAGTCAGTAGAAATGTCCAATCTAAGGCATCCAGAGAAAGATACTTTAGTTCAAGAAGGCCAATGAAGTTCAGGGTTTCTCTCTCAAGTGAGAAGGCACATGGCGAACACAGTCCGAATTTCTCTCTCATCTGGGAAGGCTCATGGTGGACATGGTCAGGGTTTCTCTCTCATCTGGAAGGGCACATGGCGAACAGACATCTACTAGCTTCTTTTCCTGGCTTCGTGTTTCATGAAGCTCCCTGGGCGACATTTTCTTTCTTCATCTCCAGTGGTCACTGGCTGGTGGACTCTGCTTCTTGTGGCTATGTCATTCTGCTCTGCTCTTTCTGAATCTCTCATTCTCCAAAATGTTCCCTCTTTTACAGGACTCCTTTTGGTTTAAGTAAACCAAAGACCCACCCAAATGGGTGGAGACACATCTCCCCTAATCCAGTTTAACAACCACTCTAGATTGGGTTACATCTTCAGGGAGATGAATTAATTACAGATTCAAACATACAGAATTGAATAGGGATTATTCCGCCTTTATGAAATGGGATTTTAATTAAAACCCTTTTCTAGGGTCCATACATCCTTTCAAACCAGCACACTTGGTATATCTTTTCCTGTCCTTTTACTTTCAACCCATATCCTTATATTAAAAATATAAAGAGCACATAATTGGCACTTGTTTTTTATCCAATCTGACAATCTATGGTTTTGAATAGAATGCACAGTCTAATTAATATTTGATGAAATTATTGACATGGTTGTGTTTAATTCTACTGTGTTACTCTTTGTTTTCTATTTCCCCCCTGTGTTTGTTCTTCCTTTTTTGTCTGAGATGAGTGTATTTTAGAATTCCATTCTATCTCTTCAGCTATACTTCTTTATTGGTTGTTTATGGATTATAATATGGACCTTTAACTCTTTGGTCTAGCTTCAAATAATATATACCTCCAGAATAATGTAAGAACCATATAAAAGCAAAATTTCACTTAACCTGCCTCCATCCCTGTGTGTTGTTGTTAAATATTTTTCTGCCATATATATTACAAGCCCCACAATATGTTGTTATTATTTTTACTTTAGACAATAAATTGTAATTTAGAAAGTTAAAGAAAAGAAGATAGTCTTATATTTACCTATATATTATGACACCAAATGCTCTTATTATTTCTTGTAGATAACAGATTTCCATCCTGTCTCATTTCTCCTCAGGTAAAAGAAATTCTTTCAGCATTTATTGTACTCTTGTACTGCTAGAGAAAACTTCATCTTTTGTCTCTGAAAATGTCTTCATTTTGCCTTCATTTTTGAAAATGTTTTCATAGGGCATAGATGAAATTTTATAGTACACATAATTTTATATATATATACAAAAATATATTTGTAGGTATTTTTTCCCTTTCAGCACTTTAAAGATAGCATTCTACTTTCTTCTGTTCTCCCTTATTTCTGTTGAGAAGCCATCCATCTTTTTAAATTTTTTTTCCTGTGGAATGTGTCTTTTTTCCTCTGTTTTAAGATTTTTCTCTTTATCATTGGTTATCAACAATTTTGACTATGAGACACTCAGATGTGATTTTCT
Organism: Tamandua tetradactyla; assembly: GCF_023851605.1. Taxonomy (NCBI): domain Eukaryota; kingdom Metazoa; phylum Chordata; class Mammalia; order Pilosa; family Myrmecophagidae; genus Tamandua; species Tamandua tetradactyla. The sequence goes on along the minus strand of NC_135351.1, from coordinate 2,955,702 downwards.
TTGTATTTATTCTGCTCAGGATTTTCTTATGTTCTGGATCTGTAGATTCATGTTTTTAAGCAAATTTGGAAAGATTTTGACAGATTTTCACATTTTTTCTGTCTTATTTATTCCTTTCTCTCTTTCTAGGTCCCCAATTACATATAGGCCAGATTGCTTGATGCATCTGCATGTCATTCTAGCTCGATTCAGCTTTTTCTTTAATCTTTTTTTTCAATTCTTCAGTTTGGATCATTTCCATTAAAATTATCTGTGTTCAAAATTACTGAACACTTCAGTATTGTATTGTACAATTTTATGTTACTTCATTTAGTGAACTTTTAAATTCAGATATTTCATTTTTCGACCTAGGAGTTCCATTTATTTGTTTACTTATCCTTATTATTATTATCTAAAATAAGATTTCCCATTTCTCATCCATATATCCATTTTTTTGTATATTCTTTAACATATCTATTATTTGCTATTTTTAGGTTATCTGAATTGGCTTTATTGACTGTTTTTTCTCTTGAGTATGGGTCATATTTTCTTACTTCTTTTCCTGTCTAATAATTTTGATTATGTACTGGACATTTCAAATGATACATTATAAAAATATTGTGGATCATATTTTAGAAACTCTAGATTCTGTTATATTACTGTGACAGGTGTTGAGTTTTATTCTTTTAGGCAGGAAAATTAAAAAGCAGTTAAGTCACTTTGATCTTGTGAGAGGATTTGTTTTAGATGTCATTAGGCCAGGTCTATTTCTTTTTTGCCTTTATTCTTAGGCTATATCTTCAAGAATAAAGACATGTCTTATATTCCTGAGGTAAGACTTTCCCAAGTTTCAGTGAAAAATCAGGTGCGTTTATCGTGCCACTTTAACTTGTCAAGATTTGAACTCCAAATACTTTCTTACCAACTATAGAACTCTCTAGTCATCCTTTTAAGGTTCCTGACTTTTATTTTCGGTTGGATTTCCTGGAGAGTCACACCTCATAATTATAGTTTAGGAGTCAACCATATATGTGAGGAGTTTGTACATAGATTTTGTGAATCTCCTCTCTGTGATTTCCTTGTTTGGGGGGGATTTTACCCTAATTTCCAGCCACCATGGGGGTTCTAAACTATGATCTCTGACATTTTAGCCCAACAAGAATGCTGCATTTGTTTGAGATCTATTCCCATTGTAGAGTGTGAAGAAGTGCCTTCAGGGGAAAAAAAGTAAATGCATATGGATCTCATCCAGTATATTTATTTTCCTTTACGTAGAATCCTCTCCGGTTTCTGCTTTGTTGTTTGCTCTCCAGTACCTTCAAATAGTTGCATTCTACCTTTTGTTCAAAGTTTACAGTTGATACTGAGAAGGGTTGGTCTGGTATAAACTAATCTACCATTACCAGAAACTGGAAATCACCAAGACTTTAAATACATTATCTTATTTAATCTACCACTTCCCTATGCAGATCAGTGTTAATTTGTAGAGAATGAAAGTGAAGCTCAAGAAAGTTAAGTTTCTTACCAACACTCATACAGTTGGTGGAGGGTGGTCTAGCTGGGCCATCTGACTCCAGAGCCTGCACTATAACCGTCATGTGCATTCCATCCATGTATGTATCAGACCCTGCTCGTTCCAGAGCAGGAAGCTCCGATGGGATCTCAGTACAGCTTTGCACCAGAGCTGGAGGGAACACTGGTAATTAGAAAAGAGAGCTAGATCCATGGCAAGGCAGAAGTATTCTTCATAAGGGCATTCACAGTAGGGTAAGGACAAGGTGCCTTCTCGTGAATGTGCATGTGGCTGTATAGTGGATGGTTCTCAAATTGGAGAGTTGAGGGGATGGACATGGGAAGGATGTTCGTGAGTATATTTGAGATACCCTGAAACCTCCAGAAAAATAAACTGGATGATAATTCAAGGCAAATGTGTTGGTACTATAACATTATGCAGTTGTACAATGGGGCACTGAGTTAGACTGAACATTAAGTGAATGAGGGGTTGGTGGAGCTTGGAAGTGTTTGGGTTTCAAAGTTCTGATTTGGGCACACAACATCCATGCATAATGCTGCTTCACTGGCAAACTTTATTCAGACAAGCTATCAAACAACTGACTCAACCTTCGGATAATAATAATAGTTGGCATTTTATTGGGAACCTATTCTCATGGTTTGGGATGAATTTTTTATCTGCATTATGCCATTTAATCCTCAGAGCAACTCTATGTGACAGGTACTATTATTATACTTGTTTTATAGACACAGAAAGTGAGTATAGTGAAATTGATCAAGGTCACTTAGCCATTAAGTGCTCTAACAACTATACTATTTTGCTTATGGTAGTCAATGAAATGCTGCTTTAAGATGATATATTTATATATGTGTGTGTACTTAGAAAGAGATAGAGGGTGAGATGGAAGAGAGAGAGGGAGAGAGATGGAGTGAGACAGACAGAGAGGGAAGACAGAGAGATAGACAGAGGCAGAGAGATAGAGCCAGAGTGATTCGGGGAAGAGAATGCAGAGAGAGCAGAAGAAAGAGGGAGAGAGGGAGAGAGAGAGAGAGAGAGGTGGGGGGAGAGGGTGAGTGAGAGAGAGAGAGAGAGAGAGAGAGAGAGAGAGAGAGAGAGAGAGAGAGAGAGAGGAGCAAGGACAGGAGAATTGTGGGACCCTAGAGAGAGAGACAAGATGATCTCTCTGGCCTTGATGCTTTGCGTATCTTGACTTTGGCCCTTCAGGGAGCCTGACTACACTTCTAGGCCTTGGGTTCAAAGATGCACCCTCTGTATCCATCTGGAAATCCATTTTTTTTCAAGCTGTTTCTAATGGGATTCTGTTACTTGCAAAACAAAGGAAAAGGGGTGTATATAGGAGGGAAGATAATGGACTTAGCTTAAGCAGGTTAAGTTTGAGAGGTACCAGATGAAATTGTCAGTAAGCAGCTCAGGACTGGGCTAGACTAGAGTTGTATTAGAGGCTGGCAAAACACACGTAGGAGTCAGCCCCATGAAGAAAAGGTCTGCTCCAGTCTGTACACCTGTCCCTGGGTCTGGGATGTAGTAAGCATCTATTAGTCATTTATTAAATGAATGGCTGAAGATTGATTTTACGTAATAATAGTCTTTTGTTTTCATATTTGAGGATTTTATGATACCGCAACAATTCTTCTGAATAGCAGTTTGTTTGCTTGTTTTTTCAAAGTCCTGGAGGAATAGAAGGTTCAGGAGATGGAGCTTATGATGTGTAGACATCAGAAAATTCCCTGGAAGGTTATTTCATTGTTTTCCTTTCTTGCCATATCCCTGGTATCAGCCTACAGAATCCCCATTATCAGCTAATTTTCTTTGGATTTGTTTTGTTTTTCCCAAAAGTGGAGAGTGAAAGGCAGTTGTAGTTTAAATTTTCTTATAAGCCACCATATGCTTACACTACAGACTGCTGGAATATATATCTTTCTGAGAATTAGGCTTGATTAATAAAAACTTCACCCCAGGAATGAAGCTCATTTGAGTTGTGTTTTAGGCTGCTCAATGATTTCTAAAGTGTGCCTGCTTCCCAGGTGTTTTCTTTTTTGGACCTAAGGGCCTAAACTGTAACCTCAAGAACAAATTGTGAGGCATGCATTTGCCAATAAATTTAGTTGGGAGGGAGATATTGGGGTGTATCCATAGACTTTACAATGTACTAAAGGAAAATCTGAGGATGCAGATAAAAGAGACGAAATTATGGAAGAAACTGCTTTGAACAAGACCTGCATGGAAGATTGATGGATTTAGTGGTTGTGCTGGGGATTAAGAAACAGAAGTGATTTTGGCCATTTGATTTGCTTTGAAAACCACACAAAATAGCTTTTCCATTTCACTTAGGGCTTGGAAACTCTATGTCTGAAATAAATTCCAACAGATGTGTTTGATTTTCAATATTCCCCCCAAAGACCACATCGGCCCCTCCACAGGATGAGGTGACACGTGGGCCCTGGAAAATGCAGTGTTAGGGCTGGTTATCTTGCTTCCCTTCAGACAAATAGTCGAACCCAAATGAAAGCTACTGCAAATGGCCTTTGAAAATATATGCTGGGTTTCATAAAACTGAAATGCAAAATTAAACAGGATAATCTAAATATTCATGTTACTTCAAGGAAGAAGGTGGAAGGGGGTAGACAATGGGTGGAAAATTCGAGGGGGAAGAAAATCTCCAAAATTTGTCTGTTTTCACTTGATATTTTACTCAGTTGGAGTCTAGTCAACTGGAGTCTTTCTTTTGTAATGAAAATGAAATGGACATGCTGTTTGTCTTGCTCCAAGGTGCTAGCTGTAACAGACACACACACAGAGTATTTGAAGGCAGACACCCCAGGCTAAAAGCGAAGACAAGATATTGCATGCAGATGTCAGCCCACCCTGGATTTATATCCACCAAGTCTGCTTAAGAGGATTCAAATCCTAATTTATCAGCCATCTGTTAGGAAATTCCTCCAAATCAGCCCTCCTCCTATGCCATGGATTATGTATCAAAGTCAGGTCTTGTTTGGAATTTTACTCCACAGTTCAGCCAAACCCTTCCTAGAGGAATCTAATTTATTTCCAGTCTACACCTCACTGATGCTTCTTGCATTTTTGCCTAACTATGTTTTTTGTATTTACTTTGGCTAATGCATCACCTCATAGCTGTATGAAAGGAAATGGCTCCGTGTTTTTTACGTTACTAATGCTAAGGGGAGCACTTAATCTTTTCAGTATCTTAACGAGAACTACAACATTAAGACACGTGTCAGCAAACACATGATTCTTAGTGCCGAGATGTTCAGGGGTCACGACTAAGGTCCAATGCAGGACACGAGTGATGTCAAGAAATCTCATGTTAAAATTCGGCAGTCTGTTCAGTAACATTTGAAAATTGGCATTTGGTGCTATTTTCAAAGTTTCTTTTGTCCTTTGAGAAGTGCTTCCTTTGCTGTCTTGGGTCTATGATAATAGGGATAATATTTATTTTTATTTATTTATTTATTTTGCACGAGCAGGCACCGGGAATCGAACCTGGGTCTTCAGCATAGAAGGCCAAAACTCTGCCTGCTGAGCCACTGTGGCCCACCCTAGGATAATATTTATTTAATTGCAAAGTTTATCAATCTCCTTCTTGATATAAGTATCCTACCAGGCAACTCAAGATTAATAAGCTCATTTAATTCTTGCAGAAAATCATGAGGTATGTGTGCATTTTGTGTTGTGTCTGACACATGGAAAGCACTGAAGAAATATTGGCTATTCCTATAGATAGTGTGGTGCTCTGGCTCAGAGAAGTGAAAGCACTGTTTCCTGGTCCCATAGCAGGTGAATTCAAATCCAGATCTATTTGGCTCTGAGCCCATCTTTCCATTACACAACAATTGTTTCCCTGTGGTGGTAGATCACACACTTCTCCTCTTATCTTGGGGGTTATCAAAGGATGAGCATAGATCCACTCTTATCCCATTATCAGTGGCAGGGGAATCAGACAGATGAAGGCACATTCCATAGCTTTGGAGCAAAGCTATGTGAGCCCCTGCAGTAGATTGAATCCTGTCCCTCTCAAAGACAAGGTTGAAGTCCTAACCCTTGGGTTTGTGGGTGTGAACTCATTTGTAAATGGGATCTTCAAGCTCTAACCCTCAGTCCTGTGGGTATGTGAGGGATCATTTCATGTATTAGATTAGTTGGATTATAGTGTCCAGTTGTTTGGTCAATCAAGCACTGGCCTGATTGTTACAAGGAGGGCATTTAGTAGATGGATTTGCAACACTGCGTCTACAGCTGATTGTATCTACAATCAACAAAGGATATTGCCCTCTGCAATGAGGGAAGACTCCTCATTCATTCAGTTGGAGGTCTTAAAGCAAGAACTGAGGATTTCAGAAGTCAAAAGAAAACATTCTGTCTTCTCTTCAGCCATCCAGCTTCTTCTGGGGAAAACAGCTTCACCTGTATTGTAGTCTCCAGCTTGTATTCTACCCAATAAACTTTGGACTTGCCATATTTTATAATACTTTTTTTTAAGTTTCCAGCTTGCATCCTACCCTATGGAATTCAGACTTGCCATCCCCCCATGGTCATGTGAGCCAATTCCTATAATAAATCTCCTAATACTTCTATCCTGTCAAGTTATTTTTCTCTTAGAGAACCCTGAGCAATGTAGGGCTTGAACTCATTTGTAAATTGGATCTTCAAATAACCTGCTTGGATGAAGTCACACTGAATCAGGGTGGGACTTAATCCAATGTGGCTTATAAGCAAAGGAAATGTGGACATGGAAATAAAGCCACAGGAGAAGACAGAAAAGGACAGTTGGCCATGTGACAGAGGCAGAGATGGATTACAAAACCACCACAAGAATGCTGCAGACTTTGAAGAAAGCATGGCCTTCTGATACCTTGATCTTGGACTTCTAGCCTCCAAATTGTGAGCCAACAAATTCCCATTATTTAAACCAACATGGTTATGGTGTTTTGTTATTGCCGTTCTGGGAAACAAAGACAGACCCCAAGGGACCGGCATGGAATCTTGGACTGAGTAGCTCGATCATCTTCCTGGAGCCAGCTCTGGGGAAAATTGATAACTACAACTCCCCGTGATCCCTACCACACTCATGTACACATGTGTGTAAGCCTGCCTACACACACCCACTTACACTACCATACACTCATCCACACATCTCCAGCCTGGTCTTCCTCCTGTAGCCTGATCTACACTATTCCTGCCAGTACTAGGACTGGTAGATAGAAAGTTCCTATTTCCAACGCGGGGCCAGCCCAGGCATGACAGAGTGACTCTGCACCAGCTGCAGGAGCTGACGGTGCTTACGTACATGAGGCTCAAACCTTCCTCTAAAGTTCTGGAGAAGAAACCACTTCTTTGTCAGACAGTCCCTGCCTCAAGGCTCTAGGTGAACTTTGGAGATTCTTCTTTATCTAGTAATTAGCTTCTCGATGTTTTTCCTGCAATCTTTTTTTTTTCTTTTACTTTTGAGATAGATACACATAATTAAAATAGTGTATGATAATAGTCCAGGGAGTTCCATGTACCTTCATTAGCTTTTCCCAATAGCCCGTCATATAGAACTAAAGTACATTATCAAAACCAGGGCACTGATACTAGCATAATACTCTCAGCTAGGCTGTGTCCCGAGGCAGATTTCACCCGTTTTACCTGCACTCATTTGTGTGTGTGTGTGTGTGTGTGTAGTTTTATGAAATTTTATCCCATGTGTAGATTTGTGCAACCACCACTACTGTCAAAATACAGACCTCTCCTATCTTCACGAAGTAACCCTCTCAATGTTGCCTTTATAGTCACATGAATACTGCACATTTCCCTCATTCCGCCCCGTCCTCCAGCAAACACTAATATTTTATCCATCTCTATAATTCTGTCACTGTCATCCTGCTATATAAATGGAATCATTCAGTCTGCAGCCTTTTACGACTGGCTTTTTTTCCCACTCAGCATAATGCCCTTGAGATTTAATCAAGTTATTGTACGTATCAATAATTTATTCCCTTTTAAAATTCAATTTTGAATTTTATTTAATTCAAAGTTTTAAATGGACGTTTGATTCAGTTATTGGAAAATTTTAAGTATATATTGGTTCAGCTTGGGTATAGAACCTACTTTTTAATTAATAAATTTTATCTTTAGAGCAGTTTTAGGTTTACAGGAAAGTTGCACAGAAGGTACAGAGAGGTCCCATATACCCCATAGTTTACATTAGGGCTCACTGTTTGTGTTTGCATGGTTCTATAAATTTTGACAAATGCATGATGATGTGTATCCGCCATTACAGTATCATGCAGAATAGTTTCACTGCCCTAAAAATCCCCTGGGCTCCACCTGTTAATCCTTCTTTCCTATCCCCACCCAAAATCCGTGGCAACCACCTGATCTTTTCACTGTCTCTATAGTTTTTCCTTTTCACAATGTCAAATAGTTGGAATTATAACATATGTACCCTTTTCTCCATTGACTAGCCTTTAATACGTCTTTCACTTAGCAATATGTATAAAAGATTCCTCCATGTTTTTATGGCTTGGTAACTCATTTCTTTTTACTACTGAATGATATTCCATTGTACAGATACACCAGTTTGTTTGTCCATTAGCCAATTGAAGGACATCTTGATTTTTGACAATTATGAATAAAGCTTGTACAAACATTTATGTGCAGGTCTTTGCATAGACATAGTTTCCAACACCTTTGCATAAATATCTGGGAGCTTAGCTGCTGGATTATAAGGTAAGCCTATCTGTTGCTTTGTAAGAAACTGCCAAATTGTTTTTCAGAGTGGCTTTACCACTCTGTATTCCCACCAGCAATGACTGGGAATTCCTCTTGCCTCACCTCTTTGCCAGTTTTTGGTTGGGGAGTTGTTTCAGATTTCAGCCATTCTAATAGGTGTGTAGTGGCATCTCATTGTTGTTTTAATGTGCAATTCCCTAATGACATATGATGATGAGCATCTTTTCATATGCCTATTTGTTATCTGTATATCTTCTTTGGTGAGGTGTCTGTTCAGATCTTTTGCCTAATTTAAAAAATTGGTTTGTTTGGTTTTCTATTACTGAGTTTGAAGAATTCTTTGTAAATTTTGGATAAAAGTTCTTATCGGATATGTGTTTTGCAAATATCTTCTCCCAGTCTGTGGTTTGTCTTTTCATTCTCTTAACAGTGTTCTTCACAAAGCAGAAGTTTTAAATTTTAGTAAAGTCCAAATTAACAATTTTTTTTCTTTCTTGGATCATACTGTTAGGATTATACCTAGGAAGTTATCACTAAACACGAGGTCACCTAGATTTTTTTCCTGTTATCTTCTAGAAGTTTTAAGGTTTTTCATTTTGTATTTTGGTCCAGGAACCAATTTGAGTCAAGTTTTGAGAAAGGTGTAAAGTTGGTGTCTGGATGCTTTGCGAATGTGAGAGAGAATGTCCAGTTGTTCCAGCAGTATTTGTTGAAAGACTATCCTTTTTCTATTGACTTGCCTTTATTCTTTTATCAAAGATCAATGGAATATATTTGTGTGGGTATTTTTTTTGTCTCCTTATTCTGTTCCATTGATCTATTTGTCTATTCTTTTGCCATAGCATACTATCTTGATTGCAGTAGCTTTAGAGTAAGTCTCGAAGTCATGCAGTTCTTCAGTATTTTGTTATTTATTTTGGGTCTTTTGCCTTTCACATAAGCTTTAGAATTAATTTGTAAATATCAACAAAATAATTTGCTGAGATTCATTAAATTTATAGATCAAGTTGGAAAGATTCTTGAATCTTCCTATCCAGGAACATGGACTAACTCTCATTTATTTAAATCTTCTTTGATTTCTTTCATCAGAGTTTTATATTTTTTCATATAGATCTGGTATATATTTTGCTAGATTTATAACTATTTCTTTCTTTTTTGATGCTAATGTAAATGATGTATTTTTAATTTCAAATTCCAATTGTTCATTCCTCGTGTATAGTAAAGCAATTGAATTTTGTATATTAACCTTGTATTTTGCAATCTTGCTATAATCACTTTTTATTTGCAGGAGTGTTTTTTTGTAGATTCTTTAGGATTTTCTACATAGGCAATCACATCATCTGTAAATAAAGATAGTTCTTCCTCTCAATCTGTATACCTTTATTTCCTTTTCTTGTCTAATTGGGTTAGCTAGGACTTCCAGTATGATGTTGAAAGGAGTAGTGAGAGGGGACAGCCTGGCCTGATCTTAGGGGGAAAGCACATAGTTTCTCACCATTCAGTAAGACGGTGACTATAGGAATTTTCTAGATGTTCTTTATGTAGTTGAGAAGTTTTCCTCTATTCCCAGAGTGTGCTGAGTTTTATCATGAATATGTGTTGGACTTTGTCAAATGCTTCTTCTGCATCCATTGATATGATCATAATTTTTCATCTTTAGCCTATTGAGGTGATGAATTACATGTATTGATTTCTTAATGTTGAACCAGCCTTGCATACCTGGAACAGATCTCATTTGGTCAATGTATTAGTTTAACACATTGTTGGACACAGTTTGCTAATACTTTGTTGAGGACTCTTTCATCTGTGTCCATGGGAGCTATCGCTTTGCAGTTTTCCTTTCTTGTAATGTTTTTGTCTGGTTTTGGTATTAGGGTAATACTATCTTCATAGAACGAGTTTGGAACTGTTCCCTGTGCTTTTATTCTCTGGAAATGATTGCAGAGAATGGGTTTATTTCTTTGTTAAATATTCATTGGAATTTATCAGTGAAATCACCTGGGCTTGAAGTTTTCATTTTGTGGTGGCTTTTAAAACAATAGAGTCAATTTGTTTAATAAATATAAAAACATTTGTGCCAGTTTTGGAAAGTTTTTCATCTATGCTGTCAGACTGATTTGTATAAAAGTGTAAATTTTGGTAGAATTCACCAATGAAGCCATTTAGGCCTACCTAATGCTTTCTGTTTTGGAAGGTTAATAATTGCTAATTCAATTTCTTTAAATAGATATTACATATTCAGGTGATTTATTTCTCCTTGTGTAAGTTTTCATAGACTGTATCTTTCAAGAAATTTACCCATCTTATCTGAATTATCAATTTTATGGGCCTAGAGTTGTTTATAATATTATCATTCTTTTAATGTCCATAGGATCAGTAGTGATGTTCTCTCTTTCATTTCCAATATTAGTAAAATTTGTGTCATCTCTATTTTTCTTGGTCAGCCAGTCTAACAGTTTTGTTGATTTTATAGATCTTTTCAATGAACAAGCTTTTGGCTTCATTGATTTTTTTCTATTGTTTCCCTGTTTTTCAATGTCATTGATTTCAGCTCTAATTTGTACTATTTCTTTCCTCTGCTGACTTAAGATTTAATTTGCTTTTTATTTATTTATTTATTTATTTGATTTTCTAAGGTGGAAGTTTAGATGATTGATTTTAGATCTTTCTTCTTTTCTAATCTATTCATTCAATGCTATAAATATTTCACTATAAATATTTTCTGCCTCCACAAATTTGATAAGTTGATAAGTTGCATTTTCAATTCTGTTTACTTGAAAATAATTTTAAAATTACCTTGAGACTTCTTTGACAAAGCATTATTTAGACATGTGTCATTTAATCTTCAAACATTTTGGGACTTTTTTCCATTGTATTGTTGAGGGATATTCCATTGTATGGTTGCGCCAGTTTATTTAACCAATCCTACTTTGAAAGGCTTTTTTTTTCCAGTTTTGGATATTGCAAATAGAGCTGCTATGATCATTTGTATACAGGTGTTTCTGTGCTTATAACTTTACATCTCTCTGGGATAAATGCTCCGGAGGGTAATTGCTGCGCTGTATGCTAAGTGCATGTTTAGTTTTATAAAGAAACTGCAAAACCATTTTCTGGAGTGGCTGCTGCATTTTCTATTCTCACCAGCAATGCAGGAGAGATCCAGTTCGCCACCTCCACGGCAGCATTTGGTGTTGTCAGTCTTTTTTACTCTAGCTGCTCTAATAGGTATGCAGTAAGGTCCTGGGTATCTCACCATTGCTAAAATTTGCATTTCCCTAATGGCTAATGATTTTGAATACATTCCCATGTGTTTACATGCTACCCATATATCGTCTTTGGTGAAATATCTGTTGAAGTCTTCTGCCATTTTCTAATTGGATCGTTTATTTGCTGTGGAGTTTGAGGGTTTTTCCAGAAAATTGATTACATTAATATTCATGAAACTACTCCTTCCTCCTATCTACCCTCAGTTAGGATTTAATCATTCCTCAACTTTGATCTGCTAGGTTTTCCTATATGAAATGCCTTTCCCTCTATTTTTAGTTTATCCTGATTTTATCCATCCTTAACAGTCGAGTTTAACTTTTTCCTCCCCCGAGACACTTACTCAAGTGAGTCCAAGCCTTGTTAATCTCTTTTCTTGACTTTCCATTGTAATTATATAGGCACTACCAAAAACCCAACAAAGGAAAATTAAAAATATGAATACCTATTATACTCTCAGTTTTCACATACATGGTGTTGAATTTTGAATCTAAGACACTATCAATATAAGAAGAATGTGCTTTTTTGTATGTCTCACTAAGGAAGAAAAGTATTATTCAAACAAATTAAAATATGGCATACCATCAAATAAAAAAAATGCTGATTTTAGAGATGTCAAAATAGAAAAAGAGGATATAATCCTCTAAAGCCAAATTATATAGATGGGCTCAGTGAAGTTTAAGATATAGGTTTAAGGTCGCATTTGGTGGTAGTCAGGGTTTGAGTGGCTGGCTGCCAGTCTCTGGTCATGATTAGAAAGCTGTTTCCTCTATTTAGTCTTTAATAGTTTCATATATGTTGACTCTGTCTCTTTGGGTTGATTAAAAGCTTCTGGAGAATTGCAACCATGTCTGTGTTTCTTTGTGTGCCCCAGAGCTAAGCACATACCCAAAGAGTAGGTGGTGGTAGATTCTTAGGAATGGGTCTTTGCCCTCAAGGGGCCCTCTTATTGTAGCATTCTCAGTTCACGCATGTGTGCACCAAACCAACCATTCTACGATGTCACATAGGTGAATGAGTAATTGTGTAAAAGGTCCTAATGGTTATAGGACTGGGTATTTGGGCTATGGTGACTCTAAGTAAGGGAATACCACTTTCAGAGGTAGAATAATTTAGTAGGCTTCAGAAAAACCTTAAAGGACTTTAAAAGAAGCTTGGGTTCTTGTCACAATTGGCTTAGAAAGTGCCTGCGTTCAAGGTGGGAGGAATGGAGAAGGAAGGCCTAGAGGCTGATGAGTGCAGGGAGGTGAGGGGTGGGCAGGGGCTTTAGAGGGTCCGTAGGGAGAGGGGCTGTGAGCAAGGGATGACAGATAGTAGAGTTGATAGAGCACCTACAAAGCAAGAATGAGAAGTTTATTTTTGAAATGATGATTGAGAATAAGTCCTTGCACCAGGTGATAGGAGACCTGAAAAAGTGTATTAAGGTGTTCATGTTGCAAGGGACAGTTTCCCTCTCAATCTGGTTTAAATGGAGGGGATTTGCATGAGTATATGCAGTAAGCAATAATGACACTCTCCAAGATATCCAAGCACAAGAGATGGGCTGGGGAGGGAGGGTGCCAAGGTTGTCTGATGAGTGAACAATTATTACTTCACTCATGTTCTGCAGTAGAGGCTGGCCAAAGCAGTGGGGTAATGGAGACAAACACATGGACCAAAGAAGCAGACAGAGTCTGATTTTGATCTGAGTGGAAGTTGTTGACCTCCAGGTGAGCTGGGCAAGCTTGTCAGGCAGAGGAATAAGGGATGTGAATGGTATTTTGGGAGGTTATTTTGCCTTGCCTGGTTTTGAAAGGACTCCTGTGGCTTTACAATGATTATATGAATATTTTATTTAAATATGCCTATGGTTAAGCTAAGATATCCATTTTTGATGGTTCTAAGTGTATTGTTTGTTTCTTTAAATTAAAAAACAAAACAAAACAAAACAACTCCTGTGTGAAGGAGGGGACCTGGATGAGGGGAGAATTAAAATAAGAGAGGCTGAATCCCAGGTTTGCTCCAGGAGATAACTGAGTGAATGCTGAGGCTGAGGTTTGAACGCAGAGGATCTTATATAGTATCCATAAATTTTATAGAGATTCAAAGCCAGAGATTTCCCTTGCCAGCCTAGTAGAAGCAAACTGCTTTGTGGTGAGGGTCACATGGCAGAGATAGGTGGGTGCCTCTAGGAACTGAGGCTCTCAGTCCTACAACCATAAGGAACTCAATTCTGCCAACAGCCACTTATCTTGGGTGGGGATGCAGGGACTCAGATGAGACCCCTACCGCAGCTGACACCTTGATTTCAGCCTGGAGAGACCTTTAGCAGGGGACTCAGCTAAGCCATGACAGATTCCTGACCCAGAGAAACTGTGAAATAATAAACATATGTTGACTTAGTCTTGGGTCATCCTTTCTTTTCAATTTCTGTTCTCTCCCTAGATGATCTTATGTACTCTCATGAATTTAAATCATCTCTAACACAGTAACTCACAGAATTATATCTAGAACCTTGACCTTCTCATGAACTTCAGACGCGCACAAACTTGACATTTCTACTAGGTTGTAACATGTCTGTCCTTGCCTCCATTTACCTCTACACACAAGGTTTAAAGCCAAAAACCTGGGCATCTACTCTTCTCTTTTATTCAGTACCTACTTCCAACCCACCAACAAGCCCAGTTTTCCTACCTCCGAAAAATGTCCCAAATTGATCCATTTCTCTTTCCATTTCCTGCCACTACCTTCATCTAAGCTACGTCTTCTTTCCTTCCTTTTATTGCAGTATTATCCTAGATCCTCTATCTGCTTCTGGTGTTTCACCATTAAAATCCTATTTGTATGCCATGCCAGAGACCCCAGGTTTGATTCCCAGTGCCTGCCCATGTTTAAAAAAAAAGATCCTATCTCTACATGACACTTTCCAAAAACTTAGGGAAAAAATGCCATTCCTTACCCTAGCCCTACCTGCTTACCATCAAAAAAGAATATATTCTTATAACTTATGTATAACACAAACAATCCCTTTTTTATCATTTTAAATGTACAATTCAGTGATAGAAATTACATATGAAATATTGTGCTGCCATCATAACCATCTGTGGTAGTTAGGTTTAGTTGTCAACTTGGCCAGATAAAGGCACCTAGTTTTGTTGCTGCAGACATGAGCCAATGTTACGTGAACCTCATCTGTTGCTGATTACATCTGTAGTCAGCCAGGAGGCATGCCTGCTGCAATGAATGACATTTGATTTAATTATGAGGGTTCTTAAATGAGAGAGCTCAACGTAGCACAGCCCAAGCAGCTTGGCATACTTCATCTCAGCACTTGCAGCTCAGCCCAGGCCTTTGGAGATGCAGAAAGAAATCACCCCGGGGAAATTGTTGGAACCCAGAGGCCTGGAGAGAAGGCCAGCAGAGATCACCCCGTGCCTTCCCGCATAAGAAAGAACCTTAGTTGAAAGTTAGCTGCCTTTCTTCTGAAGAACTAACAAAATAAATCCCCTTTTATTAAAAGCCAATCTGTCTCTGGTGTGTTGCATTCCAGCAGCTAGCAAACTAGAACACCATCCATTACCAAAATTTTTCATCACCCCATGTAGAAACTCTTAACCTATTAAGCAATAATTCTCCATTTCCCTCTCCTCTAACCTACTTTCTGTCTCTATGAATTTGTTTATTCTTGATATTCCATATATGTGGAATCATACAATTTGTCCTTTTGGCGTCTGGCCTATTTTACTCAGTATAATCATGTTAAGGCTCATCCATGTTGTAGCATGAATCAGGACTTCATTCCTTTTTATGGTTCAGTAATGTTCTATGGTATGTCTATATTGCATTTTGTTTATCTTTTACCGGTTGAACACTTGGGTTGTTTCTTTTTTTTTTTTTTGGCTATTGTGAATAATCCTACTATGAACTTGGGAGTACAGGTATCTGTTTGAATCTCAGTTTTCAGTTATTTTTGAATTATATGGTAGTAATTCTATATTTAAATTTTTGAGGAACTGCCAAACTTCCATAGCAGCTGCACCATTTTACATTCCTACCAATAATTTATGAGCCTTTGTATTTCTCTACATCTTTGCCAACACTTTTATTTTCTGTTTTCTTAAATCCTAATGGTTGTGAAGTGGTACCTCATTGTGGTTTGATTCGCATTTCCTTAATGACTTAAGATGTTGAGCATATTTTCATGTGCTGGCCATTTTTATATCTTGTTTGGAGAAATGTCAATTCAAGTTCTTTGCCCATTTTAAAATTGGATTTTTTGTCTCTTTATTGCTACCTTCTCATCCTACTCACTACTTTGACCTCATTTTGTATCCCTTGCCTACCAAACCCTTTTTTGCAAACATCTCAAAGTCTGTTCCCACATTACAGCCATCGTGCAAAGAAATGGCACCTTAATCTCTCTCCCTAGTCCTTCACGACAATCAAATGAGATTCTCCTTTTCTTCTTTACAAATGTTCTATAGCTAGTACTTACCCCCTTCATTATGCCTTTTCATTTTGATGCTTATTTTGATCATTGCTGGTTTAAATAGAATTTGTGAGAAACTATTTCATCAGCAATGTTTAAAGTGGACTGAGAAGAGATGAGATTGGAACCAAGTGAAAGGTGTTAAGGTTCCAGGAATTGAATGATGGTTCCCTCTGTGAATTGATCTGTTGGCTTGCTGGTGAGTTCCAGCTGAAACCCATTACAAATGGGAGCTTTGACCAATGCTGCATTTAAGGAACATATAGCTACCTGGAGAGACAGAGGAACCAAGGAGCGTAACTTGTTGTGAATGACTTTGTTTGTTCTTGGGTGGCCATTCTCAATAAAGAGCAAGTATCAGGACTGTAGAGGAGAAATCTCAAACTTGACTTGCTGCCTCTGGCCCCTCCTCTACCCAAGATTTTGAATGGAACTTCCGCCCCTTTCTCAAGTGACTGGTTTGTGAAAAAAGACAAAACTTCCTAGAGTCCTGCAGTTGCTTTTTAAAATCAACATCGCAGATGCTCTTTGGATCCTAATAATTTTATTAGGATTCAATGAGGGAATTATTTTGGATAAGAGGAGTAAAGAATTTCTACTTGTGGAGCTTGGCGCTTGATAAACTTGAAGACACTCAAAGCAGAGGATAAGGAAAGAAGTGACAATTAGGATTGCAGTGCAGATGCTTGAAGAGTGAACAGTCTGATAGGGCACAGATTTGCAGAATTGCAGAGAAGACTTCGGTAGAAATGCTAAAGACCTGACACAAAAAAAATGTCAACATAGCCAAGTGAAATCTCCACTTTATTTAAGACACAATGAATATGTATTTGTATATCTTCTACAACTTCTAACAATTAACGTTTGTTCTGGTTTGCTAGCTGCCGGAATGCAACACACCAGAGACAGACTGGCTTTTAATAAAAGGGGATTTATTTTGTTAGTTCTTCAGAGGAAAGGCAGCTAACTTCCAATTGAGGTTCTTTCTTACGCGGGAAGGCACAGGGTGATCTCTGCTGGCCTTCTCTCCAGGCCTCTGGGTTCCAACAACTTTCCCCAGGGTGATTTCTTTCTGCATCTTTGCATGAGGTATGCTGAGCTGCTTGGGCTGTGCTATGTCAAGTCTCTCATTTAAACACCAGTCAATTAACTCAAACATCACACACTGCAGCAGGCACGCCTCCTAGCCGACTGTAGATATAATCAGTAACAGATGAGGTTCACGTACCATTGGCTCATGGCCACAGCAACAGAACTAGGTACTGTCACCTGGCCAAGTTGACAACTGAATCTAACTAGCTCAACTTCCTAAAGAAATGGTAGCAGCATTGTTTTCTGTGGAAAATGTAAATGAAGTAAATGCTCATTAGCAGAGGAATAGCTGAATAAATTGTGATATGTCCACACTACATTGCATTATACAGCCATTAAAAGTGAATGAAAACTCTGCCAATAACTGGAGTGATTTCCGTGGGAATCCTTGAGGAAAGCAAGAGGCAGAGAAGTACGAACACTATGATCAGTATTTATAAAACAAGCAATAACAATACTTTATCTGCTGCATTGTCAAACTTTTAATAGAGATAGAGGCTTGCATGGGCACAGGTGAAAAACTAAAGGGAACATTTCAGGTTGTCAGCCTGGAGGGGGTCAGAGAGGAGATGTGGCAGAAAAGAGACAGAGGTGAGGGACAAGCAAAAAGGAAAAATGGGCGGGCCGCGGTGGCTCAGCGGGCAAAGTGCTTGCCTGCTATGCCGGAGGACCTCGGTTCGATTCCCGGCCCCAGCCCATGTAACAAAAAACGGAAAAACAAAATACAATAAAACAAGAAAATGTTTAAAGATGTTTCCCTTTCTTCCTTCCTTCCTTCCTTCTATCCTTCCTTCCTTCTCTCTGTCTTTCCTTTAAAAAAAAAAAAAAAAAAAAAAAGGAAAAAAAATGGCATCAATAATAAAAGTTGACATATATGATATGATCCCTATATACATAAATTATATCTATGGGTCTCTGAGTGTCTGTATACATATATATATATGTATTTGCAAAATTAAATTATAAAAAGAGACAATCTCCCCAGACTGGTAGGGATGATTTTAATATATTAAACAAAAGCACATGAAAGAATGTTACAAATTAATGTATATACAATGACTCTAGTTCCATAAAACAAATTCAGATGTTTGTTTATATCTGTTTATACATAAAGAGAAAATGTGGGTACACATTATTTGGGTTTGCTAAAGCTGCCAGAAATGGGTTGGCTTTTATAAAGGGGATTTATTAGGTTACAAATGCACAGTTCTAAGGCCATGAAAATGCCCAAATTAGGACATCGAAAGGAAGATACCTTCTCTCAGGAAAGGCTGCTGGCATCCGGGATTCCTCCCTCACAGGGGAAG
Organism: Tamandua tetradactyla; assembly: GCF_023851605.1. Classification (NCBI taxonomy): domain Eukaryota; kingdom Metazoa; phylum Chordata; class Mammalia; order Pilosa; family Myrmecophagidae; genus Tamandua; species Tamandua tetradactyla. The sequence goes on along the minus strand of NC_135351.1, from coordinate 2,937,326 downwards.
GCACATGGTGACACCTGCTGGTCCTTCTCTTCAAAATGTCTCTGGGTGTTTCTCTCTTAGCTTCTCTCTGCGTCCTCACTTGGTTTCATCTCTTTGCTCTCCGTATCTGCCTCTGTGTGTTTTTTTGTCTTTATTCTCTTCATAGAGGACTCCAGTCAAAGGATTGAGACCCACTTGAATGGGGGGTTCTCCTCTCCATGGAACAACCTAATCAAAAGGTCCCACTCATAGTAGGTCTGCACTCACTAGAATGGAGTAAAATAACATGGGCTTTTCTGGGGTACATATATTCAAACCAGCACAAACATTCATCCATTTTTAAAGAGGAATGTCTTAATTTCGTCTTAATATACCTTTGTCTCTGAAAGAGATAAAAAAATCTTTCGAAGCATATGGAAAAGTTATGCCCATTTTATCTGACCAGTTATTGGCAGAGTTTTCATTCACTTTTAATGGCTGTATAATGCAATGTAGTGTGGACATATCACAATTTATTCAGCTATTCCTCTGCTAATGAGCATTTACTTCATTTACATTTTCCACAGAAAACAATGCTGCTACCATTTCTTTAGGAAGTTGAGCTAGTTAGATTCAGTTGTCAACTTGGCCAGAAAAAAGGCATGGGACATGGTTCCAAAATGTGAAAAAAAAAAAAAACAGCTACTAGAAATTAATTAAGAAGGCTCCTCGTGACAGATGGTTACTTTTAAACTAGAAACCCCTTTCTTGCTGTCTTGAGTTACGGTTCACACGTGATTATGAAGTTCACCCCATAGGTAGTAACAACTAATAAACTAAGCTTCAGGGTAAACAAATAGTTGGAATGTTGGTCCCAGCCATTTACTCTCACCCTAACGAATTTGTTTAAGAGTTTTTCTCCTTTTATTAGACATTAGCTACAAAAGGGGGCTTATGCATTTCTGAGCTTATCAGCTTGCTGAGAAGTTGTGACTCATCATCTGATGTTTCAAAGGCACCTGAAAAGTCAGAGTTCTGAGAAGGCTGACATTTTTGTGGGGTTGGATAGAAGGGCTAGGATTAGGGCTGGCATTTGGGACCCTATAATTGTGTGGTATTCATCGAAACCCTTTTTTTCAGCATCTACTACACTCTTTCAGTCATTCTACTTACTTCTTTCAATAGTGACTCTAGGACAGTAATTGCTATCTCAGTACATAACAAAAAAAAAATCTACTCTGCATTAAGCATGTGATGGGCACAAACTTGGGCTGGTCTTCACCTTGAGACCTGAATATAGAAATGTGTGTAGTGCGGTGATTTATTTTAGGTTTTTATGAGGATCCTCTGGGTCTTATTTAAGTTCCCTGCAGGGAACAATCTTGATATGACAGTTGGGACAATTAGGAGAAAGATGCCCCAAGGAAAGCATTTCTCCTTTGACTGAGCAGGTTAGCTGTCCTCCAAAAACCTGTGTTTCCCATCCTCAAGTGTAGAATGGCTCTTAGCAAGCTGCTGCGCAGTCCACGAGGACCTTCTCAGTTGCCCTTCCATTTAGGTGGGGCTACATGATTGGGTTTTGCCAGTGGAGAATGAGGGGAGAATTATGTGTGTTACTTTAGGTCTAAAGTGGTTGAGAGAGGATGTGCCTTCTCTGTTTTCTTCCTGCTTTTGCTGCAGGATGCCTCCTTATTGTTGAAAATACGGAGGACTTTACAAGCTCAGGTCTCTGAATAACTCCATGGATCAGTCTGCTGTTAACAAGAATCAGGGATGTCCATTTGGAACTTTAAGCAAATGACAAACAAACTTATATTATGGGAAGCCATGGAGGTTTTGAGATTTATCTGTTATGGCAGGTAGAGCTATCTTTCTGGAATGGAGAAGGTAGAGAGAGATGGTCACCCCTGGAAAAAGAGTAAAAGCAACACCAGTATGAAGGCGTGGTGACAGAGCACTCCAGGACAACCTGAAAAAATGGATAAAAATAGCCTAGAATACTTTTATAATTACTATACGGTCCTGGGGGTGAGGTGGAAAGGAAGCAAATGCCAAAGCCACATAATGCCACAAGAAAGACAGGTTTCTGGGACTAGAAACTTGGGCGAATGGCTCTCATTTGACAAGAAAGTGTGGGTCCCATGTTGATAAACTACAGCTGTGGTAGAAAATACAGACATTTCATGTTTGTGTTGACTTCCACTATTAGAACTTCTCATGTTGAGTGTGTACTGTGTGTAATGCTTTTTTACTAAGTTATTTAATAAGTCACCAAAGGACTCAAGTAATTAAGAGGTGGGTGGTCTATGTTGATTGGAAAACAGTATGATTTCTCTGTGGTCCTTTGGTTTCTGTGTTGGGATGAGTTCAATTTCACAAAATTCATCCAGAACTAAATCTTGGAACTGTCTTGGGATATAAATGAGCTAACGGTCTGTCGCCCAGATGCGGATACCCTCCAGCACCCAGCAACAATGCGCAAGTCTAGGGTAGACTCTGCATCTGGAGCCACAGCAACATGATATCAGGGACACAGTGTTGCTTATCAATTCTTTGAATTCTATTCTCATCCCAAGTTCATAGACAGATTATACTTCCCTGCTCCCTAGAAGTCAGGTGGGGCCATGTGACTTGCTTTGATCAATGAAATCTGAGCAGATACAGTGTGTGTTACTTCTGGGAAGATCCTTTAAGAGACAATTTAGGGATCCTCACACTGTCTGCCCCACCTCCCCGCCTCACCCTTGTGATGGCAGAAGCAGCCACTGGTATATGTGAAGCAACCTAGAGTACTGGTCTACCCTAGGCAGGCAAGGACCTGAGAAGGTGTCCTAGATCACAATGGACTTTGCAAAAGCTCAAGCTTGTTCAGTTAGTCACTGAAATTTTGGGTGTTGTTTGTTACTGCATAATCTTGTCCATTCTGATCAAAGCTCAACATGGCCCTCAGTGCTTCTGGGGGTACAGACTGCTGATTCCTCAGTAACTATTCTCCTCTTCTCTCTCAGATTAATAGAGAATTTTTAGTTGGGTGCAAAACTGCATAAAATAGAGGGGACATTTCACAAATTCCTTTAGAGCTAGGATGTGGCTCTGAAACTGAGTCCCAGCTTTGCTGACCTGCTGATGTTCTAGACAGCTGTGAATTCCATCTTTTTTCTTCCTTGTTGCTTTATATGAGCACAAGCAAACTGATTAGGGAAGATTGGATATGTCTCCATTAGTGCTCCGCCTTGTGTCTGACTGGAGGAAAAATGACACTTCCATTGCTATTGCAAATAGACTATGCTTTCCATCTTGGCTGCTTGCTCTCTTTTGCCCCTTCTGAGGGAAGCCAGTTGCCTAGTGTGAGCTGCCCAGCGGAGAGGTCACAAGGCAAGGAGCTGAGCACACTCTCTTTCCAGCAGCCAGCGAGGAACTGAGGCCCTCAGCCTAACTACCTACAAGGAACTGAACTGTGCCAACAACATGCGCATTAGCCTGGAAGCAGATGCTCTCCCAATGAAGACTTCAGGATGAGGTTGCAGCCCTGGATAATAGCTTGACTGCAACTTCACAAGAGACCTTGAGCTAGTTAAGCCATTCCCAGATTCCTGACCCATAAAAACTGTGATATAATAAAGGTTTGCTGTTTTCACATGGCTACATGTTGAGGACAATTTGTTCCAGGCACCGGATAGCTAAAACACTGGCCAAAAGAATATGTATGGAAGTGACATGTGCAATTCCTGAATTATGCCATTGAAGGGACGAGGCATACCCTCTCATCCCCGTTTCCTGTTTCCTAATGGCTGGAATGTCATGGAATACCATGGAATGCCCTTGACCAGGTGCTCAGGGAAATACCTTAGAGATGGCAGAGCAGGGGCCTGGACTTCTGACAATTTCGTGGAGGTGAGCTGTCATGCCAACTTTTAGTTTCACATGGGAGAGAAATATGCTACTCTTTTGTTTAAGCCATTGCAAATTTTGGTGATTTGTAAGAAAGCTGATCCTTTATCATAATTAAAACATTTACTTGAATTCTGTCAGATGAGAAAGTTCCAGAAAGCAAAACTTTTTTGGACCAAACTTCATTAAAGTAGCCGATAACACTTGTATTACTGAAATTAATGGAGAGTTTTGAAGTCAGATATGTATGAGCAATTGCCTTTCTTTAAAATCATAGATTACAGAAACCAGTCTCTTGAAAATGAAGCAAAGGCTAGACTTAGAAATGTCAGAAAGAAGAGCCTTGGAATGGCAACGATTACTCTGGCACTAAGAGAGAGTTTAGGCAGCTAGGCAAGCAGGCTGATGGCTTGCATTCTTGGACACAAGAATTGTTTTGTCAATAGGCTAAATGCTCCTTTCAAAAGAGAAAAAAAGTGCATCTGTATGGGATTATATTTATACTAGAAACTAAGAAAGTGGAATTTTTCATATGTCACAGATGTGTAGCTATATAGGATGGCTGGAACCCACAGTAGCAATATAAGTTCTTACTGAAATGCCTCAGTGAGAGGTCAGTTCTCCCTCGGGTGAAAAATGAACTGAGAGTTTTCATTCACTGTGAAGAGTTATGAGCTGAATAAGGAGATGGAATCTTAACTGAAACCATGGCTATTTGCTTTCCTAATCCTCAAATTTAGTGCTGTGAGTTTTTTAAACAGCTAAAATAGGACAGATGTATAAAACATCATTGACTGGGTCCAGCCTCAAGTCAGTACAGTTTTGGACTGAACCAGAGCTGTGCCAAAGAGTGTCCTCTCTTCATTCCTGATTTTATCCCCAATTCTGCACATGCTGAATATGACAGCAGACTGAAAAGAAATACTTGCAAGAAAATCAACCCATCAAACACAAAGATTTTTATAAAAGGAAAGATCTGATTTTTCTGGAATTGGAAGACACTGTTGTAAAGGGTCATTTTCCCCCTAAATTATTCTATTTAATGCAATACCCTTACACGTAAATATTCAACAAGATTGGGGAACTTGACAAAATTATGCTCAAGTTATGGAAAACAAATATTTGAAAATAACTGAGAACATTTTGGAGAAGAGTAATAAAGGAAGACACTTCTTATAAGAATGAAATAAATTTACTGTTACAGTAATTTAAAAAACAGGGTGGTCTTGGCCCAGGAATAGACAGGTAGATTAATGGACTGAAAAAGAGGCTTTGGAAATGCACTCCAGAAGATATGAAAACATAGTGCATAAGAACGATACTCGGCAAGAGATTTGAAAAGTCACTTCACCAAAGGAGATATACATTTGGCAAATAAACATATGAAAACATATGAAAAATGTAAATGAAAACCCAAATTAGATATCATCACATACCTAATTAAAATGAAAAAGAAAAAAATTCCTGAAAATACCAAATGCTGGTGAACTCTCACACATTGCTGGTGGGAATGCAAAGTGGTCCAGCTACCTTGGGAACCAGTGTGGCTGTATAGTTAAGAAACACTTGGGGGACCCAGTGGATATATGCCAGTGGATTCCAGATGGATTGAGGATTTGACTGCAAGCATATAAATGATAAAATCCTATGGAGTACACATGGGTGGATATTTATATAATGAAGCCTTTTGAATAAGCATGGCAGAAATCCCCAAAGCCATGTACTCTACTACACACAAATCTGAATGTACCACAGAGCAAAGCAAAATGAAATAATTTGACAAATAAATTGGCGAAAATATTTGTCACCTGCATGATAAAAAGTTCATTTTCTTTTTTGTTTAATAAAAAACTCAACAAAGGGAAAATAAAAGAAACCCCAATAAAAGATTGGAAAGAACATGACCAGATGATTCATGAATTCACTGTTAAATAAACAAAAGGTGTTAAATGTCATTAAGAATGAAAGAAATAAATAAAAACAAGAGTATGCTTTGTTTGCATATCAAACTGACAAAGAGCAGAGATGTTAATAAAAGCCTACAAGTGGTAGGGTAATTAAATTTAAATGTAAATTTGGAACAATTGGTGCGGATATACATGTTTACAGCTTTTGTGTAGGGCAATATAAACAACATGTTTCAGTTGAGGAAATAATAACACAAGAAAATATACGTATACATAAGTTTTTTTCATCACACTGTAATGTGAAAAAAATTTTTGCTGTAATAGTTTTGCCAGCCTTTAAAATGTTGATGTGTTCTGTGATCTCCAGGAGAAGGATATAATATGCAGAAAGTTCTCAAAAATATTTGACCAGGGAAAGTCTTCTCTCTCTCTCTCTCTCTCTCTCTCTCTCTCTCTCTCTCTCTCTCTCTCCTTCTTTCTCTTTCTGTTTCCCAAAATGGGTCCTAAACTTAGGTCATAAAGACATAACTGGAAGGATAGTCATTAAAATGTTAAAAGAAGTCACGTATGGAATGGTGATATTTTACTTGCTTTACACTTTTCTGTGCTCTTTGAAAATTTTAAACAAAGAAAGTTTAATCGTTCTGATAAAAATAAAGCTGTTTTTGAAAGGAAGAAACAGATCCAATGGTTATTAGAGAAGAGTAGCAATACTTCGTTGGAAAGCAAACATCTTTGTGAGTCAGTAGGATGCTAAGACAAGATCCAGGTAATAAGAGACACTCAAAATATTTGAGTAAGCTGCTATTGAGTTTCAGAGACAAAAGGTGTGGGTTTGGGCTCACTTGTGCCTTACCTGCTTAGTAACACGGGACAATCGATTTCACCTCTCTCCGCCTTAGTTCCTCACTTGCAACATGACAGTAGCTACCTTGCCTCACTCACAGAGTGGTCATTAAAACAAGTTCATCCAAGTGGAAAATGACTCTGTTTTGATTCTTGAAATAATTCTAGGAAAAGTTATTTCCAGAATACTTTGAAGAACTGGAGGCTCAGAGAGATTAAATAACTTGTCCCTGGATCACACCATCACTAAGTGTAGCCAATATAGAAATCAGACAGAAGAACCAACGCTGTTCTGAAAGTGTGGCCAGCCTGCAGGCGTATCTTACAGCTGGGCTATGCAAAGGGTAATCCGTGGACCAGTGGCATTGAAATGTCCTGAGACAGAATGAAGCAGGATTCACGCCTATGCATTGATGTTCAAGAAGCATTTACCTTATGAGGCGTAGTCCATTCTACAGGACATATAAACCTGTGTGATAATGAATAGAATTTTTCTACTGGCAGTAAGAAGCCTAAATATTAATTCCTGATCTGAACATCGCTACAAATTTTCCTGCAGAAAAGGAAGTTATTTAACTTTTTCCTTTAATTGAAAGTTTCCCAAATTGCTCCTTTTCTTACACCATTAATTAAGATGAATTAACTAATGTCATGTGGTACTCACTTTGGGGCAGGATCGTCTACAGAAATCGTGTGGCCCAGAGAAAAATGAAAATGAGGGAACCGTGGTTCAAAAATTATTAAGAACATTGAGACAGCAACAGAACATTAAGCCAAACTCTGAACATCTGGTCCTGCGGGAATACATAGGTTGCATATCCATGAAGGAAAAGATTGCTATTTAAAGAGCTATGAATGGAGTAAATCCAAACTAGTAGAACTGTTGGATAGACCAAAGCCTTACTAAGTTTTTTATAACTTCAGATTCTCACCAAACCTTGGATATTGTTGCCCATTTCTAATCCAAAGCTCATTTGCTGAAATTAATATTCACGAAAGCTTGCCTGGACAAACAAAGCCAGTTTAACATGATGGGGTGGTGTTGTGAGCTGGGGGCAGGCTCAGGCGGGCACAGAGGGAGGGTACCACTGGTGGTGCTTGGACAGGGCGTGACACCTAAACAGACACCAAACGTTTGTGTGCAGTTGACCTCTCTTAAGACTCCAGACATGGCGCATGCAGCTCAGAAGAAAGTCATCAATACATTCCCATCCTCGGTCAGGTTGATAGTTCAGATAAGGGTATATAACTCAATTTGGACCTACAAGTAACAAGAAATTAAAAAAAAAATGATATAAGCAATAAGGGAGCACATTATGTCGCATGTGAGGCAATGCTAGAGCTGTTTTTAATTGTGCTACTGAATGCTATTATTAAGGCACCAATTTCATTTCAAATTTCAGCTCTGTCACCTTCCTCATTTTCTTACCAAAATGTGGTTTAGGTTATCACATGAAGAGAAGGCAAAATTCAACAGACAAAAAAAATCATTTCTTCCTTGAGTGCTTCATTTTAAGAGCAAAAAAGATCTTTCCTAGAAACTCTTCTGTATTGGCCAGAATTCCAGCATATTCTCAGGCCAAATTATTACTCAGACCAACCAGGACTTTCCCCATGGAACTGGGGCTTATTTCTCCAGAATCACAGAGAATGTGGGAAGCTAAGCCAAATTAAGGTATTTTAGCAAGGTTGAAGAGGGGGACCAACCTCTGAGTAGGAACCAACCATGTCTGCTACTCTATGTGATACCATTAAGCATGGCTCCAGGCTGAAACAACTCAGAAATTTTACCTTTCAATCATTTCATGTCATCACCTCAAGTGGGGTGTGATAAGTCTTCAAAAAGGTAATGTGCATTAAGTAGGAATTTTCATCAGGTGGATGTCAGGGGTGCAGAGAGACATTCCAGGCTCAGGGAATAGCGTACACATATGCACATCCTTAAAACAGAAGAGCATATTCAAGGAATTGCAAAGTCTATAATTTAGCAAATGCCTAGAGTAAAGAATGCCAGTGGAGGAGTTAACCTTAAAGATACCCAGGGCTGTATCTGAGATCCTACAAAAGTTTCACTTACTAAGTTCACTTTTCAGAAACCTAAAATTTTCAGATGGTCCCTAAACCAGATAAGTCCTTAAATCCAGAAGTACCAGCATCTCCAAGAATATCAACCAATTCCTTTCCCCTCTCCCATATTGTTGACACCCCCTTTCAGCATGAAAAAAGTTAGAATGGGCATCACCCAAATATCCCTAAAGATTAGGAGAAGGATCAAAGGGGAAGGAGGAGTTATAACAAAGAAGTTAGGATTTAACAAATAGGCATCAGGTATACCTGAATCGTTATATTGATACTTATTAATCTCCAGTGTCTTGGAGCAGCTAGAATGAAAAATCTGAAATTGTAACCCATACCAAACTTTAAAAGCTGTTCTATAACTACTTGTTAAAATGTACTTTTAATTCATTCATGGGATGCCATTAAGGGAGGTAGACTCCTCTCCTCTCTTAACCTCTCCACCCTTATGCAACCTCTGTACAAACCACCCCCTGCCTATTGTCCCCCTTGGAGAAGGCTGGGCCACCAGAGAGATGCACACTGGTGCTGGATATCACTATAGCTCACACGTTCTGATATCTTTGAGAAAGGCTGTGTGAAAGAGAAGTAAATCATGTTCAACGTCAGCAGGCTACTGAGAATGTTGTCTGTCTTGTATCACTCTCCATGGATATTTGCAGGGAGAATTTTCTCAAGGCTTCCTTAGAAAACGAGAAAAGTAGAGCAAGTTTTATCTTCATATTTTTACAGTCTAGAACATTTGACTCATAATTAGCTGTGTTTTCTTCCTTGTTTTTTGCTCAGAAGATCAGAGTCCAGTTTTTAAGGATTTTTGCATCAATATTCATAAGATATATTGGTCTATAATTTTCTTTTCTTGTAATGTCATTTATCTGGTTTTGATATTACAGTGATGTTGGCCCCGCAGATGAATTAATGAGTGTTCCCTTCTCTTCAATTTTTTGGGTGAGTTTGAGCAGGATTGGCAGTAATTCCTCTAGGAATGTTTGGTAAAATTCACCTGTGAAATCATCTAGATTTAGGCTTTTCTTTGTGGGGAGGTTTTTGATGACTGTTTCAATCTCTTTACTTGTTATAAGTTTGCTGTGATATTCTATTTCTTCTTGAGTCAGCATAGGCAGTTTGTATTTCTCTTGGAATTTGTCCATTTTATCTAGGTTGTCTAATTTGCTGGCAAACAATTGTTCATAACATCCTTTTATGAGCTTTTTATTTCTGTGGGGTCAGTAGTAACGTCTATCCTTTCATTTCTGATTTTAGTTATGTTTTCTCTGTTTCTCCTTTTGTCAGTCTACCTAAAGATTTGTCAATTTTATTGATCTTTTTGAAGAACTATCTTTTGGTTTCATTGATTTTCTCTATTGTTTTGTTTTTTTAACATGGGCAGGCATGTTAAAAATCCAAAGAATCCAGGTCTTTGGCATGGCAGGCGAGAGCTCTGCCACTGAGCCACTGTTGCCTGCCCTCTCTGTTGTTTTCATTTATTTATTTATTTATTTTTGAGTTTTCCCCTAATTTTTCTCTACTGTTTTTAATTATCTATTTCATTTATCTACTCTCTAATCTTTGTTATTTCCTTCCTTCTGCTCACTTTGGGTTTAGTTTGCTCTTCTTTTTCTAGATCATTTTTGTTCTTAGGTTAGTTCTTTGCCTTGAGATCTTTCTTCTTTTTTAATATAAGCAGTTAGACCTATAAATTTCCCTCTCAGCATTGCATTTGCTGCATCTTATAAATTTTGGTATATTACATTTTGTTTCTATTTGCCTCAGGATATTCCCTAATTTTCCTTGTGAGTTCCTCTTTAATGATTTGGCTGCTTAAGAATACATTGTTTGGGTGGGTCGCGGTGGCTCAGCAGGCAAGAATGCTTGCTTGCTATGCCAGAGGACCCGGGTTTGATCCCCGGTGCCTGCCCATGTAAAAAAAAAAAAAAAAGAATACGTTGTTTAATGTTAAAATAAATTTAGTAGATTGAAATGCTAGTGATCAACGAAAGGGGTAAGGGGTACGGTATGTATGAATTTTTTTTATGTTGTCTTTTTACTTTTCTTTCTGAATTGATGTAAATGTTCTAGGAAATTATGATAATGAATATGCAACTATGTGATGATATTGTGAATTACAGATTATGTATATAGAATGGAGTGATCATATGTTAAGAATGTTTCTGTTTGCTGTATTTTTTTAAAAAATTAATAAAAAATTTAAAAAAAAGAATACATTGTTTAATTTCCACGTTTGTGAATTTTCCAGTTCTCCATCTGGAACTTTGATTTCTAAATCCATTGCAGTAGGAGACGATACATTGTAGAAGTTCCATATTTCACAAAGTCTTCAAGACTTGTTTTGTGACTGAAATGTGGTCTATCATGAAGAATGACTCACGTGCACAAGAAGCATCTTCTGTGGCTGACGGGTGACATGGTCTTTGTGTCTGTTAGGTCTAGTTGGTTTGTAGTAGCTTTCAAATATTCTGCTTCCATATTGAATTTCTGTCTAGATATTCTATCCATTATCAAAAGTGGTGTGTTGAGGTTTCTTGCAGCTAATGTAGAACTGTCTATTTCTCTCTTCAAGTCTGTCTGTATTTGTTTCATATATTTTGGGGCTCTGCTGTCGGGTGCACATATATTTATAGTTGTTTTGTCTTCTTGTTGAATTGACCCTCTTGCCATTATAAAGTGACCTTTTTGCCCTTTGTAATAGTTTTGAATTAAAGCACGTTTTACCTGATAATAGTATAGTTATCCCAGCTCTTTTGCTTATTATTTGCTTGGTATATTATTTTTCCATTCTTTCTTTTTCAACATATTTGTGTCTTTGAATTTAAGATGCATATAGTTGGGTTATGCTTTTTTTATTCATTCTACTGGTCTCTGCCTTTTGACTTGGATATTTTACTCCATTTACATTTAAAGTAACTACTATTTAGAGGTTAGGAACTCCCTCAGTTTTTGTTCATCTGTGAATTTTAATTTTCCTTCACTTTTGATAGACATTCCGACCAGATATGAAATTATTGGATGGCAATTATTTTCTTTCAGCATTTTAAATATTTTTCTTAATGCCTTTTTGTCTCCCTGGTTTCTGATGAGAAAGTGGAACTTAATCTTATTGGGACTCCCTTGTACATAATACATTGCTTTTTTCTTGCAGTTTTCATAACTCCTTATCCTAGCATTTCACAGTTTGACTATTTGTCTGATTGTGGTTCTTTTCTAGTTTATCTTGTTTGGGTTTCACTGGAAGTCTTGAATGTGCATATTCGTGTCTTTGTTAAATTTAGGAAGTTTTCTGTCATTATTTCTTTGAAAATTCCTTCTGCCCCTTTCTCTCTAGCTCCTTCTGAGACACCAATAACATGTATATTGGTACACTTGGTTGTATCCTACAGGCCTTTTGGGCTCTGTTTGCTGCTTATTTTTTATTTTATTTTATTTGTTTACTTTCTGCTCCTCAGCCTGAATCATTTCAATCGTCTTCAAGATTACTGATTCCTTCCTCTGCCAGTGCCAATCTATTGAAAGCCTCTAGGGAATTTTTCATTTCCGTTACTGTGGTTTTAAACTACAGATTCTGTGTGTTTGGTTCCTTTTTCTTTCTCTTTATTATTCTCTTAAATTTCCTTTTCAGTTCATTTCACTATTCTTAAAAATTTCTGTATCATTATTGGGATTCTCATATTTTTCACTCATACTTCAGACCCGATTCTATGTTTTTATTTTAATCTCCTTGAGCATATTGAAGATTATTTTTTAAAGTCTTTGTCTGGTGTACCCAAAATCTGGTTGTCTTCATTAATGGTTTCTAGATTTTTATCTTGTCCCTTTAGATGTGCCATCATTTCCTTTTTCTTTGTTTGCCTTGTAATGCCTTATTGTGCCTTGTGTATTTTAACATTTTACGGTGTTAACTCTGGGATTTAGTTACTGAGATGTCTGTTCCTTAAGTTTTTATCTAGCTAGTGATATGACAGAGATTTCCTTGAGTTCCAGAACCTAAAACACATAGTAATGCAAAAATATCTTCCATTATCTTTGCAAATTGGCCCTGGGTTGCCTGGTGTTCTTCAAAAGTGCACAGTTTTCTCTGTCTTTTCTGAGCCTGTGCCTGTTCCTTGACTTGTGCATATCTGTGGCCTTAGGAATTCCACTGTTTATAAGAATTCGAATGCCCCTTCTACTCTTTATGAAATAGACCCTCCTGGGTGTTCTACCGTATGAGTTAAAACTGGTTATCCTTTTTCCCAGTCTGCTTCAACTTAATTGTTTCTTACATTGCTTTATCCATCCTCAGTCTGCTTCCACCTGCAGAACAAGTTTTGGAAAGGCATCCTAGAAGACTTCCTGGTTCAATTTTCCAGGTGGCCATCTGATAGATTGGTGCTGACATACAGGCACCCAGTGTGGCACAGGGGTTACTCTGCTCACTGAATAACAGGGCCTGGGACTCACAGTGGGAGTGGGGGCTGACTCCATGCTGCAGTGGGGAGGGGATGGTGGAGGGACCAGCAAGGGTGCTGCAAGCGGCTCCTACCAAGTTTACACTTTTTCTTTTTTTTTTTTTTGCACTGCAGGCACCGGGAATCGAACCCGGGTCTCCGGCATGGCAGGCAAGAACTCTGCCTGCTGAGCCACCATGGCCTATCCTCCTACCAGGTTTAAAGTTGCTTCTTCTTGACTTGGCCCTTGCCCAATTACTGCAACCCTTTTAACTCTTTTCTGGAGTTTTGAGGATAGCATCCCTGCTAACTGTTGGTTGTTGTTCAAAGATTCTGTGAAGGAATAATACTCTGGTGTATTTTATGCTACCATCTCAATCAGCTGGAAACCTTGGATGTGTTTTGAAGATAGAGCCAAAGAATTTGCTGATGAAATTAATGCAGGGTGAGAAGGAAAGTGAGAAGTCATGGGGGACTTGCAGGTTTGTGGGCTGAGTGGGCAGGAGTGAGGACTGAGTGGGGATGCCTGGGAAGATTGCACTTGGTGGAGATCGGGGATTAGTTTTGGTTTGGCCCCACGAAGTTGTCTGTTAGCCTGTGCATAGAGGTGTTAGGTACGGAAGTGAATATGGGAGTCTGGTGTTTAGCAGCGGGGTCCAGGCAATGGATGTATATTGGGGGGTCACTGGCATGTTCATAATATGTGGAGGCTTAAGCTGGATGAGATCCCCAATGCTGTCACAAACCCCGACAGAGGAAGAAGCCTAATGCCTCTTTGTCTCCTACTTACCCCTACAACACAGAAAACTCAGCAGGAGAGGCAGGTGGGGTGGGAGGGAAACCAGGAGATGTAGAGTCCTGCAGTCCAGGAGAGTGTTGACAGAAGGGACCAATCAATCACCTGCATTAGGCTGAGTGGTCCAGCGATATGAGAACTGAGAGTCAACAATTAAGTCAGCCCAAGCAGAGTTCTCGGGGACCTTGAGCAGAGCAGTTCCAGTGCAGTGGTTAGGGAGGAAGATTTACCACTGTGAACTCAAGAGAGGAACTGGAGACAGATTATATAAACAGCTCTTGGGAGAATTTTGCTGAAGAGATGAACTGATGGGAAAACGGGTTGAGAGAGCTGCTTTTCTTTTAAGGCGGGAGGAATGACAGCATCGCTGTATGCTGCTGGGATGATCCCATGGCATGGGAGAATTGAGGAAGCCAAAAGAAACACTAATGTGAGACTTGGAGCTGACCCTAAGCCTTTAATATCTCCGCTTCTGAGTTGCTGAAATATGCAATTCTTTCTCATCTGTATTCTCTTCTCAGGGTCCAAGAAACCACTGAACGAGGGGCTAAGTACAAACCACTGAGACTCACAGAAGCAATTTAGAAATATGAGCTCCCTTCAGCAGCTTAGGTCATTTTACTTCACCTGGGATCTCGACATCCGTGGTTCTACAAGGCCAGACTAAAAAATAAAGTCTAATCTTACATTTCCACTTTGGGTATCTTGCAACTTAAGGAGAAAATTATTTCAGGGGAAGATTTGGGTTATGAGAGAAATCTTCCACAGCTCATTCCCAAGGACAGGCCCTGTCTAAGATTTTTTTCACCTTTGCACCTTTTCTCAAACTTGCAGTGTGGCTGGTACATAAATAGTAGGGGTTCAACAGTATTTGTTGAATGCAAAGGATCTTTTTCAAAACCTACTTTCCTACCTGCAGTAACCAAATTTCCAGAGGCAGAAAAATTAGAGTCAGTGTAAAAGAAATGCTAGCGTTTTGGTGGGAAACAAATCTTCCTCTGAAACGCAAGTGCTCAAAAAGATTTTGGAATCTTAAGAGTGATTGAGATCTGTCCGGAAACAAAAGACGAATCTGACTTTTGTTCCCAAATATTTGGTGTTCAAAATTGAAATAGGCCTCTCCGGACCCCCATCAAAAATACAGGACGTTTAAAGTGGAATGCTGGACCGTTAATTGTTGCAGTGTACAGAGCCCCAGGCAAAAGCTTTCAGGAACTGTTCGCTTTCCACTGGTTGGGAAGCTTCATGTCATATAAGCTTTGCCCATGAGATGGCGCTGTTGTGTCACAAAACGAAACGTCTCTTTTCGCTATTGCCCCGAACATCTCAAGAATAACAATGAAATCCTTATCCCGTCCTGTCCCTCCCCTATTTTTCCGTGTACGATGAGCAGGACACATCTAACCTCACGTTTTGAGCAGGGCGTATAGCTTTCTTCAAATGTTTATATGGTTCATGACCTCTTGGATCCAGTTGTTTGGAAAGTATGTACTCCCAGCATTTTCTCCACGTCCCATCTGTGGCTGTTTTGTCTCTGAGGCTAATCTCGTCCATCCGTTCTCATGCAAATAACTCCAGAGTGATGGGCGGTGGGCTGGGGTGGGGGACAGAGGCTTCGTCGCTGCATCTGAAGCTGCCAACTTCCCCTGACGCAGGGCTCACAGCAGATGTGGTCACGCAGGGACCTGGAAGAGCTCGTCCTTGCCTCCCAGGCACACGCGATTGGCGAGCTGAGGCCATTAGCTCTGCCCGGGGGCCGCAGTTTATTCTGCGGACTGCCCCGTGCACGCACCCCCTCCGGACGCTGGAAAAAGGTCCCTGACATTTCCTAATTCAGAACTACTGTGTGTGTGCTTCTCGTGAGGACACGCACCCTGCATGTTTCCAGACGTTTGGCAGATTGTTTATTGTAAACCCCCCTCTTTCGGCTTCTCCCTTAGATGATGGTCATTTTAAATAAAAGGACACCGAGCTATTTCTTGTGAGGAAAATACCACGGAGTTGTCTAAATTTATACTTGAAAGTAAATGCATAACTTCAAATTGTCTTATTGAGTCTCTAAGCAAAACGGTAAGTAGTATAGACTACTATTATACTGAACTAATACTTATAGTATACTAATACTGTACTATATTATACTAATATACTATACTGATGCTATGCTACACTATACTAATACTTATACTATACAATACTACACTTTACTATATATACTACTCCTATACTATGCTATACTGCATTATTCTATACTGTACCATAATTGTGCTGTAATACCGGGATATGATAGCTCCAGGGCTTCAGAAGAGGAGAATGACGTCCAGAGAGAGTCTCTGCAAAAGTTCTCATAGCTACAGGGCTTGAAATGGGTTGGGACTGGCCGTCCCTAGGGCTCGCAACCAGGAGTAGAGAAAATTATCCACAGGCACGCATCACTCATGTCTGAACATTTAAGATGCAGATGTTTCTTCCAAACTTCCAGTTCTTGAATTTTAATAAGGGCCAAATATGAATTTTAGAAGGTTGATGTGAAGAATGGATCAGCTAAATTATCACACACAAAAAAGGCTAAGCTCTGAATTTTTGCTTTAGATTCCTTTTTTTTTTTTTAATTGAAATAATTCATTGTGCCACTTCAGCTGCAGGGTCAGCCAGACATGTGTCCTTAGCGTCATGCCCTCTCCTCACCTGGGCAGCTGAGGTTTTGGAGCAGGGTCTGCTGTGTGACGTTTGGCTCAGAGTACAGTCAACAGCTCTCAGCATTTCTGCCCAGTGGTATTTTATTCCTTGGGTACGAGCACCAGAGATGACATCGGGCAGCACTTTATTTAAAAATAAGTCACACATTGGCATAAACACTGCTTATTTCACCCATAAGAATGGGGTGCTGAGTCCTGTTATTATATACAATACACTGTAAAAATTTTTAGCCTTATCTTTTGTGGGGGTGAACCAGACAGATATTTATTTTCATTTCACATTCAAGACAACACATTTTATAAAATAATATATGAATTAAGAACTCTTGTCCCTTCCCCCTGCCCCACACTCTCAATTTGCTTTATGAAACAAATTTGCCCCAATTTTTTAACATCTGAGGACCCCCTGAAGGTCTCTCCAGAGGTGGGGGGGTTGTTTAGACCCTTCTCGGAGGAGATGAAGGTGTTACAAATGTGTCCCCTTAGAGACGGAGTGGAGCTGGGCGTGGGCATGGGGGCTCAGGAGGAGCCCCAGCCTGGGAGTCAGGATATCTGGACTCGAACACTGCAGCAGCCTTACTGAGGAGGTGCCACTGAAGCCAGGAGTGAAAGACCTGGGGAACGTGGGAAAACGTTCCGGGCAGGTCGACTGCAGCATCCTCCTTAAGTGAGCTAGGGACATTTAAGTAAGTCATCTCTTATTGGCACAACCCAAATTAAAGTAAAAATATTTCAGCGAATTGTGAACTCTGCAGAAATTAATAGGACTATTTCGATGTCCCAGTGCTGACATGGTGGACTACATCAGGTGAAGATGTGCAGAGAATGGTAGGGCTGACAGGCTATCAGCACCTTCCCACACCTGGAAAAATCACAAACAAAGGAGAAAGGGGCATTTTCACACAAGGAGCTCTCCATGTACTGGGGAGGGGTGTCTGAGCTGCTTTCCCCCAGGGTCTTACTCAGGGAGTTTTCCTAAATGCTTGATGAGCTTGAGATTCTGGCTCATTGGCCTAAAGTCTCTGAGCTGTCAGAAGGGGAGAGGCAAGATGGCACGAAGTAACAGGTGCAGTGTCTTCAACAGAATTTGCTTAGTAGTCTTCCTCTGGGGTAGCTACCGTCATCTTCAGAGAGAGGTGCTGGCCAGGGAGTGGCTTCCCAGAAGGTTTCAGCGTGATTGATTGTCCATGGTCATCTTGGGTAGGACTGGGTTAGGGAAAATACTGAGTAGCTCCTTCTTTCCTGAAGCACATGGGTTCTCTTGTTTTCCTAACTCCAGAGGTTCCTGGAACCTGTTTCTGGTGGTTCCCGAGAGGGCATGGCCATTGACACAGTTCTCCCAGGGAAGGTCTCAGCCAGAAGTACTCACCCCCCTGCTCCGTGAGCAGTGAATCCAGCTTTTGCGCAGGTTGCTTGCAAAGAGGCACAGTGCGTCTTACGTACCGAGACCAACGCAAGCAAGGCCTTTTGCTGCTGGGCAAGTGGCCAGAGAACATGTCACTGTGGTAGAATCTCTAGCCAGAAGTTTGTAGCAATAGGTCTAAGGGATCCCAGCGAGTTTTCCACAATTTGTTTTGTAGGCATTTAAAAGACAGAGGAAGAATTTAAAATGAAATCTGATCTAGTCGGGTCCTTCAGAT
Organism: Tamandua tetradactyla; assembly: GCF_023851605.1. Taxonomy (NCBI): domain Eukaryota; kingdom Metazoa; phylum Chordata; class Mammalia; order Pilosa; family Myrmecophagidae; genus Tamandua; species Tamandua tetradactyla. The sequence continues at coordinate 2,919,071 of NC_135351.1, read as the reverse complement.
GAACGTGTTCTGCCCTGTGGAGTGGGCTAGTACATCCATGGAGCCGTTGGCTTAACGAAATTACAGGACTCTCCTGTTGCTTCAGTTGTGTAGTAGATCTCGAGTTCTGGCCTAAAAAGGAAAAGCCAATCACATCTACAACCTTTTGAAAAAAAAAACTGTAATCTTAAAAACAACAACGACAAATGTAATAACTCGTTTACAATTAAAACTATGTTTTTTGCGGGTGTATTCAGAAATTCGGCATTCTTCAGAAAATAGGCATTCAAGCAGGTAATGAGGATACTGGGCCTGAGATGGGTGACAGGAGTTAGCCTTGTTCAGTTTCAGGGGTTCTGAGCTTACCCTTCCCACAGCCACAGCGTCTCTTCACAATGCAGAATTTTCTGTGTGTACATAACAACTGACAAGTGTTAACTCACACGCAACCATCTTCAAAGCAAGGAAGGAAGATGCTGAGGAAACTGACATCCTTGAACCCAGATGTGCCATATTCGTAAGGCTGTTTTCTTTTTCTTCCTAATTTACTTATGGTGATGTGCATCAAATGCTTTGTAGACAGTTACAAGACCACTATGGTTTATCACAACCCTCTGTGATTCCCCAAATGTGATGGACCTGGTTCTAGCTACTCCCCACCAAAATGTTTGTCCTTTGTACCTTTCCTCCATACACAGTCCCAGTGGATGGGTGTCAAAGCTCTGTGGGTATCTTACTCACAGATATTCTGCCTATTAACAATAGCTGAGCCTCATATGGCACTTACTATGTACCATGCTCTGCTCTAAGTGCTGTCATGTGTATTAAGGCATTAGTCTGCACAGCTTCCCTATGAAGCAGGTACTACCGTCGACCCATGTCCTAGGTAAGAAAATCCAGGCACAGAGAAGTTAAGCAATATTCCCAAGGTCACACAGCTAAATGCCAAAATTGGATTCAAATCCAAGTTGCCAGACTCTAGAGTCCAGGTTCTTTCTTTATTTATCTTCATTTATCTTTATGCCATAAATGAAGACTAAGTTAAAATTCTACACCACATTTCCATACTCTACTCTAGTCTACAGGCATCTAAATTTAAGCCCGCCACCCAACGGCACCACCACTAGATGGCAGTCGGAACGCCAGATCTGTTTCTCCTAACGAGCAGCTCAAACAGAAGCCTGGGCAGGACAGACCAGGCAGATGGAGGAAGCTGGTCCAACAGTCACACCGTCTGATGTCTGCCCTAAAGTAGGGGTTTCTCGGGCTTCCAAACCAAACACTCAGAATCATTGCAGTGGCCTGGCTCAGACCACTCTGCTAAGGGAAAAATAGCACACTGCGAGATATAAACACCTCAAAATCAAAGAGTGCTTTTATTATTTGTTATACAAATAGTAATTATATTATTACTATTTGTATATTATTAATTTTTGTGTATTTATATTAATGATTTGCATATTATTAATTTGTATTATACAAACAGTAATTATTTTCTTACTATTTGTATTATTAATAATAATAATTACTATTTGTATTGCTTTTATTAATTTGTATTATACAAATAATGACTTAAATATGGAGACAATTAAGGAGAAAATTCCATTCAAAATAGCCGCTAAAAGAATCAAGCATCTAGGAATAAGTTTAACCAGGGAAGTAAAGGAACTGTACCCAGAAAGCTGTAAAATATTGTTAAAAGAAGTTAAAGGAGATCCAAACAGATGGAAAGATATTCCGTGCTCATGGATAGGAAGGTTGAATGTTGTCAAGATGTCAATCCTACCTAAACTGATCTATATACTCAGTGCAATACCAATCAGAATTTCAACAACCTATATTAAAGATTTAGAAAAGCTAGTTATCAAATTTATGTGGAAGGGAAAGAAACCTTGAATAGCTGAACGTATTTTACAAAAGAAGAGCAGGGGAGGATTAACACTTCCCTACTTTAAAGTCTATTACAAAGACTTAGTCATCAAAACAACATGGTACTGGCCCAAAGATAGAACTATTGAGCTGTAGAACTGAACCGAGAGCACAGAGATTGACCACCAAATTTACAGTCAACTGATCTTCAATAAAGCTCATAAATCTACTGAGTTGGACAGAATAGTCTTTTCAATAAACGGGCTTAGGAAAACTGGATATCAATAGTCAAAAGAATGAAAGAGGACCCATATGTTACACCTTATACAAAAATTAACCCAAAATGGATCAAAGACTTAAATGTAAGAGGCAGCACTCTAAAATTCCTGGAAGAAAACATAAGGAAACATCTTCAAGACTTAGTAACAGGAGGTTGTTTCTTGAGCTGTATACCCAAAGCACAAGCAATGAAGGAAAAAACAGATAAATGGGAGTTCCTCAGAATCAAAAGCTTCTGTGCCTCAAAGGATTTTGTCAAAAAGGTGAAGAAGCAGCCAACTCAATGGGAAAAATATTTGGAAACTATACATTAGATAAAGTTTTGCTATCCCTATTATACATAAAGGAATTATACAGCTCAAGAAAAAAAGAATAAACAACACAATTATTAAATGTGTAAAAGACATGAATAGATACTTTTCTGAAGCACAAATACAGATGCTAAAAAGCACATGAAGACACGTTCATTTTCATTTTCTATAAGGGAAATGCAGAGCAAGACTGCAATGAGGTACCACCTCACACCTGTAAGAATAGCTGCCATGAAACAAACAGGAAACTACAAATGCTGGAGAGGATGTGGAGAAATGAGGACACTTATCCACTGCTGGTGGGAATGTCATAATGGTACAGCCACTATGGAAGACAGTTTGACAGTTCCTCAGAAAACTAAACATCAAGTCGCCCTGTGACCTTGTATATACCCAGAAGAGCTGAAAAAAGTGACATGAACAGACATTTGCATACAGATGTTTATAGCAGCATTATTCACAATTGCTAAAAGATGGAAGCAATCCAAGAGCTCATCCACAGATGGGTGGATAAAAAAAATGAGGTCTATACATATGATGGGATATTATGCAGCAATAAGAAGAAATGAGGCCCTGAGACACATGACAGCATGGATGAACCTTGAGGACAAAATGCTGAGTGAAATAAGCCAGACACAAAAGAAGAGATACTGTATGATCTCGATATTCTGACGTTGGAAAAGATGACAATGTCAAGGCTCAAATGAGCTGAATGACTTGCTTTGGGTAATAGGCCAAGAAGTGATCAGCTCCAAGACAGAAACTCAGTGTAAGTAACTCTGACATTTTGCTCTAGTATGAGCTGGATGAAGATTTGGGGGACAGATGGGGAATCTGGCACTCTCCTGCTCACATTACCTTCCCTCTTGCCCCTTCTTCTCCCCCTCTTCTCTCCCTTCTCCTTTCTTCATTCTGTTTCTCTCCTTCTCTATTCTCTTTCATTATTTATCTTTTACTTCCCCTCTTCTTTCCCTAAAAGAAATAAAAATAATTAAATAAATAAATGATATGCGTTTGGAAGGTCAGTGCCTGGCAAGGGGTAACAGCTAAATAAAGGGTAAAGCTGCAATAGTTATTTCTGTTCATTCAACAACACTCATAAAAACAAAAACAAAAACAAAACAAAGAAAAAGAACATAGTACTCTATCTTTGGGAACATGAATCAGACAAAGGTGTCCAGAAATTGAAGTGTCTTGTGGAGATAAAGTTTAAGGTCTCATATGTTTATATATGCGTGGCTCCATTTCACGAACTTTCCTCACCATTGGTTTGTTTGCCTCTCTTTGACATTGTGCTGGTTTGAAAGTATTATGCACCCCAGAAAAGCCATGTTTTAACCCTGATCCAATCTTGTGGGAGCATCCGTTTCTTTTCATCTCCATTCAGTATTGTAGGTTGGAAACTTGATTAGATTATATCCACAGAGATATTACACGCCCAATTGTGGGTGTGACCTTTTGATTAGGTGAAGATGTGACCCACCCATTCCAGGTGGGTCTTGAATAGCATGCTAGAATCCTTTAAAAGAGGAAACATTCTGGGGAGAGTCAAAAACAACAGAGACTATAGAAACTTCTCAGCAGAGCTGACACAGATGCAGACATGTGGAGAACAGAAACACGGAGTTTAGAGGTGCTTGAAACCTAACAGACGTTGCCATGAGATGTTAAGCAAGCCAGAACAGACAGAGCCCCTCGGAAGCCATTAAAGAAACCTGGAGAGACAGCCAGTAGACATCATCATGCTCTTTTCCAGCTGAGTAAGGAACAGAGGCTGAAGGCATCAGACCCCAAGAGCAAGGGAGCAGCAGATGCCGGGCATGTGACTTCCCAGGGGACAGAGGAGTTCCTGATCCACTGGCCTTTCTTGAGTGAAGGTAACCTCTTGTTGGTGCCTTAATTTGGACACTTTCATTTTCTTAGAACTGTGAACTTGTAACTTCGCAAATTCCCCTTTATAAAAAAAAAGTTTAGGGTCTACTTTTACAACTTGTTCAGACTCAGTTCAAACTTATGATTACATGTGAGAAATTCTTGGAAATATGAATCTAGAGAGCAGGCTTCGCTGTCAGCTTTCATGGCTACCGATACGAAAAGTCATCTTTAAAAAAGAATGTGTTTAGAAAAACAGTGGCCTTCAAGGAGCCCAGCTGAAGAGTGGCACCCAATGGCTAAAAGAAGGTTCTGGGCAGGACTGGCCCTGGGCGGACATGCACTACCATTGGTCTGCAAGCAGAGACCCTGAGCTTAAACCTTGGCTTCCAGGTCTTACTGCTACGTCTAAATCAGCCAGAGGCTGTGTCTGTTCTTAAAGTTCAGTAGAAAAAGAAATGCCACCACTCCCAATCAGTCACCACCACATGGCCTGACAAAACCGCCTGTGTTGGATTCAGCTCTTTGCGTCCTCCTGGTTGACTTCTTTGACTGATAGAACACTGCACAGGTGGTGTTGGGTGAACAGTATTGCCCAGGCCTCGTGGAGTTTTGCCCCTAACCCTAACCCTAACCCTAACCCTAACCCTAACCCTAACCCTAACCCTAACCCTAACCCTAACCCTAACCCTAACCCTAACCCTAACCCTAACCCTAACCCTAACCCTAACCCTAACCCTAACCCTAACCCTTTTCCACTCTACCCTCTTGGAAGGCTCTTGCCACGGTTGGGGCAACCTGGGCTTGGATGTAGGAGCAACGAGCACCCACCTGAGAAGAGGTCCTGCCAGCCACCGGCAAGAGGCCCCAGACACTGGTTGAGTGTGGCTGCGTGAAAGGGCTCAGTACTTAGTGCTGCTGTGTGTTACACAGCGACATCACTGATGCACGTACTTTCCATGGACCCCAAGGCCCTACATGGCCCCACCTCAGCCCCCTCTTTGACCTCACTCTCCAACCCTTTCACCCTCTTTCAAGCCCAATTCTTCATGCCCTGTTTCTCCTCAAACACGTAGCCTGCTCCCGCCTTGTGGCTTGCACTTGGTGTTCCTTTCTTTGGACTGTGCTTCTCCTGAGCTGGCTCCCTCACCCTCTGGAGACCTTCTTCAGTGCCTCTGCATCATAGAGGCCTGGCCTCCCCCTTCCCCAAAATGTCCTGCACCTCCTTCCACCCTGTATTAGTTAGGGTTCTCTGGAGAAACAGAATCAACAGGGAACACTTGCAAATATAAAATTTATGAAAGTGTCTCACATGACCGTGGGAAGGCAGAGTCCAAAATCCACAGGGCAGGCTGTGAAGCTGATGATTCCGATGGAGGGCCTGGATGAACTCCACAGGAGAGGCTCACCAGCCAAAGCAGGAATAGAGCCTGTCTCTTCTGAATCCTCCTTAAAAGGCTTCCAGTGATTAGATTAAGCATCACTCATTGCAGGAGACACTCCCCTTGGGTGATTACAAATGGAATCAGCTGTGGATGCAGCTGATGTGATCATAATTTAGTTCTATGAAATGTCCTCATCACAGCAGACCAGCCAGCACTTGCCCAACCAGACAAACAGGTACCACCACTTGGCCAAGTAGACACATGAACCTGACCATGACACACCCCATCATGCCTCACCAGCTTAATTTTCTTCATAGCACTTATCCCAACATAACTGTTGCTTTATTTCTTTGTCGGCTTCCCCTCCTCACCACCCAGCCCCACCAAGCTCCATGGGTATAGGAATTGTATTTCATTTGTTCACTTTTATGGCTGATGCTCAGCCATAATAAAAATAATAGCTAAGACCTGCATGGCATTTACATCAGCCAGGCACCTTCTAAGGGCTTTATTGATACCTCACAAAAAATTTTGTGTCGTAGATTCTGGGATCCCCATTTTACAGTTGAGGAAACTGAGTCATACACAGGCAGGTGCAGGGACGTGCATAGGGTAACACACCTACTATGTGGCAGAGCTGGTGTTTAAGTCCAGGCAGATGGGCTCATGGTAGCTACTCAAACTCTTCTGTAATGAGTAAACAAATGGTTGACTCATTATACTCCTGCTGTGGGCAGGCTACTTCAGGGCAGAGGGAATTGTTGCCTAGTGGTCCCCACTGATAGCCTTTCTTTCTCCATTTATATAAATGAAATTGTTTCTTGGCCTTCCAGTATTACAGATAAACAATCTAGTTTCCTTGGGCCCTTTTTTATTCAAATTCAGGCAAGGTTGCATGGTACGAGATCTATATGAAAAAAATCAATTGTATTTCTATTCACTAGAATTTAACAGTCTGAAAAAAAAAGTTTAAAAAAAATCAATTTGCAGGAGCATCAAAAAGAATAAAATACATGCAGAAGACCAGCGTTCAATTCTGGGCCCACGCACTTCCCAAAACAAACATACAAACAAAAAAAAAACCAAACAAAAATTCAACAGATGTTGCTGCAGTAATGGGGTACTCACATGGAAAAAGAATGAAATGTGACCCCTGCCTTGCAGCATACCAAAAAAAAGAAAAAGAATAAAAAAATTAGGGATAAACTTAACGAAAGAAGTGCAAAAGTTGTACCTGGTACCTATTTGTTAAATCCTAACTTCTCTGTTATAACACCTCCTTTCTCTTTGATCCTTCTCCCAATCTTTAGGGATATTTGAGTTATGCACATTCTAACTTTTTCATATTGAAAGGGGGTGTCAACAATATGGGAGAGGGGGAAGGAATTGGTTGATGTCCTTGGAGATGCTGGTACATCTGGATTTAAGGACTCATCTGTCATAAGTTGGAAAAACATGTGGCTGACTCTCACTTTATCTAGTGTATGGACAGATGAGTAAAAAAATAAGGACAATAAATAAAAAATAGAGGCGATAAGGGGTATGGGATGTTTTAGGTGTTCTTTTTATGTTAATTTTTATTCTTATATGCATTGTTTTGGAGTAATGAAAATGTTCGCAAATTGGTTGTGGTGATGAATGCACAACTATATGGTGATACTGTGAACTGTTGATTGTACACTTTGGATGATTGTATGGCATGTGAATATATCTCAAAAACTGTATTAAAAATTACTGAGGACCCCAAAGAGGTTTTTTGTTTTGTTTTTAATGTGGGTTGATCTATTGCTATTTACTGTATTTAAAATAAAGATGGAAAAAAAAACTTACTACCAAGCTAAAGTAATCAAGATAGTGTGATATCGGCATAAGGACAGACATATAGACATAAAGCACTGAGAGTTCAGAAATCAGCTCTTACATTTACAGTCACTTGATTTTCATTGAAGGTACCAAGGTAATAAAAGGTAGTCTTTTCAACAAATGATGCTGAACAACAGGACATCCAGGTGAGAATGAAGTTGGCCCTGTACCTTTTACCATATACAAAAATTAACTCAAAATGGATCAACAGCCTAAGTTTAAGAGCCAAAACTATAAAATTCTTAGAAGAAAACATAGGGGTAAAACTTAGTGACCTTCATACAGATTAGGAAAACCCTTCTTAGATAAGACATTCAAAGCGCAATTGAGAAAAGGAAAAAAATAGAGAAATTGGACTTCATCATAATTAAAACTTTTGTGTGGCAAATTATACCACCAGGAAAGTAATATGGCAATCCACAGAACAAGAGGAAATATTTTCAAATCATATGTCTGATAAGGGTCCTGTATTCAAATTATAAAAAGTACCAACTTAATCATGAAAAAATAGATAGCCAAATTAAAAATGGGCAAAAGATCTGAGTTGAAATTTCTCCAAAGAAGGTATGTAAATGGCCAATAAGCACATGAAAAAAATGCTCAACGTGATTAGCCATCAGGAGAATACAAATCAATACCATGTATGATGGCCGTAATAAAAAAAGTTATACAATAAAACAAGTGTTGGGGAAGAGGCAGAGATATAGGAAACCTCAGACCTAACTTGTGGAATGTAAAATGGTCCGGCCACTTTGGAAAACCTCTGACAGTTCCTCAAAACGCTTAACACAGAGTTAGTATATGATCCTGCAAATTCACTCCTAGTCATATAACCAAGAGAAATGAAGACAAATGTCCAGACAAAAACTCGTGCATGCATGTTCATAACAGTAGTATTTATAATAGCCAAGAAGTAGAAATAATCCAAATGTCCAACAACTGGTGAGTAGGTAAGGTAACATATTCATACAACGTAATATTATTTGGGTATATAAAGGAGTGCAGTCTTAATATCTGCCATAACATGGGTGAACCTTGAAAATAGTAGAAGTAAAAGAAGCCAGGCCAATAAAAGGTCACATATTGTAAGATTCCACTTAAATGAAATGTCTAGAATAGGGAATCCGTAGAGACAGGGAATAGATTGGGGTTGCCAAAGGCTACGGGAAGGGGGGAATGGGAAGTGACTGCTATGGATGTGGGGTTTCTATTTGGGATGATGGAAATGTTCTAGTATGGATGGTGGTGATATTTGCACAACTCTGTGAGCATACTAGAAAGCATTGAATTGTACATTTTGTATGGGTGAGTTGAACGGTATGTGAATTGCATCTTAATAAATCTGTTAAAAATTTCAGCTTCAATTAGCTTGTACCTCACACCACACTTGGCTCTGTGTTGGACATTTTCTGTGATGGACATTTTCCTTGTACTGTTTAATACACTCAAAGGTCCCCAAAGAAGCCATTATTACCCCCATTTTGAAGATGATGAAACTGAGGCTCCGTGTGACATGCCTGGAGTCAGGCAACTGATAAGCATAGAGGCAGGGAGTCAAGGCTGTTTTTGTAAGTTGGCATTGAAGGTGGCGTGAGACAGTGGTCTCTGACTTGAGACCTCCTAACTCTGCAATGTTGGGTAAGGTGTTTGTCCTCTTTTGTGCCTCAGTGTCCTCATTGTTACAGGAGTATTCACAGAAGCACCCGTTTTTGTTGGTTGTTGTGTGGCTTAGAACAGTAAATATCCTAGTGTGCTTTACTGAGCATATAGTAGTTGTTCAAAAACATTAGCCATTAATGGCATAAGCCTTGATGATATTGTCTGTTATTTACTTTGTGTGCTTCAGTATTTGTATTATGATAAATTAGTATATGTACTTGAAAGCTACACGTTACGGGCAATTCACCTTTGAAGGAATCCACACTGGTTAACTGTCGAAGGATCCCATTCAGGAATCTGCCCTTTAGAACTGGACTGGACAACTACAGCCCACCTCCTGTTTTTGCAGATACAGTTTTATTGGAAGAAGGTCATACCATTCTTTTACATATTGCTTAAAGCTCTCTTCCTTCTGCAATAGCCAGGTTAGGTAATTGTGACAGAGACTGTGTGGCTTTCAAAGCTAAAATAATTATTATCTGACCCTTTACAGAAAAAATGTGCCTAGCCCTGTTTTAATAGTCAGTTAGGCAAACCCTTCAAATACTGTCATCTCAGTCTGTCCCTGAGAGTTTTCTATTTAGCAAAAAAGAATATTGAAAAAAATTTCCGTGATTCGATGAGTTGGTAGCCTTTGTACTAAGTTGCAATTGATTGTTAAAAACTGACAAATGGTATTCTAGGGAGTGATGTGGTACATCCTGGGGTCCCTGCCATCAAAAGTAGGCAATATATTAACAATATTAAGATGAATATCTGAAAAGTAATATTCATATTAACTGCTCATTGGATTGTTATGATTGATATCTTTAGTTTCCATATACAGAAGTAAATAAATGATGGTTGATGCTCAGAAAAATATATAAAATCAGGACAAAAATTTAAAAAAATTTTTTTTTAATTTAGCTGGCTGGAAAGATTGCACGGGCTTACATAAACGGGGTATAAGCATTTGGTAACCCAGTGAAGGAGCACATTGGGTGCACCTCTAGTGGACGCCGGGTCCCCAACACCTCCGATATAATGGAGGATTCTTTCTTAACTGATCCCCTGGAAAGTCAGCTGACCTGCTGCCTCAGCCTCAGGTAAACCTCCCCTAGTGTGCCCACCTGAGTACAAAAGGACAGAAAGCAGCAACTTCATGAAGCTTATAGCAGATTCAAAAGTTCTTGCTGGTGAAAGTTTGTATGTGGGATAGAACTGGATCGAAATTGGCTTAGGACTGGGCACCAAGCACTAAAAAATTCCCCGCAATCAAGATAATCTAATTGTCTAGTTGAGACCAAATCAACACAGACCCACCAGCAAGCATTTATGGGCTGACCTAGGCATTGTGTGAACCATGCACAATAAGCAGTGAGCTGGGGTGTGGAGGTCCGGGCTCATAAGGGAAATATCCAGAGGGGAGCTGTCCACTCAAGGGGTCAAGAAAGGAAGGGCGTGAGGAAAGAGAGAGGCGGTGAGGCCAAGAGGAGGCCCTTGGAAGATGAGGATGAGAGAGGAGAGGGTGATGCTGTGTGTGTTCTCAGACCTGTGCAGCGAGACCATGTCCACTGGCCCTTGAGGACAAACACGGGAAAGACAGAGACAAAAGCAAAAACTTCAAGGGACCCTACTTTCACCACAGTCCAAAACTCCCCATCTGTCTTCTGTATGTCCAGACTCGGGGATTCCGGAAAGACACAGAGCCAAGCTTTGGGGCAAATATTTGGTTTCTTATTGTTTAGCTTTTTGTGTGTTTATATTTGTTCTCCCTTGGTATAAAAGTGAGACCGCAGGATGTTTGCAAAAGTTACCGGCTTGAAGCTGAGTTCTACCACGTCCTAGCTTTGTCATTGTGGGCCAATTAATTACCTCTTCGAGCCTCAGTCTGTTCATCTGTGAGAGCCAGCAGGTTCTATCTGTCTCTCTGGATGGAAGCAACGTCAGTGATAGAATAGGTGTTGCATAAGGATTTGGGTGCCTGGGTATTTGTGTAGGAACCAAAGCTGGCTCCTGGTAGGGAGAGTGGAATGCCCGTGGTGAAGGCTGGGACTTTGGGAAGGAGGGCTGAATTGTGGGTGATGGGAGAAGCCCTCAGCTTTTTACCTTGGGTGGGAGGTTACCCAAAGGGGTGGCGGCAGGACTGGATTCTCCAGAGAACCCCCACCCCACTCTTAGGACTGAGAAGTTTGGAAGGCATTTCATGGTGGTGACTTTCTCATCTCAGAGCACCCAGGTTCTCCTCTGTGCTGGGCAGCCTGGTTTTGATTAGACCTTCTCATGGGTGGTCCATCCTCTAAGACTTTGGGGCTGCTTTCTCTTTGGTGGTGAGTGATCCTGGCAGCCTGGCTTTTTCCAACCATGCAAAGGCATGTGAGGTAGAAATTTGAGAGTTTTCTCTTCACAGCACAGTCAGCATCAACTGCCTCCCTGCTTACCAGGATGGGTGGTGTCTTCCCAAATGACAGCGAGAGGACCTCCCTTTGCCCACCTGCCCAAGGAGAAATGCTTGCCTTACTCAGGCTGCTCAGCGTATGAGTGTCTGTGCACATTAATAACTGTTATTCCAAGGAAAGCATTCAGCATGATGTGGTGAAAAGAGAATCAGCTTTGGAGCCTCAAAGACTTGGGATCAATTCCAGCCAGTACAGTGTGCACGGTTCTTGGGCAAGTTCTTTTCTCCTTATCTATAAAAATCAACATGACAGTGCTGTTGGAATGATTAAAGAAAATGCAATTAAAGCATCCACTATGGTATCTAGCGCAGACATTTTCGGTGACCTGCACTGATCAAGGTACTTCGTGACCCACAGGAGCCTGGAAGTGGATTGCATCATTTTTGCCATCAGATGAGGGTATTTGAACCACATTTTCCTGTTTTAATCTGGAATTTGAAGTTCTTAGAGGGGATTGGACCTCTTTGATTTCAAGAGAGATTTCTCTTCTGTTTGAAAGAGATTTCAAAGCCCTTGAAATAGGATCTTGTCTTCTAGGCATAGAGATTTAGAGTCCTGGAGAAATTTTAAAGATCACCTCCAATTTAGAAAAATTTAGAAATAGCCTAGAAGAGTTAAGTGACCAGCCTGAAGTTGCCCAGCATGTTGGGAGGTGAGCAGGAAATCATTACAATGGCTAAATTTATTGAGCATTTACTATATTTCAGGATCAGTTTGAAGCACTGGGCATAAATGATCTTATTTCATCTTCACAACTGCCTGTTTGTCTCTGTTACACTGATGAGGAAATAGGGACAAGTCTTTGGATTGCAACCCGTCTCTTACCCACCCAGCTTTGTTGAAGAACTTTTGTACTTTGTAGATATGCATCAATGGGAGCAGCCATCTATGTTTCTCACTTACATCCCCTGCCTTCTCCTAGCTCCACAGATGGTTCTGTGGCTCTGGAGAAACAGCTCCAATAAGTGGGGATTTGCATGTTTTCTGGCAGCCGTGCCAGAATCATGTTGTGATTGGCAATGAAACAGCCAACGGAGGAAACATATCCAGATTCTTATTTGAGATTGGTTTTGCCTGTGAAAACCACATAGGCTAATTCTCGCCTCCATTCATGAAGAAGGTGGAAGGGAATTCCAGAGAGAATTTAGCACTTTCGTCACCCACATAACTGGAGCTAGCATTACTGGTTAAAAGATCTATAGCGCCTCACTGACTACCCCTAACTCAAAGCGTGCACGGCGGGGAGCAAGAATACGTCTTTATCTGGACTTGTTTCTGTTCCACATTCAAGGTTTAATTGTCTGAATGTCCTTGACAGCAAAACATATGTCATGGTGGTAGATTGCAAGCTCAAGAGCAAATTGTCTCAGACAAAAAGGGTACTTAATAAGTCATCTGGGGTGGAGCGGGAGTGGCCTGAGGTTTCCTGATGCCTAAAGTTTCCTTATGCCCCACCGGGAGTGGGGAAGGGGCTGCGTTAGATGATTTCCTCTCAGGGACCAGCAGTCTGTTATAACTAGTGTATGCCATGGTTTACCAGGGATAGCAGCAAGAGTCATGCACTCTGCCTCATATTCTCAACATGAAATGCCACTGCCATGAAAAGAGGCAGTGCATCTTAGGTCTTTTGTGTGAGTTACTCCTGCCAAATGACATGGTTGCTTTTAAGTGCAGTAATACTTTCACCCTCATACTTTACAGATTCTCCCTCTGCAGAACCCTTGTGTTTTTAATAGCTTCTGGCAAGAGCTCAAGGCTGTGAACTGAATATTTTGGGATTGCCTGAGCAAAGCGGATCCATAGGAATCTCCTTCATTACACTGTTCATTTTCCCACAATCAAACAGTTGTTTGGCTACTTAGGTTTATTTTGTGTCTGCTTGTGGTATTGAATCGTGCACACCACAAAAGACATGTATGGATCCTAGCTCCCAGCCCTGTGGTTGGGTACCCATTTGTAAATAAGACCTTTGAAGATGCTACTATAGTTAAGTTGTGGACAAACTGAAGGAAGGTGGGCCTTAATGCAACACGACCGACATCCTTACAGGCAAAGGAAATTAGACACAGAAGTAGAAGCCACAAGTCAGAAGAAGCCAAAGAACGGGGCAGATTGCCATGGATGGAAGCAGAGATGCAAGTTCAGGAATCTTCCAAGGATTATGTCAAACCAGCATCAGGATGCTACAGCGTATTAGTTTCCCGGTTGCTAAAACAAATAATGGGCTGGCTTAACAACGGGAATTTTTTGGTTCATGGTTTCAGAGGCTAGAAGGCTTTCTTCCTCTTTGGTTGGTATCTTCTGGCTGACCAGCAACCTTTAGGGTTCCTTGGCATTTCAACCCCCTGGCAATGCCCTTCCAACTTCTGGCTGCTCTCCTTGGCTTCCCTTTCTGGGCCCAATTTCCTCGTAAGGATTTCAGCCTTTGGAATTAAGGCCCACCCTCATTCACTTTGGACACAGCTTAACCAATAACATCTTCAAAAATCCTATTTACAAATGAGCTCAGCCCAGAGGACCAGGGGTTGCGAACTTGAACATGCCTTTTTATGGGGGACAAGTTTCAATTCCCAAAACACAGACTCCAGCAAAAAGCATGAGGTGGCAAGATGTTGATTTTAGACTTCTAGCCTCCAAAGTTGTAAGCCTATAAATTTCTGTTATTTATGCAGCCCTGGCAAACTGACATTCCTTCCTCGGCTGTGCTCCCTATGAGGATGAGAATCAAATCTGTTTTGTTCATCTTTATATCTCCAACATCTAGGACATAGAAGATACACAAGAGTAATACACGAATAAAATTTAGAATTTAAGAGGACTTGAGTTATACACTAATGAGCTTAGAACTCTAAGTTGTGGCAGATCTCCCCCTGCTTTGGGTAACTGAAGTGGCCAGCCTTGTTCCCCTTACTGTCAAGAGATGGAACCCTTTCTATAGAAGTGAGAGAAACCCTCCACAGTAACTCAGCAGTGACACGCATGTATGAAAAAGGCTATAACTTGCAGGCATACCTTGGAGATATTATGGGTTCAATTCTAGACTGCCACAATAAAGTGAAGAAAAAAGTGAGTCATACAATTTATTTGGTCTCCTAGTACGTATAAAAGTTATGTTTGCACTAGATTGTTGTTTATTAAGTGTGCAATCATACTATGTCTACAAAAACAGTATACACACCTTGATTAAAATGTAACACAGAGACATGAAGTGAACACATGCTGTTGGAAAAATGGCACCGATAGACTTGCTCTATGCAGGTTGCCACAAATTTTCAATTTGTGAAAAATGCAATATCCGCAAAGTGCAATAAAACGAGGCATGCCTATACTTCTTTGGCTTGAGCTTTGAAAAGAGACTTTTTCATTGGTTTTAAGTCATTTAATATCCCTTCAAAGGTGGTCCTTCTGTTATGTTGGCACCTAGAATCCTGTCCCTACAGAATCATAGTTACTCCATTGCTTGTCCAAGAATATTCCCATTTTTTTTCTCAGTTGATCTACACACATCTTACGAATAGATTTTTCTTGGTGAGGGTGAGCTCTTGATTATGTGTATACAACTAGGGTAGATGGAGACATATTTACCCAGTGAAAATGTAGAATTAGGAGTTTTGATTCACCATTATTATTTCAATACCCTCTTAATAAAATAAAAATCCTAAGACCCATTCATATCTTTGAGATTCTTCCTTCAAATAGGTTCTGCTTATTAAAAGTGTAAAAATATATAGATTCACAACAATTTCTTCAATTCTTTTTTTTTTTTTTTTTGGATGCAAAATCGTATAAAAAAGATTTCAAACCAGTGGTCTGGAATTTAGCCTGCAGATGTGTTTTGTTTAGCTGGCACAGTGCTTAAAAAGTAGGAGCCAATATTTAAAAACCAGGATATCTGATGTAATTTCTGATTTATCTTTAGAAATTCAAAATACCCTGCATGTTAACAACTGACTGCAGCTGAGCAGGGCTTTAGCTAGGTTATGCAGCCCTCCCGTTTGCACACCCACTTCTGTCCCCCCTGCTTCTCTGCGTCTATTGTTCAAATTCCTGAAAACGCGGAATTGTGGGTGATTTGTTTTTTTCTTTTTGAATTGCAGTGAATGCTGTTTTAAAACATTTTATAACAATTTAAAAAAACACACACAATAGCTTTTGAGGAGAATAAATGATTATTGGCTTAAGAATCAATCCAGGTCTCTTCTTAGTCTAATTGGACTTCCAGAATTAATGAAAATTTTAGAATGGAAAAGTAGATGAAGAGAAATGAAATGACAGCGATTTACATGGCTAAAGGCTTTCTTGATCATCCTTTTGTAACGAGCTGAGTTATTCCATGTTTGACTTGTGGTTTCCAGTGTTGCCAGATGTAAGCTTGCCCTGGAGTGAAGAGCTGGGGAAGCAGCCAGCATACAAACATCTCCTTTTTCGTCTGGGGAGGATGAGTTGTCGCTGGGACGGGAATCCTCTGTGGCCTGTTCAGCTCCAGCCTCATTTGTGATGGACGGGCTATAAACTATCTGCCACCAAGGAGTGATGTTAAAATTCAGATAAACCAGAGAACTCTGGGAACATAATTTCATCAAGAGCCAGAAATTATTGCTATCATCTGAGGCTTCGGCGTGTTGGGAGTTAATATGCTTTTTGTACAAGGAGTGGCCCGTTGCTCCCAGATGGGCACCCTGTCCTTTCTCTTGAATAATGCAGATGCTGGCCAGTGGCCATAGCTATTCATGTGCTGTTTCACCTTCATCTTGTTGCATAAATCTGAGGTTAAATGAGGAATTTTTTTCTCTAGGTAGATTTCTAGGTAGAATGCAGTTATTTGGGCAGTAAGATCTCCAAATGACTTGGTGCTTTGTTGCCAGTACATCAGAGTTTCTCCACGTCTTTCAATCTGTATGACAGTTTGGGGCAAATCATTGTTCATTGTGGGGGACTGTCCTGTGCATGGTAATTATGTGCCGGCAACACTGCTTTCCTCCACTCTTTGCCAGCCCATTGCCCAATATTCCCTGGGGAGAGTGAAAGGAGCACAACATTTTCCCTGACTGAGAACCACCACTCGAGACGTTTACCTTCTGAAAGCTTCTGGTTTCACCGGAGCTGCTCAGATTTTGCTATCAAAGACCTCTAAAGGGTCACAGAAGCCAGAAAAACTGGGTTCCCTCTCTGGTTCCCTGAGGGGCAATGGGTTTGCTTTTAAACACAGACCCAAAGCCCAGTCCCCTATCCTGGTATTTTGGCAGCCCACCCTCTGGGTAACTCACTTATTCTTTCTTAGCTCCCTAATTTATTTCATTTTTTAAAAAACAAAATGAGACTTATCTCTGAAGCTAGGTGTGCATAAAATGAGACAACAGATGTGAACCAGCTGCTGCAATGTAGACGCATGAGCTCTTCTCGCCCCCATCCCCTTCTCATCTCCCAGCCAGCTCTTAGGAGGGAACAATCTGTTTTCAGTATAACGCAAACCCACCAGGTTTGAACAGTACCCTGTCTCCACTTTCAGGCATTCATCTTACCAGGGACCTTGGCTGGTTGGCTACTCAGAGAAGAAGGCCTGGGACTCCTCTTCTCACCCCTGGGCAGATTGGTTTGTTATTTCCCTAAAGGGTGGAGCAAGGACTGCTGGCCCAGCTCACCTAAACTGGAGCCCTGATGACTCAGGAGTGAGGGTGGGGCCCTGAGGACACAGAAGGTGTTTGTAGCTCCATGCTTCCACACCCTTCTCCCCACCTTCCAAGTAGTGCCATGTTTTAATGCACTTCAATGCTTTCTGCAGCATCATGCAAATAAAATATATTTATTCTTCTGATTCTTGCATGAAAACCTAAAGCCACCAGATTGTATTTGGAGCACTGAAGCCGATGAGCAGAGGTTTCCCTCCCAGAGAGTGTTCTCTGCTATTATAGGTTGTATCATGCTCCCCCCACAAAGACATGTTCAAGTCTGCAACCCCAGTTCTGTACGTGTGAACCCATTTGGAAAAGGGCTCTTTGGAGATATGATTGGTTGCGGTGAGGCCAGATGAAGTTAGGGGGAGCCTCCATCCAATATGACTAGAGTCTGTATAAGCAGAGGAAATTTCGACACAGGGAGTAGTGGAAGGAGACAGATGGCCAAGTGACGGAGTCAGAAAATGAGATATGGATTGCCAGCAAGCCATCGCCAAAACATTACATTCTTCAAAGAAAGCATGGTCCTACTGATGCCTTGATTTTGGTCTTCTTGTGTTTGAAACTGTGAGGCCATGAAGTTCTGTTGTTTAAGCCGCTCGGTGTATGGTATTTGTTACATAGCTCTGTTGTTTAAGCTGGTCGGTGTATGGTATTTGTTACACCGCGCTGGCAAACTAAGACACCACCTCCTGTATCTGTACAAACATCTCCACAGATTTCCTCTCTGTTCTTAATTGGGCCTCTGAGATGTGAGTTTCCAGAGAGAGCAGGCAACCGAAAGAACACGCCATGCTGCAAATATCTTGGTGTTTCTGCTGTTCATATTTGAATCTAATCATACTTTGAGAAGTAAAATTGCTTTTGTGATTTGCCATCAACTGCAGTAGACCATAGGGGCCAGCTTTATTTCTTTGCTTCGTGCTTCTCTCCTTTTTTAGATTTTTTAAATCTCATTTGTATTACAATACAGGCAGAATTTTTCTTTTTAGCCTCTTCTACACATTCAAAAGGTAATCTGTGGATCTGTGTGGTTTAGGAGAATGCACAGCTTTTCTTGCAAGTGCTTGAAGGTCTTATCAGTAAATGGCACAAGAATGAAAAGGAAATCAACTAGAAAATTTGGAGAAGAATTGATTTGGTTTTAGCACATTTCAGAACTAGAATGAAAAATTAAAATTCGTTTACTTATAGATGTTTGTGTGCATATAGAATATCCCTCAGGGACATATGAAGAACTAAAACCAGCCATTCCTCTGCGATTGTTGGGTTAGGAAAAAGGGAGTTTAGTGTTCACGATTTATATTTGTGTATCCTTTGCTTAGCTACCATGAACATATATTCACTAACAAAACATAAAATAGCAAATAAAAAATAAGTAAGACATAAGCTTTCCAAGATAAGGAGGGAAAAAGAAAGGTTTGAGGCAGCTTGCTGAGATAGATTTAATATGATGTCAAGAGAGAAGGAATGTCCAACCTATCAGTAGGCAAGACTTAATTGAGTTACATAGTTATGGGAGGTGGGTGGGTGGTGGTGGGGTGAGTTCAGAAATTTTCTCGTGCTCAGAGCTGAGAGTGAGGTCTGATTTGAAGTCCGTGTGCTAGAAGTAACCCTTTGCTTGTCCTGGTGGAACAGAATGTATTTTCCACAAATCTCCTCCAATGAATAGACTAATGAAAACCAAAGAACTGTTCATACGTTCATAACATCCCCCAGTGTGGGCTGAAGGCTAATTCCCAAATACAGTTTGGAAGGGGCAACTGTTTGGGTGTCAGGAATTCTTTCCAAGTTGCTAGCTCCGTGGTGTCCTGGTGAGCTAAGGACGAACTAGAACAGATGTACTTTCTGCACTGAGAAATGTGAAAGGATTGGATATCCCTTTCAGATGGACAGGTTAAAAAGGAAAAATGGTTCAGCTTTGTAACTTGTCAAGGACAGACCTCAAAAAACTTCTGACAACATGGGAAAAAAATGTGCCATGCTTTTTTTTCTGAGAAGCTGGGCATGTGTCTGGTGCAAGAAGCTTTGATGGTGAGCTGTGTGTTTGCACAGTCAAATCTGCTTGACCATCAGCCTTTCCTCAGTCAATGTTGAGACTGAGCAAAGCCCATGCCGTGTCAGCTGTCCTTCTGTCAGTCAGTCCAGCTGTCCTCGAAAGGTAGATGTTAGTGTGCCTCTCAGGTCCGACCAGCACCAGGAGAGAAGACGCCAAAAGGAGGGATGAGTGCTTGGCTGGGAGTTGTTCCCTCAGTTGCTGTGAAGTGCTAACAACCATGTCTTGCTTTATAGCTTATAGTGTGCTGGCAATCAACAGCTTTGGGGTGTGATTAAGTGGCAAAAGGAAGCTAAGGAATTTAATCAATCTTAGTAGGCATTTACGGCTTCATATATTACAAAGTGAAAGAGATTATGTCTAATGACATACTCTTAACTCTAAAAGGCTATGTTCTCCTGTGGTGACCACTGACAGTTAAAATCTATGGAAAACATGTGCTTAGCTGCTGGGGTTAATAACCTGTTGGCAATTTTTTCCAGGAGTCAAGAAGGTCTCTATAATCATGGACAATTGCTACATTGGCCTAAACAGAATGGCAAGCTTCATCTGAGTCTCTTGACTTTGAATGTGTTGTGGGGAACATTTGGGCTTGTCTTGAGTTTCTCATCACGCG
The DNA here is from genome assembly GCF_023851605.1 of Tamandua tetradactyla. Lineage (NCBI taxonomy): Eukaryota > Metazoa > Chordata > Mammalia > Pilosa > Myrmecophagidae > Tamandua > Tamandua tetradactyla. Next base: position 2,899,069 of record NC_135351.1, on the reverse strand, counting down.
GAGGGAGGGAGTGTGGCTGGGGTGGGTGGGGAAGGGGCTGGGGTCTGTCCCCTTATGGAAGCCCCAGGGGAGCTGGGCTCTGCAAAGTCTTTCCTGGCCCCAACCAGCGCAGTAGTCAAAGGCAGGCTCTCCTACAGACCCCGACCTCTCCCTCAGAGGAAATGCAGCAGACATTTAAATATTTCCAATCCAAACAAGACACTCTGAAGGATTCTCCTCCTGTGGCCTCATCCTCTGCTTCAGGCAGGATTTGAAAATATCCAACAATGCACAGACAGAGGCAGCTTCGCTCTGGAGAGGCTGGCGGCGGAAGACAGGAACCAAAGCACACCACTCACATTGCTTTCACTGTTGGGTTCAGGTACCTCTTTTAAACTGCAGAGCAAAGAACAGGGTGTGGCCTCCTGAGTCAGTTGTATGAGGGTCCCAATCTCCCACCCCTCTTGGAAGCCTAAATCTCCACCCAGGGGACCTAGAGGATATGGACCAGTCCTATTTTTTTTTCCTGGGCACACTTGCTTTCAGGTTTTCAATGATATATCTCATTGAGCATCTGGCTTAGCTGCTAAAACAAGTACCATGCAAGGGTTTGGCTTAAACAATAGGAATATATTGGCTAATGGTTTGGGGGCTAGGAGAAGTCCAAAACTGAGAGCTTATCAGCAAGGGGAGGTGATGCTTTCTCCCTGAAGACTGTGGCATTCTGGGGCTGGTTGCTCGTGGTCCTTGGTCCTTGGCTTTTCCATCATGTGGCAGTGCACATGGTGGTGTCTTCTCCTATCTCTTCTGCGTTACTTGGTCTTCCAGCTTCTGGCTGCTCCCTTTGACTTCTCTCTGTGTCCAACTTCCTTTCCTTATGAGAACTTCAGCATACTGAATTAGGGCCCACCTTCATTCAGTTTGGGCACACCGTAACTAACAATATCTCCAAAGGTCCTAATTAAAAATGGGTTCACACCCACAGGAACAGGGGTTGGGACCTGAGCATGACTTTTGTGGGGGGGATGCGACTCAATATCCAACACAAGGTGATCTCTTTCTGTCCTTAGGTCTCTTCCTCTGATTTCCACTGACTTCTAGCATCTACGGATAGATTGTGTCCAAATTGCCTCCAGCCATATGGATGAAGGCCTACCCTGATTCAATTTGGCCTTACCCAATAGGATTTCTGATGGTCCTGTGCACGGTGGTGTCCACATTTTAATAATAATAAAATCTTCTGGTGTCCTATTTACAAATGGGGTCACACCCACAGACTGACAGACTGGGGGTTGGGACCTGAGCATGCCTTCTGTGGGGGACCTGGTTCCAAACCCAACAGGGTCCTTGTACCCTAATCTGTTCTAAAAATCCTCTTTATGCTCTCTCTTACCTGCGCATACCCCCCCTTACCCCACCCCCCCACACACATGCACACACAGAGTTTAATCAGACTTAATGTTTTCATCTGGGTTTTGATGGTAAAAGTGTTAAAACACTAGAGTGAAACCCCACATTCCCGACCAACCCCATCTCAATCCCACTGAAAGTCTACTTAGAAATTCAGAAAAGTCTCTTCTCATGTCAGCGCTGAATTTGGGGAAGAAAAATGAAAGTTGTAACTTTGGCCTTGTTCTGCATATAATTATTAATAGGATTGTGGTTTCTTTCATTCTTTCTCTTAGAATCTTGTTTTCCAAATTAAAATCCCTCAATGACTCAGCCTTTGCTACAGTCTCAGAAACAAAGAGAACTGCAAGAGAAATGAGGAAAACTCTATGGAAGAAGGCCTGGGCTACAGAAATAAAATGGAAGTGCCACCAGACTGCAGCCCTGTCAGGAACCATCTTTGATGTGCCTTGCAGTACCTCTGGGGCTCCATCTCCGCTGGGTCCTGTCTTCTCCCAGACCGATGGGGACCTTTCAGTACACTGGACGTGACGTTAGCAGCCACAGTTCTCGTTGTGCATGGTCATAATGGGAGTGGGGCTCACTTTCCTTCTCTTCTCCACGCATCCCTGATGTCCTAAGTGGGTGTTCTAGTCTGCTAGCTGCCAGAATGCAATAACTCAGAAATGGAATGGCTTTTAAAAAGGGGAATTTAATAAGTTACAAGTTACAGTTCTAAGGCCATGAAAATGTCCCAATTAAAGCAAGTCTATAGGGCGGGCCGCGGTGGCTCAGCGGGCAAAGTGCTTGCCTGCTATGCCGGAGGACCTCGGTTCGATTCCCGGCCCCAGCCCATGTAACAAATACGGAGAAACAGAATACAATAAAACAAGAAAATGTTTAAAGATGTTTCCCTTTCTTCCTTCCTTCCTTCCTTCTCTCTGTCTTAAAAAAAAAAAAAAAAGCAAGTCTATAGAAATGTCCAATCTAAGGCATTCAGGGAATGATACCTTGATTCAAGAAGCCCGATGAAGTTCAGGGTTTCTCTCTCATCTGGAAAAGCACATGGCAAGTACGGTGGCATCTGCTATCTTTCTCTCCAGGCCTCCTGGTTCCTGAATCTCCCTGGAAGGGATTTTCCTTCTTCCTCTCCCAAAGTCGCTGGCTGGTGGACTCTGCTTCTCATGGCTATGTCGTTCTGAAGCTTTCTCCAAAATGCTTCCTCTTTTGAAAGATTCCAATAAAATATTCAAGACCTACCTGGAATGGGTGGAGGGAGACATGTCTCCACCTAATCAAGTTTATTACCCACACTTGATTGAGTCACATTTCCATGCAGATAATCTAATCAATGTTTCCACCATAGCAGCACTGAATAGGGATTAGAAGAAACGGCTGTCTTTACAAAATGAGATTAGGATTAAAACATGGTTTTTCTAGGGTGCATACATCCTTTCAAACCAGCACAGTGGGAGTCTACCTAATGAGTCCACTCCTTGCCCCCAGCCAGGTGTCTGCCTGAGGGAGGGACCCTGTTCTACTCTTCTCTGGGAAGAACCTCCCTGTAAGCCAGGGGTGCCCAGAGATCATCTTTTACTCCCAGGAGCTGAGACTGGGACCTGGGTTCTGGAGGTACTGTCTTGTCCATGGGTGAAGCTCATTGCGCATGCAGGAAGTACCAGATGGCCAAGTGGTTGATTCCTCCTTGGGACCTGAGGAGATCACACACTGCCTGGCCTGGCCTCTTGGCCTCCCACACTTCCTTAGACGCTGCAGTTATCCAGTGTCTCATGCACTCAGTTCCCTCCACATAGGGCAAAGTTGGAGAACATCTTCCTTGCTCTGGGGTGCGTCTTGAATGGACGCATTATTAGCTTGATGGACAAGTGTGGTGTGTGTATCTTAGGAACTACCAAGGGAACATCACGAGGCCCTGGTGATTGGGGAATGTGTGTCTTTCCAGGGAAATCAACTTCACTTGGGCTTCTACCCCACGCCACCCAGCCCCACCCCAGCACCGCTCAGCTGTGAGGCTGATAGATGGGGTCAGGGAAATGTGGGTGCGGATTTCAGCTCTCCAAGCACTGACCTGCTCCATCTATGAAACAGGGTTAGGAACACCCCACCTCGTCTGACGATTTGTGGGGTTGAATGAAATAATGTATGTACACTGCTGCGATGATTCACAATCAATGCCAGCCCTGCTCAGCCTTGACCAGTTAAAAGGCATCTTTCTGTTTTGAGAAGTGTGATCTTTGACTCAGGGACTCTGTCTGATGTACTTTGGGGAACAAGATGATGCCTCTCCAGGGAATTGTGGGGTCAGTAACCAATAGACTTTGCTCCGCCCCAAAGAATGCAGTCTGGAGGGGGTCTAGGGTAAATTTACATGCTCACTTTAAACTATTCAGGATCTGAAGGAAATGACTTTAGCTTCCAGCCCACACAGTGCTCCAGGGGATGCCACAGAGACAAAAGGATGTGCTCAAATGGGCCAGCTCTCTTCAGCATTCTTTAGGGAGGTAGTTTAACCTAGCACGGTCTTGTGCAGTGGAGAAGGTCCTGGACTGAGGACATTAAGAAATCAAGTACGTTTCTGATCAGCTGTGAACTTGGTCTATAACTTTTTTGTCTCAATTCCTCCATTCACGTGCACAAATGCTCTCTCAAAAGTATCTGAGACTCAGCTCTGTATATAGGATGGAAGGATTGGGGTGGTTCACCATGAAGGCATTTTTCAGCAGGAATCATTTCTTGACCACCTACATTATTTCAGGAACTGTTTTTTTGTGGTTTTTTTTTTTTTTTTTTGTAGGCTGTGTGGCAGGGTCACATTTCATTCGTTTTCCATGTGAGTATCCCATTATTGCAGCACCATTTGTTGATTTATTGTTGTTGTTGTTTGTTAGTTTGTTTGCTTTTGTTTGTTTGTTTTTGGGGGGAAGAGCATGGGGCAGGAATCAAACCCGGATCTCCCGCAGGACAGGTGAGAATTCTACTACTGAACTACCTACCCCTGTACCCCCAGACTAACTGTTTTGTAGCCCATTTCAGCATCCGGCATCCTATCAATACTTATGCTAGTCTGAGTCTCCTCATTGTCCAGCTTAGGAGACTGAGGCATGGACAGCTTATGTAAAACAGTAAGCTGTGCTGGGCTTGGAGACTCTGGTTTCCCTTCCTGTTTGGGAGGTCTTCTGGAGGGGGTGCGTGGGTGTGGGAGACAGTCTGAAGACCCCCTCTGGGGCACTTAACTCTGTACACTCTCCAGGAGCTATTTCCTCAGGTATGATGAGGAGAAAGATTTCACCCTGAAAGCCTGGAGCGACTCAGTGGGGTTCACTGATCTGCACGCCAGTTCCCTGCAGTGGCCGAGACCCAAGCCTAGCTCATTGCCTTTAGTTTACATGATGCTGGGCAAAATGATAGTTGTTTGAGATTCGCCTCTAAGTTGAGGTTCCCAGTCAGGTCACCTGGTTCCTCTTGGAACTCTTGGAGAGAAGTGGTCATCCAAAAGGAGCAGGCAACCCTCTGCCCCACCCCCTCAAGCCCTGTTTTTGTCATGAAAAGGGGTAGGCTGTGTCGAGAGGCTAAAAGAATCAAAAGCCCCTGGGACCTCCTACCTCATGGGAGCTGCCAAGAGGGGGTGGGGGTTTGTAAACACACTTTGTCAACAAATGGCCACACCCGGAACAGTGTGCCTGGGAGAAGCTGCCCACAGCTTGGAAAACTCTGGTTCCAGCCCAGAACCTTGGCCACGGCCTGGGGGCCTGGTTTACCCTTTGAAAACAAGAGCTGCATTTTAATTTAAAAGAAGCTCTTTTCTTCTTTTTTGGGATTAGAGGAGGAGAAAGTCCTTCCATTAGAAAAAGGGAAACCTCGGAAGGTGATTATTAAACTACTGTGGTCAATTTGGAGATGTGGCGAGATGGCAGGCATGATAAAATCCTTCCCAACCCAAAGATGGAACCTCAGTGGAATACAGGATGAGCGCGTCTGCATGCACGTCTGTGTGTGGTGTGTGCACACATGTGCCTGTGGATATATGTGTACGTGGGTGGCATGCATGCATCCATGTGTGTGTGCATGTCTGCATCTGGTGTTTGTGTCTCTGTGCATGTGTGTGTGTGTATGCCTGTGTGCACAGCTGTGCGTCCGCCTGTTTTCTCTGGGCAATGACTTGGGTGCCACCGGCCTCGAATACCATATCCTTAGCATCTCTGCTTTTTCCAGCTTATCTGTGAGGGGTCCCTGGGCTTGGAACTTCTCGCTGGGTGGTTGTGCCCTAATGCCGACGGACTGCGGACCTGGCGTGCTTATAGTCGCGGCCATGCACCTGTGAGAATAGGGACAATGCCTCTGTGGAAGGTGCTGGGCAGGGCGCAGTTGGCCTCCCAGATGTCCTGATGCAGAGTGGCCAGCCCAGCCATCCCGTGGGTCTGCAAGTGTGTCCGCTGGGGCCAGCCCAGTCGCACCATGAAAGGGGACCCCTGCTCTCAGCCTTCTGGTTTTCCCCTTGAACGTTCCGCCTACCATGCACCCTTGTCCTCATGTCTGGGCCTTGCGGCAGTCCAACTTTCCTTTGGGGAAAGGGGCATGACTAGGACGGTACTGCCAGCGCATCTTCCCTGAGAATCTCACCCTCGGGTGGGGACAAATCCTTCACACTAGAGCTTGAGGATAGAGCTGCCACCCACATCAGGGGCTGCAGGACAGCACTCAAGGATGGCACTCGAGCACGGCCCTCAGTCCAGCCGCACCTTGGATCCCTGGGAAGCTTTAAAGGTGGCCGATGCCTCTGTTCCACCTCCAGAGCGTTTGACGGGCATCTGGAGTTTTCAGAGTTCTGCAGGTGGTTCCGTGGGCAGCTGAGGTTGACCGTAATGGCTTTACAGGTCAGAAAATGAGTCCAAACATCAGCCCTGCCCCTTGCACCACCAACCTGAGGCTCAATTTCCTCACCTGCAAACTGAGCAAGCTCATGACAGTAATGTCTTAACAGGATTTTTTTGGTGAAAATTGAGTAAGATAGTGCTAGTCAGTAGTTATCAATGCTGGCCTGAACATTTGTATTGTCTGGAGAACTTTGAAAAGATACTGAGGCTCAGGTCCCATGCCCCTGAGATTCTAACTTAATTGACTGGGGAGGGTGGCAGCCAAGGGTGTGTTTTGTGAGCTCCCTCGGCTCTCCCGACATGCACTGGGGTTGCAACCCTGCTGAGTGCAAATGCTCACCAGATTAGTGCTGGGCCAACAAAAAATGCACATCTTAGAGGATGTGCTTATTGGCCAGGGTCCCTGTGTTTCAACCTAGTAAAGCAATTATTTCCCTATTAGTAGCACCTCCAGTTTCTTTCATTTTCCTTGAAGGATAGCTGTGAGTGTAAACATCCCTCAGCCCTGTGGTCCAGCCAGTCAATCACAAGTTTTAAGGCTGCTTTCTGCCTGCTCAGTGTGGTGATTGAATCAACTAAGGGGAGCCTAAACACGGCATGCAGCACAGGGGTCTCCACACAGAAGTGCTCTGCAGATGGAAGGGACATATGGGAGTTGCTTGGTAAGCCCAGTGCAAGGACCCCGTGACTGTGCCTCACCTCCATTTCCTTGGTTATACTAGGATGATGATGGTGGTTACATGTCATGCCTCTGAGCACATCAGAGGAGGGTCCACAAGAACCAAGGGATGAAATTTATCTGAGGATGAGGTCTGGCTTTCAGAGTAGCGATACGAGATGCAATGGCAGCTGCAATGGCTGCTAGCAGAGAGGAATGAGGCTCCCCTCTCCCCACATTCTTGGTTACAGTCTCCATCTAATTAAAAGCAGCCTGCAATTCCTGAGCAGAGTCCAGAGGTGCTCAGCCAACCTCGTGGAGGTGGTGTGCTGTGGTCTGTGGGTGAATCATTTCCTGCCTGTAGCCCAAGCTCCTGGGGTTCCTATTTTCAACCATGAGACAGGCAGCTCTGTGCATCTGACCTCCCAGGCTGGAAGTATGGGCAGGACCAGGGCTACAGGGCACAGGCTTTCCTGCTGCTCTTCATGAATACATTCACACCAAAAGGAAGGGAAATTCAAAAGTGGGCTGGACAGGACTCTGTGTCCTGCAAGTCCCCAGGCATTTAACATGAGTTGTTTGGAGTTCTGTAGAAGCTCTGGGAATGGAGAGTTGAATATTTATTAGTGTGATTGCTACAGAGGCAGGGAGCTCTGAACTCCAAAAGAACTTCCAGGGCTTTCATTTTTTCCCAGATGAACTTGTCTTCTGTGTGCTGTGGCCCTCACTGGCCCAAGGTCTAAATCTGTGATGTTTTTCCTTGGTGAGATAGTGTTTCATAGCGGCAGGTTTGGTAAAGTGTACTTCCGTTCTGATAAAATACATTAAAATACATTTCCATTCTAAATAAGTCGGTGCCTGTTTTGAATGCATCACCATGATAATGCAATGCACAATTAGGTATATATGAATCCACAGGAGAGTTTTTCTTTCAGGAAGAAGGTGCCGATTCCATTGTAATACACAGTGGCAGAGACTATAAGCCTGAAGTCTTTCCCCAGCAATCAGACTTCTACTTTCTAAAACACAAGTCAAGATTATTCTCCTTAAATTCTCTAGAAGTTGTTGCAGCAAGCAGTTCAGAAACTGTGATCATGCACAACTAGAGAATTTACTTCCACAGAATTCAGAAGGAAGTCGAGAGAAACAGAAGTATATCAGCCTTTCAACCAAAAGGCACATAAAAGCATTGGAGAATTGGAGAGATAGCGGCAGTCTCCCAGGGGGCTGGTCCATTTCTAAGAGCTGCCTTGCTCATTTTGTACAGGATATCGCGAGACATTTTTCAGAGACTCATCTCAAGAGTTCTCTTTTTCCGGGCATTCACGGTGCCTCAGCAGGCAAGAATGCTTGCCTGCCATGCCAGAGGACCCAGATTCCATTCCCGGTGCCTGCCCATGTAAAAAAGAAAAAAAAAAGATTTCTATTTTTCCGCTCTCTCCTTCCCTCCCTGTCTTGCAGCATGTAGTTTGTATTGCCTCATCCATTTGAATCCAGGAATCACTTTTACTGAATATTGAGAGAATAGCCCTACTTCTTTGCCTTTTCTCTGTCTCATCCTCAGAAGGTTTTATCACAAATAAGGCAGTTTATTTTCCCACATGTTCGAAGTCCCTCCTTCTCTCTGGAGAATTCAAACATTATAACTAGTGTATAAATACCTAGGCTTATTGCCCTGCTGAGGCAAGGAGACTTAAGTGCTTCCATCAACTTCTCTTTACAAAGTTTACCAGAATAAAAACAAAAGGCCACACTGCTTTGAATAAAAATGGGGATGCCCTAGTTTATAGAACAGGGTTCAAAATTCATCCTTGCACTTTCCCAAAGGGCCAGTCATCAATCACAGAGGTACTTGGATGGACATACTCTTTTCCAAAAACCCTTTTAGATCTTTGCTTAAGTAATGAATGGGCGAGCTTTAACACTCACCCATCTGAATCTGTAAAATGTCTGTAATTCAAACTCTTTTTTTTCTAGAACCCTCGTTCTCAAAGTGTCCCTGGACCAGCACTATCAGCCACACCTGAGAACTTGTTAGGAAGGCAAATATTCGAGCCCAGTCCCAGACCTGCTGAATCAGAGACTGGGGGCGGCCCCTCCTTGGTGCATTTTATCATCCTCCCAGTTCTTACCTATGCACACATGAGTTTGACTGCTTTAAATTGAAGAGACCCACTGCTTCTATTCCTGCTACGTGAGATGCAAAGTTCTCTCCAGCGTTGGGTAAACTGCATGAAATGATTTGAAATCAGAAGAAATGATCTGGACTGCTGGTAGTCATAAGACGTAACACACATCTTTGAACAGGGTTAAAATCCCTAGTCCCGGGGCAGTGAAAACATTAAATAAGATCTGAGGTTTGACGGTAAATGCCCAGCGTTTGGTCCAAACTCAGTAATTACCTGGTTTCTCCTTTATTTATGTAGCCTGTAACTAAAAACAAAACACAGGAATGATTCTTACACAAAAGAATCAAATGCCTCTTTATATACCACGGTGGTAGAACGGATCATGCCCCTTACTAAGACACGTTTAAGTTCTAAGACCCAATCCTGTGGGGCTCTTTGAAGATCTTATTTAGATGAGGCTCAGCTGAAGCAGGGTGGACCTTCATCCAGTAGGACTGGAGTCCTTACAAGCAGAGGAAATTTAGACATTGGAAGTAGACGCCATAAGAAAAAACTGAAGGAGACCGATGGCCAGGTGACAGTTATGGGATTGCCGGCAAGCCACTGCCAGATACGTTGATTCTGGGCTTCTAGCCTCCAAAATTGTGAGGTGGTAAATTCCCGTTGTTTACACCAAGCAGTGTGTGGTATTTGTATAGAAGTTCTGGCAAATGAAGACGTACATGCTCGGTATGTACCTGGCCTCTTCCTCCTTTATTTATACAGCCCCAACTGAAAAAACAAAACCCAATACACATAGTCATTCTTACACAAAAGAATCAAATGCCTCTTTATATGGCATTTACAAGTCAAGTCAACGAGCAGAAACTCTAAACTTTCGTAATAATAGTTGATTAAAAAAATAATGGAAGCATCTATCTCCCTTTGAGTTAGGTCATTTATTTTTCACTCCTAAATGCACGGGAGCACTTGTTTTAGAATAAATCACCAAAATTTGAGGAACACAAAGCCAAGCACGGCTCATTTCCACATCCAACCAACAAACAAGAAAACAAAGGGGAGGAGAACGTGCCTGTCGGTTAGGAGAGAAGACCTTCTATTGTAAGGAATTTGGGCTCAAAAGGAAATGAAAAATTATCTTATTCGGGGAGAAGTCTGAAAGGGACAATTGCAAAGGTGGCCAGTTAGAATTTTTTCAATGCCTTTGAAGTATGTTCAGGACAACGAGTCTTGAGCTGGATCAGGGCAACACACGGAAAATAGAATAAGCAAAAAACTTCTCCTAAGACCAAAAATTATATTTCTTGAATACTTAAAAATATCTCTGTCGGGAAAACACAACAAAATGGACCATTTAAATTTTTTTTAAGTTCTTATTTTAAGCACCACTAGAAATCTGAGTCACCAGCACGGGTCAGCCCACTAGGGGGCGTGCTCGCCTTTTTAATGCGGTCGGTCCGACAGGCGCAGGTTTTTTTCTTTTTTATCGTTGAGGTCCTGTCATTCTCTGTATAAACAAGTTACGTTCAAGTGTTTAGGATATAAATTACGACCATGCAGGCTGCCTCGGAAGGAATGTAAACACAGCACTGTGGTCGGAGCAAACTCTGAAACTGACTTTATAATTTATAGCAGGCCTGAGTAGCTCAGTTTAAAAGGAAAAAAAAAAAGCCCTGTTTAACTGCAAATATGATAATGGAGATACAAAAAAATGTTTAAATCACTACTTAATTTTGGAAATATAAGAAGGAAGCTCAAGGATTAGGGAGATGGTTAAGACTGTTTGAAACAAGATGTTTTGCTAATAAGCCCGTCTTTGGACTGACATTCACTTGCAATACAAAAGCCCTGTGTGTTGAGTTATCTCCTGAGTGGTATTAAGTGTATCATGATGGATTGGGAGAAAGACCTTTCAGGGGATGGGAAACAAAGGTCAGTTTTCCGTTCAGCCATTCAGGAAAGGGGAAAAAAAAAAACCAAAAAAAGCCAGAGGTGGCCCCCGTGTGACAGGCTGATACCCACTGCCCGTGACTCTGAAGGGCTGGTCAGACAGAGAGTGGGCTGGCTGAGGAACAAGTTCCCCAGACTCGCTGGCCTGTTATTTTTTCTCTTTAACCCAAAGCATCTCTCACTCTGGCATGAGCATTCGTGATTTGAGCCTTAGGAAATGGAATGAGAACCCTTACGTGAAATCTTCAATTCTTTGTTAGAAGGCAGAAGAGGGATGAGTCTCTCTTGAGGGGTAAGGAAGAGATGCCTGGGATTATTGGGGGTTGCTGCTAAGCAGGATTGACCCACTGAGAGTCGGAGGTAAGGAAAGGCAACCACCCTAGAGTGCTGTACGGAAGTGAAATCCTGCTTCTGGAAGAAATGGGCTAAATGTGGCTCTCCAAAGATGCCCAGTGTGTCTGGAGCCTGCCCCACAACTACTCAGCAGCCTTCACAAATCCCAGCCGAGAAAGACTGGACAACTGGCAAAGGGGAAGTAGGAACCTGCATCAAACCTGTCACCGTGTGCTGGTGGGGAAGGGAGGAAAGCAAAGGAAGGTCCTCTCCTGGGCACAGGCAAGAGAACAAAGGGGGCGCAAAGATCTCTCTCAAATCAACTCTTGCCTTTCATTATCTTTGCCTGGTTTTCTTTTAAGTTCCTTTCACCTTCTGGTTTTTGTTTAGCCAGAAAAAGCTAGGGTGCAGGAAAAAAAAAAAAAAAGAAATAACAGAAAACTTTCCTTCTTCTTTCTCTCCTGAGAAGACCCAAAATGGGAACCTGGCCTGTGTTACTCAAGGCACAGACCCCACACCACGTCAATTATACAACGTTGGGGAAACAAAACAGCAGTGTAGAGTTGCATGACTGGCGGGGTGGCGAAGTGAACCTGGCTGACAGTGGGATGTCCGTGGAGAAAATATGTCCCTAAAACAACTATTTGTTATATACATTTTATTGAAAAAAAAATTGTACATCAAAATATTTTGGCAAACTGTAAAAGTATACATAAGTGCAAATATATCCTCTTCTTAAAAAATACAAGCAAGAGTGTGAGTATACATAAAGATCATAAAAATATCTTTAAAATATGGTGGTAGAAAACAACCTTGTAAAAACGTTGTATTGTCACAATACTGAAGACTGCTTTCTCAGACTAAGCACATGATCTCTAAATACTTTCTTGATAATGTTCTTTGGCACCTGCATCCCGGTTTGGCAAGACGGAATTCTCCTACTTAGCTAGGCGACAAGATGGGGATTTCTGGAAATCTAGTGCTTAGCACTGCCTTTTTAAAAAGCACACACAAGTTTTCATAGACAAAGAAAACGGCAAAACAGCTTGCCTGCTTTTTTTCAGACCCTGATTACGGAAGACGATGAAGATTCCGGAGTTACGCGTTTACATTTCTTAGCTATCATCTCCACTATGGAAACTCAGTTTTCCACCCCTTTTGCCCCGTCCGGGAAGCCCCCACGTATTCTGAACATTTCCTTGCCAGGAGAGGTCCTCCTAGGACTGGTGGAAAAGTGTCAGTAAATGATGCTCTGCTGGATATTTTGGCGAAGTGACAGGTGTGGTACTTACTGCTACCTGCGTGCACGTTACGAGTTCCCCGGGGAGCCCAAAGAGTTCCTATCTGAGAAGCATGGCTGTGTCTCTGTCCAGTCACATGACACAGGGCTTGATGTCCTGGCAGACACTCTGGTGATGGTGGTGATGATAATAGGACCCGCTGGCCGATGGATGGAAAGAAGAAATGCCATTAAAATTGAGCACGAAGTCTTTCCTGTCACACACGGGAGTGGAGTGATGCTGGTATCGAGGCAGTCCCACTGAAAACAGAAAAAAAAAATTACCTTTTCAGGAAGAAATTAATTTCACTGACGACAGGATGCTTTATTTAAAAAAAATGTTTTAACTTGTCCTATTTGAACCCAGGATATGAGAGGGGCTGGTGTGTCCCTTTGTATATGGCTATAAAACTGGTGGAGAAAACCAGCCCTTAGAAGCTTCTCCAAGTTCCAAACTGTCTTAAAGGACTCTGGAATCATGAGGTTTTGCTTTGCACGTCACAAATACACAGCAAGATTCCCTGAAGCCGGTTCTTCTGTGCCTGAATTTCCATATTATTCCCTGAGGCTGCGGCTGGGGTTTCAACCCCAGGACGAACCCTGTGGGAGGAGACGGGTCAGTTTGGCCCCAGCTGATGGTCGGGCACGTCGCAGAGCAGTGCAGTGGCCGCAGCTGCTCCGAGCCTCTGGCTGCAGCGGGGACCGAGGCCCCTGTCCCAGAAACACCGCAGCCCGCCTTCTCCTCTCGTTCTGAGGCTCCCGCCTTATTTTCCAGCTAATTTGGCACGCTCAGAGCGGTGTGTCACAGCGGGGATATTCCCTGTGCCAAAAGGGGAAGATGAAAACAGTGCTATCTCTGCGGAAAGGGACAGGAAAGAACAAGGCAGCCCTCTGTTCCCTCCGCACGGGTCTTTGAGCTGCTTGCAGGTCCCGAACGTCTTCAGCTAAATTTAGAGAGGCCCGGGACTACACGCAATATCCCTCGGTCGGGGCTTGGCGGAGAGGGCGGCCCTCGGAACCCAGGACAAGACGGCTCGGGTCTCGCCGCCTCTCCCGGGCGGGTCAGTCTGCAGAGCGCCGGAGTCGGCTGCCCCGGGCGGGGGCCGCGCAACCCACTTTTACTTTTGCTTTCCCGGGGTCGGCGCGGCTGGGGCCTGGGAGTCCCTCGGGCCCGCCGCGGTGGGGAGGCCTCTTCGCTGAGGTCTTTCCTAACCGGCCGCGTGCTACGCGGAGGGAACTCCTAAAGGGAGGCTTGACACCCTTGGCGCGCAGTCACCGGCCACCCCCCACCCTCCACCCCCCACCCTCGGCTCGCCGGGTCCGGGGTAAGAAGCCACAGGCTTGCTAAGCGGCTGCTGACCCGGCTGGGTTTATTGACCGATAAAACGGATTGTAACTAAACACACGCGGCCGCACAGCTCCAATCAAACGCGACTTGGGCCTAACCTGACCCCGGTCTGCGCTCGCTGCTCTGCACACACGTGGGTTCCTCCATTGCGTTTAAAGACATCTGGGTGCCAAATTCCTGACTCTCCACGAGCGGACCCGGAGCCGGCCGGGGTGGAGGGTGGGGGGCAGCGAGAGTGCACCCACAGGCGGCGGCCAGGCGCTGGGAATACCCGGCGGGACCGAAAGGCCCCAGCCACCCTCTCTAGAGGCCTGCAGGGCTGTGTAAAGGCGCCCAGGAAGGCCCCGGTCCCCGCAGAACGCGCTGTGGCCGCGGGTGCCCCACTCTGAGTTGGAGCTGCGGTAGCCGGGCAGGAACCAGTTGGGGTGCCTGGGGGTGTCAGCCCACTGTCTGCGTCCTGTCGGACCCCTCAGACACCCAGCTTGGCCTTCAAAGCCTCTCGGGGGGTGGGGGCCACGACCGAACGAAACAGGCTCTGCAGGGTGCCCACGACTTCCTTGGAGATGCCACCGAGGGCTCGGGGAAGGATGCAGGATGTTCGAGAGAGACAGGGGTCCGGGGGCGAGGGAGGAAGGGACATTGAGTCAGGCCCTAGCGACCGCCTCCCCAGCGTCTCTCACTAAGCCAGAGGGGCAGTACCGGCCCGAGTAGGCCCAGCACAGGGACGGTGCGTGGGGAGGGCGCCAGGCCCGCCTGCGAGTTCCTCTCCAAGACAAAGAGCTGTGTTCCCAACCCCTGGTATTGATGGTGGTTCGCTGTCTGGGGTGGGGAGAAAGTTGCCTCCAGGAGTCGAAATCGCCTTCCTGCGTGGGTTTGTTCTCAGGGCCCTGCTTTCAGGCCGCTGCTGCAGCTGCTAGTCGCACCGGGGGTTCAAGTTAAGTCGGGCCTGCCGTGAGGGGGGAGAGGGCCGGCGAGGTGTGTGTGTGTGTGTGTGTGTGTGTGTGCACACGTGTGATTGAAAACCTCTCCAAGGGAAGAATGGAATCAGAGGGGAGGGTCATCTGTACTGGTTACTTGTTGAAATTCCCATAAAATTGAACAAGACTGCTCTCAGCGGGTTAAGTCAGGCTAAAACCCTCTTCGGTGTGGTCCTGCCGAGACTGGCTTTGTTTGGTTAACCTCTGAGACCCGCATTTAAAGGCCTATTTAGGAAATTTCACCGCCAAGGGAATCAACATCTTTCGCCCATTTCTGGGTTTCCTTGCTCCCAGATGCTCCGGCTGCGTGCACACACGAATATCATGTATGCATGAATATATGGTGTACGCATGAACATATATATGCATGGACATACTGTGTATCTGTCATTGTATGAGCCACTGTCTAATGACAGAGGTGAGTGAGCAAAGCACCTTCTGTCCTTGCCAGGATTGGCAGTAGGGCCCTATGTAATTTGCAGTCGGTAGGTGACTCAGAGAGCTTAATAGAAGAGGGCTTATTTCCCCTCTCTGGATAAACCTGGTTAAATATTCAAATTCCCTCCTCCACTCCCATTCATCCCCTCCCACATTTCAAGGCCTCTGGCAAGTCAATAAATTTTCATAATCTGCCACCGACACAATTTAAACCTGCCACACTACAAGTAGCTCAGTCACAGCGGGGTCCTGAGTCCTGCTGGCTCAGGATAGCCCCGTGTGTGAAGAACTGGGTCCACTTGGGGCAGTGGGGGAGGGGGCTCCTCAACAGCTCCCGACCCTCCCCCTGGCGATATTTCTGTTTTGTGAAAGATCCTGGGACGCCAACATGTTTTTTTCTCCTCCTCCCTCCCGCCCTCCTTCCTCTCAACACTTGCCCAGCAAACCCCCTCCCCACCCTAGTCCCGAGCATACAAATGTCTCCCTTCCAGATATTTACTTTGAGACCCAAGTACTGCAAAACGAACGCAAAAGACGACAGAAGAAACTAGACACAGCTCCTTAGCCAAGGTCCCCCAAAAGAAAAATGCCATCTCCCTAAAGCTAAGCCCTCCTCCAGGCTGGAGGCCTGAGTGGCCGTCATTGGGTCGCCTCTTCCTCTCAGGCGGCAGTCTGGCCGGGACTACGGGGCGTCTGTAAGACCCCAGCCAGCTTCCCACCCCCATGGCGCTGGGCTGCGGCGCTCCAGCGGGGGTGCAAGCCCCGCGCGGCCTGGGGGGCCGACTCCTGCAGCGGGGTGCGCCGTTACCTGAGAGGTCTTCGCGGGTGTTCTGGTGCAGGTAGCTCTGCTCCAGCGAGTAGGACGACATGCTGGAGTGCAGGCCCGCAGAGGCGGCGGGGTTGCTGCTCGGCGTCAGCGCGGGCGGCTGTTTGAGGTAAGGCGAGGCGCCGGGCGAGCTCCAGTGCGCCGCGGGACTCGTGTAAGGCGAGTGGCACTCGATGGCGCTCGCCATGGCCGGGGACGAGGGCACGGGGCTGCTGCTGCTGTCCGGCCCGTAGTCACCGCCGCCGCCGCCGCCTCCGCCGCCGCCCCCCGCCGCCGCGCCGACGCCCCCGGGCCCGGCGGGGACCGGGCAGCTGGCCATGTAGGTGGAGCCCGGGTTGGGCGACATGTGCGGGACGTGGTGGTGGTGGTGGTGATGCGGATGCGCGTGGCCCGGGGCGCCCGCGCCCGCGTCGTAGCCCGCGGGCATCATGTCGAGGCCGCCGTAGCCGGTCTGGCCGTGGCAAGCGAGCGGCGCCGACGGCGGCGCCTGGAAGTCGAAGCCCTGGGGCAACAGCGAGGCCCCGAAGCCCAGGCCGCCGACGACGCGGTGGTACATGGGCTTGAGCGCCTGGCACTTCCGCCTGAAGCCGCGCGGCCGGCGGCGGAACGAGCCCTCCTCGAACATGAACTCGCTGGCCGGGTCAATGGTCCAGTAGTGGCCCTTGCCGGGCCGTCCGAGGCCCTTGGGCAGCTTGATGAAGCACTCGTTGAGCGAGAGGTTGTGGCGCACCGAGTTCTTCCAGCCCTGGTAGGCGCCGCGGAAGAAGGGGAAGCGCGCCTGCAGGAACTGGTAGATCTCGCTGAGGGTCAGGCGCTTGCTGGGCGAGCTCTGGATGGCCATGACGATGAGCGCGATGTACGAGTAGGGCGGCTTCTCCGGCCGCCGCAGCCCCGAGCTCGCCTTCTTGGAGGCCCCCGCCCCGCCGCCCGCCGCCCGCGCCCTTGCAGGCGGCCGCGGCGGCGCTAGTGGAGCTCGAGGAGGCCGAGGCCGAGGCGCAGGCTGCGCCGCCGCCGCCGACGAGGCTGCGGGGGTCTCCAGGGCTGCGGCGGCGGCGGCAGCGGCCGGCGGCGGGCTCATCAGGGCGGCCTGGAGCGCGGGGGCCGGACTGCACGCGCGGCGCAGGGGGACCGGCGGGCCGCCCTCGGCGCTCATCGGGGTCCCGGACGCGGCGCCCGGCGCGGGGCCCGGAGTGAGGGCGCCCGCGCGAGGGCGGGCCAGCGGCCGGGGGAGCGCCCTAGCCCGGCGCCCGAGCTGCGGTCGAGGCTGCTCGCGGCCAGCGCTTCGGCGGCTCCGGGCTCAGCTCCGCGGGGGCTCCTGGCGGCGGCGGCGGCGGCGGCGGCGGGCCGGAGGCAACGCCCGGCGCATCCCGGCCCCGGCCTCGGGCCCTCCTCGAGCCCGGCCTCCTTCCCCGCCGAGTGCCAGCGGCCGGCGACCGGCAGTGGCGGCCGCGAGCAAGGACCCTGAGCCGGACCGGGGGGACGCGCCTGACGTCTCCCTTCAGGAGCCCTCCTCACTCTGTCTCTCGGACTTCCTCCCTCCCTCGCCCTCCCCCCGCGCCCTCCCTCCCTCCCTCCCTCCTCCCCGCCCTCCCCGCCCCCACCGCGCCCTGCCCCCTCCTCTCGTCACGCCACTGCGGGGAGGGCGCCCCGGCCCAGGACGCCCTCCTCCCGCCCTAACCCCCCCACCTCCGAACTGGCGGCGGGCCCCTCGCTCATCTCTTTCCTCGCTCTCCAGGGTCCCCTCGGGCTTTGGCTTCTTCTCTCGGCCTCTTCCCCCCACCCCACTCCCCTTTAGGCAGAGGAATCACAGACTAACTTACTTTTTGCTCAGACGACCCCCCACCTCCAGCAAAACCCGACCACTTATCTATCACATTATGAAATCTTTCTCTTTCTACGGCCCCCCACTTGGCATTCTAGATAGCCGCCGCCGCCGCGAAGAAGACCAGCCCCTCCTCCACCCCACTAACGCACCCTCCTTCCCCCAACCCCGCGAGCGGTGCTGCGGCTGGAGCCGCCGCCGCCGCCGGCTCGGAGCCTCCTGCGTCGCCTTCCCCCAGCGCCCGCGCGCACACCATTTGTCAACTGCATTTAGACATTGCAGCCCCCAGCACACGCCACGGTGCCAGACCCCAAAGGTAAAGTGCCGATCCTCTCTCTCTCTCTGGCCGGGCCTGCAGCCTTCGGGACAATTCGTTATCAGAGGGCGACCGCCCAGGGCGCCCCAGCTCTCTAGGGGTGCGGTCCCCCGGGACCGATCTCGGGCATTTTTGGAACTGTGGAGCCGAGGGGTATGGACATAGAGACCTCAGCCAAGTTTTAGAGACTCCAAGCGAATGGGAATCATATTTGCATTTGCTTCTACTTCCTTTTCGCTTTCCACATCATGTTTTGTTAAAAAAAAAAAAAAAAAAAAAAAAGGCAAAAAGTAGGCTGCCCCTGAGATAATCAAGAGGCTGTATTTGCATTCAATCCTGAAAAATGTGTAACTGTCACTAGGC